>NW_026775573.1:96332326-96951726 GCF_030987335.1 Cornus florida | reverse complement strand
CATAGACGTTAGGTGGCATGAGCCCCTTTAACATGTTTCACCTTAAGGTGATAAATTTGTAAAATGCTAGGTTAATGCATGCTCATCTCCTATGAGTAGCTTTATGTTACTCACCCCTACAATATTGGGGCATATTTTAGGTACGAAGAGTTGGTTCGTGACGCCTAGAATTCCTTGGATGTCGTGTAGTTTTCAAGTTTCCATTTCATGCAAATGTTAGCATGAAATGTCATTTTGTAGACTTATATGTCAAAATATGTATATTTGATTCCATGTATGTAATGTGTACTTAAGTACACTTCTTTCAATGTATTTGATATGTATGAGATGAGGCCGGAGGCCAATGACCATTATATTGTATTCTATGTACTTTTTAACTTCATGAAATATTGTGAAAATCTAGAAAAAAATCGCAAGTTATTACTTCACCATGGTTGCATCGGGTGTGGGAATTCCGTTTTCATTCTTTCATAGGGTCTTATAAATCAGGTTTGAAGTGTGTCCAAGGGCCAAACGGTCATTTGATTCTGTTTTATATTTTTGAATTTTGAGTTTTTATTCTAAGTTCCATTTTTGCCTTTTTGCCCGTTGGGGGGTCGGATTTTGTATCGGTGGTATTTTTAAGTCATGGACCATTGTAGCACGTCCAAATAAGTAAGTTACGTTTGTGTGCATGGTCATTTCTGGGCAAAACCTTATCGTTTCTGTTTTGACCCTCTTGTGAATTCATTTCGCACTTTTTTTGCATATTCTGATCTAGGGGAATTGTAGACTTTTCACGGTGGTTTTATTTTCTTCTTTCAACATGGTTGAATAGAAAACATGATTTTAAGGGGGGTTTCTTTTCTGTGTTTTTCTAGAAAATGTCATCTTGATATCGGAAATCGCTTACGAAGTTCAGCTCTCAGTTTTTCAATTTAGTAGCTTTTTGGACCTCCATGACCGGATTTCATGGAGGGGCATTTCGGGTATTCTATATTACATTTTTTTTTAATTCTCTCATCAGTTACGTAGAAAACTCAATTTTGAGGGGGGTTTCTTCTCTGTGTTTTTGCAAAAAAATTCATTTAGGCCTTCAAATTCAGCCTCTATTCTGGATTTTTCTGAAAAATAACCCCACAGTAGTTTTATGGGCTGCTGCTGCCAGCAATGGTGCACTCAGCGCGCGCGCGGCGTGTATGGGCGCGTGCATTGGCGTGCGCATGGGGCTGTCATGGCCCCTCATCGGGCCGCCGCGACGTCAATTCTTCTTTTGGGCTTTTCTCTTTCGTCCGGACTCCGATTCAAGTGATTTTTTTTTTTTTTAACTTGATTAATTTTTCGTCGTCTATCCAACGGTGTGCTTGGTTACACCCGGATATTTCTGGATAATTACCAGTTTTCCCTTAAATCTTTAAGTGTCCGTTTTTCGTCGTCATGCCGTTTCTCCTTCGTCCGGACTCCAAATCATGCGATTCTTGAGTCTATCTTGATTAGTTTTTCGTTGTCCTTCCAGAGGTGTGCTCGGTGGCACCCAAATCTATAATTTTTAGAAATGACTATTTTTCCCCTAGGGGCTTATTTGTCATATTTTCGATCTTTTGCTTCCGTATTAGTTCTTGTTGAGTTCCACGATCTCATGGAAGATCACTTTGACTTTTAAGAGTCTTGTTTTCTGTTTTCACTTCCGCATTCGGATCCGTTATCGGATCATCCTTACGGTTCATCACAGGACACACTAGCCTAAAAACCAGGGTCGTCACAGGTGGTATCAGAGCATCCGGGTTTGAATACCTTGGACGACGGGTTTTGGGTGCATATCATGCTCACGTTTTTTTGCTTTGATGTGTCATTTATATCTTGATAACATGTCTTGTACGATAACATATTCACATGCTTAGGTGTTTTGAGACATCTATTATTTGTTAAGTATACTTTATGTGTATATATGCTCTTAATAACATGTTTTGATTTGATAACATGTCGGTTTGCTTATGTGGCACCTTGAGTAGATAATCCATTGCTATGTTGCATGCTAGCTGTTTACTTTTATGTTTGGTTTTGACAGTGTCTCTTAGGATCTGTCGTATCTCTTGGATGCCTTCTCGTTTAATGAGTTTCTTCCTTGGATAGGAGAAATTCATTCTGTAAGGACCCATGTCGGGAACCTTCTTATCTGTTCTGCCGATTGATGCGAGTAAGGCTCATATGAGCGTAGAGGATTGCGATTCGTTCCATTTCCTTGTCTACAGGAGTGAGACGTAGGCCAAGGAGGCACCGTTTCATTTCATTTTCCTTCGTGCCTTCTAGATCTAAGGCCTTAAGCGTAATGGTGCCAGTGTCATTGTTGTAAGAGTTTTAGGATTAGCTACCCCAACTATCGCAGATGCCTGGTTTTCGTAGTGCCTTTGGTAATGATCATTTTTGACATTGACATCATTTGTATCGAAAAGTTCCCTTCTGGAGCATGTTACGAACTAGTGCCTTATACTGTCATGCTACCTTACTGATGAGTAAGTGTGGGCGGGTTCTGGTTACTGTTTGTACTGCCTTGTCACTCTCTTCTTTCACCGCATTTGACGTTTCGTGTTCTTGGGGTTCTCTCGGTGGTTGACGTTGAGTTAATGTGCCGATTCGTATGAGGTGTTGCCTCAGTTCATGGTTTCGCGTTCCTTCAGTTGATCTTTAGACTTCAGGATTTGTCCTTCAATACATTATGAGCTGTCCTTTGATTTGACCTTTTGTTCGGTCATTATTCTGTTCTCTAGGGTATGTTCCTAATTTCAGGGACGAAATTCCTTTAAGGATGGTAGGTTGTAACGACATGGTCATTTACCTCCCTTTCCTTTTTCTTGAAATTTTACGAATGAATTTTTTTCGTTTAATTTTCTTTTCTGAGCTCTGTTTCATGTTGCTTAGTGTCATCTCAAGTGCTCAGAATTGGTTTCTGAGACTCTTTCATGTGAATTGATAATTTCCTTTGAGGACCGAGTCATTTTCGCATTTTTCGTTTTTGGACACTATGCGTTATTTCGTCTTTTGCCTATTCTGTCATCTTATCTCCGTTTGTCAGTTTTTGGCACAGCCTCACTTTTCGTGCTCGGAGTTGGTTTTTGACTTCACATGCCTTCATCTTGAGTGGTTTCCTCGAAATACGTATTTTTACTTTTCCAAGAAAGTACTCTGGTAGCTCCCGGTGCCCACAGGGGCATGGATGCACAATTCTTTAGAATCTTTTTCATTTCTTGGGGTGTTTTTCGTAAATATCTTTTGAAGATATTTTATTTTAGGGGCATCTAAGAAAATATCTTTTGGAAGATATTTTCATTCTGGGGCAATTTCACAGTTAACCCTTTTTGTAAGGGCCATTGTGCAATTAACGAAAGTTATTGCAAAAATATCTCGTCTGGAACCTGGATCCTCGTACGGGATTCATTTTCACTTTTCGTTGACTCGTAAATTCATAAAATTTCCTTCTGGTCATTTTTCTCCAGTGTCAAAGTTTTTGGACCTAGTTGCCGCCGAACTTGTTCGGGGCATAACTTTCTGCTCAGGACTCAGTTTTCAACACCGTTTCTTTCATTGTTCATATCTTCTCATTTTGAATCTTTTTTGTTCACCGAGTTTTGCCGTTTGAGCGCGTTTGCTCAAAATCCACTTTTTCGGACTCGGCGGGGCCCTTTCGTGGCAGTTTTTGAGACTTACTATAAATAGGATGCCCTAAAGTGAAAAATTAGATTTTGGTCATCTTCCCCACCTCTCTTGACCAGATTTCCTAGCAGCTATGGCTGCCACTTTCTCTCTCTTCCTTTGGTCCACTTTTCCTTGGTAGAAATCATTTGGCCTTAGCATTTATTGCTTCCCTCGACGTGCTCTACCTTTTGCCCTTATCAGAATCCATTTCCGACGATTTTTTGATTTTAGGTTTGGAGTCAAGTTGAGATTTTCATGGGGCTTCTTGCGGATTCTTGTCACGGTGTTGTCCCCGACAAAACCTCTCGGTATCGTCGAATTCGGAGCACTTTTATTTTAGTGGGCCTTTGGGATTTTCATCTCAAATTCAGATAGGAGATATTCTAGGTTTAAATTTTTGTTATATAGCATGCTTTTGATGCTTATACTACTTGTTTGCATGATTAAATATAAAATCTAGAAATTTAATTATTTATTTTTCTTGTACGGGATCTAATTTTTCCGGTTGCTCATGACTTGGTTTAAACATGTAGCATGATTTTATATTGCCCCTTGATATGCTCATTGTCGTGTATTAAAATTGGAACATTTGAATAAGTATTAAAGATTTTATTTAATATTTATCTTAGGTGAAAGATTAACTCACATGGCCTTAACTAGCTTGAAATTAATATGTGTTAGCATATTATATTAGGCCTTAGCATGCTCTTCAATATAGTTGAATTTGAAAGTAATTGGAGGTGTTTTGAAAATTAGTAATTATTAATTAATTTGATTAATTAATTAGCCCCGAGTGCACTATTCACTCGATTTGAATTCTGACTTGATATTCTTGATCTACGTGCCATATAGCTTCACATATATTTGATTTAGAATATTCGGTGAGGTTTTGAAACCTTTCATTTAATTAATTTCCTTGTTTAAGATTTAATCCTCATGGTGATATACAACTTGGAATTGAATTGTGGCATGCTAGAAAATTAAGCTTTGGTGTGGTTGTTCACATATATTAAATTGAGATTAATTGCATGAGAATTGCAACCTTTATTTTATATTTAACTTTAGTAAAAGCTTAATTTACATAGGTGTAACTTGCATGAAATAAGCTTGTAATGTGATATTACATTAGTCCTTGGCATGTTCTCTAAGATATGTTAAATTGAGAGTATTTGGTTAAGTTTGAAAATCTAGAGATTTTAATTAAAAGAATTAATTAAAATCTATTTTGTGTTCCCATTAGCTTAATTAAGATTTTAACTTGATATTTGTATTGACCATGACGTGTCTACTAGTATATATTAATTGTAGACCATTTGAAGTTGCTTTAGAATCTTGGTAATTAAATTAGCATGATTTAATTAGAATTCTACTTTGTTGTTCCAATAACCTAATTGAGTTTTAGAATGGATATAGGTGATGACCATGCCATGTTCTTTAATATGTATTAATTTGAGGTTATTTGGAATTGAATTAGAATCTAGGGAATTTAATTATTTTTATTTAATTAAATTATATCGAATTGAGCCATGGATTTAATTGTATTTGAAAGTCGTTTCTATATCAAAATCCTGGACATGGACTTGTTGTATATTCATTTGGTTATGTTTTGAGCATTGGATAACATAGTTGCTATGTTTATACTCATGAGAATATGTTTTTCTTATTGAATATATTATTGCCTTGTGTAATGATTTGCACATTTCGTATTTAACATCATTCACGCATAGCGTGTAACGAATCGCACACTAAAGATTCGACATTCATCACATCATATTAGTTGTGGACTTAAAGCATGTATTGTATAGGTTTCCAAATTAGGTTGTGCTTGGTGGATAGTTGACTATCTTGCATATTCTTGTTGATATATGCGTTGTTGCACAACTTATTGATTTTGGAAACTTAGGGATGTCGTTGTTTAGCTATGGCTAGGACGTGGTTCTAGTATGGGGGATAGTCCCTCTATATAGTCTAGTGTGCATATAGGAAGGTTACCCATGGGCTAGTAACCCTAAAGTAACTATGTTGTCGGTCTGATCCGGCGTGACATCCGAGTATCCACTTTGTTTGACTTCGTATTTCATTTTCAAGTTGATAACTAGATGATGTTGTAACTTGTTGTTCCTTATTTGTCGTTCCATTTTAAGTTACATGATGTTAACTTTGCGAAATTGTGTTTTATGCGTTCTATTGGAAGTCCCAATGTTAGTTAAATTACATTAATATTGAAAATTGTGTTTTGACGTTGTAACATAGCTTAGGATTTATCCTATTGATTCATTTAGAACTTAGACGTTAGGTGGCATGAACCACCACTACTATTTTGTGCTTTCGATTCTAAGTTGATGGCTTTGAGAACTTATACCTTATTGCATTGTCTAACATGCTCCTTTGTTGTTGAATTACATTAATAATGTGATTCTTGTTAACTTGTATTCAAATATGCTTTTGTCATGTTATATGTATTACTCTAAACCTAATTCAATTGTATTGAAAATGCAATTCATGTTAATCTATGCTCAAGCATTCTTCTTGTCGTGTTCTTAGATTATCCCAACCATGATTCGTTTCATACACGTATGTATATCATGATTCTTGTTGTTTAGACTCTAAGGTAGGTTAGGATGCTCCCCGAGTCTCATTTGGACATAGACGTTAGGTGGCATGAGCCCCTTTAACATGTTTCACCTTAAGGTGATAAATTTATAAAATGCTAGGTCGATGCATGCTCATCTCCTACGAGTAGCTTTATGTTACTCACCCCTACGATATTGGGGCATATTTTAGGTACAAAGAATTGGTTTGTGACGCCTAGTATTCCTTCGATGTCGTGTAGTTTTCAAGTTTCCATTTCATGCAAATGTTAGCATGAAATGTCATTTTGTAGACTTATATGTCAAAATATGTATATTTGATTCCATGTATGTAATGTGTACTTAAGTACACTCCTTTCAATGTATTTGATATGTATGAGATGAGACCGAATGCCAATGACCATTATATTGTATTCTATGTACTTTTTAACTTCATGAAATATTATGAAAATCTTGAAAAAATCGCAAGTCATTGCTTCACCTTGGTTGCATCGGGTGTGGGAATTCCGTTTTCATTCTTTCATAGGGTCTTATAAATCATGTTTGAAGTGTGGCCAAGGGCCAAACGTTCATTTGATTCTGTTTTGTATTTTTGGATTCTGAGTTTTCATTCCAAGTTCCATTTTTGCCTTTTTGCCCATTGGGGGGGTCAGATTTTGTATCGGTGGTATTTTTAAGTCATGGAGCATTGTAGCACGTCCAAATAGGTAAGTTACGTTTGCATGCATGGTCGTTTCTATGGAAAACCTTATCGTTTGTGTTTTGAGTCTCTTGTGAATTCATTTCGCACTTTTTTTGCATATTCTAATCTAGGGGCATTGTAGACTTTTCACGGTAGTTTTATTTTCTTCTTTCAATATGGTTGAATAGAAAACATGATTTTAGGGGGGGTTTCTTTTCCGTGTTTTTTCAGAAAATGTCGTCTTGATATCGGAAATCGCTTACGAAGTTCAGCTCTCAGTTTTTCAATTTAGCAGCTTTTTTGACCTCCATGACCAGATTTCATGGAGAGGCATTTCGGGTATTTTATATTACGCTTTTTTTGAATTCTCTCACCAGCCACGTAAAAAACTCAATTTTGAGGGGGGTTTATTCTCTGTGCTTTTGCAAAAAAATTCATCTAGGCCTACTAATTCAGATTCTGCTTTGTTTTTTTCTGAAAAATAACCCCACAGCAGCTTTATAGGCTGCTGCTGCCAGCCATGGTGCACTCAGCGCGCGCGCGGCATGCATGGGCGCGCGCATGGGCGTGCGCATGGGGCTGTCATGGCCCCTCGTCGGGCCGCCGCGACGTCAATTCTTCTTTTGGGCTTTTCTCCTTCGTCCAGACTCCGATTCAAGTGAAATTTTTTTTTAACTTGATTAATTTTTCGTCGTCTATCCAACGGTGTACTTGGTTACACCTAGATATTTTTGGATAATTACCAGTTTGCCCTTAAAGCTTAAGTGTCTGTTTTTCGTCGTCATGCCGTTTCTCCTTCGTCCGGACTCCAAATCATGCGATTCTTGAGTCCATCTTAATTCGTTTTTCATTGTCCTTCCAGCGGTGTATTCAGTGGCACCCGAATCTACAGTTTTTAGAAATGACTATTTTGCCCCTGGGGGCTTATTTGTCATATTTTCGATCTTTTGCTTCCGCATTAGTTCTTGTTGAGTTCCACGATCTCATGGAAGGTCACTTTGACTTCTTAGAGTCTTGTTTTTCGTTTTCGCTTCCGTATTCGGATCGGTTATCAGATCATCCTTACAGTTCATCACAGGACACACTGGCCTAAAAACTAGGGTCGTCACAGTTTTTAAGGAAGTATGGTACTTATGTGTGTGTGTGTGTGTGTGTATATATATATATATGTATATATATTTATATTTGTGTTAAGATAAGATGGAAGGGAGCCATGCATGTGATGATGAATTGGGATAGGAAGTGGTCTACGAAATTTGAAGGAAAGAAAACAAATTGGTAATGTATTCGTGGGACCCACAAGTGATGATAGTTTGATTTAATTTTAGTTTATCAAATATATATATATATATATATATATATATATATATATATATCTATGTTTCATCTAAAGTAGCAGCAAGGTGGCTGCCGAAAAGAAGAGAAGAAAAATTAGAAATGCGATTTTTGTTGGCGGGTCCCACTCAATGATTTTTGTAGGCAAAACCTTTTTGACCTTGCTTTGTGCACATGGGCTGTTGGAGTGTATATTGTCTGTATATTGCAAATCAAAGAAATAGATGAATTTCGAGATAAAGTAATGTGTCGGTGGAATGGCTTGTTATTTTCAGTTTCTGTTCTGTGACTTTTGTTAGCTGTATTTGATATTTGTTTAGTGAGTAGATATTTGTATGGTGTCGGTGAATTTTTTTCCTTTATATAATTGGGACTTTGGTGAGCATTTTGAAAGAGAAAAATAAAGGAAGCAAGCACAAGGAGAGAGTGAGAAGCCAAGACGCAGAGAGGACTGCCCAGTGTTGGAATTATTATTATTTGTAGTGTAGGGATCATCATACCTTGAATGGCTTGGATGATTTGTTTCAAATATTTCATGATTGCTCTTTTGTTTAAAATTGCATATACGTATTTTTGTTTAAATGTATATGTATATTTTTATGAAACTAATTTTGCATGAAACTTCTTGAAATCCTTGTTATGGTTTTTCCTACTGGGACTTCCCTGTCTCACCCCCCTACAGTTTCAGGTACCGAGAATTCCTAGTTGCGGGCTTTGGTGGAAGAGTTAGTGTTGAGGATTATTTAATTATTTAGAGATTTTGTTGTTTTTCATTTGAGGAATTAATTTTGTATTAATAAAATGATATTTCTTTTGAGATCTTGGGTGTAATACTGATGCATTTTGATTTGAATAAATGAGAATTTTATTTAGAAAATTCGGGTTGTGATATAGACCTCATTCAGTATACTTGAAATTGTGCACTTGCTTCTTGTATCTAGATTCCATTTTTTATACCTGTGTCTTGTATACTTGTTTTGTGTGTTTCCGATCTCGTTTAGTATACATGTGTTCTGTATACTTACCTCGCATGTTTTCATCTTCGTTTAGTACACTTGTAACCGGTATGCTTATATGTCATGTATCCCGTTTCAATCGCATGAGTAGCTTAGGATGATCCCTGAGTCTCACTCTAACATAGACGTTAGGTGGCATGACCCTTTTGAATTGTTTCAAGTTAATGTAAAAATCTGTAAGAAATCAAGTCATGCATGCTCATTCTCTACGAGTAAACTTGTTTACTCACCCCAAAGTTACTGGGGTATTGTTCAGGTACGAAGACTTGGTTCGTGATGATCATTGCTCCGTGGATGACTTGTAACTTTTAGGTTTCCACTTCATGCAAATGTTAGCGTGAAATATCATTTAATAGCCTTATGTATCAAAACTTGTATTCTTTGATTCTGTAAATGTAATGTGTACATAAGTAGACCCTCTATATTATATTTGACTTGTATGAGGAGAGGCCATAGGCCAATGGCGTCAAATATGTATTTATACGCACTTTCATTTCCAAAGTTTATTATGAAAATGTTGAAAAACGCTAAGTCATTGCTTCATAACTTTTGCATCGGGTGTGGGAATTCCATTTTTTTTCTTTCAAAGGGTTTCTATGATCATGTATGAGGTGTGGCCAAGGCCAAACACCATTTTGTTCTAGGTTTTGCATTTTGGTTTCATTTATTATGTTTTAGGGCATTTTTGGCCATTGAGAGGTCATATTTTGCATTGGGGTTCTTTTGAGGCCACGAACCATTGGAACGCATCTTAAATGTCTTTTTACATTTGCGTACATGTCCATATTTCATAAAACTCTTAAGTTTTAACTTTTGACCTATTTTTGGGCGATTTTATGAATTTTCATGAAAATTCATGCATTGGGGACATCATTTTAAGTCCCTCTTCGTTTTGGCGTGTTTTAGACGCTTACATGATGCTAAGAAATGTTTTCAAACTTGTTCGGATTAAGTAGAATGCATGTGGAACTCTAGGATTGGTCCAAGTACCTCACACACACATTGGAGTAGCTTTTTCTACTGCAGCAGACGTGTCGGTCGGCTGATGAGGACCCATCAGCCGACTGACCAAACTCTCGAGACCATTCCAGTAAGCTTTTTAGAAAAAACCTTGTTTCGGCCGGCTGATGATTGGGGTTCAGCCGACTGACGGTTGAGGTTCGGCCGGATGATCGTTACATTTCGGTCGACTGATCCTCCCTGGGACCTTTTTCTTCATTTTTTTCCTTTGACAGTCTTGTTGCATTGACTTCGGAAGGTCGTATCTCCTTCATCTCTTATCCAAATCAGGTAATTCTTGAGTCTAAATTCAAGAGCTTGAAGTTAGCTTTCCAATAATACCAACCATTTATCAAAACTCCATCTATAGTGTGAATTATTCTTATTTTAGTAGGATGGGTTCGTGGTATCTCTTAAACGGAGAATGCCACTTTGTTTTATTTCATATCTTTTCCGTTCGAACTCAAAATCAGGCAATTCTTAGGTCTAACCTTCTTCATTTTTTGTTGTCCTTCAAATAGTGTGCATGGTGGCACCCATTTTAGTGTGAAATGACCATTTTATCCTTAGTTCATTTCTTTTCGGGTTTGGCATTCTTGCTTCATTTGTTTGGCTCATTTGAGTTTTATGGCTTCATGGGGAGTCATTTTAGTGCCTTAGGGATGATGTACACCTTTAGTGGCCATTTTGCTTCTTTTGCTTCCGCATCTTGGGTCCGTTTCAGGTCATCACTGACGCACCGGGTTGAATAAAAACTCAGATCATTACACAAACCCTATTTTATTTTTATTTTCTCTTTCCTCCTTTTCCCTTTCTTTTTTTTTTTTTTTCTTTTTTCTTTCTTTTCTTTTTCTCTCTCTCTCTAAACCATTAGCCTCCCCTCTCTTCTCTCTCTCCAATTATCTCCTCCCTCTCAAGCTCTCACTAATCTCTCTCCCAACTTTGGCAAGCATCCACCCAACCCAACCACCCACCTTCTCCTTTGTTTCCGGCGGAACCTCTAAGGAGACCCCAAATCACCGCCATTCTCCATAGTCACTGGCGAGAAGCTTTTGGCCATTCAGCCAAGGTCATTTCCATCATCTCCTATCTCAGTCTCTCGGAGTCCTCTAAAGTTCTTTTCTGCTGCCGATTTAGGCCAAGGAGAGCTCGATCCCTAGTCCAGCGACCTCTGTAGATTCTGGCGGGATTCTGGCCATCTCTTCCAGCCATAGTTAGGTCGGAAAGCTTGGTTTCGTCCCGAATCTCTCCATTTTCATGTCATCTTCTCATTTAAGAGTCGAGTTAGTGATTTTTCCTTTTTTTATTTTATTTTTTATTTTTTTATTTTATTTCATTTTATTTATTTAGTCTTATTTTTATTTGAATTTCTATTTGTATATAAATATTTGTTCACAAATGAAAAAGGGAACATAAAAAAAATTACAAAATCAAAACTTAAAAAAATTGGAAATTACAAAAAATAATAAAAAATGGATGGAAAATGGAACCATGGACTGTGGATTTATGTTGAGAAGGATGGAAAAATTAATGAAAGAAGTTTGGGCAAAATTGTATTGGAATGTGGTTTGTAGTATAGAAGAAGAATGGACAAATTCTAATGTGGATTGTGAATATAAAATATGGTTTGTCGTTTAGAAGAAGTTTGGTTTATTCGTGTGAACTTGAATTGAAAATGAAAATTGGAAAAGAGCTTTAAAGTTAAATTTTGGAATTGAAATTGAAAATGAGAAAAATAACATGTTTGGGAAGTTGTTTTGAAGTTTCAATTTGTAAATGGAATTTAAAGTTTCTTGATTGAATGTGGAATTAATGGTCATGAATTTGGAAAGTTTGTTTTGGAATTTGAAATGGAAACTTAATTGTCAAAAAGGAATTGTTTTGATTTTAAAAGAAATGAATTGAAAATGGACACCTTTTTGAACTTGAAAAATTCTTGAAAATTTTAAAGTTGCAATGGCATTGAAGTTCGAATACTTGTGAGCATGCTTCCCAACTTGTTTCATTTGTTTTAAGTATGAAATGCATGGATTTGTTTGTTTCCAAATTGTTTTAAATGCATGCAAGCATGACTTGAATTGAAACTTCTGTTTTTAAAACTTAAAATGTAAAGTCATGTTTAAATTGCTTAAATGAGTTTCAAAAGGAACCTTTTGAAAGTTTTGATCTTAAATTGACTCTTGCTCATGGTTAAGGTGCATTGGTTTGGTAAAATGATTCTTACATGTTTAAAATATATTTGTGATCACACTTGCTGGTTTCCAAAATGTAAAAAGGGATTTTTGGATATTGTTTTGAAAATGAGAAGTCGAGTTGCTTAATTCCTTCCTTTGTTGACTATTCAATGCATCATTCTTGTTATGATGCTTATCTACAATGCATTTGAATATTTGGACCTCAAAGTTTGCAAAAATTCCACTTTTGACCCAAAAGTGTTGAAAAAACTCCAAAGTTGACCAAAATGCCCTTAAATGAGATGAAACTTGTTTTGTTTGATTCCTTTCCATCCAAATGCATGTGCTAAGTGCTATTGAACTTGTTTGTACTCAATTATTGATTCTTGCCATGCTAGGGCATAAGTTTGATATCTTTTGACCTTCACTTGTCATGATTTTGAACTTCTCATGAAAAAGGTGTTGAATTGCCATTCCAATCCAACTTTTTGAAATCAAATGTTCTAATGTTGCTTGATAAGCTTGAAACTTGTCGAATGTGATCTTCTTCGAATAATTGTGTTCATTTTGGAATAATTTACAACTTGTTTCCTGTATATACACATTTTGCACACACTTTTATCACATTGATTGTTTTGAAAGTTTTTGTGCATCTTTTGAGTAAATCTTCTTAGAATTAATTTGTGAATAAGTTTAGGGGAGGAAAATGAATGTTTAGAGTTCAAAATGCATGTTTGGGATGTCATTGTTGTTCTTTGGTCTTAGTATCTATTCTTGAGCTTAATTGAAAATTTAAACTGTCATTTGAAGTAAGTTTGGGGGTATGTTTGCTTTATCTTGAAAAGTTGTTTACAAAATGACATTTGCTTGATTCTACACACTTGTGATCCATCTTTGAAAAGCCAAGTAAGGGCTTGAGACCGAGGTTCTTTGCCGGTCGTGATTTTGAATCAGAAAAAGGGTGAGTTTCTTGTTATTCTCAGTCTTTGACCATTCTTTGCTTCATTTAAGCTTTAAAGGGGGTCGCGAGCCATAAGTGATCATTTTTCTACTTATTTATTACTTAGAGGGGGTCACAAGCCATAAGTGATCATAAGATGTTGATTTTGTTGAAATGGAGTATGAGATATTTCTTTGACTAGAGTTTGACTTTGTGCATCATTCAGATATATTCCATTTAGTTGCATACCATGTCCAGGATTCATTTTTTAACTAGTGTGTCATAACATGCCTTGGATTGAAATGTTTTGCAACCGTGCAATTCACTTAGTCTTTATTTCATGATATACATGTTTCTTACGTCTTAGGTAGACAGTTGCCATGATTATACTCTCCATGTTATCCTGCTTGTTCCATTGGTCTTAAATGTTGAATTTGTAGACGTTCTTGCTTAAGAATTGATACGATGTCATCCTAGGGTCTACTTGCCATAAAATTACAAAATCTTTCTGAGTTTTAGGTTTGTGAATGCGTGTTGCATCCTTTATGCATATTACATCCTATACTTGTCCTTTTGATCTCATTTTTGCTCTAATGTTTCCAAAATTGACTTGTCTGCCCTCTATGCCATCATTACATTATTTTGCATATATGAGATTGCTTACTGTGCCATGTTATATTCTTTTCTTGTTGAAGCGTGTTGAATGATACTTTTAAAGCTTTCTTAATCACTTCTTGCATAAGCATGATCCTATATGTCTATTTTATGTTTCTACTTGATTTAGGCATGCTTCGTGTTTTCTTATCAAATGCTTACCTCATTTTATACCTGTGCACTAATTTATACTTGTTGCTTTTGCAGATGCAGTGTAGGCAAAAGACTTTTGCCAGAAAAAGAGTAGCCAGAGCTACACAGCCTCCTCCATCCCCTAAGGAGGAGTCATCTTCATTTTCTGAGGCTACTGCATCTGCATTAGCTCATTCAGAGCCATCTTTCATAGAGGCACAAGGTCCTATTATCCGAGTAGGGCCTACCCCATTTTTCTCCTGCAGGAAGTTGGAGCTAGAGTTCAGATTTAACTAAGATTTATTTGCTGGGTTGGAGTAGACACGACGGTCTTATGATGAGCTCACCCACAGGGGCATCGATGCTATCATGACCCTGGAAGATACTGTTGTATATCACCGGTTGGTTGCTTTGTTTTTCGAGCACCTCCGGATCAATGAGGACAACCGGTAGTTGATGCATACGACCATTGACCGTCAGGACATTAACATTTCTATCCCTACCATAGCTGCTGCTTGCCGATGCCCCCATCTTTCACCATTAGTCGCTGGCTCTAAGGATCCACTGTATCCCATCATTCCAGTTTACCCCTTTGAGATGACCATGGTTATGACTCTATCTTCATAGGCTACCTTCGAAGGCAATATTTTTGCAAACCGGGTTGATATTAATCCCCATTACTGGTTCTTTGATTCTGTGCTATACCTCAATGTCTTTCCTTCAGGCCATGGTACACAGACGCGGGAGGGGATTCTACAGGCTCTATACTGTTTGAGTCAGGGTTGCTGGATCTCTATTCCTACTCTTATTTAGGAGATTATTAACAAGTACTGGGATAATCTGATTAGTAAGCATAATTCCAGATCTAATTCTTGGGCTTTACCATTTGGCCACCTGATCATACAGCTTTTGATTGACCAGGGCTATTCTTTCGACCCAACAAAGATTCCAGAGCCCCCTGCACAGAGAGCAAAGAGGGTGTATGACATTGCAAAGTGGACCAAGACTTTCAATTCTTGTACAAAGAATAGGAAGAATAGAGAGCAGAAAAGGAAGCGAGACCAGCAGAGAGCAGAGAATGATACAGTAGAGGGATCTTTGGGATCACCTACTTCCTCCAGACTTAGACAACGACGACGCACTACTACTTCTGCATCTACCTCGTAACCAAATATACCTCTTCCATTCTAGCAGGCTGGCCCCTCACATGTTCCTCCTATAAAACCGATGCCACACGCCGACACTCGATCCTATCATGCTAGTTCAGATTCCAGCTACAGATCTGATCTGATTCAGCTACATATAGACTTTATTTCTTTCAGAGCTAATATGACAGAGCGGCATGAGGACATTACAAGGCATCATGATGATTTGGTGAAGAGGCACGATGATTTAGTTTGGTGATTTGACAACTTGAGGACCGACATTTCCGAGACAAGGGGAGATATTTCCACATTGCGAATAGACATTCAGACATCGCTCACTCGAAATAGCCATGAGATGTCTGATATGCTCTAGATCATTGCCGACATGTTTACGTCGGATGCTGTACCATGATTCCACCATTCTCTCTATCTCTATCTCTATTACTCATTTCCTGCCCTGATACTTTTTGCTACCCTGATATTTTTTAGGATATTTTTTCTATTCTGATACACTTACACTGATATTTTTGGATATTATTTCACACTGCATTGGATACATATGTTTTTGGATGATTGGTTTTAGACTTATTTTCACATATGGATTTTTGAGATATTGATTTTATCGCTATTGGTTTTGGATATTCTGAGTTTTATATTACTATATGCTATAATTTTTGCCCACTTCTCCATCCCATCTCTTATTTAGATTATTGATGCATATGCTTTGACAGTTGCTAGTGTGACCATTTTCATATAGGTTTTTGGAATCTAAGTTTAGGGGTGCGCCTTCCAATGCTAAGCTTCCGTTATCGGGTCCTATTTGTTACACCCATTTGGTATACTCTTTCCATTATCTGTTGTTTCTTTGTACATTGAGGACAATGCACAGATTAAGTTTGGGGGTGTGTTAGCATATTTTACATGTTGCACTTAATTTCTATGCATGTGGTATGATTTGAGAATTTGAGCCATGATTTTGATCTTTTGAGGACTATGATACTTAGAATTTAAAAATTGATTGACTTAAGAGTCCAATACTCCTTGTATGCCTTATGGATGCCATTTAGGAGTAAATTTTTTCGAAAGATTAATATCTTGCTTGCATTTGTGGTCCACATCATCTTGATTTTGTGATTGTTTTAAGATTCACTCTAGGATTCTACACTAGCACAAGCGCACACTAGCATTCATTTGTGGAGTACATGTTTTGTTGATTATTAATTTGGTTATATCCCAATTGAGCTAGTAGTGCTTTGAAAGCTTTCATTATTGACAAAGGTGGATAATAAACCCTTTTCACTAAGTAGCCGGGATTCTAACCTCATCAAGCATTGAATTTCTCGTGCTGAAAGGTGGAGGGCCCAAACTCTAGGTTAATAATTGAAAAAAAAAAATGCAAATTTACAAAAGCAAATAAAAGTGAGGACTTCTTACCAAAGGTAAGGAGTGGAAAATGATTAGATGAAAGGATAGTCTCGGCATTTTAATAATTATTTTTATTGCATTTTTATTTGTTTATTTGTTTATTTGCCTAATTATTGTAATTACTACATTTTTATTTGTTTATTTGTTGATTTGCCTGATTATTGTAATTAATTGATTACTTGTTTTATTTATTTTATTTAATTGAATTGTTGTTTGTTTAATTGTATTTTTATTTTCTTTAATTAAATTACTTGTTTTAATTGTTTAAACGGTTTATTATTTTATTTAAATGGAATTAAATGGATTAAATTAGTATTATTAACTGTAATGTTAAATTAGGGTTTTAGTCTTTTATAAAATCACGTTTTAGGCTGACTATGATTTTATTAGGTTTTTTCGTCTCTAATTTTGATTGGACTTAGGTTTTATATTTGCCTATAAATATATTTCATAAGTCTGCCTAGGGTTTAGGAACCCTATTCACGGCACAGTTAAGGCAAGAGACCTAACAGTGAGTTGTGAGGAAAACAAAGAGATTATAGTTGGGGTCGGCTGTGGATTAAAGGACGGACCTAAGAGGAGGGAAGGTTAAGCAGTAGGAGGTTAACACTGAGCAGACGTCGTTGGAAAACTTAGGAAGACGGCGACGAGGTTTTGATTCAAAACCACACAGGCAAGTTTTATTCTTTCTCTCTCCCCTTGACCTGTATTTTGTGCATGCCTAAATGGTCTCTAGGGTTTTAATCAGACTTTAAATAAATCTTGCATGCTTAGTATATGTTGAATTAATCACCTGTATGTGTTTAATTTAATCTGGAATTGTTCTTGCAAGTTTGGATTATAGTGTTTGATCTTAAAGCATGTGGAATTAGTAATTTTTTTATGGTTCTTTTTAATGAAAATTGTTTTAAATAAAGGACTGGGATGATACAAGATATAATCTAGACTATTAAGATTAATATTTATGAAGAACAGAAGGGTTGGAAGCGGCCGAAGATGAAGCAGACGAAGGAAAAAGGTTCAAGGCTCTCAGAGAGGGAGAGAGTCCGCTCCACAGAAGAGGGAGCCGGCTCCCTCATGTGTAGAGCTGGCTCTGGGGGATCTAGAGCCAGCTCTCACCCCTTTAAAGCAAGCTCCAAGGAGTATGGAGCTGGCTCCATGCATGCTTGGAGCCTGCTCTCAAGTTTTGAGAGTAGGCTCTCATATGTTAGCGCATTCTGGATTTTTTTCTCTTAGCCACTGTTTGGACGATTTTAATTTTTTGAACTGTGTTGGAAGTGTACTGGGGTTCTTATATTAATTTCATGGGTTATTAAAACCTCTAATTGCATAATTTATACCATTATGCCAATAGAATGAACAGTATGAAATTAAACAACTTTACATGCTGTTAACGGATATGAGGGATTTAATTGCTTAATTTTATTTTTGCAATTTAATAGACTATAGCATGACTATAAATCTTGTTTAGGATGCATAGTAGGGTCATGTATTTATCAGAATTGATCTATACTTACTCTGGATTCCAATTGCTGAAATAATAAACTCTGTTCTGCAATTACATGGATTATTGTTTTGGTTGCTAATTACTGAACTAGTAAACTATGTTCCATTAATTACATGGATTTATGTGTTGGACTTTAATTGTTGAATTACTATATTAAATTCTGTAAATTTCATGGATGTTATGAATTGTATGCACCGGTATGGGACGGTGACATACTAGGGATGGTTTAGCTCAAAACGCTAAAGCCTACCTTATTGGAATAAGGGAATGGATTGTAAAATATTGAATCCTACTTATATTTAAGTCAGATCAACTGAGTAAGTTGAGTGACTACCTGATTAATTGTTATTTGTGGTTAAGTCGGATCAACTAAATATGTTGAGTGACTAACTGGATTATAAATTGTATATCAGATCAATGAATAATTGAATAACACACTCTAGTTTTGGACGGACTTTAAATATATGACTATGGTACCATGATATGAGCTTGAGTCTCAGGATCGTTGGTTAGGGAGAGTATATGCATTGGGGTGCATAGCTGGCTATGACGGTTGTAGTGTACCCTGTTAGGTCTAGGTACTCATGCCCACTTGTGACGACCCTGGTTTTTAGGCCAGCGTGTTCTGTGATGAACCGAAGGTTGACCTGATAACGGATCTGAATACGGAAGCGAAAATAGAAAACAAGACTCTAAGAAGTTAAAGTGACCTTCCATTAGGTCGTAGAACTCAATAAGAACTAATGCGGGAACGAATGATCAGAAAAAGACCGGACAGGCCCCCAAGGGCAAAATGGTTATTTCTGAAAATATAAAATCAGGTGCTACTGAGCACACCAATAGAAAGACAACAAAAATTTAATCAAATTAGACCCAAGAATCACTTGATTCAGAGTCCGGATGAAGAAGATATGAAACTCCAAAGTTTCATAAAAATCACATTTTTGGGTTTGAAATCAATGCAGCAAGGGTACTTCTCAAGGGGTAAAAAGGTCTTTTCAAACAAAATTAGATGCAACTGAGCATATCGTTAGATAAACTGGGAAAAATTAATGAATCTAGACTCAAGAATCACTTGATTCGGAGTTCGGACGAAGAAGATATGAAACGTCAAAGTTTTATAAAAACCAACTTTTGGGTTTAAAATCAGTGCGGCAAGGGTACTTTACAAAGGGTAAAATGGTCTTTTCAGATATAATTTGATGCAACCATGCATACTGTTATATAGACCAGCAAAAACTAATAAACTTAGACTCAAAAATCACTTGATTTGGAGTCCGGAAGATGAAGATATGAAACCTCAAAGTTTCAAAAAATTAGACTTTCTGGGTTTCAAGTATGAGTAGGGCCTGCACACATTTTCTGAATTCAAATGGGATTTTGATGGCTTAAATGACATTTTTTGGCAAAAAGTTGTGAACAAACCCCCTTCCCCCCCCCCCCTAAAATCATGTTTTCTACATGACCATGTCAAGAGAAGATTTTATTTTACAAGTGAAATACCCAAAATGCCCCTTAGATCAGCACTTTTTCCGGAAAAACCTGGAACGACCAGATTTTCCAGATCTGCGAGTTGTTTTCGGCATCAAGATAATTTTTTTTTTTTAAAACACGAAGAAGAAACCCCCCCTAAAATCACATTTTCTACTCTGTTTCTGGATGAAAATGAAAAAGAAACACTATGAATTACCCAGAATGCCCCTAGATCAGGAAAGGGCAAGAAGTTAAAAAAAAAAGCTGCTATAGCATAGTAGAAAAACCGAACTTTGCACGGAATTTCCGGTACCAAGACGACATTTTCTGGAAAAACACAAAGAAGAAACCCCCCCTAAAATCATGTTTTCTAAGTGACCATGTCAAGAACGGAATTTATTTCCCGAAGGAAAACCCCAAAGTGCCCTAAAATCAGATTATGCAACAAAACTTCAAAATGAGTTCATAGGAAGCTCAAAACATAAATGATAAGGTTTTGCCCGGAAACAACTATGCACGCAAATGTAGCTTACCTATTTAGATACGCTACAATGGTCCATGGCTTAAAAATATAGCCGATGCAAAATTCGACCCCCCAACGGGCAAAAAGGCAAAAATGGACTTGGAATGGAAAACATGGAATCCAAAAATGTAAAATGGAGTCAAATGACCATTTGGCCCTTGGCCACACTTCATACAAGATTAATAAGACCCTATGAAAGAATGAAAATGGAATTCCCACACCCAATGCAACCATAGTGAAGCAATGACTTGCGATTTTTCAAGGTTTTCATAATATTTCATGAAGTTAAAAAGTTGTATAGAATACAATACACATGTCATTGGCCTCTGGCCTCATCTCATACATGTCAAATACATTGAAAGGAGTGCACTTATGTATACATTAGATACATGGAATCAAATATACATATTTTGACATATAAGTCTACAAAATGACATTTCATGCTAACATTTGCATGAAATGGAAACTTGAAAGCTACACAACATCCAAGGAATGCTAGGCTTCATGAACCAAGTCTTCGTACCTGAAATATGCCCTAGTATCGTAGGGGTGAGCAACATAAAGCTACTCGTAGGAGATAAGCATGCATCGACCTAGCATTTTACAAATTTATCACCTTAAGGTGAAACATGTTAAAGGGGCTCATGCCACCTAACGTCTATGTCCAAGTGAGACTCGAGGAGCATCCTAAGCTACCTTAGAGTCTAAGCAACAAGAATCATGATATACATATGTGTATGAAACTAATCATGGTTGGGATAATCCAAAGAACACGGCAAGAAGAATGCTTGAGCATAGATTAACATGAATTGCATTTTCAATACAATTAAACTGGGTCTAGAGTAATCCATACAACATGACAAAAGCATATTTAAATACAAGTTAACAAGAATCACATTATCCATGCAATTCAACAACAAAAGAGCATGTTATACAATGCAACAAGGTTTAAGTTCTCAAAGCCATCAACTTAGAATCTAAAGCACAAAATAACTGTAGTGGTTCATGCCACCTAACGTCTATGTTATAAATGAATCAATAGAATCAATCATAAGCTTTATTAGAACATCAAAACATAATTTTCAATATCGATGCAATTTAACCAACATTGGAACTTCCAATACAACGCATAAAGCACAATTTTGCAAAGTTAACATCCTGTAACCTAAAATGGAACGACAAATAAGAAACAACAAGTTACAACATCATCTAGTTATCAACTTGAAAATGAAATGCGAAATCAAACAAAGTAGATACTCGGACGTCACGCCGGATCAGACCGACAACATAGTTACTTTAGAGTTACTAGCCCATGGGTAACCTCCCTATGTGCGCACTAGACTATATAGAGGGACTATCCCCCGTACTAGAACCACGTCCTAGCCATAGTCAATCAGCGACATCCCCAAGTTTCCAAAATCAACAAGTTATGCAACAATGCATATATCAACAGGAATATGCAAGATAATCAACTATCTACCCAGCACAACCAAATTTGGAAACTTATACAATACATGCTCTAAATCCACAACTAATATGCTAGGATGAATGTCGAATCTTCAGTGTGCGATTCGTTACACGCTATGCATGAATGATGTTAAATATGAAATGTGCAAATCATTACCCAAGATAACAATATATTCAATATTGAAAACATAAGCTCATGAGTTTAAATACAACAATAAGGTAGAACTTTTACTAAATCATGCTAATTTATATCCTAAGGTTCTAAAACAACTTCAAATAGTCTCAAATTAATACATGCAAGTAAACAAGTCATGATCAATACAAATATCAAGTTAAAACAATAATTAAGCTAATGGGACCACAAAATAAATTTTAATTAATTCTTTTAATTAAAATCTCTAGATTTTCAAACTTAACCAAATGCTCTCAATTTAACATATCTTAGAGAATATGCCAAGAACTAATGTAATATCACATTACAAGTTTATTTCATTCAATCTACGACTATGTGAATTAAACTTTCACTAAAGTTAAATATAAAATAAAAGTTACAATTCTCATACAATTAATCCCAATTTAATATATGTGAACAACCATACCAAAACTTTATTTTCTAGCATGCCATAATTTAATTCCAAGTTCTATATCACCATGAGAATTAAATCTTAAACAAGGAAATTAATTAAATAAAAGGTTTCAAAACCTCACCGAATATTCTAAATCAAATATATGTGAAGTTATATGGCATGTAGATCAAGAATATCAAGTCGGAATTCAAATAGAGTGAATAGTGCACTCGGGGCAAATTAATTAATCAAATTAATTAATAATTACTAATTTTCAAAACATCTCCAATTACTTTCAAATTCAACTATGTTGAAGAGTATACTAAGGCCTAATATAATATGCTAATACATATTAATTTCAAGCTAGTTAAGGCCATGTGAATTAATCTTTCACCTAAGATAAATATTAAATAAAATCTTTAATACTTCTTCAAATGTTCCAATTTTAATACACGACAATGAGTATATCGAGGGGCAATATAAAATCATGCTACATGTTTAAACCAAGTCATGAGCAACTGGAAAAATTAGATCCCGTACAAGAAAAATAAATAATAAAATCTCTAGATTTTATATTTAATCATGCAAACAAGTAGTATAAGCATCACAAGCATGCTATATAAAAAGAATTTAAACCTAGAACATCCCCTACCTCAATTTGAGATGAAGACCTCAAATCCCCACTGAAAAAAAAGTGCTCCGAATCTGCCGAAATCGAAGGGTTATGCCGGGGACAACATGATCTACATGAATCCGAAGAAAGCCCCATGAAAATCCAAACTTGACTTCAAAGCCAAACTCAAGAAATTGTCAAAAATGAATTCTAATAAGGAATAATGGTAGAGCACGACGAGGGGAACAACAAATGCTAAGGCCGAAGGATTTCTACCAAGGAAATCAAGTGGAGGAGAAGAAAGAGTGAAGGCAGCCCCTTGGGCTCCCATGGCTGCCAGCCAGGAGGAGGAAGAAGGTCTGAAAATCTGATTTTAAAAATTAGGGCAACCTATTTATAGAAATCTCAAAAAGTGCCCCGGAAAGGCCCCGCCGGGTCCGGAAAAGTGGATTTTGAGCAAACGCTCTCAAACGGCAAAACTCCATGAACAAAAAAGATTTAAAATAAGAAAATATGAATAATGGAAGAAACGGCGTTGAAAACTGAGTCCCGAGCATAAAGTTATGCCCCGAACAAGTTCGTTGGCAACCGGGTCCAAAAACTCTGAAACTGGAGAAAAACGACCAGAACGGAAATTCTAAGAGTCCACGACTCGACAAAATGTGAAAATGAATCCTGTACGAGGATCCTGGCTCCAGACGAGACATTTGTAATAACTTTCGTTAATTGCGCAATGGCCCCTACAAAAGGGTTAACTGCGAAACTGCCCCAAAATGAAAATATCTTCCAAAAGATATTTTCTTAGATGCCCCTGAAATAAAATATCTTCAAAAGATATTTTTTTAGATGCCCCTGAAATAAAATATCTTCAAAAGATATTTACGAAAAACACCCCAAGAAATGAAAAAGATTCTAAAGAATTGTGCATCCATGCCCCTATAGGCACCGGAAGCAACCAGAGTACTTTCTTGCAAAAGTAAAGATACGTATTTCGAGGAAACCACTCAAGATGAAGGCACGTGAAGTCAAAAACCAACTCCGAACACGAAAAGTGAGGTTGTGCCAAAAACTGACAAACGGAGATAAGACGAAATAGGGAAAATGACATAATAGGGAAAAGACGAAATAGCGCATAGTGTTCAAAAACGAAAAATGCGAAAATGACTCGGTCCTCAAATGAAGTTGTCAATTCACATGAAAGAGTCTCAGAAACCAATTCTGAGCACTTGAGATGAAACTAAGCGACACGAAACAGAGCTCAGAAAGGAAAATTAAACGAAAAAAATTCATTCGTAAAATTTCAGGAAAAAGGAAAGGAAGACAAATGACCGGGTCGTTACACCACCTCTGGTGCATTTTACATGTTGCCTTCTATTCAGGTTGAGACCCCTTTGTAGTCCAGTGAGTGTCCCTTAGTGTGGATATATATTTATGGACTAGATAGATATTGTGAGATATCTAGAATGTATCTGCGTATCGGGTCACTGTATGGATTGCAGTTAGAATAGAACTTGTTTGTGGGCCTGACCCACTGTTATTCTTTTTCAGGTGCTCGACAGTTCCAGCCTTAGAGCTTGATCGTGCTGCGCCGAAACAGTCACTCAGTCCTCCGATTACGTAAGATTTCTCTTTATGTTTTAGTTTGGATTTTATTTTTAGTTATTTATTTATAGTTGGGATTTTGTTTAGGGGTCCACTAGATGGATTCCCGAGTTATACTCTTGGAGGTTTTGCAAGGTTGGATTATATTAATCTTTAATATTTGAGGATTTTATATTTAAAATTCCTTCAGCTTTATTATTTATTTCTTTAAGTCTTTTCGTATTCTTGCTTGTTTATATATTAATTGTTTGGTATTCTCTCGCGTTTAGGCTTGGGACTGATCAACCCATGTCTCGGAGTCGAGGGGTATCACACCTAAGCTAAGGTATTTTAGTCCATTCATCTATCTTCCTTTCATGTTTTAGTTCTAATTTGTGTTTTTTGTCTATTTTAGGTCAATAAGGTACAAATAGGTTAAAAAGAGCCTAGTAGCTCAATTTTGGAGTTAAGAAGAAAATTTAGAAAAAGTCAGAAAAACTGTACTGTTCAAGGTTCGATCGATCGAAAGAATCCTGGATCGATCAAAGATATCTACAATTGATCGAGATTAAGGTGGTGCCAGCTCAATGGATAAGGTTACTAGCTATCAAAATATCTTTGCCACGTCAGCTTCGATCGATCGAAGTAAGTGTTCAATCGATCAAAGCCTTGTTCGATCGATCGAACCCACTGCTGGCAGTGAGCTGTCTAATTCCCGAGCGCGTCCGAACTCCACCAACTCTTGTAGCTACGAGATTACACCAATCAAAGGCCTTATTTCTGACTTGTTACCTACTCAAAGAGACGTGTATTTAAATCAAATGAACCAATTTGTATAAGGTTCCAAGTTTTTATTTCCATATTGGGTAGATATAGCTATTAGATATTTTCTCTCTTTAGAACTAGGGTTTTAGAAGCAAAGCAAAGAGCAGGAAGATGAATCCAACTATGAAGATAGCCCTTGAGGGTGGGATGACACCTACCATAAGTGGCTAAATCCCTCTCTTGGGGCTAGAGCTAGCCCCTAGGCTTACTTCCTAAACTTATTCTTTTGTGGTTTTTGGGGATTTATGTTGTAAATAATGTTTTGACCATGATTGTAATGACCTGGATTTCTCAACCCGGTACGTTTGTGATGAACCAGAAGTTGACCCGATAACGGACCCGAAATGCGGAAGCGAAAGAAGCCAAATGACCTCAAGAGATGTATGTCATCCCTAAGGCCCCAAAGTGACTCTCCATAAAGCCACGAAACTCAAATGAGCCAAGCAAATGAAGCAAGAATGCCTAAAATGCACTCGCCCACAACATACCCGCCCACGAAAATTGCAATCTCAGAGGAACCTTCCAAAACAACCAAGGATCCCAAAAGGTCCAAAACCTAACCATGGCCTAAAATCAACAAATCTAGTACTACGGTTGTGCCTAATGGCTCACCCCACGAGAGCCTAAACAAAAGGTGTCTCTCCACCTACCTCAAAACCAACTCTAGGTCAACAACAACCTAAACTACAATACAACCGTGACTACAATCACTATCAACCTCAACTCGAGCCTCAATGACCGATCTCGTGTTATGCCAAATATGCAACACAGTTATGTATATACAAATCTGATCTAGAATACATCATATGTTATGCTCTTTACAAAATAATTAAATCATGCTAAACAAACGGCATACCACATGTAGCATGTAAGCACATAAACATGTTATCAAACCAAAACATGTTATCATGAAGCATATAAACACATAGAGCATGGCAACATAAGCATGATATGCACCCAAAACCCGTCGTCCAAGGTATTCAAACCTAAGAGCTCTGATACCACCTGTAACGACCTGGATTTCTCAACCCGGTGCGTTTGTGATGAACCGGAAGTTGACCCGATAACGGACCCAAAATGCAGAAGTGAAAGAAGCCAAATGACCTCAAGAGATGTATGTCATCCCTAAAGCCCCAAAGTGACTCTCCATGAAGCCACGGAACTCAAATGAGCCAAGCAAATGAAGCAAGAATGTCTAACCCGAAAAGAGATGAACTAAGGGCAAAATGGTCATTTCTCACTGAAAAGGGTACCACCGTGCAAACTATTGGAAGGACAATGAAAAATGAACAAAATTAGACTCAAGAATCGTTTGATTCTGAGTTCGGGCAGAAAAGATATGAAATTCCAACACCCGATGCGAAAGTTATGAAGCAATGACTTAACATTTTTTAATATTTTCATAATAAACTTTGAAAACAAAAGTGCATAGAAAATGAGATACATGTCATTGGCCTCCGGCCTCATCTCATACATATTAAATACATTGAAAAGAGTGCACTTACGTACACTTTACATATACGAATCAACGAATGCAAGTTTAAACAAATAAGGCTACAAAGAGGCATCTTATGCTAACACTTGCATAAAATAGAAACTTAGAAACTGTAAGCCATCCAAGGAGCAATGGAATCTTTAAATCCTGAATCCTGTACCTGAAATATGCCCCAGTATCGTAGGGGTGAGTAACATAAAGCTATTCGTAGGAGATGAGCATGCATCGACCTAGCATTTTACAATTTTATCACCTTATGGTGAAACATATTAAAGGGGCTCATGCCATCTAACGTCTATGTCAAGATGAGACCCAGGGAGCATCCTAAGCTACCTAGATCATTTATATCATAATCATATTGTTCATGCAATTCAAATAACATGGAAACATGTTATACAAGGCAACAAGATATAGATTCTCAAAGTCTTCAACTTGAAATCCAAAATACGAAAACAACAAGTGTGGGTCATGCCACCTAACGTCTATGTTCAAAATGAATCTATAAGGTCATTCCTAAACTACATTTGAACATTAAAACACAAATTATGATATCGATACAATTTAACCAACAATGGAACTTCCAATACAACGCATGAAGCATGCTTTCACAAAGCTACATCTTAAGCTCAAAATAGGAAATCAAATAAGGAACAAGAAGTTATGATACCATCTAGTTATCAACTTGAAACGAAATACGAAATCAAACAAAGTGGATACTCGGACGTCACGCCGGATCAGACCGACAACATAGTTATTCTAGGGTTACTAGCCCATTGGTAACCTCCCTATGTACGCACTAGACTATATAGAGGGACAATCCCCCGTACTAGAACCAAGTCCTAGCCGTAGCCAAACAACGACATCCCCAAGTTTCCCAAAATCAACAAATTGTGCAACAATGTATGTATATCAACATGTATATACAAGATATCAACTATTTACCAAGCACAATCCAAATTTTGGAAACTTATACAATACATGCTCAAAATTCACAACTACTATGGCATGTAAGATGTCAAATACAAAGTGTGCAATTCCTTACACAGAGCAACAATATATTCAATAAGGAAAAACATATTGTCATGAATATAAAAGTAACAACTATGTTATCCAATGCTCAAAAGTAATCAAGTGAACATACATCAAATCCAAATCCATGATTTAAATATAGAAACAACTTCCAAAATGCAATTAAATCCATGGAGTAATAAAGTAGAATTTAATTAAAAATAAATAGTTAAATTCTCTAAATTCCAAGTTAATCCAAATAACCTCAATTTAATCTATGTTAGAGAACATGCCAATGCCCATTTAAATACCACATTACAACTTGATTTAATGCTTGATACAACCATGTGAATTAAACTTTCACTAAAGATAAATATTAAATAAAAGTTGTAATTCTTAATCAAATGATCCAAATTTAATATATGTTAACCAACATATCTAAGCATAATTTCCTAGCATGTTACAATTCAAATCAAAGTTATACATCATCATAAATTTTAAATCTTATACAAAGAAATAAAAATTACTAACTTTCTAGATTTGATACAAAGCATACATATATGTTGTATAATCATGGCAAACACACAATACAACACACAAATAATCCTAAAACATTTCCTACCTCAATTGGAATGAAAATCCCAATTACCACCGAAATGAAATTGCCACAAATTTTCGGTCCGCAAAACAGATTTTTCAGCTTGCTACTTTCAACTTGTAAAATTCATAAAAAAATTCAATTCTAACCCAAATTTAATGAATCCAAAGCCCAATGGAAGCTTAAACATTTTAATTTGATAATATAAATTTAGTTTAACAAAATATTTTCCCAATTGAAACAGTTTTACCCCACAACTTTGAAACAAATTCTGCCCAGAAAACACATTTTCAGCCTGTAGCTTCCAACTTTGAAAATTCATGAAAAATTCATTTGACATCCAAATTGGGCAAACCTAATTTAATTTGGAAGTAAAAATATGAGAGTATAAAACTGAAAATTGAAGCCATGATCCAATATCAAAAGGTTAGTGAAATAAATTATCTAAAAATATGTTTTCCATCTACAATAAAAACATGGACAGCTGATAGTTTCGGATTTTTAAAAAAATTTAGAACTGCTCTCAAATAATGAAAAAATTCTGGGTAGTGTAAAACCCATGGGGGAAGTTCCAGTAAAAATTTTAAGGCAATTGAAGTACCACAACTCCATATAAAAAATTCATTTCCGGACCAAAAAGGAAAAGCTTCAAATTTCCAGCAACTAGCTTGCAACTTCAAAAATTCATAACTAATTCATTTTAAATCCAAATTACATGAAACCAAAACTAAATGAAAGCTAATCGAGTATATTTTCATATTCTATATTTAATTTGACAAGATTAATTTCAAGTTGAAACAGTTTAAGGGCAAAATACAAGTCCTTCTCTTCCATGCATGTAAAACACTCAATAATGACATAAAAATACTTCAAAATAATAGATCAATACCTCACTAGAGAATTGAATCTCTAGACACCAAAGCAAAACTAGGAGTTAGGCTAGATCCTTCAAGGGTTTTGAAAAGGAGGATGAGGGGAACAAAAAGTATTCCAAGTTTAAAGTTCTAAGGTGAGTGAAAGGGCACCAAAAATGAAGTCAAAGCTACTAGTCAAGCTTTTCTCCAATGGTGGCTTCCTTAGGGTTCTTGAGAGGAAAGTGATGAATGAATTAAAATGTGTAAACCCTAAGCTAAATTGGTAGGCTTCTCCACTCACTAGGTGCTCTTGCACTACCTCTCACACACACACTAATGCAAGACTAAAGGTGAGTCCTACACTTGTCATGAATCCAAGTAAGCTTCCAAGATTAAATATTAACCCTACACTTGTTAACCATCAATGCCAACAAGTGCACCAATCCTAAGACAACAAGTGGGTGAATCTCCAACCTCCATCTGTCATGAGATTAAGCCAAGTGGTTCCACCACAAAATCAACAAGTGGCACCATAGGAATGTGACACTTGTCACATTTTTTGAAAATTGCAAAAAGGTCCTTTTTGAAAATATCTTCCAATTTAATTTGCAAAATGGTTCCTAAGACGAAAAATAATTACTTTACTTAATTACTCAAAAACTCCTCAAGTTATGGATAATTGCAAAAAGTCTTGTTTTTATGGCTTTTACAAAGAAAGTAAGCATTTAATATGCATTTCTACCAAAGTAAAAATGTAGATGTCATGGAATTTAAATATCATGGACGTATGCCAAGCTGGAATCAAATCCGAGCACAAAAAGTGAGGTTAAGTAAGGAAAAATGAAAAATGACTAAAGGACGAAAAAGGGAAAAGACGAAAAAAATGAATAGTGTCAAAAAAATAAAAAATATGGAAATGACTCGGTCCTCAAAGGAAGTTGTCAATCCAAAGGAAAGAGTCTCAGAAACCATTTCTGAGCACTCGAGATGACACTAAGAGGCGGGAAATCGAACCCGAAAAAGAAAGGACAATGAAAAAAAAAAAATTATCCGCAAAATTTGCAGAAAGGGAAAGAAATGAAAATGACCGGGTTATTACAACGATTTATATAGAACTTGAGTTTTTACATTATTTGTATGGTTTAATTCTTCCAATTGATCTTTTATTTCTATCCATATGTTTATGTATGCTAGAATGAATGATCATGTGCTTACACTAGGCTTTATGAGTTTGATGCATGTCTATGTGTGTTGAAATTATAAATCTAGTGATAGTCAAGGCATGGTGCTTAATTGATAACTCTTGTGGTTTGTTTGATGGATCATGCTTATTTCTTGATGGATTGTGCTACCTCATTAGCTTAATTAGTTTAATTTCCTTGTCATTAGTCTAGTTGTAGTGTAGTTGCTTTAAATTCCTAGATAGGTAGACAATTTATTCTTGTTGTTTGATGATGTATGCTTATAAGTGCAATTAGTACATTTCTCTAGATTTTTGTGTGTGCATTAATTATGGGTTTATTGAATGGTTAATGGCTTAGTTTGATAGGTTGTGCTACTCACTAGATTAATTAGAAAATTTATGCTTAATTTGTCATCCATGCTTAGTATTTCAATTAATAACACACACACACTTGTTTTTCAACATGAAACTCCCTTAAATTGACAATTGCTAATTTTTAGTGAAGTGAAGCTTAGTGATGAACTCTAAGACCCAAGACCTCTCTCTCATTCTCTAATCCCTAATCTCTAGATTTCATTTTAATTTGCATGTTTTAATTGAACCATTAGCTTAATTCAACCAACAGAACCATTCTTTGATCATTTGACCTACTAAGCCAATATTAATTCCATAGTATCTTACAAATCCCTTGGGGCGATCCCTACTTGCTCTTGTTGCATTAGTAGTAGTAGTGGTAGTGGCTTTTATAAATTTAAACTTGACCAAGAAGGCTTTCTTGAACTGCATTCACTATCACACCAATTTTGGCACATCGTGACGACCCTTACCAAGATTCCTTCTCGAAGTTTGGATGGTTAGTATATTAAAAGGGGGAGGGAAAAAATGGGGTGTCTACACACACACACACACATATATATATATCATCTTCAATTTGAAATATTTTCAAGTTTGATATCATGCAGTGGATGTTTTACATTCTATAGTAATGAGGAAAAAGCACAAAAAAAAAAAAAAAAAAAAAAAAAAAAAAAAAAAAACAAACCTAGCACTAGTGCACTGGCACAAAAAAGTTTTGCCGTATTGTAAGTTCCGTAAAAAATTTTAGTTAGAAAATTTTTACATTGTATTTGAAATATAAATAAACACATCAAAAACCAACATATACACACATCCACAGTCCACATTCTTTCTCGGGTACACAATCACACATGTATACAATAATTCATTAACATATATATATATATATTGACATCTACACAAACCTATAAAAAAAACACATACACACACATCCACATCTTAAAATAAATAAAATGTATGTTGGAGAAGTCGCCGAAAGAAGAGGTCGAAGGAGGTGGTTGGATGAAGTCGGAGGAGGAGGTTGATATGAGTGGGGAAGGTAAAGAAAAATATGTATGTTAGGGAGATAGAGAGAAAGCGAGTTAAAGAGAGGCCCTAAAGAGAGAAAATAAGAGAATCTTCATATTTGGTTTTTTAACTTAAATGAGGGTATATGTGTAATGTCCAAACTAGTTGTAAAGGGAAATTTGGACCCAAAGTATAATAATTGACGTATTGGTAATTAATTTTGTCTAAATTATTTTTTCATATGATATTTTTAGGAGGCAAAATTTGTAATGACCCTGTCATTTTCTTCCTTTCCTTTTTTCTCAAATTTTACGGATAAATTTTTTCCGTTGTCTTTTCTCTTCTGTGTTTGGTTTTTTGTCACTTAGTGTCGTCTCGAGTACTTGGAAATAGTTTCCGACTCTTTCCTTTAGATTGACAACTTCCTTTAAAGACCGAGTCGTTTCTGCATTTTTCGTTTTTTGATAGTATTCACTTTTCGTCATTTTCCCTATTTTGTCTTTTCCCCGTTTGTCACTTTTTGGCATAACCTCACTTTTTGTGTATGGAGTTGATTTTTGATGTCACGTACCTTCATCCTAAGTGGTTTCCATGAAATACGTATCATTACTTTTGCAAGAAAGTACTCTAGTTGCTCCCGGTATCCATAGGGCATGGATGCATAGTTCTTTGGAAATATTTTCTTTTCTTGGGTGTTTTTCGTAAATATCTTTTGAAGATATTTTATTTCAGGGATTTTCAAGAAAATATTTTCATTCTGGGTTATTAGTGCAATTAACCCTTTTTTGAGGGGCCCTTGTGCAATTAATGAAAGTTATTACAAAAATACCTCATTTTGAGCCTGGATCCTTATACGGGATTTATTTTTACTTTTTGTCGAGTCGTATACTCTTAGAATTTCCTTCTAGTCATTTTTTCCCAATTTCAGGGTTTCTGGCCTCGGTTGCCCTAAACTTATTCGGGGCATCTCTCCGCTCGGGACTCGATTTTTGATGTCGTTTTTTCCGTTGTTCATATTTTCTCATTTTGGTTCTTTTTTCATTCACGGAGTTTTGGCATTTGAGCGCTTCTGCTTAAATTCCACTTTTCTGGACCCGGCGGGACCCTTTCGGGGCACTTTTAGGGTTTTTCTATAAATAAAGCAAATTAAGAAGAAAAATCAGATTTTTCTCTTCTTCTCCCTCTCTTGACCAGCAGCCATGGAAGCCCATGGGGCTGCAACCTTCTCTCTCTTCTTTTGAACTCCTTCCTTTTGTTAAAAAGTCATAGAGCCTTTGCATTTTGTGTTTGCCTTGACGACGGGCATCTTTCCCCCTTATTAGAATCCTTTTTGGCCAATTTTTGAGTTCGGGATTGAGGCCATGTTAGAATTTTGGTATGTCTTCCTTGTGGTTTAATGATCACGACGTTGTCCTCGACAAAACACCGAAATATTGTCGGATTCGGAGCGGTTTCATTTTGGTGGCTTTTGAGATTTCCATCTCAAATTGAGGTAGGGGATGTCTTAAGTTCTTTTAAATGTTGTATTAATGATTTTAGATACTTATACAACTTGTATGCATGCTTTAATTCAAGTTTTAGAATTTAATTTAATTATTTTCTATGTTTAAGATTTAATTCTCATGATGATATGTAACTTAGAATTAAATTATGGCATGTTAGAAATTTAGGCCTTGGTATGGTTGTTGACATATATTAAATTTGGATTATTTGAATAAGAATTGTAACTTTTATTTAATATTTATCTTTTGTGAAAGATTAATTCATATAGTTGTATCAAGTATGAAACCAACTTGTAATGTGATATTAAAGTAGGCCTTGGCATGTTCTCTAACCTATGTTAATTTGAGAGCATTTGAATGAATTTAAAAATCTAGAGATTTTAATAAAAAAGAATTAATTAAAATCTATTTAATGGTCCCATTGGCTTAATTAAGTTGTTAACTTGATTTTTGTAATGACTATACTATGTTGTTTAACATATATTGATTAGGGATTATTTGGTGGAGATTTGAAACTTATGGAAATTAATCAGTTTATTTAATTAATTTTCGTTTCTATTGCATTAATGATATAGTCATGTATTTGACATTGGTTGAATGTTTAATTCATGATTTTGGACTTGTATTAGATTTATAAGTATATGTTTTCAATATTGAATGAGATTGCCATAGCGTGTAACGAATCGCATACTAAAGATTCTACATTTGTCATGCCATAGTAGTTGTGAACTTAGTGCATATATTGTATGTGTTTCCAAATTTGGTTGTACTTGGTAGATAGTTGATTATCTTGTATATTCATGTTGATATATAAGTTATAGCACAACTTGTTAATTTTGGAAACTTGGGGATGTCATTGTTTGACTACGGCTAGGACATGGTTCTAGTATGAGGGATTGTCCCTCTATAGTCTAGTGCGCACGTAGAGAGGTTACCCGTGGGCTAGTAACCCTAAAGTAACTATGGTGTCGGTCTGATCCGGCGTGATGTCCAAGTATCCACCTTGTTTGATTTCGCACTGTATTTCAAGTTGATAACTAGATAATGTTGTAACTTGTTGTTCTTTATTTGATTTCCCATTTTAAGTTTTAAGACGTTAACTTTGAGAAATCATGTTTTATGCATTGTATTGGAAGTTCCAATGTTGGTTAAATTGTATCGATATTGTGATTTGTGTTTTGATGTTCAAATGTAGCATAGGAACGATCCTATAGATTCATTTAGAACATAGACCTTAGGGGGCATGATCCACTTTAGTTGTTTTCATGTTTTAGATTTCAAGTTGAGGACTTTGAAAATCTATATCTTGTTGTTTTGTATAACATGCTTCCATATTGTTAAATTGCATGAATGATGTGATTAATGCTAGAAATGATCTCTAAGGTAGCTTAGGATGCTTCCTGAGTCTCATCTTGACATAGACGTTAGGTGGCTGGTGTTGTCGTCAACCCAAACCAAAGTTTGTGCACCAAAAGATAATGGTGTAGAGCTATAATGAATGTGGCCAAGTTTTACATTTAGAAATTGCCACTACAACCTTTCACTAAAAATATAGTTAGGGCAAGTAGGGATCGTCCCAAGGGATTGGTGGGTTATACTAGGTTGAGGAATCAAGATTAGTGTTAGTAGGTTGAGTGATCAAAAAATTGGTTGGTGGTTGAATTACACTAAGATGTAATTTAAATTAAAGTAGGCATTTAAATGTAATGGAGAGAAAATAAGAGAGAGATCGTGGGGTTTAGAGATCACCACTAAGCATAGCTTTTCTACACCCTTAATAAATGATTAATGAGGGGAAAAACATGTATTACAATATAATGTGTGTGTGTGGTTGTTTCAACAAGCATGGATGACAAATTAAGCATATATTGTCTAAGCAACATGGTGGATAGCACAGTATATCAAATTAAGCCATTAATCCTTTCTTTATGCTCATAATCCAAACACATCACAAGGTTAGAGATATATGTTACTTGCTTTTATAAGTATGGAACATCAAACAACAAGCATGGATTGTACTCCCATGTAACACCTAAACTACAACTATACTACAATTAAGCTAATGACATGAAATTAAACTAATTAAACTAAGGGAGAGGTACAATCCATCAAGAAATGAGTATGAACCATCAAATAAACCACAAGAACATTCCATTAAGTACTATGTCTTGACAATCTCTAGATCTATAGCATTAATACACATAGACATACATCAATAACACAAGAAATAGAAACAAACACATGAACATCTATTCTAGTATACATAGACATATGGATAGAATGAAATGATCAATTGGAAGCATTAAATCACACAAATCATTGAATAAACAAGATATATATATATAAAGTGTCAAAACATGTATCACAATACAAATCCCCTCAAAAATACATAAATCAAGATGTAGAAAGCATGCTTAGGGCTAACTCTAGCCCCCAGAGGATGTCTAGCCAATCATGGATGGTGTCCTCCAACCTTCAAGGGCTAACTCCATGGTAGAGATTGTTCCTCTTCTTGGTTGATGGAAGAACTCCAAGCTTGTGTCTTTAGCCTCCTCCTTTCTTTTCTTCCTTACTAAGAATATGAAAATTGTGGCTCCTCTCTATTCTAAAGTATATCAAGTATATCTTAAAAAGTGGCTCATATTCCTTATATAGGTAGTTCAAATATCACCCCAAATGGGCTAGAATTTGAGACAACTTCCAATTATTGGATATGAGACGACTTTTAATAAGCTGGAATTTGGATTTTCTCGGGATTTGGGGAGTTCGATCGATCGAATTTGTAGTGAGATCGATCGAACATGGCTGAGATCTATCGAATTTAAGCTAGATCGATCCTCTATGGCAGCGCCTTTTTGGATAAAAACAAATCTGAGATATTTTTGGAAAAGAGACAAATGTGGTAGGTAGGGTGGTACAAGTGGATATGATGGAATCTTTTCGATCGATCAGAAGAAAGTTGGATCGATCGAACTTTGTGGGATCTTTGGATAAGGAAAAAAGAGCTTGAATCCATCTTAGAATGCTGAGATCGATGAACTTTCGATCGATCGAATATATTCTGAGATCGATCAAACTTGCTGAATTTCCACCACTTGCTTCCTTTTGCTCCCACTTTGCTCCTTTCTTTGATTCATCTCAAGATTACTTCAATTATGCTCTTATGTAGCTGAGTTAGCTTATTTTGAGGATAAGTACCTGAAAATGGAAATAATACGAAATCAATCTAAAGTAGGAAAATAAGATAGATAAAGGTCCTAGAATACCTGAGCTTAAGGGGTTTAAATGTGCACTTTTCAGCGCTGATCACACCCCCAAACTTAAATATTGCTAGTCCCTAACAATGAACTAGAAAGTAAAGGAATGAAATGAACAACTATACAATTATGAACTAGAAAGCAATAAATGGATAACGCCACTTTCGTAGGGAACACGATTACATTTAGCATATGTAACAAGCCTTTTAAACCCCTAGGTTACCTCTAGTGGACGAGTGAAGTCTCGTGAGGGTTTCCAGAAATGTTACCCATAAATATTAAGCTCATTCTTTCAAAAAAAGGCACCAATGTTGCAAACAAGCATTGGGAGAAAATTACCTCAAGTATGCAATTTTTCAAAATTTCCAAGCAATCTCCCAAAATCTCAACATCAAGCAAATAAGTATGGTCCTCCACACATCAAGAAAATGATCATGCAAATCAAAACAACTCTAGAATCCTTTTTTAGTGGACCGGCATCAAATATGTTGCTATCTTAGCCAACTAAAGAAATGATTACATCCTTACCCTCAAACTAACACACAAATCTAGTACCGATCATCAAGACAAAAAGTGGACCTTTTATTAAAGCTTTATTGTTCTAGGTGCGCTTATTCTTTTCCCTCGATTTTTTTTTTTTTTTATAGAATCAAAGATGAAAGCATGGTACAATGTGTTGATCTATTAAGGTTTCTAGCGATTCATGAGGTCGAGCGTTAGGTCAATGACTCCCAAACCAGACGGCTTTAGGGCACTAGGTGTTCAAACACCCCTAAGGACTTACAAACTCAAATCAACTAGGCTACAAATCAATACAACCTCCATCTAATAATTTCCCACTTCTCACCTTTTGGGAGAAGTCCTCACTTTTTATTGCTTTTGCAACTTTTCTTTCTTTTCTTTTCTTCTTTTTTTTTTTTTTTTTTGAATTATTAACCTAGAGTTCAGGCCCTCCACCTTTCGACGTGAGAAGTTCAGTGCTTGATGAGGCTAAAATCCCGGCTACTTAGTGAAAAGGGGTTGTTATCCACCTTTATCAAGAATGAAAGCTTTCAATGTACTACTAGCTCAATTGGGATATAACCAATTCAATAATCAAAAAAGCATGTACCCCACAAATGAATGCTAGTGTGTGCCTGTGCTAGTGTAGAATCCTAAAGTGAATCTCAAAACAATCACAAAATCAGGATGATGTGGACCGCAAGTGCAAGCATGATATCAATCTTTCAAAAAATTTACCCCTAAATGGCATCCACAAGGCATACAAAGAGTATTGGACTCTCAAGTCAAGCAATTTTTAAATTTTAAGCAATATAGTCCTCAAAGACCGAAATCATAGCTAGTTATGGACCAATTATAAAAAATCCCTCAAATACACAAGTCATGCTCAAAATTTTGAATTTAAAGCAAACACTACAAATCACACTATTACCCCCAAACTTAAATGGTACAGTGTCCTTAATGTGCACAGAGAACAAAAGGAAAGAGTATACCAGTGCAACTATAGAAAAGAATAGCCAAAACAAAATTATCCAAAGTAGGTGGCATAGCCCCCCCAAACTTGGGATTAACTGTGGTCCTGAAAATTTGGCAATTGGATAAAACTCATCAGATAACAAAAGGGATAATAACAGTGCATAGTGGACATGTAAGTGTAAATAGGATAGTAACTGAAAGTAGAGAGAGGTATAAGGGTGGTCCTGAAAATTTTGGACAGTACTCTCTCTCACTGAAGTCACTGGGATGCACCTGATGGAGTCAATCACAAATAGATATATCAATACAAGGTATGACATCCAAAATATAGCATGTATAAATAGAAATAATATACATCATATCACAGTATCAAGGCCAACAGATTGGCCGCAAAAATAAAGTAACAGTAATAATGTATCATATAAAATGGCAGGAGTAAAGGGATAGAGAGATCAGGAAGAGGAGGTAGGACGGGCAGGGTGTGCTCCGCGGATATCTCGAGATAAGTCTTGCAGTGCAGCCATGACATCAGTACGGAGAGATGAAATGTCAACTCAGATGGAGACAACATCTTCTCGGATAGAGACCGTGTCGGCGTGGATAGATACTACAGCATCCTCCAAAGCCTAGAGTCGCTCTCCAAAGCTAGGTGTCTGTGCTGGAGCCTCAGGTGCCGCTAGAGCTGGAGAATAATGATCCTGAGCCTGCTCCTCATCATGAATAGGCGACCTAGCCAGAGAGTAATGTTCCTGGTCCTCCACGGGCTGCTCTAAGTTAATATCCATGTGCATAGTAGCCGAATCGACTGGTACATCGTCCGCCGCCTGCGCTGCTGCTGCTGCCTACTCCATCTCCTCTCTCTCTAACTCCTTAGCTGCCTTAACAGCGTCGTCCTGTAGGCTCTTGATAAAAGCCTGGTAACTCTTATCCCAATCCTTTTTCTAGAATGTGCAGGCCCCAGACTCAGTACGCTCTCGTGGCTCAGAACGGAAGGGATAGTACTGGTCTCGTAGAATCTGTGTGATGAGATGGCCGAATGGGAGAAACTTAGCCCTTTTGGGCTTGCCTTTGCTGATATGGTCAACGTATAGCTTCATCATAACGCTCTAGATGAGCAGGAATGGATATCCAGTGCCCTATATAGAAGGCATATAAAGCTGTCAGAAAATCACCGCGCCTCTATATCTTGTGGCCGGCCATGAAAATATTTCGGTATAGCACCAAATCGAAAAACCACAGGTCGTCTGGCAGATAAGTCCGAGTGGCGAAGGTCTCGCCACCGGCATAGTGACCTGTGAGTGCAACGGCCATATCTGCATATGTGGGCCTCCATAGAGTAGGATAGGTATCCTGGAGATCAGGAGGGCAGACGTGTGAACAACGGCAGGATCTGGAAAGAGTGTCCACCGTGATACTGATAGGGTGGCCGTCGATGGTAGTCCGCAGCTCTGCCAGATTACTCGGGGCAGGTCGGAGGTTCTAGAAGAACATTTGGACCAACCTCGGGTACACTGGGTATGTGACAGGGGCTAGTATGGCTGACATGCCCCTCCAGTCTATATCATCATATACTGCTCTAGTAAGAACAGACCGGGAGAAGTAGTCTATGTCAAAGATCAACTCGTGTGCCACTCGAAGGTGTAAGTATCTCGGCAATGGCCGGTCTAAGTACTGGGTTGGCTGAGCTGGCGGTGGTGATGAAGATGGTATATGCTCAGATTCAGCATCAACCTGTGAAGAAGATGCCTCAGCTGAAGACTATAGTCGACTGTCGGATGGAAACTGAGGTGGAGTGGGCTCTGCTGGCTCCTCCTGATTGGGGTCCTAGGCGTCAGATAGACCTGTCTCATCGTCCAAACTCCGCCTGGCCCTGCGGTGATAATATCAGCGAGCAACAGTCTTGACCCTAGCCATGGCCTGCAAAATAAGAGGAAAACTTGCAAAAAGGAAGTCAGTGCCAATATAAAGAATTAAAGCACAATTTATAGAATCATGTATGTCAAATAAGATAGACAAAACAGACAAAGAATATGAATCTATGCAAGTGACAAGGAATAAGTGACATGATGTGAAGCATGCTAGAAAGTATAAGTATGGAATACATCCAATGTGGAAAACATAGGCATTGGGCATGTATGAGATAACATGACATACAAGAGATGGTGTGTGAAATGTGTGAAGTATATCTGTGAAGTTCGATCGATCACAAAAATGTGAGATCGTTGCAAGTTCGATCGATCGAGAATAAATGAGATCGATTGAAGAAAAAGTTCGAACGATCGAACTGTGAGGTGAAACTTGAAAAGTCATAGATCTGTGATGTGGATGGTATGAGGCCTTCACGAACATGGTTGTAGGCCTATTTAAACAACAAAGCATCAACATTGGTCACTTGATTCAGCCTGTGACCCCCAAAATCAAATCAAAAATCAAAAACATATAAAACCATATATATATATATATATATATATATACATATATATACACATATATACAAAGCTTCAAAACATCATCAATGGCAAGATTCATCTTCAAAACACCTTAGATCTAACATTTAGAGCATGGATTCATGAAATTAGAGCTTGAATCAAAAAGATAGGTTCGGATCTTACCTCAAACCGAGAGATGAGATGAGATGAAGATGAGATTTGAGATCCTAGATGAGAGAGTGAGATTCGAGGTAAGATGGAGTAGCCGGAGAGTTCGCCGGAGGTGAGGAGATAAGTTACAGTGGCGAGGAATGAGGGAGAGGGTGTTAAATCGATCTGTGGTATCGATCTAATAACCTTAGATTTGATTTTTAAAAACATTCTGTAACCATTTCGATCGATCGAACTGAAATATCAGATCGATCGAACTGTAATCGATCTCTCCTCACAAATTATTTTGAAGGTTTTCAAAAATATATATATATATATATATATATATATATATATATATATTTTAAATAAACAAAATAAAATAATTATTATTTTAAATTTAAAATTCAAAACAAGACAAACTTAAAACAGCAAATCGAAGAACAGAGATCAATCTCTTCAAGATCGATCGAAGAATGACTCCGATAGATCGAACATGCAAAAACCTACGGACATGTTCAATCGATGGGACAGAGAGCCTTTTGATGCAGGTTGGATGCAGGTTCAAAAAATTTCTAAGTGTTGAGACTGCAGATCGATCTAAGATGAAGTTGGATCGATCGAAGAACTGAAGATCGATCTAAGAACAAGTTCGAACGATGGGACAAAGAGCTGAAATATGCAGGTTTTCTTCGAACGATTGGACAAAGAGGTGATTGGATATAGGTATGGAGTTCGATCAATCGAACCTCCTTGGAGATCGATCGAACTTATGCAAAATGCTCATTTTCAACATGAAAGTGTATGCAATCCTAATCACAGTTCCTAGCACTGCATATGAACGTAAACCAAATATCTAGACTTCGTAAGAAATGAAATTAAAGATAGAAATGAGAGAGGAATAGGATTTTGACACCCTACGAAATGCCTTGCTAGTCTTTAACGTCTCTAGTAAGACGTTGGGCTCTTTTAGGCCAGGTCAAACATCTTATAGTGCATCCCCTCCTTGATGGGGTGATAAGTGCTTTGAACTCCACCCAACAAATGGTTCCCTAGAGAACTTGTTGGATTAAGCTCAAAAGAAATTTTTGGTCCTTGGTCACAATGATCTTTGGGCTTCCACACCCTTTTAAAACAAGCTTTTGAAACAACTTTCTTGGGATTCAAGGTGAAGATGGACTTTTTGGAACTTTGTCTCACACAAAAACTCAATTCCTTCACATTTAAGGTCATGACATTTATCCACAACATTAACTTCTTCATGCTTGTCAAATAAATGGGGGGTCAGATTAAAGATATTCAACTTTACCTTCATGTGGCCAAATGAGATCTTCATTATCCCCATCCTACAATTAATGTTGGCATTCGCAGTTGCCAAGAAAGAACGGCTAAGGATAACGGGAATTTGGCTCTTAGGATTTGGGACCGGTTCCGTGTCAATGACAACGAAATCAACAAGGAAGAAGAATTTATCAATTTTAATCAATACATCCTCAATGATACCCCTAGGCTTTTTGATGGATCGGTCGGCAAGTTGCAAAATCACCGACGTCAGTTTCAAGTCACCTAAGCCTAATTTGACATATACCGAGTATGGAAGAAGATTAACACTTGCTCCTAAGTTAAGAAGAGCCCGATTAATGATATAATCTCCAATGATGCATAAAGTGGTAGGTGAACCGGGGTCCTTAAACTTTGGAAAAGTGTTATGCTGCAAAATTGAGCTTACTTGCTCAGTTAAAACCACTTTCCTAGGTGCTTGGCTTTTCTTCTTCCTCTTTTGGGTGTATAAGTCTTTCAAAAACTTAGCATAAGCCGAAATTTGCTTGATTGCATCCAAAAGTGGAAAATTGACTTTCACTTGCCTAAACACATCCATAATTTCATTTGTTTTAGCCTTTTGCTTGTCAATTGAAATGGATCCTTTTAAGGCATCCGGGAATTGAGCTCTTGGTTCAAAAACCTTTTCAGAAATTTTCTTTGAAGTCTTTTCAACACAAGAAGTTTTGAAATCATTTTGCAAATTTATCTTTTCAAAATCACTTTTCAAATCATTTTTCAAGGTATTCTCATTTGAAAGATCATGCATATGCAACGAAGAAGGAATAGGATCTGAAACGGGAGTGGTGTCAACTTGTGGTTGCACCAGTTCACTCTCTTCATTGGACATACCCACTTGGTTGTCCACAATCTTCCCACTTCTCAAGGTAGTCACCGCGTTGACATGCTCTATTGTGTGACCTTCATATGAGGAATGAATTTCCATAACACATTGTTGCTTTTGTGGGGCATTCAAAGGCATTTTCCCTTTCTCTCTAGCATTTAAAGTACTAGCTATTTGCCCTACTTGAGTTTCTAGCTTAGCAATGGATTGAGAATGAGAATGAAGCAATTGAGTGTTCGCCTCTAGAGTGCCTAGAGCGGTCAAAACTTTCTCTTCAAAAGCGGGACTCCTAGCATTTCCTTAAGAATGTGATGGTTGATTAGAAAAATGAGAATTAGCAAATTGATTTCCTCGTGATTGAAATGGTCTATATCCTTGGGAACCTTGGCTTTGCATTGTAAGTGGAACATATTTCCCTTGGAAACCACCTTGGGGAGGGTTTGAGCCTTCCCCTTGGTTTCTCCAAGAGAAATTCGGGTGATTCTTCCAACTAAGATTATAATGATTGCTATAAGGATTGTTCCATTGATTAACAAAAGTTGCATTGACTTGTTCATGATGCTCACTTTGCACATGTCCATGGGGACAATTGGAAGTAGAATGTAAAACACTTGAACAAGCCATACATGTCTCATTGGATGCATGATGGGAATGGTTAGGGACAGAAGATACTTGATTTGCCGAGTTTTGGTTGATCAATAATTCATCAAACCTTTAAGATAAGGATTTCATCTCGGCGGCTATTTTATTAGAATGGTCGACTTGATGTAAGCCAACATTCTTCCTTCCACCTGAATTCCTACTATTCTTGAAAGATAAAGTTCGATGCAAAGAATTTTCACTCATGCTCTCATAAAGACGCCACACGTCATCCTCATACCTATCAATGTAAGAGCCACCGATGAAGCATCAACCATGCCCTTGTAATTGTCCGATAAGCTCTCAAAGAAATATTGAACTAATTGCCATTTGGGCAAATCATGATGCGGACACTTCCTAAGCAATTCATTGAATCTTTCCCATGCCTCATGGACCGTTTCCCTATCCCCGTGTGAAAACACTCGAATTGAGGTTCTCGTGGCATTGGTCTTATAAACCGGATAGTACTTCTTCAAGAACTCTTGTTGCATTTCTATAATGACCCGGTCATTTGCCTTCCTTTCCTTTTTCCTGAAATTTTACGAATGAATTTTTTTCGTTTAATTTTCTTTTCTGAGCTCTGTTTCATGTCACTTAATGTCATCTCGAGTGCTCGGAATTGGTTCCTGAGACTCTTTTCTGTGGATTGACAACTTCCTTTGAGGACCGAGTCATTTCTGCATTTTCACTTTTCGGACACTATGCGCCTTTTGTCTTTTTTCCCCGTTTCGTCTTTTTCCCTATCCTGTCTTTTCCCCATTTGTCACATTATTGGCACAACCTCACTTCTTATGCTCGGAGTTGGTTTTTGACTTCACGTGCCTTCATCTTGAGTGGTTTCCTCGAAATACGTATATTTACTTTTGCAAAAAAGTACTCTAGTTGCTCCCAGTGTCCATAGGGGCATGGATGCAAAGTTCTTTGAAATTATTTTCTTTTCTTGGGGTGTTTTTCATAAATATCTTTTGAAGATATTTTATTTTAGGAGTTTTTAAGAAAATATTTTAGGAAGATATTTTCATTCTGGGCCATAAGTGCAGTTTTCACTTTTTGGAGGGGCCATTGTGCAATTAATGAAAGTTATTGCAAAATGTCTTATTTTGAGCCTGGATCCTTGTACGGGATTCATTTTCACATTTCGTCGAGTTGTGTACTCTTGGAATTTCCTCCTGGTCGATGTTTTCCAGTTTTAAGGTTTCTGGCCCCGGTTTTCGCCAAACTTGTTTTGGGCATAACTTTCTGGTCAGGACTTAGTTTTTGATGCCGTTTCTTTTGTTGTTCATATTTTATCATTTTGAATCTTTTTTGTTCACAAAGTTTTTCCATTTGAGAGCGTATGCTCAAATTTTACTTTTTTGGACTCGGCGGGGCCCGTTCGGGGCACTTTTTGAGATTTCTATAAAAGAGGGGTGAGATATTTCATTTTTCATCTTCTCCCCTCTTCATGCATGACCTGGAGCTCCCATGGCAGCCCAAGGGGTGTTGCCATCTTCTCTCTCCTCTTTTGGTTCACTTTTCCTTGATGGAAAGTCTTCGGCCTTAACGTTTGTTGTTCCCCTCGCCGTGCTCTACCTTTCCCCCTTATTAGAATTCAGTTTTGACCATTTCTTGAGTTTGGTTTTGAGGTCAAGTTATGATTTTGATGGGGCTTTCATGGGGGTTATATTCACGGCGTTGTCCCCGACAAAACCTAGTAGTTTCGTCGGATTCGAAGCCGTTCCATTTTGATGGCATTTGAGATTTTCATCTCGAATTGAGGTAGGGGATGTTCTAGGTTTAAATTCTTGTTATATAGCATACTTGTGATGCTTATACTACTTGTTTGCATGATTAAATATAAAATCTAAAGATTTTATTATTTATTTTTCTTGTACGGGATCTAATTTTCCCGATTGCTCATGAATTGGTTTAAACATGTAGCATGATTTTATATTACCCCTTGATATGCTCATTATCGTGTATTAAAATTGGAACATTTGAATAAGTATTAAAGATTTTATTTAATATTTATCTTAGGTGAAAGATTAATTCACATGGCCTTAACTAGCTTGAAATTAATATGTGTTAGCATATTATATTAGGCCTTAGCATGCTCTTCAACATAGTTGAATTTGAAAGTAATTGGAGGTGTTCTGAAAATTAGTAATTATTAATTAATTTGATTAATTAATTTGCCCCGAGTGCACTATTCACTCCATTTGAATTCCGACTTGATATTCTTGATCTACATGCCATATAGCTTCACATATATTTGATTTAGAATATTCGGTGAGATTTTGAAACCTTTCATTTAATTAAATTACATGTTTAAGATTTAATCCTCATGGTGATATACAGCTTGGAATTGAATTATGGCATGCTAGAAAATTAAGCTTTGGTGTGGTTGTTCACACATATTAAATTGGGATTAATTGTATAAGAATTGCAACATTTATTTTATATTTAACTTTAGTGAAAGTTTAATTTACATAGGTGTAACTTGCATGAAATAAGCTTGTAATGTGATATTACATTAGTCATTGCCATGTTCTCTAAGATATGTTAAATTGAGAGCATTTGGTTAAGTTTGAAAATCTAGAGATTTTAATTAAAAGAATTAATTAAAATCTATTTTGTGGTCCCATTAGCTTAATTAAGATTTTAACTTGATATTTGTATTGGCCATGACTTGTTTACTAGTATATATTAATTGTGGACCATTTGAAGTTGCTTTAGAACCTTGGTAATTAAATTAGCATGATTTAATTAAAGTTCTACTTTGTTATTCTAACAACCTAATTGAGTTTTAGAATGGATATAGGTGATGACCTTGCCATGCCCTTTAACATGTATTAAATTGAGGTTAATTGAAATTGAATCAGAAATCTAGAGAATTTAATTGTGTTTATCTATTTAAATTCTATCAATTTGCTCCATGATCTAGTTGTGTTTTAGAAGTGGTTTCTATATTCAAATCATGGACTTAGACTTGTTGTATATTCATTTGGTTATGTTTTGAACATTGGATAACATAGTTGCTATGTTTGTATTCATGAGAATATGTTTTCCTTATTGAATATATTGTTGCCTTGTGTAATGATTTGCACACTTCGTATTTAACATCTTTCATGCATAGCGTGTAACGAATCGCACACTGAAGATTCGACATTCATCATATCATATTAGTTGTGGATTTAGAGCATATATTGTATAGGTTTCCAAATTTGGTTGTGCTTAGTAGATAGTTGATTATCCTGCATATTCCTGTTGATATATGCGTTGTTGCACAACTTGTTGATTTTGGAAACTTGGGGATGTCGTTGTTTGATTATGGCTAGGACGTAGTTCTAGTACGGGGGATAGTCCCTCTATATATAGTCTAGTGCGCACATAGGAAGGTTACCCATGGGCTAGTAACCCTAAAGTAACTATGTTGTCAGTCTGATCCGGCATGACGTCCGAGTATCCACTTTGTTTGATTTCGCATTTCATTTTCAAGTTGATAACTAGATGATGTTGTAACTTGTTGTTTCTTAATTGTCATTCCATTTTAAGTTACAGGATGTTAACTTTGCAAAATTATGCTTTATGCATTGTATTAGAAGTTCCAATGTTAGTTAAATTGCATCGATATTGAAAATTGTGTTTTGACGTTCTAACAAAGCTTAGATTGATCCTATTGATTCATTTAGAACTTAGACGTTAGGTGGCATGAACCACCATTGTTATTTTGTGCTTTAGATTCTAAGTTGATGGCTTTGAGAACTTATACCTTGTTACATTGTATAACATGCACTTTTGTTGTTGAATTACATGGATAATGTGATTCTTGTTAACTTGTATTCAAATATGCTTTTGTCATGTTATATGGATTACTCTAGACCTAGTTCAATTGTATTGAAAATGCAATTCATGTTAATCTATACTCAACATTCTTCTTGTCGTGTTCTTTGGATTATCCCAACCATGATTCATTTCATACACGTATGTATATCATGATTCTTGTTGCTTAGACTCTAAGGTAGCTTAGGATGCTCCCCGAGTCTCATTTGGACATAGACGTTAGGTGGCATGAGCCCTTTTAACATGTTTCACCTTAAGGTGATAAATTTGTAAAATGTTAGATCGATGCATGCTCAACTCCTACGAGTAGCTTTATGTTACTCACCCCTACGATACTGGGGCATATTTCAGGTACGAAGACTTGGTTCGTGACGCCTAGCATTCCTTGGATATCGTGTAGCTTTCAAGTTTCCATTTCATGCAAATATTAGTATGAAATGTCATTTTGTAGACTTATATATCAAAATATGTATATTTGATTCCATGTATATAATGTGTACTTAAGTACACTCCTTTCAATGTATTTGATATGTATGAGATGAGGCCGGAGGCCAATGACCATTATATTGTATTCTATGTACTTTTTAACTTCATGAAATATTGTGAAAATCTTGAAAAATCGCAAGTCATTACTTCACCATGGTTGCATCGTGTGTGGGAATTCCATTCTAATTCTTTTATAGGGTCTCATAAATCATGTTTGATGTGTGGCCAAGGGCCAAACGGTCATTTGACCCTTTTTTGCATTTTTGGATTCCGAGTTTTCATTCCAAGTTCCATTTTTGTCTTTTTGCCCGTTGGGGGGTCGGATTTTGTATCGGTGGTATATTTAAGTCGTGGACCATTGTAGCACGTCCAAATAGGTAAGTTACGTTTGCGTGCATGGTCGTTTCCGGGCAAAATCTTATGGTTTGTGTTTTGTGTTTTGAGTCTCTTATGAATTCATTTCACATTTTTTTTGCATATTCTGATCTAGGGGCATTATAGACCTTTCACGATAGTTTTATTTTCTTCTTTTAATACAGTTGAATAGAAAACATGATTTTAAGGGGGGTTTCTTTTCCATGTTTTTCCAGAAAATGTCGTCTTGATATCGAAAATCACTTACGAAGTTCAGCTCTTAGTTTTCCAACTTAGCAGCTTTTTGAACCTCCATGACCAGATTTCATGGAGGGGCATTTAGGGCATTTTACATTGCATTTTTTTTTAATTCTTGCATGAGTCACATAAAAAATTCAATTTTGAGGGGGGTTTCTTCTTTGTGTTTTTCCAGAAAAATTCATCTTCTAGCCCGTTTTTGCTCTCAGTTACAGACAGTCACTGTAGCAACTTTTAACCCTCTTGTTCAGTTCTGATCTAGGTGCATTTTTGGGATTTCACAGTGAGTTTTTTTTATTCCGTTTGCAAAGTCGGGTAGAAAACTCGATTTTAGGGGGGGTTTCTTCTTCGTGTTTTTCCAGAAAAACTCGTCTTGACCTCCGTTTCAGGCCTCAGTTCTGGGCAGATCAAAAAAAAAATGTAGCAGCAGCCAAGGGCTGCCACCAACAATGTCTTTGGGCGCCGGCATGAGCGCCGGTGGGCTCGCGCGTAGGCGCCGTGTGCGCCATGGCCCTCGTTGGGCTGCCGCGACGTCAACTCTTCTTTTAGGCTTTTCTCCTTCGTCTGGACTCCGATTCAAGTGAATTTTTTTTTGAACTTGACTAATTTTTTGCTGTCTTTCCAACGGTGTACTCGGTTGCACCCGATTCTTCCTGGATGATTACCAGTTTACCCTTTTGCCTTAAGTGCTCGTTTTTCTTCGTCATGCCATTTCTCCTTCGTCCGGACTCCGAATCATGCAATTCTTGAGTCCATCTTGATTAGTTTTTCGTTGTCCTTCCAGCGGTTTGCTCGGTGGCACCCAAATCTACAATTTTCATAAATGACTATTTTGCCCCTGAGGGCCTATTTGTCATATTTTTGATCTTTTACTTCTGCATCAGTTCTTGTTGAGTTCCACGACCTCATGGAAGGTTACTTTGACTTCTTAGAGTCTTGTTTTCTGTTTTCGCTTCTGCATTCGGATCCGTTATTGGGTCAACCTTCGGTTCATTACAGGACACGCTGGCCTAAAAACTAGGGTCATCACAATTTCTACCCAAGAAGTTATTGAAAAAGGCCTAAGATTGTTAAACAAATATTTTGCCTTGTCTTTAAGGGTGAATGGAAAAAGTTTAAGCCTTAAGACCTCTTCTAACATGTCCGTGTATCTCACGGTGGAACATACTTCAAGAAACTCATCCAAATGCTTATAGGGTTCTTCACTTGGAAGTCCATGATAGTTAGGAAGCATTTGAATGGTTTGTGGTTTGATCTTATAGTGGTGTGCTCTAAATGGTGGCAATTGAATGCATGTGGGTGCATTGTATTCATTAGGCATATAGTGATCTCTTAAAGTAAGGGAAGGATTAGCAATTGGAGGTGCAACATGGGTACCTTGATTGGCCTTGGCATTTTAAATGGAACTTGGCCTTGTTGTTGTTGTGGGTGAACAAATGGCCTCGGCATGCCTAATGGTACTTGCATGTTATCATGATGCACATTGGGGTGGAGGATACCTTGTTGGTCTATGTAACCAAGGTCCTCCACATGGTCCTCATTATGTCCTTCCATTGATGAAATGGATTAACTAGAACTTCGTCTTCCCCTAGGGTTTCGAACAACGGATTCAAGATGAAAATTTAGAGGGACAAGAGTAGGTCTCAATGATCTACGACCAAACATGCACAACAAAACACAACAAGCAACAAGTAATGAACAAACACTTCACCTTCACAACAAATCAACAATCAACAAACTTCCTCCACATACAATGATCCCATACTCCCATGCTATCAACAATATGCAAAGAGAAGTAAATTGCTTCCACGTGGGCTCACGATTTATCTAAGAATTGAAATATAAGCCTCCACACGGGCTGACGATTTAACTAGAAATTGAGTTAAGAAAGAGCTCACAAAGGGTCCTTTAGCACTTCAATTTAATTTCAATTTTTAGCCTTGCAAAGTTTTAGAATTTTGCCTTTTTCCTTTGTTTTTGCTTAGCTTCTTGCTTGGAATGCTCCTTTGCTCACCTTCTTGCTCAATGCACCTAGTCAAACAAGAACCAACACAATAAGTAACCAAAATGAAAATAAAGTAAAGACACGATCAAAAGAATACTAATTCCTAATTGATTCCACAAATACGACGTTGCCTTCAATCAATCCCCGGCAACGGCGCCAAAAACTTGGTGTTGTCGTCAACCCAAACCAAAGTTTTACACCAAAAGATAATGGTGTAGAGCTATAATGAATGTGGCCAACTTTTACATTTAGAAATTGTCACTACTACCTTTCACTAAAAATATAGTTAGGGCAAGTAGAGATCAACTTAAGGGATTAGTGGGTCGTACTAGGTTGAGGAATCAAGATTAGGGTTAGTAGGTCGAGTGATCAGAAGATTGGTTGGTGATTGAATTACACTAAGATGCAATTTAAACTAAAGTAGGCAATTAAATGTAATAGAGAGAAAATAAGAGAGCGATCTTTGGGTTCAAAGATCACCACTAAGCATAGCTTTTCTACACCCTTAATAAATGATTAATGAGGGGAAAAACATGTATTGCAACATAATATGTGTGTGTGGTTGTTTTAACAAGCATGGATGACAAATTAAGCATATAATGTCTAAGCAACATGGTGGATAGCATAATATATCAAATTAAGCCATTAATCCTTTCTTTAAACTCACAATCCAAACACATCACAAGGTTAGAGATATATGTTACTTGCTTTTATAAGTATGGAACATCAAACAAGAAGCATGAATTGTCCTCCCATTTAACACCTAAACTACAACTACACTACAATTAAGCTAATGACATGAAATTAAACTAATTAAACTAACGGAGAGGTACAATCCATCAAGAAATGAGTATGAACCATCAAATAAACCACAAGAACATTCCATTAAGTACTATGTCTTGACAATCTCTAGATCTATAGCATTAATACACATAGATATGCATCAATAACACAAGAAATAGAGACAAACACATAATAACTCTAACCCCAAGAGGATGTCTAGCCACTCGTGAATTGTAATGACCCGGATTTTTTGGATAAATTTTTTTCGTTGTCTTTTCCCTTTTGAGTTTGGGTTCTTGTCGATTAGTGTCGTCTCGAGTGCTCTGGAGTGATTTCCTAGACTCTTTTCTGTAGATTGACAACTTCCTTTGAGGACCGAGTCATTCCCACATTTTTCGTTTTTCGACACTATTCATTTTTTATCTTTTTCCCTATTCCGTCTTTTCCTCATTTGTCACTCTGTTTGTGTAACCACACTTCTTGTGTTCGGAGTTGGTTTCTGACTTCATGTATCTTCATTCCCAATGATTTCTATGAGATACGTATCTTTACTTTCGTGAGAAAGTACTCTGGTTGCTCCCGGTGTCCAAATGGGCATAAATGCAAAATTCTTTGGAAACCTTTTCTTTTCTTGGGGTGTTTCTCATAAATATCTTTTGAAGATATTTTATTTTAGGGGTATCTAAGAAAATATCTTTTGGAAGATATTTTCATTCTGGGGCAATTTCGCAGTTTTCACTTTATAGAGGGGTCATTGTGCAATTAATGAAAGTTATTACTCAATGCCTTGTTTTGAGCCTGGATCCTCGTATGGGATTCATTTTCACATTTCACCGAGTCGTGGACTCTTAGAATTTCCTCCTGAGCGATGTTTTCCAGTTTCAAGGTTTCTGGCCCCAATTTGCGCCAAACTTGTTTTGGGCATAACTCTCTACTCGGGACTCAGTTTTTGATGCCGTTTCTTTTGTTGTTCATATTTTCTCATTTGGAATCTTTTTTGTTCATAGAGTTTTGCCATTTGAGCGCGTCTGCGCGAATTCCACTTTTCCGGACCCGGCAGGGCCTGTTCGGGGCACTTTTTGAGTTTTTCTATAATTAGGAGCTCTTAGAAAGAAAAATCAAATTTTTCTCTCTCTCTCCTCTCTCATGGCCGGTCCAAGCTCCATCCATGGCTGCCATCTTCTCTCTCCTCTTTTGGACTTCTTCCCTTCATTAAAAAGTGGTGATGCCTTTGTGTTTATTGTTCCCCTCGGCGAGGCCTTCGATTCCAACCGATTGGAATCTTATTTTGGCCGTTTCTTGAGTTTGGGTTTGAAGTCAAGTTGTGTTTTTGATGGGGCTTCCTTGGGATTCATGTTCGTGCTGTTGTCCCCGACAAAACTTAGGAGTTTCGTCGGATTCGAAGCCGATTTATTTTGGTGGGGATTTGAGATTTCATCTCAAATGGAGGTAGGGGGTGTCTTAGGATTATATTTGTGTTCTATTGATGATTATATGAGCTTATACAACTTGTATGCATGCTTTAGTTCAAGATCTAGAAATTAATTTAATTAATTTCTTTGTTTAAGGTTTAATTTCCATGATGATATAGTAAATTGGAATTAGATTGTGACATGCTAGAAAATTTGGCTTTGGTATAGTTGTTGACATATATTAAATTTGGATCATTTGGTTAAGAATTACAAATTTTATTTAATATTTATCTTTGGTGAAAGTTTAATTCACATGGTCATAACAAGCATGAAATCAAGTTGTAATATGATATTTAGATAGGCCTTGGCATGTTCTCTAACATATCTTAAATTGAGACCAATTGGAATTTTTTAGAAATCTAGAGGAAATTAATTAATTAGCTTAATTAATTTTGTTTTAAGTGTTTTAATCACTTAATTGGTCGTTTGGAGTTATATATGTGATGACCATGACATGTCTTCAACATATATTAATTTGGGGTTATTTGGAATTAATTTAGAATCTAGAAAATTTGATTATCTTTGCTTAATTAAATTCTATATTTTTGCTCCATGGATTTTATTACGTTTTGGAAGTTGTTTCTATGTTAAATCATGGACTTGGACTTGTTGTATGTTCACTTGGTTATATTTTGAGCATTGGATAACATAGTTTTTATATTAATATTCATGAGAATGTGTTTTCCTTAATGAATATGTTGTTGCCTTATGTAAGAAATTGCACTCTTTGTATTGGACATTTTTCATGCCATAGTAGTTGTGGACTTTGTGCATGTATTGTATATGTTTCCAAATTTGGTTGTGCTTGGTAGATAGTTGATATCTTGTATATACATGTCGATATATACGTTGTTGTACAACTTGTTGATTTTGGAAACTTGGGGATGTCGTTGTTTGGCTACGGCTATGACTTGATTCTAGTACGGGGGATTGTCCCTCTATATAGTCTAGTGCGCATATAGGGAGGTTACCCGTGGGTTAGTAACCCTAAAGTAACTATGGTGTCGGTCTGATCCGGCGTGACGTCCAAGTATCTACTCTGGTTGATTTTGCATTTCGTTTCAAGTTGATAACTATATGATGTTATAACTTATTGTTTCTTATTTGATTCTCCATATTTTGTTGCAGGATGTTAACTTTGTGAAATCATGCTTTATGCATTGTATTGGAAGTTCCAATGTTGGTTAAAGTGTATTGATATCATGATTCGTGTTTTGATGTTCAAATATGGCTTAGGAATGATCCTATAATTTCATTTGGAACATAGACGTTAGATGGCATGACCCATTTTGGTAATTCTTGTGTTTTAGATTTCGAGTTCATAACTTTGAAAATCTATGTCTTGTTGCTTTGTATAACATGCTTCCATGTTGCTTGAATTGCATGAATGATGTGTTTCATGCTAGAAATGATCTTAGGTAGCTTAGGATGCTCCCCGAGTCACATATTGATGTAGATGTTAAGTGGCATGAGCCCTTTAACATGTTTCACCATAAGGTGATAATTTGTAAAACGCTAGGTCGATGCATGCTCACTTCCTACGAGTAGCTTTATATTACTCACCCACGTATTGGGGACATTTTTCAGGTACGAAGACTTGGTTTGTGGTGCTCATTGCTCCTTGGATGGCTTATAGTTTTTAAGTTTTCATTTTATGCAAGTGTTAGCATAAAATGCCTCTTTGTAACCTTATGTATCAAAATATGTATTATTTGATTCCATATATGTAGTGTGTACATGAGTACACTCTTTATAATGTATTTAACATGTATATAATGAGGCTGGAGCCCAAAGACATGTATCTCGTTTTCTATGCACTTTAGTTTTCGAGGTTTGTTATGGAAATGTTGAAAAATGCTAAGATATTTCTTCATTGCTTTTGCATCGGGTGTGGGAATTCCATTTTGATTCTTCCCTATGGTCTTGTTAATCTTGTATGAAGTGTGGCCAAGGGCCAAACGATATTTTGGAACCATTTCATAATTTTGAATTCCGAGTTTTCGTTCCAAGTTCCATTTTTTGCCTTTTTGCCCGTTGGGGGCTCTAATTTTTCATCAGCTATATTTTTAAGCCATGGACCATTGTAACACGTCTAAATAGGTAAGTTACGTTCACATGCATAGTCGTTTCCGGGCAAAACCTCATCGTTTGTGTTTTGAGCCTCCAACGGACTCATTTTACACTTTTGTTGCATAATCTGACTTAAAGGTATTTTGGAAATTTTCTTTGGGAAATAAATTCCGTTCTTTATATGGTTGAATAGAAAACAAGATTTTAGGGGGGGTTTCTACTTTGTATTTTTTCAGAAAATGTCGTCTTGGCATCGGAAATCGATCCCGAAGTTCAGTTTTTGTTTTTCAATTTAGCAGCTTTTTGGACCCTCTGGACCAGTTTTCTTGGGAGGGCATTTTAGGTATTTCACAGTGCGTATTTTTCGATTTTTCTTGTGAGTCACGTAGAAAACTCGATTTTGAGGGGGATTTCTTCTTTTTGTTTTTCCAGAAAATGTCATCTAAGGCCTCAAATTTCCATTTTTTCCGGAAAAACCCCTGCTGCCAAGTTTTTGGGCTGCCCATTCTGCCTCCTTCACATGTAAACGTTTAGATAGGGCCTCATAACCGGTTACATGTGCATGGGCAGTGTTTTGGTCAAATTTTTTGGTCTCCTAACCGGTTAGGAAGGCTTGGTAACCAGTTAGATGTTCTTGGGTTGGAACTTTTTGACCGTTTTGCCCCTTCTTCTTCCGTTAGCCATATCTTCTTCATCCAGACTCCAAATCAAGTGATTTTTGAGTCTAAGTTCATTAATTTTTTGTTGTCTTTCCAAAGGTGTGCTCGGTGGCACCCACTTTTAGGCTAGAAATGACATTTTTGCCCCTAGGTTCATTCTTATTCGTTTTTGAAACGTTGCTTCCACATTCGATTCCTTTGGGTTCCGTGACCTCGTTGAAGGTCACATTGGCATCTTAGAGTCATGTTGTATCTCTAGAGACATTGTTTGTCTTTTGCTTCCGCATTTTAGATCCATTATCGGGTCATCTTTCGGTTCATCACTGATGCACCAGGTTGAAAAACTTGGGCCGTTACATGAATGGTATCCTCCAACCCTCAAGAGCTAACTCCATGGTAGAGATTGCTCCTCTTCTTGGTTGATGGAAGAACTCCAAGCTTGTGTCTCTAGCCTCCTCCTTTCTTTTCTTCCTTACTAAGAATATGAAAATTGTGCCTCCTCTATATTCTAAAGTATATCAAGTATATCTCAAAAAGTGGCTCATATTCCTTATATAGGTAGGTCAAATATCACCCCAAATGAGCTGGGCTCGTACACTAATATTCCTTCCAATGATTAGATATGAGACAACTTTTAATGAGTTGGAATTTAGATTTTCTCGGGATTTGGGGAGTTCGATCGATTGAACTTGTGGTGAGATCGATCGAACATGGCTGAGATCTATCGAATTTAAGCTGGATCGATCCTCTATGGCGGCGCCTTTTCAGATAAAAACAAATCTGAGATATTTTGAAGATATTTTTGGAAAAAAGACAAATGTGGTAGGTAGGGTGGTACAAGTGGATAAGATGGAATCTTTTCGATTGATCAGAAGAAAGTTGGATCGATCGAACTTTGTGGGATCTTTGGATAAGGACAAAAGAGCTTGGATCCATCTTGGAATGCTGAGATCTATCGAACTTGCTGAATTTTCACCACTTGCTTCCTTTTGCTCCCACTTTGCTCCTTTCTTTGATTCATCTCAAGATTGCTTCAATTATGCTCTTATTTAGCTTAGTTAGCTTATTTTGAGGATAAGTACCTGAAAATGGAAATAATATGAAATCAATCTAAAGCGGGAAAATAAGATAAATAAAGGTCCTAGAATACCTAAGCTTAAGGGGTTTAAATGCGCACTTTTCAGCGCTCATCAGTGGCATGAGCCCCTTTGAATTGTTTCACCTTAAGGTGATAATTTTGTAAAATGCTAGGTCTATGCATACTCATTTCCTACAAGTAGCTTTATGTTACGCACCCCAAAGTTACTAGGGACATTTTTCAGGTATGAAGACTTAGTTCGTGATGCTCATCATTCCTTGGATGACTTGTAACTTTTAAATTTCTATTTCATGCAAATGTTAGCATGAAATGTCATTTTATAGGCTTGTATATCAAAACTTGTATCTTTGATTCCATATATGTAATGTGTACATAAGTACACTCTTTTCAATGTATTTGACATGTATGAGTTAAGGCCATAGGCCAATGGCATCAAATATGTATTCTATGCACTTTCGCTTTCAAGGTTTACAATGGAAATAATGGAAAATGTTAAGTCTTTGCTTCACCATGTTTGCATCGGGTGTGGGAATTCTATTCTTTTTCTTTCATAGGGTCTCTATGATCATGTATGAGGTGTGGCCAAGGGCCAAACACCATTTTGTTATAGATTTTTCTATTTAGCTTCTGCATTTTTGGATCCGTTTCGGGTCATCACAAGACATACTGGGTGGAAAAATCCAGGGTCGTCTCGGATGGTATTAGAGCTCCTTGGTTTGAATACCTTGGACGACTGGTTTTGGGTGCATATCATGCTTATGTTGCCATGCTCTATATGTTTATATGCTTCATGATAACATGTTTAGGTGCTTATGTGCTACATGTGGTATGCCGTTTGTTTAGCATGATTTTATTTTAATATAAAGAGCATGACATATGATGTATGCTAGATTAGATTTGTTTATACATGATTGTTTTGCATATTTGACAGGACTTGGGATTAGTCATGGATGTTTGACTCGAGGTTGGGTTATTTGGTGAGTTTGCACTTAGTGCAATGTTTGATGTGTTTTGGTTTTGTTTAGGCACTCTTCTTAGATGCTGTTAGCATTTGTCAGTTTGGTTTAATGGTAGTTTAGGTCATTGTTAACCTAGTGTTGGCTTTGGATAAGTGGGGAGGCAACTTTTATTTAGGCTCTCGTGGGGTGAGCCATTAAGCACAGCCGTCGTGCTGGATTTGTTGGTTTTGGGCCATGATCAGGTTATTAACCCCTTAGACTTCTTGTTTGTTTGGGAAGGTTCCTTTGAGAATGTAATTTCCGTGGGTAGATACGTTTGTGGGCGGGTGCATGGCACTGTCATGCTACGTACTGGCTAGCTACGAGCGCAGTTCGGATGGAATCTACGTTGGTTTTTGTTCCGATAGGCGTAGTCCTCTTGGTTAGTGATTGATGGTTGTTTTGGGGACGGTTCTTGAGATTGATTCAGTTGTCCGATTGTATGGCGAGAGTAGCCATTTTGTTTGAGTTCTCCTTGCGTGATGACGCTTTTGTGGTCGAATCGATTGATCGATGTTTCGGGTTAGTAAGAGCATTGCATTGTTAGTGTCACTCATAGTGTCACCTTTAGATTTAGAGATGGATTGTTAGAGTCTTACCATTGTGGTAAGGGATCGCTTTTGTTTTGAGACAGGTTGTTGTCACATTGGTTTTTGGAGTCAGATTTTAGCTAGGATTTGTATTCCTTTTACCTAGACACTCTAGGACACGATGTCCATAGTGTTCATTGTTGCATCATTTTATCTTCTGCAATTTCGTTTACTACCATGTTAGTAGTATGTGTTAATCACTAATTGACTCTAGAGGGGGGGTGAATAGAGTCAATGGACAATTTTTAAAATTTAGTTCCAACTAATTATAATGCAATACTCAATTAAAAAATTTAAACAATATAAGCACAAATATAAAGAGATAGAGATAGAAATTTGCAAACAATGACATGGCGATTTAGCGAGGTTCGGAAGCTCCTATTCCTCGGCTCAAGGTCCTCCCTTAAGACTTTCCAAAATCACTAGAGCTCCTCCTTAATGGTGGAGAGCAAACCTTCAATTGAAGTAAGACCTTGTTTCTCTTCCTTGCTAGGAGAACACCCTTCTCCTAGGCTTTACTTTTAGGTCACACCAACCCTTACAAGTTTGTAGAGATGTATTGATGAAGATTACAATATTGTTTCTTTCTCTCTCTCTAGAAAATATTACAAGAATCAGCCTCACACTAGAATAAGAGGATGAAATAAATGAAGCTCAAGTCTCTAAACTGATATGAGAGAAGGGATGTAAGTAATGAACCTAGATCAGAATATTTGACTCTTTGAATTACTCTTGAATGCACTTGGATGATGTTCTTAAATGCTCTCTCAAAGAAGTAAGTTTGTTTGTAGACCAACCTTCTGTATTTGTAGAGATTTCGAGTTCAATAGAGCTGTTGCAGGTGGTTGGGAGCATTAAATGAACTTGTAGCAGTTAGAAATTTGAATCTGCAGACCTGCGACCAAACTAGTCGACATGTGGAATAAACCGGTTGATATATGCTATAAACCAGTTGATGTATGCTGCAAACCAGTCGACGTTTTCTTCATGAACCGGTTGATGTATGCTTTGAATCAGTCGACGTAAAATGAGCTTCATCTTGACATTTGCTACTGCCTAGATACCGATCGACATGTGCATCAAACCAGTCGACTTAAATAAGCTTCAACTTGAATTTTGCCACTGCCTAGATACCAGTCGACATGTGCATCAAACCAGTCGATGTAAATTGCTTGAACTTTAATTTTAAGCCCTCTTCTTTTGTAGATTGTCAAGATTATATTTTGACCCTTTGAATTTCATTTAGAATACTTTGTATGTATATTTATAGTGAGATGAAGCTTTACTTAGATCCATCCATTATTCTGACACACTTTTCCATAGCTACCCTTCTTCTTGAAACCTTTAGATGCTTATGAGCACTTGTATAACATTTGCAGCCTCTTGATGCTTTAAGTAACCATATGATGACATGAAGTCCCTTTCTTCCATTCTATAACAAAGCTTTCATTTCCTTGCATTTAAACTCAGTTGAACCATTAGTATAAGACTTCATTATTGATTTGTTATCATCAAAACTAATGGATTAGGGCATTTGATCAGCAATCTTCCCCTTTTTGATGATGACAAATCAATTATGTGATCTTGAAATAATATAGGGTTGTATAAAGGTACTCCCCCTGTCAATTTGCACATTGGATATATAATTGACATGCTTGAAGAAATGTAATTTAAGCATTCATGACAGAATATCTTTTGTAAGAATATGTTCAATTTTTGAGATGTTATCTCCCCCTGTTTACATGCTTCAAGTAAATTTATATAGCATTGAGACTTAGTGAAGTAAAAGGATAGTCATTTTTATATAATACTTTTCATGAAGTTCATAAATGACTAATTGTAACTGGCATGCAACATTTCATGGCTCAACTAAACTCAATTGCATAGATTAACATTAAACCAATTAGCAAAGGTCATAGCAAAATATCATAGATTATCATTAAACCAATTAGCAAAGGTCACAGCAAAATATCATAGTTTTTTTTTTTTTTTTTTAAAATAACCCGCATAATAACCCAAGTGCAAAAAGCTAAGCCTAGATTTTAGATTATAGACCCTAGATCACATCTAGATTATAGACCCTAGATCACATCTTCTCCCCCTTTGTCACATTAAAAAGAGGGGAAGGACAAACAAATAATGAGGTGGCTAATCGAGATTGGTGCACAATTCTTGGAGATCATCCTTCATGCTTCTCAGTTCTTCCCGTAGCATCATTACTTCCTCTTAAGTTTGGTGAGAAACAACCAATTGCTGAAGGATTAGCTCGCGAATAGATGGTTCTGCGGATGAACCAGCCTGCAAGGTGTCAAGAGAAATTTCAGTGTCTGTATTAGCTGGAGGGTTTTCATGATCACTCTGGTGGTCCCCTTGCTCTTCCTCATCCAATTCTTCATATCCCCTTTCATTTTGTGCAGCATTTTCAATTTTGGGATCAAACCAGTTCCCGTCATCATCTCTTCTTAATCTCATACGAAGAAGAGCTGATTTGTTGAAGCGATGTTGAGATAGTAACTTCATTTAAGGCTGGCCATCAATCATTACCCCTTTTGCCCGGAAGATTTTGGTGAGAGGCATTGCGTAGTACAGATGGCATTTCTCGCGGTTGATACAATCCATCATGTGATGGTATATTAAGTGAGCCACATCAATTTTGCATCCCTTAAGCACGCACCAAGTCAGAAGAGCTTCCATGAAGGAAACGTCGGAATAGCCGCCGAACTTGGGAATGATGGAATGGATAATGACTCAATAGATTAAGTGGGCTTCAATGGTGAGATCACTGGACTCTATGACATCAATGTCCTTGGTAGTTTTGTCATGACAGATATCACGAATAGCTATGAGAGGATCAAAGTCGTCACTTTCATACCAAAAATGTGTTTCATAGTGCCGGAAACCACCCTCGGGAAGATTTGGTAATATTCTTAAATCACTTTTATGAAGACAAATTTCAACACCCAGGACATATGACTGAAGGGTGTTTGTCTCATTAATTTTCTTAAGATGGGTGTAGAAAAGGCGAACTAACTTTGGATAAAATGGAATTTCCATTGACACGAAATCAGCTAAGCCTACAGCTTCGAAAAGATCATAGGTATTGAGATTGTTATCAATACAGTCGACACTTTTGAGAGTTTTCCCATAAGCAACTTTCTTTTGAAGGAAAATGGTTTCAAATCTCGCCTTATATTCGGGAGATTGGAAAAGTATAAGGTTACGAGGAGGAGGTGGAATAGAAGCACTGGCTTCATGATCATGAAGGGCCTTGGTTCTCTTTTCTCGGGTTTGGGTGGAACGGGGTGGGTTTTTCCTAGGACCCATTAATCTGGAATGGCAAATATGAATGTAGATTAACACAAGTAATTTAAGTTAAATCAGTGAGACCCCTAATTGACACAGCAGGATTTTGAAGAAGTGATGCAGAGGGTTAAAAACTTCAATACACATGCAGAAATAACATGGATTGATCCTAAAGATTTTGCACCCAATGATTAATAGATATTAACTAGATACTGGGAAGATTAAATAGTCAAAAGAGAATACAACAACTAAGCTATGAACCCTAGATTAGGATTAATCAAGAATGATATTACAGCTTCAATGTTTATGATGAGTATAGGATGCAAATTGAAGCAAAATCAAGAGAAGAGGGATTACTTACTTTGAATGATGCGAAAATGAAGGAGGCTTGAGAAACCCTAATTCGCCTTGAAGAGGGAAGAGAACGAGAGTGAGAGAAGATGAGAAGTGAAAAGTGAAAAGTGAAAAGTAAAAAAAATGATGTCACGGTTCAAGTAATATAGCAGGTAAAAAATGAACCGTCACAAGAATCGGTCGATGTAAAAGTTGCAAACGTCGACCGGTTCTCTTAACTCGGTTGATGTAAGATAAGGAAACATCAACCGGTTGGAGCAAATATGCTGAACCATGTCTGTTTAACAAATTTAGACCACCTTATTTACACAGGCCATTCCTAAGTTCCTTCTAAGTGAACAGAATTGATCTTCTTGAATAGGTTTAGTGAATATATCTGCTAATTGCTTTTCAGTGCTTATGTATGTGAGCACGATATCGCCTTTTGACACATGATCCCTTAAAAAATGATATCTAATTTCAATATGCTTTGTTCTAGAATGTTGAATGGGATTTTTAGAAATGCATATTGCACTTGTGTTATCCCACATAATAGGGATATGATCAAGGAAAAGTCCAAATTCTTCAAGTTGTTGCTTAATATAGAGAGTTTGAGCGCAACAATTTCCGGTTGCAATATATTCGGCTTCGGCCGTAGATAAAGCCACGGAGTTCTGTTTCTTGCAAGACCAAGACACTAGAGATTGTCCAAGAAAATGACATGTCCCACTAATGCTTTTTCTATCAACTTTGCATCCGCCAAAATCCAGATCTGAGTATCCAACAAGTTCAAATGAGGTATGCCTAGGATACCAAAGACCTAGACTCATGGTTTTGGTTAAGTAGCGAAAAATTCGTTTAACGGCACATAAGTGAGTTCTTTAGGACAAGGTTGAAAATGAGCACACAAACATACACTAAACAAGATGTCCGGTCTACTTGCGGTTAGATACAAAAGACTACCAATCATACCTCTATACTTTTTAATGTCTACATTAACCCATTTTTCATCTTTATCAAGATTCAAGGATGAGCTCATAGGAGTATTGGCATGTTTGACTTCCTCCAAGCCAAATTTCTTTAGCAAATCTTTAACATACTTTGATTGACAAATGAAAATGCCATCAAGCGTTTGTTTAATTTGTAATCCTAAGAAGAAAGTGAGTTCACCCATCATGCTCATTTCAAACTCATTTTGCATGTAAGAAGCAAATTTTTCACATAGCATTTTATTGGTTGATCCAAAGATGATATCATCAACATAAATTTGAATGATCAATAAGTTACTATCAATAGTTTTAGTAAAAAGGGTATTATCAATTTTTCCTCTAGAAAAACCATTTTCAAGTAGAAATCCACTTAGTCTTTTGTACCAAGCTCTTGGAGCTTGTTTCAAACCATATAATGCTTTTGACAATTTAAAAACATGATTTGGACAATCATAATTTTCAAAACCCGGTGGTTGTTCTACGAACACTTCTTCATCAATGAATCCATTCAAGAAAACACTTTTTACATCCATTTGATATAATTTAAAGTTCCTATGGGATGCAAATGTAAAAGCATTCTTATAGCTTCAAGTCTAGCAAAGAGAGCGAAGGTTTCCTCATAGTCAATTCCTTCTTCTTGATTATAACCTTAAGCAACGAGCCTTGCCTTATTTCTCACAATTGTTCCTAATTCATCCTTTTTGTTTCTAAATACCCACTTTGTGCCAATAATGGTTTTATTTTTAGGTCTTGGAACCAATTGCCAAACTTCATTTCTTTTAATAATTGAGTTCTTCTTGCATTACAAAGAGCCAAGATTCATCATTTTCAGCTTCATGAATATTTTTAGGTTCAAGTTGTGAAACAAAAGTGACATAAGCATATATTGCTTATTTGGGATCTATTGCTTACTCCTTTGGATAGATCGCCAATAATTTGATTGATTGGATGATGAGACATTTGCTTCCAAGTCTTAGGAAGTGTATCCTTATGAGATTAACTTTCTTTTGGATCATCTTTGGTGAGATCTTTTAGAGATGAATCATTTAACTCAAGATTTTCAAGGTCCTTTTCAATCTCAATCACATCCTCATTATCATCCAAAGAGCATCTAAGAGGGGGTAATGGTGATTCATCAAATACAATATGTATGGATTCAACAACAACAAGTGTTCTTTTGTTGTACACTCTAAATGTTTTGCTACGAGATGAATACCCTAGAAAGATCCCTTCATCCGATTTAGGTTCAAATTTTCCTAGGTTATCTTTATCATTCAATACAAAGCATTTACACCCGAAAACCTTAAAATAACCAATGTTGGGCTTCCTTTTATTCCAAAGTTCATAAGGAGTTTTGTTAAGAAGTTTTCTAATAATGACTCAATTTATGACATAGCATGAGGTACTAACGGCTTCAGCCCATAGAGTTCTAGGAGATTTATGTTCATTCAACATAGTCCTAGCCATTTCTTGGAGGGACCTATTCTTCATTTCAACAACTCCATTTTGTTGAGGAGCTCTAGGAGCTGAAAGATTACGATTATAACCATTATTATCACAAAAACTTTCAACATCTTGGTTTTCAAACTCTATCACTCCTAATGGTTTTACTCTTACATTCTTGTTCGTTCTCAACTCTTTTAACAAATTTAGCAAATATTGAATGAACCTCATTTTTGTGGGTAAGGAAAAACACCCAAGTGAACCTAGAAAATCATCAACAATGATAAATGCATAGAGTTTTCCACCAAGACTTGCAATTCTCTCCGGGCCAAAAAAGTCCATGTGAATATTCAAGTGGTCTTGTAGTCGATATGTCTTTTTACCTTTTGAATGACGATTTGATTTGCTTCCCTATTTAGCATGCACTACAAGTTTTATCTTTTAAAAAATTAGTCTTTGGGAGGCCTTTGACTAATTCATTTGTAGATAATTTTGAGATCAAATCCATGCTAGCATGACCCAACCTTCTATGCCATAACCAACTATTTTCATTTGAAGAAACAAAGCACTTAACATCTTGATCATGTAATTCATACAAAAGCAAAGTATATACATTACCATTTCTAAAAGCATGAAATACTTCATTATTATCCCTTTTAACAATGCATTTATCCGATTTAAACAACACATCATATCCTTTATCACTAGTTGGCTAATAGTAAACAAGTTATGTTTTAAGCCTTTAACAAGTAAGACATCGTCAATGGATAAGGAAGAGGATACACCAATAGATCCGATCCCGATGACCTTGCCTTTTGAATTATCTCTAAATGTAACGCTTCCTCCTTTGTGAGACTTGATAGAGAAAAACTTTGATCGATCTCCCGTCATGTGCCTTGAGCATCCACTATCAAGGAACTATTTGTCCTTGGATGAATATGGAGACTTCAAGCAAACCTACAAAAGGAATTTAAGTAATCTTCTTTTGGTACCCACAATTTCTTGGGTCCATGAGAGTTAGGAAGAGGCATATATGTCCCTTTAATAACCCAAATTTCGTTTGTCATACATGGCCTAATAGGACAATGATTGATCTTATGTCCTACCTTCTTACAATAATTGCATTTTGGACTAAAAGAGGAATTTTTAACAAAGTAATTGTTCAAAGGTTTTCTCTTTTTCAATAAACAAGAATCTTTATTGTGAGGATCAAAACCAAGCCCATCCTTAGCATAAGCATTTCTTTGCTTTCCAAGAATGAGGTCCAAATTCTCTCTACCTTTTGTGAATTTCGCTAAAGTCTCAATTTGATCTTCAATAATAACTTTCAATGATTCATTTTCGAGAATTAAGTCAGTTGAGGCCGATTCTTTAGCTAATTCTTTTTCCTTTTTCAAGCCTTCATTTTCAAGTTGAGATTTTTCAAGATTTTGAGAGATGATGTATTTTTCTCTTTTAAGACTAGCACATTTTTGAACCATTTTGCCTAATTCATCATGCAATTCCTTAAAGGCATCTAGCAAGTAGTTATGAGCATCAACCAATTCATCATAAGTAGTTTCCAAATCAAATGAGTCGTGATTAGAATTTACCTCATCTTCGTCGGCCATGAGACAAAGATTAACCAATTCATTGAATTCATCGTCACTTTCGGATCCATTTGAGTCATCATCCACCCATGTAGCTCGCATGACTTTGCCTTTCTTTTTCCTTTCCTTTTCATTTTTGTAAGCGTAGCAATCGGATTTCAAATGTCCCAGTTTTTGTGACGGCCCAAGTTTTTCAACCCGGTGCGTCAGTGATGAACTGAAAGATGACTCGATAACAGATCCGAAGTGCTGAAGAAAAAGACAAAACAATGGTCTCTAGAGATATAACATGGCTCTAAGACATCATTATGACCCTCAACGAGGTCACGGAACCCAAAGGAATCAAATGCGGAAGCAACGTTTTAAAAAACGAACAAGAATGAACCTAGGGACAAAACATCATTTCCAGCTTAAAAGTGGGTGCCACCGAGCACACCATTGGAAAGACAACAAAAAATTAATGAATTTACACTCAAGAATCACTTGATTCGGAGTCCGAATGAAGAAGATATGGCTAACGGAAGAAGAAGGAGCAAAACGGTCAAAAAGTGCAAACCCTAAATCATCTAACCGGTTACCAAGCCTTCCTAACCGGTTAGGAGACCAAAAAACTCGACCAAAACACTGCCCAAGCACATGTAACCGGTTACCAAACTTCTCGTAACCTTTTAGATGTAAAGGGGGCAGAATATTCAGCAAAGAAAACCAGGCAGCAAGGGTTTTTCCCCAAAAAAATGGGATTTTGAGGCCCTAGATGACATTTTATGGAAAAACACAAAGAAAAAACCCCCCTCAAAATTGAGTTTTCTACGTCATGCGCAAGAAAAATTGAAAAATACGCACTATGAAATGCCTAAAATGCCCTCCCAAGAAAACTGGTCCAAATGGTCCAAAAAGCTGCTAAATTTAAAAACTGAGAGCTGAACTTCGGAAGCGATTTTCGATGTCAAGACGACATTTTTTGGAAAATCACAAAAAAGAAACCCCCCCTAAAGTCATGTTTTCTAATCAATCATGTAAAAAACGGAATTTATTTCCTAAAGAAAATTTCCAAAATACCTTTAAGTCAGAATATGCAACAAAAGTGAAAAATGAGTCTGGAGGAGGCTCATTTCACCAAAGAAGAAACTTTGCCCGGAAACGACCATGCACGCAAGCGTAACTTACCTAATAAAATGTGTTACAATGGTCCATGGCTCAAAAATATGGCCGATACAAAATATGACCCCCCAACGGCTAAAATGCCAAAAACGAAGTTTGGAACGAAAACTTAGAATTTAAAATCATGAGATGGTTTCAAAATGCCGCTTGGCCCTTGGCCACACTTCATACATGGTGAATGAATGCTAATGGAAGAATCAAAATGGAATTCCCACACCCAATGCAAATATGGTGAAGCAAGAACTCAATATCTTTCAATACTTTCATAATATTCCATGAAGTCAAAATTTACATAGAATACAAATTACATGTCATTGGCATCCGGCCTCATCTCATACATGTCAAATACATCGTAAAGAGTGTACTCATGTATGCATTATATATAAGGAATCAAATGTACACACGTTGACATATAAGACTACAATTGGCATTCTAAGCCAACCTTCACAAAAATGGAAGTCTCCAAGATCACAAACCATCCAAGGATAATGAAGACCTCAACTTTGATTCTTGTACCTGAAATATGCCCCAGTATCGTAGGGGTGACTAACATAAAGCTACTTGTAGGAAATGAGCATGCATCGACCTACGTTTTACAAGTTTACATGATTTAATTATTGTGGTTCATTCCACCTAACGTCTATGTCAAAGGTGAGACTCAAGGAGCATCCTAGCTACTTAAGATCATTTCTAGCATCAATCACCTCATTCATACAATTTTAGCGACATATGGTCATGCTTGCACAAAGCAACAACATAGAAGCATGCTTACACAAAGTAATAACATAGGAGCATGCTTACAAAAAGTAACAACATATAGATTCTCAAGATTATCAACTTGAAGTCTAAAATGTAACATCAACTAAATATAACAATTTAGTATAATTAAAATATAACAATTTAGCATATAGATTCTCTAGGTTATCAACTAGAAATCTAAAAATGTGAAATCAACTAAATATATCAATTTAATATGGATGTACTTAACAACATCAAAATCGCCAATAGCCAAAACCACAAGTTAACAAGGTAAACATGATTGTCAACTTGGAATTGAATGCGAAAACAAATAGTGGAAGACTTGGACATCACGCTCGGAATTCTATCGAGACCTCAATAGTTATTCCGGGCACTAACCCGCAGGGAAGACCACCTTAAGTGCACACTATCTCAATGACTTAGAGGACTCACGCCCCCGTACTAGAGCCAAACCCTAGCCATCTCAACTCAACAATGTTCCAAGATTCCAAAATAAGCCAAATAAGTTCATAACTTATACATATTACTACTACATAGTAACAAGTTAGCAATATAACTCTCAATTGTGCATAATAAGCATTTCATATCCATAATGCTACGAAATCACAAGTCAACAATATATTCATATAGAAACATACTCTCATGAATATAAATTTAACAATAATGCCCTTTAATGCATATAACACAATCAAATGAATACTTCACAAGTCTAAATCCATGATCTTAAAATAGAAGCACCTTCTAAAACATGATTAAATCCATGGATAAACAAGATAGAATCTAATTACATCAAAATAATTAAACTCTCTAGATTTCAAATCATTTCCAATTGGCCCCAATTTAATATATGCTAATACACATATCATGGTCATTACATATATTCCCACAAAAGCTTAATTAGGCCCATGAAACCATAAAATTAGATTTTAATTAATTCTCTTAATCAAAGTCTCTAAATTTTCAAACTCAACCAAATGCTCTCAAATTAAAGTATGTTAACAAACATGCCAAAACTTAATTTTAAAGCATAATACAACTCAATTTCATGCAAGGTACGGCCATAAACTTTAATCTTTCACAAAAAATAAATATTAATTAAAAAGAGCAATTCTTATTTAATTAATCCAAATTTAATATATGTTAACCAACATATTAAAATAAGATTTTCTACCATGCCACAATTCAAATCAAGGTTATATATCATCATGAATTTTAAATCTTATACAAAGAATTAAAAATTACTAACTTTATAGATTTGATACAAGGCACACATATAAGTTGCATAATCATGCTAAACACTCAATACAACACACACAAAAGCCTAAAACATTCCCTACCTCTATTTGAGATGACATCTCAAAACCCCACCAAAATAAATCGGTTCCGAATCCGACGAAACTCCTAGGTTTTGTCAGGGACAACACCACGAACATGAATCCCAAGGAAGCCCCATCAAAAACACAACTTGACTTTAAAAAGGTCTACTGACATAATAGGTACATTGATTGAGATAATTTTGTTCAAAGATTCAATCTTTACTCATTAAAACACGCTTCGTGACGTCAAAGGGAACTCAAATAACTTTAACTCAAAACTCATAGTTCTTTACAAATATTCAATCTTTATACATTAAAAAGATCTAGTGACATAATAGGTACCTTGATTGAGGTAATTTCATTCAAAGATTCAATATTTACCCTTTAAAACACTCTTCGAGACGTCGCAGGGAACTCGAATATGTTTAACTCAAAACTCTCATTTTCTTTCAAACATTAAACCTTTATACATTAAAAAGGTCTAGTGACATAATAAGTACTTCTCATGAGATAATTTCATACAAAGATTCAGTCCTTATGCGTTAAAACACTATTCGGGACGTCATAGGGAACTCGGATAGGTTTAACTCATAATGCTCATTTATTTTTAAAGATTCAATCTTTATATATAAAAGGTCCAGGGACAAAAATAAGTCCCTTGATTCAAGTAATTTCAATCAAAGATTCAATCTTTACTCGTTGAAATACTCTTCGGGATGTCATAGGGAACTCGAATAAGTTTAACTCAAAACAGTCATTTTCTTTCCAAGATTCAATCTTTATACATTAAAAAGGTCTTGTAACATAATAGGTACCTTTACTAAGGTATTTTCATTCAAAGATTCATTATTTAGTCATTAAAACACTGTTCACGACTTCATAGGTTAATCAAATAAGTTGAACTCAGAACTATCATTTTATTCCAAAGATTCAATCTTTAGACATTAAAAAGGTCTAGTAACATAATAGGTACCTTTATTGAGGGGTTTTCATTCAAAGATTCAATCTTTATTCATTAAAACACTCTTCGCGACTTCATATGTAACTCGAATAAGTTATACTCAAAACTCTCACTTTCTTTCCAAGATTCAATCTTTGTACATTAAAAAGGTCTAGTGACATAATAGCTACCTTGATTGAGGTAATTACATTCAAAGATTCAATACTTACTCATTAAAACACTCTTTGGGACGTTACAGGGAACGTGAATAAGTTTAACTCAAAACTCTCATTTTCTTTCAAAGATACAGTCTTTATACATTAAAAAGGTCTACTAACAAAATAACTACCTTGATTGAGGTATTTTCATTCAAAGATTCAATCTTTAGTCATCAAAACACTCTTCGCAACTTCATAGGTAACTCGAATAAGTTGAACTCAAAACTCTCATGTTCTTTCAAAGATTCAATCTTTATATATTAAAAAGGTTTAGTGACAGAATAGGTACCTTGATTGAGGTAATTTCATTCAAAGATTCAATCTTTACTCATTAAAACACTCTTGGTGACCTCAAAGGGAACTTGAATAACTTTAACTAGAAACACTCATTTCTTTTCAAAACGTCAGTCTTTATAAATTAAAAAGGTCTAGTGATGTAATAGCTACCTTGATTGAGGTGATTTCATTCAATGAGTCAATCTTTACTCATTAAAACACTCTTCGGGACGTTACAGGGAACTCGAATAAGTTTAACTCAAAAATCTCATTTTCTTTCAAAGATTCAATCTTTAAACATTAGAAAGGTCTAGTAACAGAATTGGTACCTTTATTGTGGTATTTTTCATTCAAAGATTCAATCTTCAGTCATTAAAACACTCTTCGCGATTTCATAGGTAACTCGAATAAGTTAAACTCAAAACACTCATTTTCTTTCGAAGATTCAATCTTTATACATTACAAAGGTCTAGTGGTAGAATAGGTACCTTGATTGAGGTAATTTCATTCAAAGATTCAATCTTTACTCATTAAAACACTCTTCGTGATGTCAAAGGGAACTCGAATAACTTTAACTCAAAACTCTCATTTCTTTTTTCAAGATTCAATCTTTATACAATAAAAATTTCTAGTGACTTAATAGGTACCTCGATTGAGGTAATTTCATTCAAAGATTCAATCTTTATTCATTAAAACACTCTTCGGGATGTCAAAAGGAACTCGAATAAGTTTAACTCGAAACTCTAATTTTCTTTCAAAGATTCAATCTTTATACATCAAAAAGATCTAGTAACACAATTGGTTCCTGTATTGAGGAATTTTCACTTGAAGATTCAATCTTTGGTCATTAAAACACTCTTCGCGACTTCATAGGTAACTCGAATAAGTTAAACTCAATACTCTCATTTTTTTCAAAGATTCCATCTTTGTACATTAAAAAGGTCTACTGACATAATAGGTACATTGATTGAGATAATTTTCACTCAAAGATTCAATCTTTACTCATTAAAACACGCTTCGTGACGTCAAAAGGAACTCAAATAACTTTAACTCAAAACTCGTAGTTCTTTACAAATATTCAATCTTTATACATTAAAAAGGTCTAGTGACATAATAGGTACCTTGATTGAGGTAATTTCATTCAAAGATTTAATATTTACTCTTTAAAACACTCTTCGAGACGTCGCAGGGAACTCGAATATGTTTAACTCAAAACTCTCATTTTCTTTCAAAGATTAAACCTTTATACATTAAAAAGGTCTAGTGACATAATAAGTACCTCTATTGAGGTAATTTCATACAAAGATTCAGTCCTTACGCGTTAAAACACTATTCGGGGCGTCATAGGGAACTCGGATAGGTTTAACTCATAACGCTCATTTCTTTTTAAAGATTCAATCTTTATATATAAAAGGTCCAGGGACAAAAATAAGTCCCTTGATTCAAGTAAATTCAATCAAAGATTCAATCTTTACTCATTAAAACACTCTTCGTGATGTCAAAGGGAACTCGAATAACTTTAACTCAAAACTCTCATTTCTTTTCAAAGATTCAATCTTTATACAATAAAAATTTCTTGTGACTTAATAGGTACCTCGATTGAGGTAATTTCATTCAAAGATTCAATCTTTATTCATTAAAACACTCTTCGGGATATCAAAAGGAACTCGAATAAGTTTAACTCAAAACTCTAATTTTCTTTCAAAGATTCAATCTTTATACATCAAAAAGATCTAGTAACATAATTGGTTCCTGTATTGTGGTATTTTCACTTGAAGATTCAATCTTTGGTCATTAACACACTCTTCGCGACTTCATAGGTAACTCGAATAAGTTAAACTCAATACTCTCATTTTTTTCAAAGATTCCATCTTTGTACATTAAAAAGGTCTACTGACATAATAGGTACATTGATTGAGATAATTTCGTTCAAAGATTCAATCTTTACTCATTAAAACACGCTTCGTGACGTCAAAGGGAACTCAAATAACTTTAACTCAAAACTCGTAGTTCTTTACAAATATTCAATCTTTATACATTAAAAAGGTCTAGTGACACAATAGGTACCTTGATTGAGGTAATTTCATTCAAAGATTCAATATTTACTCTTTAAAACACTCTTCGAGACGTCGCAGGGAACTCGAATATGTTTAACTCAAAACTCTCATTTTCTTTCAACGATTAAACCTTTATACATTAAAAAGGTCTAGTGACATAATAAGTACCTCTATTGAGGTAATTTCATACAAAGATTCAGTCATTACGCGTTAAAACACTATTCGGGGCGTCATAGGGAACTCGGATAGGTTTAACTCATAACGCTCATTTCTTTTTAAAGATTCAATCTTTAAATATAAAAGGTCCAGGGACAAAAATAAGTCCTTTGATTCAAGTAAATTCAATCAAAGATTCAATCTTTACTCGTTGAAATACTCTTCGGGATGTCATAGGGAACTCGAATAAGTTTAACTCAAAACAGTCATTTTCTTTCCAAGATTCAATCTTTATACATTAAAAAGGTCTTGTAACATAATAGGTACCTTTACTAAGGTATTTTCATTCAAAGATTCATTATTTAGTCATTAAAACACTGTTCACGACTTTATCGGTAAATCGAATAAGTTAAACTCAGAACTATCAGTTTATTCCAAAGATTCAATCTTTAGACATTAAAAAGGTCTAGTAACATAATAGGTACCTTTATTGAGGTGTTTTCATTCAAAGATTCAATCTTTATTCATTGAAACACTCTTCGCGACTTCATAGGTAACTCGAATAAGTTAAACTCAAAACTCTCACTTTCTTTCCAAGATTCAATCTTTGTACATTAAAAAGGTCTAGTGACATAATAGCTACCTTGATTGAGGTAATTACATTCAAAGATTCAATATTTACTCATTAAAACACTCTTCGGGACGTTACAGGGAACGTGAATAAGTTTAACTCAAAACTCTCATTTTCTTTCAAAGATACAGTCTTTATACATTAAAATGGTCTATTAACAAAATAAGTACCTTTATTGAGGTAGTTACACTCAAAGATTCAATCTTTAGTCATTAAAACACTCTTCGCAACTTCATAGGTAACTCGAATAAGTTGAACTCAAAACTCTCATGTCCTTTCAAAGATTCAATCTTTATACACTAAAAAGGTTTAGTGACAGAATAGGTACCTTGATTGAGGTAATTTCATTCAAAGATTCAATCTTTACTCATTAAAACACTCTTCGTGACGTCAAAGGGAACTTGAATAACTTTAACTCGAAACACTCATTTCTTTTCAAAACGTCAATCTTTATAAATTAAAAAGGTCTAGTGATGTAATAGCTACATTGATTGAGGTAATTTCATTCAATGATTCAATCTTCACTCATTAAAACACTCTTCGGGACGTTACAGGGAACTCGAATAAGTTTAACTCAAAAATCTCATTTTCTTTCAAAGATTCAATCATTATTCATTGGAAAGGTCTAGTAACAGAATTGGTACCTTTATTGTGGTATTTTTCATTCAAAGATTCAATCTTCAGTCATTAAAACACTCTTCGCGATTTCATAGGTAACTCGAATAAGTTAAACTCAAAACACTCATTTTCTTTCAAAGATTCAATCATTATACATTACAAAGGTCTAGTGGTAGAATAGCTACCTTGATTGAGGTAATTTCATTCAAAGATTCAATCTTTACTCATTAAAACACTCTTCGTGACGTCAAAGGGAACTCGAATAACTTTAACTCAAAACTCTCATTTCTTTTCAAAGATTCAATCTTTATACAATAAAAATTTCTAGTGACTTAATAGGTACCTCGATTGAGGTAATTTCATTCAAAGATTCAATCTTTATTCATTAAAACACTCTTCGGGATGTCAAAAGGAACTCGAATAAGTTTAACTCAAAACTCTAATTTTCTTTCAAAGATTCAATCTTTATACATCAAAAAGATCTAGTAACATAATTGGTTCTTGTATTGAGGAATTTTCACTTGAAGATTCAATCTTTGGTCATTAAAACACTCTTCGCGACTTCATAGGTAACTCGAATAAGTTAAACTCAATACTCTCATTTTTTTCAAAGATTCCATCTTTATACATTAAAAAGGTCTACTGACATAATAGGTACATTGATTGAGATAATTTCGTTCAAAGATTCAATCTTTACTCATTAAAACACGCTTCATGACGTCAAAGGGAACTCAAATAACTTAAACTCAAAACTCGTAGTTCTTTACAAATATTCAATCTTTATACATTAAAAAGGTCTAGTGACATAATAGGTACCTTGATGGAGGTAATTTCATTCAAAGATTCAATATTTACTCTTTAAAACACTCTTCGAGACGTCGCAGGGAACTTGAATATGTTTAACTCAAAACTCTCATTTTCTTTCAAAGATTAAACCTTTATACATTAAAAAGGTCTAGTGACATAATAAGTACCTCTATTGTGGTAATTTCATACAAAGATTCAGTCCTTACGCGTTAAAACACTATTCGGGACGTCATAGGGAACTCGGATAGATTTAACTCATAACGCTCATTTCTTTTTCAAGATTCAATCTTTATATATAAAAGGTCCAGGGACAAAAATAAGTCCCTTGATTCAAGCAATTTCAATCAAAGATTCAATATTTACTCGTTGAAATACTCTTCGTGATGTCATAGGGAACTCGAATAAGTTTAACTCAAAACAATCATTTTCTTTCCAAGATTCAATCTTTATACATTAAAAAGGTCTTGTAACATAATAGGTACCTTTACTAAGGTATTTTCATTCAAAGATTCATTATTTAGTCCTTAAAACACTGTTCACGACTTCATAGGTAAATCGAATAAGTTGAACTCAGAACTATCATTTTATTCCAAAGATTCAATCTTTAGACATTAAAAAGGTCTAGTAACATAATAGGTACCTTTATTGAGGTGTTTTCATTCAAAGATTCAATCTTTATTCATTAAAACACTCTTCGCGACTTCATAGGTAACTCGAATAAGTTAAACTCAAAACTCTCAATTTCTTTCCAAAATTCAATCTTTGTACATTAAAAAGTTCTAGTGACATAATAGCTACCTTGATTGAGGTAATTACATTCAAAGATTTAATATTTATTCATTAAAACACTCTTTGGGACGTTACAGGGAACGTGAATAAGTTTAACTCAAAACTCTCATTTCCTTTCAAAGATATAGTCTTTATACATTAAAATGGTCTACTAACAAAATAAGTACCTTTATTGAGGTTGTTTCATTCAAAGATTCAATCTTCAGTCATTAAAACACTCTTCGCAACTTCATAGGTAACTCGAATAAGTTGAACTCAAAACTCTCATGTCCTTTCAAAGATTCAATCTTTATACATTAAAAAGGTTTAGTGACATAATAGGTACCTTGATTGAGGTAATTTCATTCAAAGATTCAATCTTTACTCATTAAAACACTCTTCGTGACGTCAAAGGGAACTTGAATAACTTTAACTCGAAACACTCATTTCTTTTCAAAACGTCAATCTTTATAAATTAAAAAGGTCTAGTGATGTAATAGCTACCTTGATTGAGGTAATTTCATTCAATGATTCAATCTTCACTCATTAAAATAATCTTCACTCAAAAATCTCATTTTTTTTCAAATATTCAATCTTTATACATTGGAAAGGTCTAGTAACAGAATTGGTACCTTTATTGTGGTAATTTTCATTCAAAGATTCAATCTTCAAGCATTAAAACACTCTTCGCGATTTCATAGGTAACTCGAATAAGTTAAACTCAAAACACTCATTTTCTTTCAAAGATTCAATCTTTATACATTACGATGGTCTAGTGGTAGAATAGGTACCTTGATTGAGGTAATTTCATTCAAAGATTCAATCTTTACCCATTAAAACACTCTTCGTGACGTCAAAGGGAACTCGAATAACTTTAACTCAAAACTCTCATTTCTTTTCAAAGATTCAATCTTTATACAATAAAAATTTCTAGTGACTTAATAGGTACCTCGATTGAGGTAATTTCATTCAAAGATTCAATCTTTATTCATTAAAACACTCTTCGGGAAGTAAAAAGGAACTCGTATAAGTTTAACTCAAAACTCTAATTTTCTTTCAAGGATTCAATCTTTATACATCAAAAAGATCTAGTAGCATAATAGGTTCCTGTATTGAGGAATTTTCATTTGAAGATTCAATCTTTAGTCATTAAAACACTCTTCGCGACTTCATAGTTAACTCGAATAAGTTAAACTCAATACTCACATTTTTTTCAAAGATTCCATCTTTATAAATTAAAAAGGTCTACTGACATAATAGGTACATTGATTGAGATAATTTCGTTCAAAGATTCTATCTTTACTCATTAAAACACGCTTCGTGACGTCAAAGGGAACTCAAATAACTTTAACTCAAAACTCGTAGTTCTTTACAAATATTCAATCTTTATACGTTAAAAAGGTCTAGTGACATAATAGGTACCTTGACTGAGGTAATTTCATTCAAAGATTCAATATTTACTCTTTAAAACACTCTTCGAGACGTTGCAGGGAACACGAATATGTTTAACTCAAAACTCTCATTTTCTTTCAAAGATTAAACCTTTATACATTAAAAAGGTCTAGAGACATAATAAGTACCTCTATTGAGGTAATTTCATACAAAGATTCAGTCCTTACGCGTTAAAACACTATTCGGGACGTCATAGGGAACTCGGATTGGTTTAACTCATAACGCTCATTTCTTTTTAAAGATTCAATCTTTATATATAAAAGGTCCAGGGACAAAAATAAGTCCCTTGATTCAAGTAATTTCAATCAAAGATTCAATCTTTACTCGTTGAAATACTCTTCGGAATGTCATAGGGAACTGGAATAAGTTTAACTCAAAACAGTCATTTCTTTCCAAGATTCAATCTTTATACATTAAAAAGGTCTTGTAACATAATAGGTACCTTTACTAAGGTATTTTCATTCAACGATTCATTATTTAGTCATTAAAACACTGTTCACGACTTCATAGGTAAATCGAATAACTTGAACTCAGAACTATCATTTTATTCCAAAGATTCAATCTTTAGACATTAAAAAGTTCTAGTAACATAATAGGTACCTTTATTGAGGTGTTTTCATTCAAAGATTCAATCTTTATTCATTAAAACACTCTTCGCGACTTCATAGGTAACTCGAATAAGTTAAACTCAAAACTCTCACTTTCTTTCCAAGATTCAATCTTTGTACATTAAAAAGGTCTAGTGACAAAATAGCTACCTTGATTGAGGTAATTACATTCAAAGATTCAATACTTACTCATTAAAACACTCTTTGGGACGTTATAGGGAACGTGAATAAGTTTAACTCAAAACTCTCATTTTCTTTCAAAGATACAGTCGTTATACATTAAAAAGGTCTACTAACAAAATAAGTACCTTTATTGAGGTATTTTCATTCAAAGATTCAATCTTTAGTCATTAAAACACTCTTCGAAACTCCATAGGTAACTCGAATAAGTTGAACTCAAAACTCTTATGTTCTTTTAAAGATTCATTCTTTATACATTAAAAAGGTTTAGTGACAGAATAGGTACCTTGATTGAGGTAATTTCATTCAAAGATTCAATCTTTGCTCATTAAAACACTCTTCGTGACGTCAAAGGGAACTTGAATAACTTTAACTCGAAAGACTCATTTCTTTTCAAAACGTCAATCTTTATAAATTAAAAAGGTCTAGTGATGTAATAGCTACCTTGATTGAGGTAATTTCATTCAATGATTCAATTTTTACTCATTAAAACACTCTTCGGGACGTTACAAGGAACTCGAATAAGTTTAACTCAAAAATCTCATTTTCTTTCAAAGATTCAATCTTTATACATTGGAAAGGTCTAGTAACAGAATTGGAACCTTTATTGTGGTATTTTTCATTCAAAGATTCAATCTTCAGTCATTAAAACACTCTTCGCGATTTCATAGTTAACTCGAATAAGTTAAACTCAAAACATTCATTTTCTTTCAAAGATTCAATCTTTATACATTACAAAGGTCTAGGGGTGGAATTGGTACCTTGATTGAGGTAATTTCATTCAAAGATTCAATCTTTACTCATAAAAACACTCTTTGTGACGTCAAAGGGAACTCAAATAACTTTAACTCAAAACTCTCATTTCTTTTCAAAGATTCAATCTTTATACAATAAAAATTTCTAGTAACTTAATAGGTACCTCGATTGAGGTAATTTCATTCAAAGATTCAATCTTTATTCATTAAAACACTCTCCGGGATGTCAAAAGAAACTCGAATAAGTTTAACTCAAAACTCTAATTTTCTTTCAAAGATTCAATCTTTACACATCAAAAAGATCTAGTAACATAATAGGTTCCTGTATTGAGGAATTTTCATTTGAAGATTCAATCTTTGGTCATTAAAACACTCTTCGCGACTTCATAGGTAACTCAAATAAGTTAAACTCAATATTTTCATTTTTTTCAAAGATTCCATCTTTATACATTAAAAAGGTCTACTGACATAATAGGTACATTAATTGAGATAATTTCGTTCAAAGATTCAATCTTTACTCATTAAAACACGCTTCGTGACGTCAAAGGGAACTCAAATAACTTTAACTCAAAACTCGTAGTTCTTTACAAATATTCAATCTTTATACATTAAAAAGGTCTAGTGATATAATAGGTACCTTGATTGAGGTAATTTCATTCAAAGATTCAACATTTACTCTTTAAAACACTCTTCGAGACGTCGTAGGGAACTCGAATATGTTTAACTCAAAACTCTCATTTTCTTTCAAAGATTTAACCTTTATACATTAAAATGGTCTAGTGACATAATAAGTACCTCTATTGAGGTAATTTCATACAAAGATTCAGTCCTTACGCGTTAAAACACTATTCGGGACGTCATAGGGAACTCGGATAGGTTTAACTCAAAACGCTCATTTCTTTTTAAAGATTCAATCTTTATATATAAAAGGTCCAGGGACAAAAATAAGTCCCTTGATTCAAGTAATTTCAATCAAAGATTCAATCTTTACTCGTTGAAATACTCTTCGGGATGTCATAGGGAACTCGAATAAGTTTAACTCAAAACAGTCATTTTCCTTCCAGGATTCAATCTTTATACATTAAAAAGGTCTTGTAACATAATAGGTACCTTTACTAAGGTATTTTCATTCAAAGATTCATTATTTAGTCATTAAAACACTGTTCACGACTTCATAGGTAAATCGAATAAGTTGAACTAAGAACTATCATTTTATTCCAAAGATTCAATCTTTAAACATTAAAAAGGTCTAGTAACATAATTGGTACCTCTATTGAGGTGTGTTCATTCAAAGATTCAATCTTTATTCATTAAAACACTCTTCGCGACTTCATAGGTAACTCGAATAATTTAAACTCAAAACTCTCACTTTCTTTCCAAGATTCAATCTTTGTACATTAAAAACGTCTAGTGACATAATAGCTACCTTGATTGAGGTAATTACATTCAAAGATTCAATATTTACTCATTAAAACACTCTTTGGGACGTTACAGGGAACGTTAATAAGTTTAACTCAAAACTCTCATTTTCTTTCAAAGATACAGTCTTTATAAATTAAAATGGTCTACTAACAAAATAAGTACCTTTATTGAGGTAGTTTCATTCAAAGATTCAATCTTTAGTCATTAAAACACTCTTCGAAACTTCATAGGTAACTCGAATAAGTTGAACTCAAAACTCTCATGTCCTTTCAAAGATTCAATCTTTATACATTAAAAAGGTTTAGTGACAGAATAGGTACCCTGATTGAGGTAATTTCATTCAAAGATTCAATATTTACTCATTAAAACACTCTTTGGGATGTTACAGGGAACGTGAATAAGTTTAACTCAAAACTCTCATTTTCTTTCAAAGATACAGTCTTTATACATTAAAATGGTCTACTAACAAAATAAGTACCTTTATTGAGGTAGTTTCATTCAAAGATTCAATCTTTAGTCATTAAAACACTCTTCAAAATTTCATAGGTAACTCAAATAAGTTGAACTCAAAACTCTCAAGTCCTTTCAAAGATTCAATCTTTATACATTAAAAAGGTTTAGTGACAGAATAGGTACCTTGATTGAGGTAATTTCATTCAAAGATTCAATCTTTACTCATTAAAATACTCTTCGTGACGTTAAAGGGAACTTGAATAACTTTAACTCGAAACACTCATTTCTTTTCAAAACGTCAATCTTTATAAATTAAAAAGGTCTAGTGATGTAATAGCTACCTTGATTGAGGTGATTTCATTCAATGATTCAATCTTTACTCATTAAAACACTCTTCGGGACGTTACAGGGAACTCGAATAAGTTTAACTCAAAAATCTCATTTTCTTTCAAAGATTCAATCTTTATACATTGGAAAGGTCTAGTAACAGAATTGGTACCTTTATTGTGGTATTTTTCATTCAAAGATTCAATCTTCAGTCATTAAAACACTCTTCGCGATTTCATAGGTAACTCGATTATGTTAAACTCAAAACACTCATTTTCTTTCAAAGATTCAATCTTTATACATTACAAAGGTCTAGTGGTAGAATAGGTACCTTGATTGAGGTAATTTCATTCAAAGATTCAATCTTTACTCATTAAAACACTCTTCGTGACGTCAAAGGGAACTCGAATAACATTAACTCAAAACTCTCATTTCTTTTCAAAGATTCAATCTTTATACAATAAAAATTTCTAGTGACTTAATAGGTACCTCGATTAAGGTAATTTCAATCAAAGATTCAATCTTTATTCATTAAAACACTCTTCGGGATGTCAAAAAGAACTCGAATAAGTTTAACTCAAAACTCTAATTTTCTTTCAAAGATTCAATCTTTATACATCAAAAAGATCTAGTAACATAATTGGTTCCTGTATTGAGGAATTTTCACTTGAAGATTCAATCTTTGGTCATTAAATCACTCTTCGCGACTTCAAAGGTAACTCGAATAAGTTAAACTCAAAACTCTCACTTTCTTTCCAAGATTCAATCTTTGTACATTAAAAAGGTCTAGTGACATAATAGCTACCTTGATTGAGGTAATTACATTTAAAGATTCAATATTTACTCATTAAAACACTCTTTGGGACGTTACAGGGAACGTGAATAAGTTTAACTCAAAACTCTCATTTTCTTTCAAAGATACAGTCTTTATACATTAAAATGGTCTACTAAAAATATAAGTACCTTTATTGAGGTAGTTTCATTCAAAGATTCAATCTTTAGTCATTAAAACGCACTTCGAAACTTCATAGGTAACTCGAATAAGTTGAACTCAAAACTCTCATGTCCTTTCAAAGATTCAATCTTTATACATTAAAAAGGTTTAGTGACAGAATAGGTACCTTGATTGAGGTAATTTCATTCAAAGATTCAATCTTTACTCATTAAAACACTCTTCGTGACGTCAAAGGGAACTTGAATAACTTTAACTTGAAACACTCATTTCTTTTCAAAACGTCAATCTTTATAAATTAAAAAGGTCTAGTGATGTAATAGCTACTTTGATTGAGGTGATTTCATTCAATGATTCAATCTTTACTCATTAAAATACTCTTCGGGACGTTACAGGGAACTCGAATAAGTTTAACTCAAAAATCTCATTTTCTTTCAAAGATTCAATCTTTATAGATTGGAAAGGTCTAGTAACAGAATTGGTACCTTTATTGTGGTATTTTTCATTCGAAGATTCAATCTTCAGTCATTAAAACACTCTTCGCGATTTCATAGGTACCTCGAATAAGTTAAACTCAAAACACTCATTTTCTTTCAAAGATTTAATCTTTATACATTACAAAGGTCTAGTGGTAGAATAGGTACCTTCATTGAGGTAATTTCATTCAAAGATTCAATCTTTACTCATTAAAACACTCTTCGTGACGTCAAAGGGAACTCGAATAACTTTAACTCAAAACTCTCATTTCTTTTCAAAGATTCAATCTTTATACAATAAAAATTTCTAGTGACTTAATAGGTACCTCGATTGAGGTGATTTCATTCAAAGATTCAATCTTTATTCACTAAAACACTCTTCGGGATGTCAAAAGTAACTCGAATAAGTTTAACTCAAAACTCTAATTTTCTTTCAAAGATTCAATCTTTATACATCAAAAAGATCTAGTAACATAATTGGTTCCTGTATTGAGGAATTTTCACTTGAAGATTCAATCTTTGGTCATTAAAACACTCTTCGCGACTTCATAGGTAACTCGAATAAATTAAACTCAATACTCTCATTTTTTTCAAAGATTCCATCTTTATACATTAAAAAGGTCTACTGACATAATAGGTACATTGATTGAGATAATTTCGTTCAAAGATTCAATCTTTACTCATTAAAACACGCTTCGTGACGTCAAAGGGAACACAAATAACTTTAACTCAAAACTCGTTGTTCTTTACAAATATTCAATCTTTATGCATTAAAAAGGTCTAGTGACATAATAGGTACCTTGATTGAGGTAATTTCATTCAAAGATTCAATATTTACTCTTTAAAACACTCTTCGAGACGTCGTAGGGAACTCGAATATGTTTAACTCAAAACTCTCATTTTCTTTCAAAGATTAAACCTTTATACATTAAAAAGGTCTAGTAACATAATAAGTACCTCTATTGAGGTAATTTTATACAAAGATTCAGTCCTTACGCGTTAAAACACTATTCGGGACGTCATAAGGAACTCGGATATGTTTAACTCATAACGCTCATTTCTTTTTAAAGATTCAATCTTTATATATAAAAGGTCCAGGGACAAAAATAAGTTCCTTGAGTCAAGTAATTTCAATCAAAGATTTAATCTTTACTCGTTGAAATACTCTTCGGGATGTCATAGGGAACTCGAATAAGTTTAACTCAAAATAGTCATTTTCTTTCCAAGAATCAATCTATATACATTAAAAAGGTCTTGTAACATAATAGGTACCTTTACTAAGGTATTTTCATTCAAAGATTCATTATTTAGTCATTAAAACACTGTTCACGACTTCATAGGTAAATCGAATAAGTTGAACTCAGAACTATCATTTTATTCCAAAGATTCAATCTTTAGACATTAAAAAGGTGTAGTAACATAATAGGTACCTTTATTGAGGTGTTTTCATTCAAAGATTCAATCTTTATTCATTAAAACACTCTTCGCGACTTCATAGGTAACTCGAATAAGTTAAATTCAAAACTCTCACTTTCTTTCCAACATTATATCTTTGTACATTAAAAAGGTCTAGCGACATAATAGCTACCTTGATTGAGGTAATTACATTCAAAGATTCAATACTTACGCATTAAAACACTCTTTGGGAGTTTACAGGGAACGTGAATAAGTTTAACTCAAAACTCTCATTTTCTTTCAAAGATACAGTCTTTATACATTAAAAAGGTCTACTAACAAAATAAGTACCTTTATTGAGGTATTTTCATTCAAAGATTCAATCTTTAGTCATTAAAACACTCTTCGCAACTCCATAGGTAACTCGAATAAGTTGAACTCAAAACTCTCACGTTCTTTCAAAGATTCAATCTTTATACATTAAAAAGGTTAAGTGACAGAATAGGTACCTTGATTGAGGTAATTTCATTCAAAGATTCAATCTTTGCTCATTAAAACACTCTTCGTGACGTCAAAGGGAACTTGAATAACTTTAACTCGAAACACTCATTTCTTTTCAAAACGTCAATCTTTATAAATTAAAAAGGTCTAGTGATGTAATAGCTACCTTGATTGAGGTAATTTCATTCAATGATTCAATCTTTACTCATTAAAACTCTCTTCGGGACGTTACAAGGAACTCGAATAAGTTTAACTCAAAAATCTCATTTTCTTTCAAAGATTCAATCTTTATTCATTGGAAATGTCTAGTAACAGAATTGGAACCTTTATTGTGGTATTTTTCATTCAAAGATGCAATCTTCAGTCATTAAAACACTCTTCGCGATTTCATAGGTAACTCGAATAAGTTAAACTCAAAACATTCATTTTCTTTCAAAGATTCAATCTTTATACATTACAAAGGTCTAGTGGTAGAATAGGTACCTTGATTGAGGTAATTTTATTCAAAGATTCAATCTTTACTAATTAAAACACTCTTCGTGATGTCAAAGGGAACTCGAATAACTTTAACTCAAAACTCTCATTTCTTTTCAAAGATTCAATCTTTATACAATAAAAATTTCTAGTGACTTAATAGGTACCTCGATTGAGGTAATTTCATTCAAAGATTTAATCTTTATTCATTCAAACACTCTTCGGGATGTCAAAAGGAACTCGAATAAGTTTAACTCAAAACTCTAATTTTCTTTCAAAGATTCAATCTTTATACATCAAAAAGATCTAGTAACATAATAGGTTCCAGTATTGAGGAATTTTCATTTGAAGATTCAATCTTTGGTCATTAAAACACTCTTCGCGACTTCATAGGTAACTCAAATAAGTTAAACTCAATATTCTCATTTTTTTTCAAAGATTCCATCTTTATACATTAAAAAGGTCTACTGACATAATAGGTACATTAATTGAGATAATTTCGTTCAAAGATTCAATCTTTACTCATTAAAACACGCTTCGTGACGTCAAAGGAAACTCAAATAACTTTAACTCAAAACTCGAAGTTCTTTACAAATATTCAATCTTTATACATTAAAAAGGTCTAGTGACATAATAGGTACCTTGATTGAGGTAATTTCATTCAAAGATTCAACATTTACTCTTTAAAACGCTCTTCGAGACGTCGTAGGGAACTCGAATATGTTTAACTCAAAACTCTCATTTTCTTTCAAAGATTTAACCTTTATACATTAAAAAGGTCGAGTGACATAATAAGTACCTCTATTGAGGTAATTTCATACAAAGATTCAGTCATTACGCGTTAAAACAGTATTCGGGAGGTCATAGGGAACTCGGATAGGTTTAACTCATAACGCTCATTTCTTTTTAAAGATTCAATCTTTATCTATAAAAGGTCCAGGGACAAAAATAAGTCCCTTGATTCAAGTAATTTCAATGAAAGATTCAATCTTTACTCGTTGAAATACTCTTCGGGATGTCATAGGGAACTCGAATAAGTTTAACTCAAAACAGTCATTTTCTTTCCAAGATTCAATCTTTATACATTAAAAAGGTCTTGTAACATAATAGGTACCTTTACTAAGGTATTTTCATTCAAAGATTCATTATTTAGTCATTAAAACACTGTTCACGACTTCATAGGTAAATCGAATAAGTTGAACTCAGAACTATCATTTTGTTCTAAAGATTCAATCTTTAGACATTAAAAAGGTCTAGTAACATAATTGGTACCTCTATTGAGGTGTGTTCATTTAAAGATTCAATCTTTATTCATTAAAACACTTTTCGCGACTTCATAGGTAACTCGAATAAGTTAAACTCAAAACTCTCACTTTCTTTCCATGATTCAATCTTTGTACATTAAAAAGGTCTAGTGACATAATAGCTACCTTGATTGAGGTAATTACATTCAAAGATTCAATATTTACTCATTAAAACACTCGTTGGGACGTTACAGGGAACGTGAATAAGTTTAACTCAAAACTCTAATTTTCTTTCAAAGATACAGTCTTTATAAATTAAAATGGTCTACTAACAAAATAAGTACCTTTATTGAGGTAGTTTCATTCAAAGATTCAATCTTTAGTCATTAAAACACTCTTCGAAACTTCATAGGTAACTCGAATAAGTTGAACTCAAAACTCTCATGTCCTTTCAAAGATTCAATCTTTATACATTAAAAAGGTTTAGTGACAGAATACGTACCGTGATTGAGGTAATTTCATTCAAAGATTCAATATTTACTCACTAAAACACTCTTTGGGACGTTACAGGGAACGTGAATAAGTTTAACTCAAAACTCTCATTTTCTTTCGAAGATACAGTCTTTATACATTAAAATGGTCTAGTAACAAAATAAGTACCTTTATTGAGGTAGTTTCATTCAAAGATTCAATCTTTAGTCATTAAAACACTCTTCGAAACTTCATAGGTAACTCGAATAAGTTGAACTCAAAACTCTCATGTCCTTTCAAAGATTCAATCTTTATACATTAAAAAGGTTTAGTGACAGAATAGGTACCTTGATTGAGGTAATTTCATTCAAAGATTCAATCTTTACTCATTAAAATACTCTTCGTGACATCAAAGGGAACTTGAATAACTTTAACTCAAAACATTCATTTCTTTTCAAAACGTCAATCTTTATAAATTAAAAAGGTCTAGTGATGTAATAGCTACCTTGATTGAGGTGATTTCATTCAATGATTCAATCTTTACTCATTAAAACACTCTTCGGGACGTTACAGGGAACTCGAATAAGTTTAACTCAAAAATCTCATTTTCTTTCGAAGATTCAATGTTGATACATTGGAAAGGTCTAGTAACAGAATTGGTACCTTTATTGTGGTATTTTTCATTCAAAGATTCAATCTTCAGTCATTAAAACACTCTTCGCGATTTCATAGGTAACTCGAATAAGTTAAACTCAAAACACTCATTTTCTTTCAAAGATTCAATCTTTATACATTACAAAGGTCTAGTGCTAGAATAGGTACCTTGATTGAGGCAATTTCATTCAAAGATTCAATCTTTACTCATTTAAACACTCTTCGTGACGTCAAAGGGAACTCGAATAACTTTAACTCAAAACTCTCATTTCTTTTGAAAGATTCAATCTTTATACAATAAAAATTTCTAGTGACTTAATAGGTACCTCGATTGAGGTAATTTCATTCAAAGATTCAATCTTTATTCATTAAAACACTCTTCGGGATGTCAAAAAGAACTCGAATAAGTTTAACTCAAAACTCTAATTTTCTTTCAAAGATTCAATCTTTATACATCCAAAAGATCTAGTAACGTAATTGGTTCCTGTATTGAGGAATTTTCACTTCAAGATTCAATCTTTGGTCATTAAAACACTCTTCGCGACTTCAAAGGTAACTCGAATAAGTTAAACTCAAAACTCTCACTTTCTTTCCAAGATTCAATCTTTGTACATTAAAAAGGTCTAGTGACATAATAGCTACCTTGATTGAGGTAATTACATTCAAAGATTCAATATTTACTCATTAAAACACTCTTTAGGACGTTACAGGGAACGTGAATAAGTTTAACTCAAAACTCTCATTTTCTTTCAAAGATACAGTCTTTATACATTAAAATGGTCTACTAACAAAATAAGTACCTTTATTGAGGTAGTTTCATTCAAAGATTCAATCTTTAGTCATTAAAACGCTCTTCGAAACTTCATAGGTAACTCGAATAAGTTAAACTCAAAACTCTCATGTCCTTTCAAAGATTCAATCTTTATACATTAAAAAGGTTTAGTGACAGAATAGGTACCTTGATTGAGGTAATTTCATTCAAAGATTCAATCTTTACTCATTAAAACACTCTTCGTGACGTCAAAGGGAACTTGAATAACTTTAACTTGAAACACTCATTTCTTTTCAAAACGTCAATCTTTATAAATTAAAAAGGTCTAGTGATGTAATAGCTACTTTGATTGAGGTGATTTCATTCAATGATTCAATCTTTACTCATTAAAACACTCTTCGCGACGTTACAGGGAACTCGAATAAGTTTAACTCAAAAATCTCATTTTCTTTCAAAGATTCAATCTTTATACATTGGAAAGGTCTAGTAACAGAATTGGTACCTTTATTGTGGTATTTTTCATTCGAAGATTCAATCTTCAGTCATTAAAACACTCTTCGCGATTTGATAGGTAACTCGAATAAGTTAAACTCAAAACACTCATTTTCTTTCAAAGATTTAATCTTTATACATTACAAAGGTCTAGTGGTAGAATAGATACCTTGATTGAGGTAATTTTATTTAAAGATTCAATCTTTACTCATTAAAACACTCTTCGTGACGTCAAAGGGAACTCGAATAACTTTAACTCAAAAGTCTCATTTCTTTTCAAAGATTCAATCTTTATACAAAAAAATTTTCTAGTGACTTAATAGGTACATCGATTGAGGTAATTTCATTCAAAGATTCAATCTTTATTCATTAAAACACTCTTCGGGATGTCAAAAGGAACTCGAATAAGTTTAACTCAAAACTCTAATTTTCTTTCAAAGATTCAATCTTTATACATCAAAAAGATCTAGTAACATAATTGGTTCCTGTATTGAGGAATTTTCACTTGAAGATTCAATCTTTGGTCATTAAAACACTCTTCGCGACTTCATAGGTAACTCGAATAAGTTAAACTAAATACTCTCATTTTTTTCAAAAATTCCATCTTTATACATTAAAAAGGTCTACTGACATAATAGGTACTTTGATTGAGATAATTTCGTTCAAAGATTCAATCTTTACTCATTAAAACACGCTTCGTGACGTCAAAGGGAACTCAAATAACTTTAACTCAAAACTCGTAGTTCTTTACAAATATTCAATCTTTATGCATTAAAAAGGTCTAGTGACATAATAGGTACCTTGATTGAGGTAATTTCATTCAAAGATTCAATATTTACTCTTTAAAACACTCTTCGAGACGTCGCAGGGAACTCGAATATGTTTAACTCAAAACTCTCATTTTCTTTCAAAGATTAAACCTTTATACATTAAAAAGGTCTAGTAACATAATAAGTACCTCTATTGAGGTAATTTCATACAAAGATTCAGTCCTTACGCGTTAAAACACTATTCGGGACGTCATAGGGAACTCGGATAGGTTTAACTCATAACGCTCATTTCTTTTTAAAGATTCGATCTTTATATATAAAAGGTCCAGGGACAAAAATAAGTCCCTTGATTCAAGTAATTTCAATCAAACATTCAATCTTTACTCGTTGAAATACTCTTCGGGATGTCATAGGGAACTCGAATAAGTTTAACTCAAAACAGTCATTTTGTTTCCAAGATTCAATCTTTATACATTAAAAAGGTCTTGTAACATAATAGGTACCTTTACTAAGGTATTTTCATTCAAAGATTCATTATTTAGTCATTAAAACACTGTTCACGACTTCATAGGTAAATCGAATAAGTTGAACTCAGAACTATCATTTTATTCCAAAGATTCAATCTTTAGACATTAAAAAGGTCTAGTAACATAATTGGTACCTCTATTGAGGTGTGTTCATTCAAAGATTCAATCTTTATTCATTAAAACACTCTTCGCGACTTCATAGGTAACTCGAACAAGTTAAACTCAAAACTCTCACTTTCTTTCCAAGATTCAATCTTTATACATTAAAAAGGTCTAGTGACATAATAGCTACCTTGATTGAGGTAATTACATTCAAAGATTCAATACTTACTCATTAAAACACTCTTTGGGACGTTACAGGGAACGTGAAAAAGTTTAACTCAAAACTCTCATTTTCTTTCAAAGATACAGTCTTTATACATTAAAATGGTCTACTAACAAAATAAGTACCTTTATTAAGGTAGTTTCATTCAAAGATTCAATCTTCAGTCATTAAAACACTCTTCGCAACTTCATAAGTAACTCGAATAAGTTGAACTCAAAACTCTCATGTCCTTTCAAAGATTCAATCTTTATACATTAAAAAGGTTTAGTGACAGAATAGGTACCTTGATTGAGGTAATTTCATTCAAAGATTCAATCTTTACTCATTAAAATACTCTTCGTGACGTCAAAGGGAACTTGAATAACTTTAACTCGAAACACTCATTTCTTTTCAAAACGTCAATCTTTATAAATTAAAAAGGTCTAGTGATGTAATAGCTACCTTGATTGAGGTAATTTCATTCAATAATTCAATCTTCACTCATTAAAACACTCTTCGGGACGTTACAGGGAACTCGAATAAGTTTAACTCAAAAATCTCATTTTCTTTAAAAGAATCAATCTTTATACATTGGAAAGGTCTAGTACCAGAATTGGTACCTTTATTTTGGTATTTTTCATTCAAAGATTCAATCTTCAGTCATTAAAACACTCTTTGCGATTTCATAGGTAACTCGAATAAGTTAAACTCAGAACACTCATTTTCTTTCAAAGATTTAATCTTTATACATTACAGAGGTCTAGTGGTAGAATAGGTACCTTGATTGAGGTCATTTCATTCAAAGATTCAATCTTTGCTCATTAAAACACTCTTCGTGACGTCAAAGGGAACTCGAATAACTTTAACTCAAAACTCTCATTTCTTTTCAAAGATTCAATCTTTATACAATAAAAATTTCTAGTGACTTAATAGGTAACTCGGTTGAGGTAATTTCATTCAAAGATTCATTCTTTATTCATTAAAACACTCTTCGGGATGTCAAAAGGAACTCGAATAAGTTTAACTCAAAACTCTAATTTTCTTTCAAAGATTCAATCTTTATACATCAAAAAGATCTAGTAACATAATAGGTTCCTGTATTGAGGAATTTTCATTTGAAGATTCAATCTTTGGTCATTAAAACACTCTTCGCGACTTCATAGGTAACTCGAATAAGTTAAACTCAAAACTCTCACTTTCTTTCCAAGATTCAATTTTGTACATTAAAAAGGCCTAGTGACATAATAGCTACCTTGATTGAGGTAATTACATTCAAAGATTCAATATTTACTCATTAAAACACTCTTTGGGACGTTACAGGGAACGTGAATAAGTTTAACTCAAAACTCTCATTTTCTTTCAAAGATACAGTCTTTATACATTAAAATGGTCTACTAACAAAATAAGTACCTTTATTGAGGTAGTTTCATTCAAAGATTCAACCTTTAGTTAATAAAACACTCTTCGAAACTTCATAGGTAACTCGAATAAGTTGAACTCAAAACTCTCATGTGCTTTCAAAGATTTAATCTTTATACATTAAAAAGGTTTAGTGACAGAATAGGTACCTTGATTGAGGTAATTTCATTCAAAGATTCAATATTTACTCATTAAAACACTCTTTGGGACGTTACAGGGAACGTGAATAAGTTTAACTCAAAACTCTCATTTTCTTTCAAAGTTACAGTCTTTATACATTGAAATGGTCTACTAACAAAATAAGTACCTTTATTGAGGTAGTTTCATTCAAAGATTCAATCTTTAGTCATTAAAACACTCTTCGAAACTTCATAGGTAACTCGAATAAGTTGAACTCAAAACTCTCATGTCCTTTCAAAGATTTAATCTTTATACATTAAAAAGGTTTAGTGACAGAATAGGTACCTTGATTGAGGTAATTTCATTCAAAGATTCAATCTTTACTCATTAAAACACTCTTCGTGGCGTCAAAGGTAACTTGAATAACTTTAACTCGAAACACTCACTTCTTTTCAAAACGTCAATCTTTATAAATTAAAAAGGTCTAGTGATGTAATAGCTACCTTGATTGAGGTGATTTCATTCAATGATTCAATCTTTACTCATTAAAACACTCTTCGGGACGTTATAGGGAACTCGAATAAGTTTAACTCAAAAATCTCATTTTCTTTCGAAGATTCAATCTTTATACATTGGAAAGGTCTAGTAACATAATTGGTTCCTGTATTGACGAATTTTCACTTGATGATTCAATCTTCGGTCATTAAAACACTCTTCGCAACTTCATAGGTAACTCGAATAAGTTAAACTCAATACTCTCATTTTTTTCAAAGATTCCATCTTTATACATTAAAAAGGTCTACTGACATAATAGGTACATTGATTGAGAAAATTTCGTTCAAAGATTCAATCTTTACACATTAAAACACGCTTCGTGACGTCGAAGGGAACTCAAATAACTTTAACTCAAAACTCGTAGTTCTTTACAAATATTCAATCTTTATGCATTAAAAAGGTCTAGTGACATAATAGGTACCTTGATTGAGGTAATTTCATTCAAAGATTCAATATTTACTCTTTAAAACACTCTTCGAGACGTCGCAGGGAACTCGAATATGTTTAACTCAAAACTCTCATTTTCTTTCAAAGATTAAACCTTTATACATTAAAAAGGTCTAGTAACATAATAAGTACCTCTATTGAGGTAATTTCATACAAAGATTCAGTCCTTACGCGTTAAAACACTATTCGAGACGTCATAGGGAACTCGGATAGGTTTAACTCATAACGCTCATTTCTTTTTAAAGATTCAATCTTTATATATAAAAGGTCCAGGGACAAAAATAAGTCCCTTGATTCAAGTAATTTCAATCAAACATTCAATCTTTACTCGTTGAAATACTCTTCGGGATGTCATAGGGAACTCGAATAAGTTTAACTCAAAACAGTCATTTTCTTTCCAAGATTCAATCTTTATACATTAAAAAGGTCTTGTAACATAATAGGTACCTTTACTAAGGTATTTTCATTCAAAGATTCATTATTTAGTCATTAAAACACTGTTCACGACTTCATAGGTAAATCGAATAAGTTGAACTCAGAACTATCATTTTATTCCAAAGATTCAATCTTTACTCGTTGAAATACTCTTCGGGATGTCATAGGGAACTCGAATAAGTTTAACTCAAAACAGTCATTTTCTTTCCAAGATTCAATCTTTATACATTAAAAAGGTCTTGTAATATAATAGGTACCTTTACTAAGGTATTTTCATTCAAAGATTCATTATTTAGTCATTAAAACACTGTTCACGACTTCATAGGTAAATCGAATAAGTTAAACTCAGAATTATCATTTTATTCCAAAGATTCAATCTTTAGATATTAAAAAGGTCTAGTAACATAATTGGTACCTCTGTTGAGGTGTGTTCATTCAAAGATTCAATCTTTATTCATTAAAACACTCTTCGCGACTTCATAGGTAACTCGAATAAGTTAAACTCAAAACTCTCACTTTCTTTCCAAGATTCAATCTTTATACATTAAAAAGGTCGAGTGACATAATAGCTACCTTGATTAAGGTCATTACATTCAAAGATTCAATACTTACTCATTAAAACACTCTTTGGGACGTTACAGGGAACGTGAAAAAGTTTAACTCAAAACTCTCATTTTCTTTCAAAGATACAGTCTTTATACATTAAAATGGTCTACTAACAAAATAAGTACCTTTATTAAGGTAGTTTCATTCAAAGATTCAATCTTCAGTTATTAAAACACTCTTCGCAACTTCATAAGTAACTCGAATAAGTTGAACTCAAAACTCTCATGTCCTTTCAAAGATTCAATCTTTATACATTAAAAAGGTTTAGTGACAGAATAGGTACCTTGATTGAGGTAATTTCATTCAAAGATTCAATCTTTACTCATTAAAATACTCTTCGTGACGTCAAAGGGAACTTGAATAACTTTAACTCGAAACACTCATTTCTTTTCAAAACGTCAATCTTTATAAATTAAAAAGGTCTAGTGATGTAATAGCTACCTTGATTGAGGTAATTTCATTCAATAATTTAATCTTCACTCATTAAAACACTCTTCGGGACGTTACAGGGAACTCGAATAAGTTTAACTCAAAAATCTCATTTTGTTTCAAAGAATCAATCTTTATACATTGGAAAGGTCTAGTACCAGAATTGGTACCTTTATTGTGGTATTTTTCATTCAAAGATTCAATCTTCAGTCATTAAAAGACTCTTCGCTATTTCATAGGTAACTCGAATAAGTTAAACTCAAAACACTCATTTTCTTTCAAAGATTTAATCTTTATACATTACAGAGGTCTAGTGGTAGAATAGGTACCTTGATTGAGGTAATTTCATTCAAAGATTCAATCTTTGCACATTAAAACACTCTTCGTGACATCAAAGGAAACTCGAATAACTTTAACTCAAAACTCTCATTTGTTTTCAAAGATTCAATCTTTATACAATAAAAATTTCAAATGACTTAATAGGTAACTCGATTGAGGTAATTTCATTCAAAGATTCAATCTTTATTCTTTAAAACACTCTTCGGGATGTCAAAAGGAACTCGAATAAGTTTAACTCAAAACTCTAATTTTCTTTCAAAGATTCAATCTTTATACATCAAAAAGATCTAGTAACATAATAGGTTCCTATATTGAGGAATTTTCATTTGAACATTCAATCTTTGGTCATTAAAACACTCTTCGCGACTTCATAGGTAACTCGAATAAGTTAAACTCAAAACTCTCACTTTCTTTCCAAGATTCAATTTTGTACATTAAAAAGGTCTAGTGACATAATAGCTACCTTGATTGAGGTAATTACATTCAAAGATTCAATATTTACTCATTAAAACACTCTTTGGGACGTTACAGGGAACGTGAATAAGTTTAACTCAAAACTCTCATTTTCTTTCAAAGATACAGTCTTTATACATTAAAATGGTCTACTAACAAAATAAGTACCTTTATTGAGGTAGTTTCATTCAAAGATTCAATCTTTAGTCAATAAAACACTCTTCGAATCTTCATAGGTAACTCGAATAAGTTGAACTCAAAACTCTCATGTCCTTTCAAAGATTTAATCTTTATACATTAAAAAGGTTTAGTGACAGAATAGGTACCTTGATTGAGGTAATTTCATTCAAAGATTCAATATTTACTCATTAAAACACTCATTGGGACGTTACAGGGAACGTGAATAAGTTTAACTCAAAACTCTCATTTTCTTTCAAAGTTACAGTCTTTATACATTAAAATGGTCTACTAACAAAATAAGTACCTTTATTGAGGTAGTTTCATTCAAAGATTCAATCTTTAGTCATTAAAACACTCTTCGAAACTTCATAGGTAACTCGAATAAGTTGAACTCAAAACTCTCATGTCCTTTCAAAGATTTAATCTTTATACATTAAAAAGGTTTAGTGACATAATAGGTACCTTGATTGAGGTAATTTCATTCAAAGATTCAATCTTTACTCATTAAAACACTCTTCGTGACGTCAAAGGTAACTTGAATAACTTTAACTCGAAACACTCATTTCTTTTCAAAACGTCAATCTTTATAAATTAAAAAGGTCTAGTGATGTAATAGCTACCTTGATTGAGGTGATTTCATTCAATGATTCAATCTTTACTCATTAAAACACTCTTCGGGACGTTATAGGGAACTCGAATAAGTTTAACTCAAAAATCTCATTTTCTTTCAAAGATTCAATCTTTATACATTGGAAAGGTCTAGTAACATAATTGGTTCCTGTATTGAGGAATTTTCACTTGAAGATTCAACCTTTGGTCATTAAAACACTCTTCGCGACTTCATAGGTAACTCGAATAAGTTAAACTCAATACTCTCATTTTTTTCAAAGATTCCATCTTTATACATTAAAAAGGTCTACTGACATAATAGGTACATTGATTGAGAAAATTTCGTTCAACGATTCAATCTTTACTCATTAAAACACGCTTCGTGACGTCGAAGGGAACTCAAATAACTTTAACTCAAAACTCGTAGTTCTTTACAAATATTCAATCTTTATGCATTAAAAAGGTCTAGTGACATAATAGGTACCTTGATTGAGGTAATTTCATTCAAAGATTCAATATTTACTCTATAAAACACTCTTCGAGACGTCGCAGGGAACTCGAATATGTTTAACTCAAAACTCTCATTTTCTTTCAAAGATTAAACCTTTATACATTAAAAAGGTCTAGTAACATAATAAGTACCTCTATTGAGGTAATTTCATACAAAGATTCAGTCCTTACGCATTAAAACACTATTCGGGACGTCATAGGGAACTCGGATAGGTTTAACTCATAACGCTCATTTCTTTTTAAAGATTCAATCTTTATATATAAAAGGTCCAGGGACAAAAATAAGTCCCTTGATTCAAGTAATTTCAATCAAAGATTCAATCTTTACTCGTTGAAATACTCTTCGGGATGTCATAGGGAACTCGAATAAGTTTAACTCAAAACAGTCATTTTCTTTCCAAGATTCAATCTTTATACATTAAAAAGGTCTTGTAATATAATAGGTACCTTTACTAAGGTATTTTCATTCAAAGATTCATTATTTAGTCATTAAAACACTGTTCACGACTTCATAGGTAAATCGAATAAGTTAAACTCAGAATTATCATTTTATTCCAAAGATTCAATCTTTAGATATTAAAAAGGTCTAGTAACATAATTGGTACCTCTGTTGAGGTGTGTTCATTCAAAGATTCAATCTTTATTCATTAAAACACTCTTCGCGACTTCATAGGTAACTCGAATAAGTTAAACTCAAAACTCTCACTTTCTTTCCAAGATTCAATCTTTATACATTAAAAAGGTCGAGTGACATAATAGCTACCTTGATTAAGGTCATTACATTCAAAGATTCAATATTTACTCATTAAAACACTCTTTGGGACGTTACAGGGAACGTGAAAAAGTTTAACTCAAAACTCTCATTTTCTTTCAAAGATACAGTCTTTATACATTAAAATGGTCTACTAACAAAATAAGTACCTTTATTAAGGTAGTTTCATTCAAAGATTCAATCTTCAGTTATTAAAACACTCTTCGCAACTTCATAAGTAACTGGAATAAGTTGAACTCAAAACTCTCATGTCCTTTCAAAGATTCAATCTTTATACATTAAAAAGGTTTAGTGACAGAATAGGTACCTTGATTGAGGTAATTTCATTCAAAGATTCAATCTTTACTCATTAAAATACTCTTCGTGACGTCAAAGGGAACTTGAATAACTTTAACTCGAAACACTCATTTCTTTTCAAAACGTCAATCTTTATAAATTTAAAAGGTCTAGTGATGTAATAGCTACCTTGATTGAGGTAATTTCATTCAATAATTCAATCTTCACTCATTAAAACACTCTTCGGGACGTTACAGGGAACTCGAATAAGTTTAACTCAAAAATCTCATTTTCTTTAAAAGAATCAATCTTTATACATTGGAAAGGTCTAGTACCAGAATTGGTACCTTTATTGTGGTATTTTTCATTCAAAGATTCAATCTTCAGTCATTAAAACACTCTTCGCGATTTCATAGGTAACTCGAATAAGTTAAACTCAAAACACTCATTTTCTTTCAATGATTTAATCTTTATACATTACAGAGGTCTAGTGGTAGAATAGGTACCTTGATTGAGGTAATTTCATTCAAAGATTCAATCTTTGCTCATTAAAACACTCTTCGTGACGTCAAAGGAAACTCGAATAACTTTAACTCAAAACTCTCATTTCTTTTCAAAGATTCAATCTTTATACAATAAAAATTTCAAGTGACTTAATAGGTAACTCGATTGAGGTAATTTCATTCAAAGATTCAATCTTTATTCATTAAAACACTCTTCGGGATGTCAAAAGGAACTCGAATAAGTTTAACTAAAAACTCTCATTTTCTTTCAAAGATACAGTCTTTATACATTAAAATGGTCTACTAACAAAATAAGTACCTTTATTGAGGTAGTTTCATTCAAAGATTCAATCTTTAGTCAATAAAACACTCTTCGAAACTTCATAGGTAACTCGAATAAGTTGAACTCAAAACTCTCATGTCCTTTCAAAGATTCAATCTTTATACATTAAAAAGGTTTAGTGACAGAATAGGTACCTTGATTGAGGTAATTTCATTCAAAGATTCAATATTTACTCATTAAAACACTCTTTGGGACGTTACAGGGAACGTGAATAAGTTTAACTCAAAACTCTTATTTTCTTTCAAAGTTACAGTCTTTATACATTAAAATGGTCTACTAACAAAATAAGTACCTTTATTGAGGTAGTTTCATTCAAAGATTCAATCTTTAGTCATTAAAACACTCTTCGAAACTTCATAGGTAACTCGAATGAGTTGAACTCAAAACTCTCATGTCCTTTCAGAGATTTAATCTTTATACATTAAAAAGGTTTAGTGACATAATAGGTACCTTGATTGAGGTAATTTCATTCAAAGAATCAATCTTTACTCATTAAAACACTCTTCGTGACGTCAAAGGGAACTTGAATAACTTTAACTCGAAACACTCATTTCTTTTCAAAACGTCAATCTTTATAAATTAAAAAGGTCTATTAATGTAATAGCTACCTTGATTGAGGTGATTTCATTCAATGATTCAATCTTTACTCATTAAAACACTCTTCGGGACGTTATAGGGAACTCGAATAAGTTTAACTCAAAAATCTCATTTTCTTTCAAAGATTCAATCTTTATACATTGGAAAGGTCTAGTAACATAATTGGTTCCTGTATTGAGGAATTTTCACTTGAAGATTCAATCTTTGGTCATTAAAACACTCTTCGCGACTTCATAGGTAACTCGAATAAGTTAAACTCAATATTCTCATTTTTTTCAAAGATTCCATCTTTATACATTAAAAAGGTCTACTGACATAATAGGTACATTGATTGAGATAATTTTGTTCGAAGATTCAATCTTTACTCATTAAAACACGCTTCGTGATGTCAAAGGGAACTCAAATAACTTTAACTCAAAACTCGTAGTTCTTTACAAATAGTCAATCTTTATACATTAAAAAGGTCTAGTGACATAATAGGTACCTTGATTGAGGTAATTTCATTCAAAGATTCAATATTTACTCTTTAAAACACTCTTCGAGATGTCGCAGGGAACTCGAATATGTTTAACTCAAAACTCTCATTTTCTTTCAAAGATTTAACCTTTATACATTAAAAAGGTCTAGTGACATAATAAGTACCTCTATTGAGGTAATTTCATAGAACGATTCAGTCCTTACGCGTTAAAACACTATTCGGGATGTCATAGCGAACTCGGATAGGTTTAACTCATAACGCTCATTTCTTTTTAAAGATTCAATCTTTATATATAAAAGGTCCAGGGACAAAAATAAGTCCCTTGATTCAAGTAATTTCAGTCAAAGATTCAATCTTTACTCGTTCAAATAGTCTTCGGGATGTCATAGGGAACTTGAATAAGTTTAACTCAAAACAGTCATTTTCTTTCCAAGATTCAATCTTTATACACTAAAAAGGTCTTGTAACATAATAGGTACCTTTACTAAGGTATTTTCATTCAAAGATTCATTATTTAGTCATTAAAACACTGTTCACGACTTCATAGGTAAATCGAATAAGTTGAACTCAGAACTATTATTTTATTCCAAAGATTCAATCTTTAGACATTAAAAAGGTCTAGTAACATAATAGGTACCTTTATTGAGGTTTTTTCATTCAAAGATTCAATGTTTATTCATTAAAACACTCTTCGCGACTTCATAGGTAACTCGAATAAGTTAAACTCAAAACTCTCACTTTCTTTCCAGGATTCAATCTTTGTACATTAAAAAGGTCTAGTGACATAATAGCTACCTTGATTGAGGTAATTACATTCAAAGATTCAATACTTACTCATTAAAACACTCTTTGGGACGTTACAGGGAACGTCAATAAGTTTAACTCAAAACTCTCATTTTCTTTCAAAGATACAGTCTTTATACATTAAAATGGTCTACTAACAAAATAAGTACCTTTATTGAGGTAGTTTCATTCAAAGATTCAATCTTTAGTCATTAAAACACTCTTCGAAACTTCATAGGTAACTCGAATAAATTGAACTCAAAACTCTCATGTCCTTTCAAAGATTCAATCTTTATACATTAAAAAGGTTTAGTGACAGAATAGGTACCTTGATTGAGGTAATTTCATTCAAAAATTCAATATTTACTCATTAAAACACTCTTTGTGACGTCAAAGGGAACTTGAATAACTTTAACTCGAAACACTTATTTCTTTTCAAAACGTCAATCTTTATAAATTAAAAAGGTCTATTGATGTAATAGCTACCTTGATTGAGGTGATTTCATTCAATGATTCAATCTTTACTCATTAAAACACTCTTCGGACGTTACATGGAACTCGAATAAGTTTAACTCAAAAATCTCATTTTCTTTCAAAGATTCAGTCTTTATACATTGGAAAGGTCTAGTAACAGAATTGGTACCTTTATTGTGGTATTTTTCATTCAAAGATTCAATCTTCAGTCATTAAAACACTCTTCGCGATTTCATAGGTAACTCGAATAAGTTAAACTCAAAACACTCATTTTCTTTCAAAGATTCAATCTTTATACATTACAAAGGTCTAGTGCTAGAATAGGTACCTTGATTAAGGCAATTTCATTCAAAGATTCAATCTTTACTCATTTAAAACACTCTTCGTGACGTCAAAGGGAACTCGAATAACTTTAACTCAAAACTCTCATTTCTTTTCAAAGATTCAATCTTTATACAATAAAAATTTCTAGTGACTTAATAGGTACCTCGATTGAGGTAATTTCATTCAAAGATTCAATCTTTATTCATTAAAATACTCTTCGGGAAGTCAAAAGGAACTCGTATAAGTTTAACTCAAAACTCTAATTTTCTTTCAAAGATTCAATCTTTATACATCAAAAAGATCTAGTAGCATAATAGGTTCCTGTATTGAGGAATTTTCATTTGAAGATTCAATCTTTGGTCATTAAAACACTCTTCGTGACTTCATAGGTAACTCGAATAAGTTAAACTCAATATTCTCATTTTTTTTCAAAGATTCCATCTTTATACATTAAAAAGGTCTACTGACATAATGGGTACATTGATTGAGATAATTTCGTTCAAAGATTCAATCTTTACTCACTAAAACACGCTTCGTGACGTCAAAGGGAACTCAAATAACTTTAACTCAAAACTCGTAGTTTCTTACAAATATTCAATGTTTATACATTAAAAAGGTCTAGTGACATAATAGGTACCTTGATTGAGGTAATTTCATTCAAAGATTCAATATTTACTCCTTAAAACACTCTTCGAGACGTCGTAGGGAACTCGAATATGTTTAACTCAAAACTCTCATTTTCTTTCAAAGATTTAACCTTTATACATTACAAAGGTCTAGTGACATAATAAGTACCACTATTGAGGTAATTTCATACAAAGATTCTGTCCTTACGCGTTAAAACAATATTCGGGATGTCATAGGGAACTCGGATAGGTTTAACTCATAATGCTCATTTCTTTTTAAAGATTCAATCTTTATATATAAAAGGTCCAGGGACAAAAATAAGTCCCTTGATTCAAGTAATTTCAATCAAAGATTCAATCTTTACTCGTTGAAATACTCTTCGGGATGTCATAGGGAACTCGAATAAGTTTAACTCAAAACAGTCATTTTGTTTCCAAGATTCAATCTTTATACATTAAAAAGGTCTTGTAACATAATAGGTACCTTTACTAAGGTATTTTCATTCAAAGATTCATTATTTAGTCATTAAAACATTGTTCACGACTTCATAGGTAAATCGAATAAGTTGAACTCAGAACTATCATTTTATTCCAAAGATTCAATCTTTAGACATTAAAAAGGTCTAGTAACCTAATAGGTACCTTTATTGAGGTGTTTTCATTCAAAGATTCAATCTTTATTCATTAAAACACTCTTCGCGACTTCATATGTAACTCGAATAAGTTATACTCAAAACTCTCACTTTCTTTCTGAGATTCAATCTTTGTACATTAAAAAGGTCTAGTGACATAATAGCTACCTTGATTGAGGTAATTACATTCAAAGATTCAATATTTACTCCTTAAAACACTCTTTGGGACGTTACCGGGAACGTGAATAAGTTTAACTCAAAACTCTCATTTTCTTTCAAAGATACAGTCTTTATACATTAAAAAGGCCTACTAACAAAATAAGTACCTTTAGTGAGGTAGTTTCATTCAAAGATTCAATCTTTAGTCATTAAAACACTCTTCGAAACTTCATAGGTAACTCGAATAAGTTGAACTCAAAACTCTCATGTCCTTTCAATGATTCAATCTTTATACATTAAAAAGGTTTAGCGACAGAATAGGTACCTTGATTGAGGTAATTTCATTCAAAGATTCAATCTTTACTCATTAAAACGCTCTTCGTGACGTCAAAGGGAACTTGAATAACTTTAACTCAAAACACTCATTTCTTTTCAAAAAGTCAATCTTTATAAATTAAAAAGGTCTAGTGATGTAATAGCTACCTTGATTGAGGTGTTTTCATTCAATGATTCAATCTTTACTCATTAAAACACTCTTCGGGACGTTACAGGGAACTCGAATAAGTTTAACTCAAAAATCTCATTTTCTTTCAAAGATTCAATCTTTATACATTGGAAAGGTCTAGTAACAGAATTGGTACCTTTATTGTGGTATTTTTCATTCAAAGATTCAATCTTCAGTCATTAAAACACTCTTCGCGATTTCATAGGTAACTCGAATAAGTTAAACTCAAAACACTCATTTTCTTTCAAAGATTCAATCTTTATACATTACAAAGGTCTAGTGGTAGAATAGGTACCTTGATTGAGGTAATTTCATTCAAAGATTCAATCTTTACTCATTAAAACACTCTTCGGGACGTCAAAGGGAACTCGAATAACTTTAACTCAAAACTCTCATTTCTTTTTAAAGATTCAATCTTTATACAATAAAAATTTCTAGTGACTTAATAGGTAGCTCGATTAAGATAATTTCATTCAAAGATTCAATCTTTATTCATTAAAACACTCTTCGGGATGTCAAAAGGAACTCGAATAAGTTTAACTCAAAACTCTAATTTTCTTTCAAGGATTCAATCTTTATACATAAAAAAGATCTAGTAACATAATAGGTTCCTGTATTGAGGAATTTTCATTTGAAGCTTCAATCTTTGGTCATTAAAACACTCTTCGCGACTTCATAGTTAACTCGAATAAGTTAAACTCAATACTCTCAATTTTTTCAAAGATTCCATCTTTTTACATTAAAAAGGTCTACTGACATAATAGGTACATTGATTGAGATAATTTCGTTCAAAGATTCAATCTTTACTCATTAAAACACGTTTCGTGACGTCAAAGGGAACTCAAATAACTTTGACTCAAAACTCGTAGTTCTTTACATATATTCAATCTTTATACATTTAAAAGGTCTAGTGACATAATAGGTACCTTGATTGAGGTAATTTCATTCAAAGATTCAATATTTACTCTTTAAAACACTCTTCGAGACGTCGCAGGGAACTCGAATATGTTTAACTCAAAACTCTCATTTTCTTTCAAAGATTTAACCTTTATATATTAAAAAGGTCTAGTGACATAATAAGTACCTCTATTGAGGTAATTTCATACAAAGATTCAGTCCTTACGCATTAAAACACTATTCGGGACGTCATAGGGAACTCGGATAGGTTTAACTCATAACACTCATTTCTTTTTAAAGATTCAGTCTTTATATATAAAAGGTCCAGGTACAAAAATAAGTCCCTTGATTCAAGTAATTTCAATCAAAGATTCAATCTTTACTCGTTGAAATACTCTTCGGGATGTCATAGGGAACTCGAATAAGTGTAACTTAAAACAGTCATTTTCTTTCCAAGATTCAATCTTTATACACTAAAAACGTCTTGTAACATAATAGGTACCTTTACTAAGGTATTTTCATTCAAAGATTCATTATTTAGTCATTAAAACACTGTTCACGACTTCATTGGTAAATCGAATAAGTTGAACTCAGAACTATCATTTTATTCCAAAGATTCCATCTTTAGACATTAAAAAGGTCTAGTAACATAATAGGTACCTTTATTGAGGTGTTTTCATTCAAAGATTCAATCTTTATTCATTAAAACACTCTTCGCGACTTCATAGGTAACTCAAGTAAGTTAAACTCAAAACTCTCACTTTCTTTCCAAGATTCAATCGTTGTACATTAAAAAGGTCTAGTGACATAACAGCTACCTTGATTGAGGTAATTACATTCAAAGATTCAATACTTACTTATTAAAACACTCTTTGGGACGTTACAGGGAACGTGAATAAGTTTAACTCAAAACTCTCATTTTCTTTCAAAGATACAGTCTTTATACATTAAAATGGTCTACTAACAAAATAAGTACCTTTATTGAGGTAGTTTCATTCAAAGATTCAATCTTTAGTCATTAAAGCACTCTTCGAAACTTCATAGGTAACTCGAATAAGTTGAACTCAAAACTCTCATGTCGTTTCAAAGATTCAATCGTTATACATTAAAAAGGTTTAGTGACAGAATAGGTACCTTGATTGAGGTAATTTAATTCAAAGATTCAATCTTTGCTCATTAAAACACTCTTTGTGACGTCAAAGGGAACTTGAATAACTTTAACTCGAAACACTCATTTCTTTTCAGAACGTCAATCTTTATAAATTAAAAAGGTCTAGTGATGTAATAGCTACCTTGATTGAGGTGATTTCATTCAATGATTCAATCTTTACTCATTAAAACACTCTTCGGGGCGTTACAGGGAACTCGAATAAGTTTAACTCAAAAATCTCATTTTCTTTCAAAGATTGAATCTTTATACATTGGAAAGGTCTAGTTACAGAATTGGTACCTTTATTGTGGTATTTTTCATTCAAAGATTCAATCTTCAGTCATTAAAACACTCTTCGCGATTTCATAGGTAACTCGAATAAGTTAAACTCAAAACACTCATTTCTTTTCAAAGATTCAATCTTTATACAATAAAAATTTCTAGTGACTTAATAGGTACCTCGATTGAGACAGTTTCATTCAAAGATTCAATCTTTATTCATTAAAACACTCTTCGGGATGTCAAAAGGAACTCGAATAAGTTTAACTCAAAACTCTAATTTTCTTTCAAAGATTCAATCTTTATACATCATAAAGATCTAGTAACATAATAGGTTCCTGTATTGAGGAATTTTCATTTGAAGATTCTATCTTTGGTCATTAAAACACTCTTCGAGACTTCATAGTTAACTCGAATAAGTTAAACTCAATACTCTCATTTTTTTCAAAGATTCCATCTTTATACATTAAAAAGGTCTACTGACATAATAGTTACGTTGATTAAGATAATTTCGTTCAAAGGTTCAATCTTTACTCATTAAAACACGCTTCGTGACGTCAAAGGGAACTCAAATAACTTTAACTCAAAACTCGTAGTTCTTTACAAATATTCAATCTTTATACATTAAAAAGGTCTAGTGACATAATAGGTACCTTGATTGAGGTAATTTCATTCAAAGATTCAATATTTACTCTTTAAAACACTCTTCGAGACGTCGCAAGGAACTCGAATATGTTTAACTCAAAACCTTCATTTTCTTTCAAAGATTTAACATTTATACATTAAAAAGGTCTAGTGACATAATAAGTACCTCTATTGAGGTAATTTCATACAAAGATTCAGTCCTTACGCGTTAAAACACTATTCGGGAGGTCATAGGGAACTCGGATAGGTTTAATTCATAACGCTTATTTCTTTTTAAAGATTCAATCTTTATATATAAAAGGTCCAGGGACAAAAATAAGTCCCTTGATTCAAGTAATTTCAATCAAAGATTCAATCTTTACTCGTTGAAATACTCTTCGGGATGTCATAGGGAACTCGAATAAGTTTAACTCAAAACAGTTATTTTCTTTCCAATATTCAATCTTTATACATTAAAAAGGTCTTGTAACATAATAGGTACCTTTACTAAGGTATTTTCATTCAAAGATTCATTATTTAGTCATTAAAATACTGTTCACGACTTTATAGGTAAATTGAATAAGTTGAACTCAGAACTATCATTTTATTCCAAATATTCAATGTTTAGACATTAAAAAGGTCTAGTAACATAATAGGTACCTTTATTGAGGTGTTTTCATTCAAAGATTCATTTTTTATTCATTAAAACACTCTTCGCGACTTTATAGGTAACTCGAATAAGTTAAACTCAAAACTCTCACTTTCTTTCCAAGATTCAATCTTTGTACATTAAAAAGGTCTAGTGACATAATAGCGACCATGATTGAGGTAATTACATTCAAAGATTCAATACTTACTCATTAAAACACTCTTTGGGACGTTACAGGGAACGTGAATAAGTTTAACTCTAAACTCTCATTTTCTTTCAAAGATACAGTCTTTATACAGTAAAAAGGTCTACTAACAAAATAAGTACCTTTATTGAGGTATTTTCATTCAAAGATTCAATCTTTAGTCATGAAAACACTCGTCGCAACTCCATAGGTAACTCGAATAAGTTTAACTCAAAACTCTCATGTTCTTTCAAAGATTCAATCTTTATACATTAAAAAGGTTTAGTGACAGAATAGGTACCTTGATTGAGGTAATTTCATTCAAAGATTCAATCTTTACTCATTAAAACACTCTTCGTGACGTCAAACGGAACTTGAATAACTTTAACTCGAAACACTCATTTCTTTTCAAAACGTCAATCTTTATAAATTAAAAAGGTCTAGTGATGTAATAGCTACCTTGATTGAGGTAATTTCATTCAATGATTCAATCTTTACTCATTAAAACACTCTTCAGGACGTTACAGGGAACTCGAATAAGTTTAACTCAAAAATCTCATTTTCTTTCAAAGATTCAATCTTTATATATTGGAAAGGTCTAGTAACAAAATTGGTACCTTTATTGTGGTATTTTTCATTCAAAGATTCAATCTTCAGTCATTAAAACACTCTTCGCGATTTCATAGGTAACTCGAATAAGTTAAACCCAAAACAATCATTTTCTTTCAAAGATTCAATCTTTATACATTACAAAGGTCTAGTGGTCGAATAGGTACCTTGATTTTCGGTAATTTCATTCAAAGATTCAATCTTTACTCATTAAAACACTCTTCGTGACGTCAAAGGGAACTCGAATAACTTTAACTCAAAACTCTCATTTCTTTTCAAAGATTCAATCTTTATACAATAAAAATTTCTAGTGGTTAATAGGTACCTCGATTGAGGTAATTTCATTCAAAGATTCAATCTTTATTCATTAAAACACTCTTCGGGATGTCAAAAGGAACTCGAATAAGTTTAACTCAAAACTCTAATTTTCTTTCAAAGATTCAATCTTTATACATCAAAAAGATCTAGTAACATAATAGGTTCCTGTATTGAGGAATTTTCATTTGAAGATTCAATCTTTGGTCATTAAAACACTCTTCGCGACTTCATAGTTAACTCGAATAAGTTAAACTCAATACTCTCATTTTTTTCAAAGATTCCATTTATATACATTAAAAAGGTTTACTGACATAATAGGTACATTGATTGAGAAAATTTCGTTCAAAGATTCAATCTTTACTCATTAAAACACGCTTCGTGACGTCAAAGGGAACTCAAATAATTTTAACTCAAAACTCGTAGTTCTTTACAAATGTTCAATCTTTATACATTAAAAAGGTCTAGTGACATAATAGGTACCTTGATTGAGGTAATTTCATTCAAAGATTCAATATTTACTCTTTAAAACACTCTTCGAGACGTCGCAGGGAACTCGAATATGTTTAACTCAAAACTCTCATTTTCTTTCAAAGATTAAACCTTTATACATTAAAAAGGTCTAGGGACATAATAAGTACCTCTATTGGGGTAATTTCATACAAAGATTCTTTTCTTACGCGTTAAAACACTATTCGGGACGTCATAGGGAACTCGGATAGGTTTAACTCATAACGCTCATTTCTTTTTAAAGATTCAATCTTTATATATAAAAGGTCCAGGGACAAAAATAAGTCCCTTGATTCAAGAAATTTCAATCAGAGATTCAATCTTTACTCGTTGAAATACTCTTCGGGATGTCATAGGAAACTCGAATAAGTTTAACTCAAAGCAGTCATTTTCTTTCCAAGATTCAATCTTTATACATTAAAAAGGTCTTGTAACATAATAGGTACCTTTACTAAGGTATTTTCATTCAAAGATTCATTATTTAGTCATTAAATCACTGTTCACGACATCATAGGTAAATCGAATTAGTTGAACTCAGAACTATCATTTTATTCCAAAGATTCAATCTTTAGACATTAAAAAGGTCTGGTAACATAATAGGTACCTTTATTGAGGTGTTTTCATTCAAAGATTCAATCTTTATTCATTAAAACACTCTTCGCAACTTCATAGGTAACTCGAATAAGTTAAACTCAAAAATCTCACTTTCTTTCCAAGAGTCAATCTTTGTACATTAAAAAGGTCTAGTGACATAATAGCTACCTTGATTGAGGTAATTACATTCAAAGATTCAATCCTTACTCATTAAAACACTCTTTGTGACGTTACAGGGAACGTGAATAAGTTTAACTCAAAACTCTCATTTTCTTTCAAAGATACAGTCTTTATACATTAAAAAGGTCTACTAACAAAATAAGTACCTTTATTGAGGTATTTTCATTCAAAGATTCAATCTTTAGTCATTAAAACACTCTTCGCAACTCCATAGGTAACTCGAATAAGTTGAACTCAAAACTCTAATGTTCTTTCAAAGATTCAATCTTTATACATTAAAAAGGTTTAGTGACAGAATAGGTACCTTGATTGAGGTAATTTCATTCAAAGATTCAATCTTTACTCATTAAAACACTCTTCGTGACGTCAAAGGGAACTTGAATAACTTTAACTCGAAACACTCATTTCTTTTCAAAACGTCAATCTTTATAAATTAAAAAGGTCTAGTGATGTAATAGCTACCTTGATTGAGGTAATTTCATTCAATGATTCAATCTTTACTCATTAAAACACTCTTCGGGACGTTACAGGGAACTCGAATAAGTTTAACTAAAAAATCTCATTTTCTTTCAAAGATTTGATCTTTATACATTGGAAAGGTCTAGTAACAGAATTGGTACCTTTATTGTGGTATTTTTCATTCAAAGATTCAATCTTCGGTCATTAAAACACTCTTCGCGATTTCATAGGTAACTCGAATAAGTTAAACTCAAAACACTCATTTTCTTTCAAAGATTCAATCTTTATACATTACAAAGGTCTAGTGGTAGAATAGGTACCTTGATTGAGGTAATTTCATTCAAAGATTCAATCTTTACTCATTAAAACACTCTTCGTGACGTCAAAGGGAACTCGAATAACTTTAACTCAAAACTCTCATTTCTTTTCAAAGATTCAATCTTTATACAATAAAAATTTCTAGTGACTTAATAGGTACCTCGATTGAGGTAATTTCATTCAAAGATTCAATTTTTATTCATTAAAACACTATTCGGGATGTCGAAAGGAACTCGAATAAGTTTAACTCAAAACTCTAATTTTCTTTCAAAGATTCAATCTTTATACATCAAAAAGATCTAGTAACATAATAGGTTCCTGTATTGAGGAATTTTCATTTGAAGTTTCAATCTTTGGTCATTAAAACACTCTTCGCGACTTCATAGGTAACTCGAATAAGTTAAACTCAATACTCTCATTTTTTTCAAAGATTCCATCTTTATACATTAAAAAGGTCTACTGACATAATAGGTACATAGATTGAGATAATTTCGTTCAAAGATTCAATCTTTACTCATTAAAACACGCCTCGTGACGTCAAAGGGAACTCAAATAACTTTAACTCAAAACTCGTAGTTCGTTACAAATATTCAATCTTTATACATTAAAAAGGTCTAGTGACATAATAGGTACCTTGATTGAGGTAATTTCATTCAAAGATTCAATATTTACTCTTTCAAACACTCTTCGAGACGTCGCGGGGAACTCGAATATGTTTAACTCAAAACTCTCATTTTCTTTCAAAGATTAAACCTTTATACATTAAAAAGGTCTAGTGACATAATAAGTACCTCTATTGAGGTAATTTCATACAAAGATTCCGTCCTTACGCGTTAAAACACTGTTCGGGACGTCATAGGGAACTCTGATAGGTTTAACTCATAACGCTCATTTCTTTTTAAAGATTCAATCTTTATATATAAAAGGTCCAGGGACAAAATAAGTCCCTTGATTCAAGTAATTTCAATCAAAGATTCTATCTTTACTCGTTGAAATACTCTTCGGGATGTCATAGGGAACTCGAATAAGTTTAACTCAAAACAGTCATTTTCTTTCCAAGATTCAATCTTTATACATTAAAAAGGTCTTGTAACATAATAGGTACTTTTACTAAGGTATTTTCATTCAAAGATTCATTATTTAGTCATTAAAACACTGTTCACGACTTCATAGGTAAATCGAATAAGTTGAACTCAGAACTATCATTTTATTCCAAAGATTCAATCTTTAGACATTAAAAAGGTCTAGTAACATAATAGGTACCTTTTATTGAGGTGTTTTCATTCAAAGATTCAATCTTTATTCATTAAAACACTCTTCGCAACTTCATAGGTAACTCGAATAAGTTAAACTCAAAACTCTCACTTTCTTTCCAAGATTCAATCTTTGTACATTAAAAAGGTCTAGTGACATAATAGCTACCTTGATTGAGGTAATTACATTCAAAGATTCAATACTTACTCATTAAAACACTCTTCGGGACGTTACAGGGAATGTGAATAAGTTTAACTCAAAACTCTCATTTTCTTTCAAAGATACAGTCCTTATACATTAAAAAGGTCTACTAACAAAATAAGTACCTTTATTGAGGTATTTTCATTCAAAGATTCAATCTTTAGTCAATAAAACACTCTTCGCAACTCCATAGGTAACTCGAATAAGTTGAACTCAAAACTCTCATCTTCTTTCAAAGATTCAATCTTTATACATTTAAAAGGTTTAGTAGCATTATAGGTACCTTGATTGAGGTAATTTCATTCAAAGATTCAATCTTTACTCATTAAAACACTCTTCGTGACGTCAAAGGGAACTTGAATAACTTTAACTCGAAACACTCATTTCTTTTCAAAACGTCAATCTTTATAAATTAAAAAGGTCTAGTGATATAATAGCTACCTTGATTGAGGTAATTTCATTCAATGATTCAATCTTTACTCATTAAAACACTCTTCGGAACGTTACAGGGAACTCGAATAAGTTTAACTCAAAAATCTCATTTTCTTTCAAAGATTCAATCTTTATACATTGGAAAGGTCTAGTAACAGAATTGGTACCTTTATTGTAGTATTTTTCATTCAAAGATTCAATCTTCAGTCATTAAAACACTCTTCGCGATTTCATAGATAACTCGAATAAGTTAAACTCAAAACACTCATTTTCTTTCAAAGATTCAATCTTCATACATTACAAAGGTCTAGTGGTAGAATAGGTACCTTGATTGAGGTAATTTCATTCAAAGATTCAATCTTTACTCATTAAAACACTCTTCGTGACGTCAAAGGGAACTCGAATAACTTTAACTCAAAACTCTCATTTCTTTTCAAAGATTCAATCTTTATACAATAAAAATTTCTAGTGACTTAATAGGTACCTCGATTGAGGTAATTTCATTCAAAGATTCAATCTTTATTCATTAAAACACTCTTCGGGATGTCAAAAGGAACTCGAATAAGTTCAACTCAAAACTCTAATTTTCTTTCAAAGATTAAATCTTTACACATCAAAAAGATCTAGTAACATAATAGGTTCTTGTACTGAGTAATTTTCATTTGAAGATTCAATCTTTGGTCATTAAAACACTCTTCGCGACTTCATAGGTAACTCGAATAAGTTAAACTCAATACTCTCATTTTTTTCAAAGATTCGGTCTTTATACATTAAAAAGGTCTACTGACATAATAGGTACATTGATTGAGATAATTTCGTTCAAAGATTTAATCTTTACTCATTAAAAGACGCTTCGTGACGTCCAAGGGAACTCAAATAACTTTAACTAAAAACTCGTAGTTCTTTACAAATATTCAATCTTTATACATTAAAAAGGGCTAGTGACATAATAGGCACCTTGATTGAGGTAATTTCATTCAAAGATTCAATATCTACTCTTTGGAACACTCTTCGAGACGTCGCAGGGAACTCGAATATGTTTAACTCAAAACTCTCATTTTCTTTCAAAGATTAAACTTTGATACATTAAAAAGGTCTAGTGACATAATAAGTACCTCTATTGAGATAATTTCATACAAAGATTCAGTCCTTACGCGTTAAAACACTATTCGGGACGTCATAGGGAACTCGGATAGGTTTAACTCATAACGCTCATTTCTTTTTAAAGATTCAATCTTTATATGTAAAAGGTCCAGGGACAAAAAAAAGTCCCTTAATTCAAGTAATTTCAATCAAAGATTCAATCTTTACTCGTTGAAATACTCTTCGGGATATCATAGGGAACTCGAATAAGTTTAACTCAAAACAGTCATTTTCTTTCCAAGATTCAATCTTTATACATTAAAAAGGTCTTGTAACATAATAGGTACCTTTACTAAAGTATTTTCATTCAAAGATTCATTATTTAGTCATTAAAACACTGTTCACGACTTCATAGGTAAATCGAATAAGTTGAACTCAGAACTATCATTTTATTCCAAAGATTCAATCTTTAGACATTAAAAAGGTCTAGTAACATAATAGGTACCTTTATTGAGGTGTTTTCATTAACTCAAAACTCTCACTTTCTTTCCAAGATTCAATCTTTGTACATTAAAAAGGTCTAGTGACATAATAGCTACCTTGATTGAGGTAATTACATTCAAAGATTCAATACTTACTCATTAAAACACTCTTTGGGACGTTACAGGGAACGTGAATAAGCTTAACTCAAAACTCTCATTTTCTTTCAAAGATACAGTCTTTATACATTAAAAAGGTCTACTAACAAAATAAGTACCTTTATTGAGGTATTTTCATTCAAAGATTCAATCTTTAGTCATTAAAACACTCTTCGCAACTCCATAGGTAACTCGAATAAGTTGAACTCAAAACTCTCATGTTCTTTCAAAGATTCAATCTTTATACATTAAAAAGGTTTAGTGACAGAATAGGTACCTTGATTGAGGTAATTTCATTCAAAGATTTAATCTTTACTCATTAAAACACTCTTCGTGACGTCAAAGGGAACTTGAATAACTTTAACTGGAAACACTCATTTCTTTTCAAAACGTCAATCTTTATAAATTAAAAAGGACTAGTGATGTAATAGCTACCTTGATTGAGGTAATTTCATTCAATGATTCAATCTTTACTCATTAAAACACTCTTCGGGACATTACAGGGAACTCGAATAAGTTTAACTCAAAAATCTCATTTTCTTTCAAAGATTCAATCTTTATACATTGGAAAGGTCTAGTAACAGAATTGGTACCTTTACTGTGGTATTTTTCATTCAAAGATTCAATCTTCGGTCATTAAAACACTCGTCGCGATTTCAAAGGTAACTCGAATAAGTTAAACTCAAAACACTCATTTTCTTTCAAAGATTCAATCTTTATACATTACAAAGGTCTAGTGGTAGAATAGGTACCTTGATTGAGGTAATTTCATTCAAAGATTCAATCTTTACTCATTAAAACACTCTTCGTGACGTCAAAGGGAACTCGAATAACTTTAACTCAAAACTCTCATTTCTTTTCAAAGATTCAATCTTTATACAATAAAAATTTCTAGTGACTTAATAGGTACCTCGATTGAGGTAATTTCATTCAAAGATTCAATATTTATTCATTAAAACACTATTCGGGATGTCAAAAGAAACTCGAATAAGTTTAACTCAAAACTCTAATTTTCTTTCAAAGATTCAATCTTTATACATCAAAAAGATCTAGTAACATAATAGGTTCCTGTATTGAGGAATTTTCATTTGAAGATTCAATCTTTGGTCATTAAAACACTCTTCGCGACTTCATAGGTAACTCGAATAAGTTAAACTCAATACTCTCATTTTTTTCAAAGATTCCATCTTTATACATTAAAAAGGTCTACTGACATAATAGGTACATTGATTGAGATAATTTCGTTCAAAGATTCAATCTTTACTCATTAACACACGCCTCGTGACGTCAAAGGGAACTCAAATAACTTTAACTCAAAACTCGTAGTTCTTTACAAATATTCAATCTTTATACATTAAAAAGGTCTAGTGACATAATAGGTACCTTGATTGAGGTAATTTCATTCAAAGATTCAATATTTACTCTTTGAAACACTCTTCGAGACGTCGCGGGGAACTCGAATATGTTTAACTCAAAACTCTCATTTTCTTTCTAAGATTAAACCTTTATACATTAAAAAGGTCTAGTGACATAATAAGTACATCTATTGAGGTAATTTCATACAAAGATTCAGTCCTTACGCGCTAAAACACTATTCGGGACGTCATAGGGAACTCGGATAGGTTTAACTCATAACGCTCATTTTTTTTTAAAGATTCAATCTTCATATATAAAAGGTCCGGGGACAAAATAAGTCCCTTGATTCAAGTAATTTCAATCAAAGATTCAATCTTTACTCGTTGAAATACTCTTCGGGATGTCATAGGGAACTCGAATAAGTTTAACTCAAAACAGTCATTTTCTTTCCAAGATTCAATCTTTATACATTAAAAAGGTCTTGTAACATAATAGGTACTTTTACTAAGGTATTTTCATTCAAAGATTCATTATTTAGTCATTAAAACACTGTTCACGACTTCATACGTAAATCGAATAAGTTGAACTCAAAACTATCATTTTATTCCAAAGATTCAATCTTTAGACATTAAAAAGGTCTAGTAACATAATAGGTACCTTTATTGAGGTGTTTTCATTCAAAGATTCAATCTTTATTCATTAAAACACTCTTCGCAACTTCATAGGTAACTCGAATAAGTTAAACTCAAAACTCTCACTTGCTTTCCAAGATTCAATCTTTGTACATTAAAAAGGTCTAGTGACATAATAGCTACCTTGATTGAGGTAATTACATTCAAAGATTCAATTCTTACTCATTAAAACACTCTTCGGGACGTTACAGGGAACGTGAATAAGTTTAACTCAAAACTCTCATTTTCTTTCAAAGATACAGTCTTTATACATTAAAAAGGTCTACTAACAAAATAAGTACCTTTATTGAGGTATTTTCATTCAAAGATTCAATCTTTAGTCATTAAAACACTCTTCGTAACTCCATAGGTAACTCGAATAAGTTGAACTCAAAACTCTCATGTTCTTTCAAAGATTCAATCTTTATACATTTAAAAGGTTTAGTGACAGAATAGGTACCTTGAATGAGGTAATTTCATTCAAAGATTCAATCTTTACTCATTAAAACACTCTTCGTGACGTCAAAGGGAACTTGAATAACTTTAACTGGAAACACTCATTTCTTTTCAAAACGTCAATCTTTATAAATTAAAAAGGTCTAGTGATATAATAGCTACCTTGATTGAGGTACTTTCATTCAATGATTCAATCTTTACTCATTAAAACACTCTTCGGGACATTACAGGGATCTCGAATAAGTTTAACTCAAAAATCTCATTTTCTTTCAAAGATTCAATCTTTATACATTGGAAAGGTCTAGTAACAGAATTGGTACCCTTATTGTGGTATTTTTCATTCAAAGATTCAATCTTCAGTCATTAAAACACTCTTCGTGATTTCATAGGTAACTCGAATAAGTTAAACTCAAAACACTCATTTTCTTTCAAAGATTCAATCTTCATACATTACAAAGGTCTAGTGGTAGAATAGGTACCTTGATTGAGGTAATTTCATTCAAAGATTCAATCTTTACTCATTAAAACACTCTTCGTGACGTCAAAGGGAACTCGAATAACTTTAACTCAAAACTCTCATTTCTTTTCAAAGATTCAATCTTTATACAATAAAAATTTCTAGTGACTTAATAGGTACCTCGATTGAGGTAATTTCATTCAAAGATTCAATCTTTATTCATTAAAACACTCTTCGGGATGTCAAAAGGAACTCGAATAAGTTCAACTCAAAACTCTAATTTTCTTTCAAAGATTAAATCTTTACACATCAAAAAGATCTAGTAACATAATAGGTTCCTGTACTGAGGAATTTTCATTTGAAGATTCAATCTTTGGTCATTAAAACACTCTTCGCGACTTCATAGGTAACTCGAATAAGTTAAACTTAATACTCTCATTTTTTTCAAAGATTCGGTCTTTATACATTAAAAAGGTCTACTGACATAATAGGTACATTGATTGAGATAATTTCGTTCAAAGATTCAATCTTTACTCATTAAAACACGCCTCGTGACGTCAGAGGGAACTCAAATAACTTTAACTAAAAACTCGTAGTTCTTTACAAATATTCAATCTTTATACATTAAAAAGGGCTAGTGACATAATAGGTACCTTGATTGAGGTAATTTCATTCAAAGATTCAATATCTACTCTTTGAAACACTCTTCGAGACGTCGCAGGGAACTCGAATATGTTTAACTCAAAACTCTCATTTTCTTTCAAAGATTAAACCTTTATACATTAAAAAGGTCTAGTGACATAATAAGTACCTCTATTGAGATAATTTCATACAAAGATTCAGTCCTTACGCGTTAAAACACTATTCGGGACGTCATAGGGAACTCGGATAGGTTTAACTCATAACGCTCATTTCTTTTTAAAGATTCAATCTTTATATGTAAAAGATCCAGGGACAAAAATAAGTCCCTTAATTCAAGTAATTTCAATCAAAGATTCAATCTTTACTCGTTGAAATACTCTTCGGGATGTCATAGGGAACTCGAATAAGTTTAACTCAAAACAGTCATTTTCTTTCCAAGATTCAATCTTTATACATTAAAAAGGTCTTGTAACATAATAGGTACCTTTACTAAGGTATTTTCATTCAAAGATTCATTATTTAGTCATTAAAACACTGTTCACGACTTCATAGGTAAATCGAATAAGTTAAACTCAGAACTATCATTTTGTTACAAAGATTCAATCTTTAGACATTAAAAAGGTCTAGTAACATAATAGGTACCTTTATTGAGGTGTTTTCATTCAAAGATTCAATCTTTATTCATTAAAACACTCTTCGCAACTTCATAGGTAACTCGAATAAGTTAAACTCAAAACTCTCACTTTCTTTCCAAGATTCAATCTTTGTAAATTAAAAAGGTCTAGTGACATAATAGCTACCTTGATTGAGGTAATTACATTCAAAGATTCAATACTTACTCATTAAAACACTCTTTGGGACGTTACAGGGAACGTGAATAAGTTTAACTCAAAACTCTCATTTTCTTTCAAAGATATAGTCTTTATACATTAAAAAGGTCTACTAACAAAATAAGTACCTTTATTGAGGTATTTTCTATCAAAGATTCAATCTTTAGTCATTAAAACACTCTTCGCAACTCCATTGGTAATTCGAATAAGTTAAACTCAAAACTCTCATGTTCTTTCAAAGATTCAATCTTTATACATTAAAAAGGTTTAGTGACAGAATAGGTACCTTGATTGAGGTAATTTCATTCAAAGATTCAATCTTTACTCATTAAAACACTCTTCGTGACGTCAAAGTGAACTTGAATAACTTTAACTCGAAACACTCATTTCTTTTCAAAACGTCAATCCTTATAAATTAAAAAGGACTAGTGATGTAATAGCTACCTTGATTGAGGTAATTTCATTCAATGATTCAATCTTTACTCATTAAAACACTCTTCGGGACGTTAAAGGGAACTCGAATAAGTTTAACTCAAAAATCTCATTTTCTTTCAAAGATTCAATCTTTATACATTGGAAAGGTCTAGTAACAGAATTGGTACCTTTATTATGGTATTTTTCATTCAAAGATTCAATCTTCGGTCATTAGAACACTCTTCGCGATTTCATAGGTAACTCGAATAAGTTAAACTCAAAACACTCATTTTCTTTCAAAGATTCAATCTTTATACATTACAAAGGTCTAGTGGTAGAATAGGTACCTTGATTGAGGTAATTTCATTCAAAGATTCAATCTTTACTCATTAAAACACTCTTCGTGACGTCAAAGGGAACTCGAATAACTTTAACTCAAAACTCTCATTTCTTTTCAAAGATTCAATCTTTATACAATAAAAATTTCTAGTGACTTAATAGGTACCTCGATTGAGGTAATTTCATTCAAAGATTCAATATTTATTCATTAAAACACTATTCGGGATGTCAAAAGGAACTCGAATAAGTTTAACTCAAAACTCTAATTTTCTTTCAAAGATTCAATCTTTATACATCAAAAAGACCTAGTAACATAATAGGTTCCTGTATTGAGGAATTTTCATTTGAAGATTCAATCTTTGGTCATTAAAACACTCTTCGCGACGTCATAGGTAACTCAAATAAGTTAAACTCAATACTCTCATTTTTTTCTAAGATTCCGTCTTTATACATTAAAAAGGTCTACTGACATAATAGGTACATTGATTGAGATAATTTCGTTCAAAGATTCAATCTTTACTCATTAAAACACGCCTCGTGACGTCAAAGGGAACTCAAATAACTTTAACTCAAAACTCGTAATTCTTTACAAATATTCAATCTTTATACATTAAAAAGGTCTAGTGACATAATAGGTACCTTGATTGAGGTAATTTCATTCAAAGATTCAATATTTACTCTTTGAAACACTCTTCGAGACGTCGCGGGGAACTCGAATATGTTTAACTCAAAACTCTCATTTTCTTTCAAAGATTAAACCTTTATACATTAGAAAGGTCTAGTGACATAATAAGTACCTCTATTGAGACAATTTCATACAAAGATTCAGTCCTTACGCGTTAAAACACTATTCGGGACGTCATAGGGAACTCGGATAGGTTTAACTCATAACGCTCATTTCTTTTTAAAGATTCAATCTTTATATGTAAAAGGTCCAGGGACAAAAATAAGTCCCTTAATTGAAGTAATTTCAATCAAAGATTCAATCTTTACTCGTTGAAATACTCTTCGGGATGTCATAGGGAACTCGAATAAGTTTAACTCAAAACAGTCATTTTCTTTCCAAGATTCAATCTTTATACATTAAAAAGGTCTTGTAACATAATAGGTACCTTTACTAAGGTATTTTCATTCAAAGATTCATTATTTAGTCCTTAAAACACTGTTCACGACTTCATAGGTAAATCGAATAAGTTAAACTCAGAACTATCATTTTATTCCAAAGATTCAATCTTTAGACATTAAAAAGGTCTAGTAACATAATAGGTACCTTTATTGAGGTGTTTTCATTCAAAGTTTCAATCTTTATTCATTAAAACACTCTTCGCAACTTCATAGGTAACTCGAATAAGTTAAACTCAAAACTCTCACTTTCTTTCCAAGATTCAATCTCTGTACATTAAAAAGGTCTAGTGACATAATAGCTACCTTGATTGAGGTAATTCCATTCAAAGATTCAATACTTACTCATTAAAACACTCTTTGGGACGTTACAGGGAACGCGAATAAGTTTAACTCAAAACTCTCATTTTCTTTCAAAGATACAGTCTTTATACATTAAAAAGGTCTACTAACAAAATAAGTACCTTTATTGAGGTATTTTCTATCAAAGATTCAATCTTTAGTCATTAAAACACTCTTCGCAACTCCATTGGTAATTCGAATAAGTTGAACTCAAAACTCTCATGTTCTTTCAAAGATTCAATCTTTATACATTAAAAAGGTTTAGTGACAGAATAGGTACCTTGATTGAGGTAATTTCGTTCAAAGATTCAATCTTTACTCATTAAAACACTCTTCGTGACGTCAAAGGGAACTTGAATAACTTTAACTGGAAACACTCATTTCTTTTCAAAACGTCAATCTTTATAAATTAAAAAGGACTAGTGATGTAATAGCTACCTTGATTAAGGTAATTTCATTCAATGATTCAATCTTTACTCATTAAAACACTCTTCGGGACGTTACAGGGAACTCGAATAAGTTTAACTCAAAAATCTAATTTTCTTTCAAAGATTCAATCTTTATACATTGGAAAGGTCTAGTAACAGAATTGGTATCTTTATTGTGGTATTTTTCATTCAAAGATTCAATCTTCGGTCATTAGAACACTCTTCGCGATTTCATAGGTAACTCGAATAAGTTAAACTCAAAACACTCATTTTCTTTCAAAGATTCAATCTTTACTCATTAAAACACGCCTCGTGACGTCAAAGGGAACTCAAATAACTTTAACTCAAAACTCGTAGTTCTTTACAAATATTCAATCTTTATACATTAAAAAGGTCTAGTGACATAATAGGTACCTTAATTGAGGTAATTTCATTCAAAGATTCAATATTTACTCTTTGAAACACTCTTCGAGACGTCGCGGGGAACTCGAATATGTTTAACTCAAAACTCTCATTTTCTTTCAAAGATTAAACCTTTATACATTAAAAAGGTCTAGTGACATAATAAGTACCTCTATTGAGGTAATTTCATACAAAGATTCAGTCCTTACGCGTTAAAACACTATTCGGGACGTCATAGGGAACTCGGATAGGTTTAACTCATAACGCTCATATTTTTTTAAAGATTCAGTCTTTATATATAAAAAGTACAGGGACAAAATAAGTCCCTTGATTCAAGTAATTTCAATCTAAGATTCAATCTTTACTCGTTGAAATACTCTTCGGGATGTCATAGGGAACTCGAATAAGTTTAACTCAAAACAGTCATTTTCTTTCCAAGATTCAATCTTTATACATTAAAAAGGTCTTGTAACATAATAGGTACTTTTACTAAGGTATTTTCATTCAAAGATTCATTATTTAGTCATTAAAACACTGTTCACGACTTCATAGGTAAATCGAATAAGTTAAACTCAGAACTATCATTTTATTCCAAAGATTCAATCTTTAGACATTAAAAAGGTCTAGTAACATAATAGGTACCTTTATTGAGGTGTTTTCATTCAAAGATTCAATCTTTATTCATTAAAACACTCTTCGCAACTTCATAGGTAACTCGAATAAGTTAAACTCAAAACTCTCACTTTCTTTCCAAGATTAAATCTCTGTACATTAAAAAGGTCTAGTGACATAATAGCTACCTTGATTGAGGTAATTCCATTCAAAGATTCAATACTTACTCATTAAAACACTCTTTGGGACGTTACAGGGAACGCGAATAAGTTTAACTCAAAACTCTCATTTTCTTTCAAAGATACAGTCTTTATACATTAAAAAGGTCTACTAACAAAATAAGTACCTTTATTGAGGTATTTTCTATCAAAGATTCAATCTTTAGTCATTAAAACACTCTTCGCAACTCCATTGGTAATTCGAATAAGTTGAACTCAAAACTCTCATGTTCTTTCAAAGATTCAATCTTTATACATTAAAAAGGTTTAGTGACAGAATAGGTACCTTGATTGAGGTAATTCATTCAAAGATTCAATCTTTACTCATTAAAACACTCTTCGTGACGTCAAAGGGAACTTGAATAACTTTAACTGGAAACACTCATTTCTTTTCAAAACGTCAATCTTTATAAATTAAAAAGGACTAGTGATGTAATAGCTACCTTGATTAAGGTAATTTCATTCAATGATTCAATCTTTACTCATTAAAACACTCTTCGGGACGTTACAGGGAACTCGAATAAGTTTAACTCAAAAATCTCATTTTCTTTCAAAGATTCAATCTTTATACATTGGAAAGGTCTAGTAACTGAATTGGTATCTTTATTGTGGTATTTTTCATTCAAAGATTCAATCTTCGGTCATTAGAACACTCTTCGCGATTTCAAAGGTAACTCGAATAAGTTAAACTCAAAACACTCATTTTCTTTCAAAGATTCAATCTTTATACATTACAAAGGTCTAGTGGTAGAATAGGTACCTTGATTGAGGTAATTTCATTCAAAGATTCAATCTTTACTCATTAAAACACTCTTCGTGACGTCAAAGGGAACTCAAATAACTTTAACTCAAAACTCTCATTTCTTTTCAAAGATTCAATCTTTATACAATAAAAATTTCTAGTGACTTAATAGGTACCTCGATTGAGGTAATTTCATTCAAAGATTCAATATTTATTCATTAAAACACTATTCGGGATGTCAAAAGGAACTCGAATAAGTTTAACTCAAAACTCTAATTTTCTTTCAAAGATTCAATCTTTATACATCAAAAAGATCTAGTAACATAATAGGTTCCTGTATTGAGGAATTTTCATTTGAAGATTCAATCTTTGGTCATTAAAACACTCTTCGCGACGTCATAGGTAACTCGAATAAGTTAAACTCAATACTCTCATTTTTTTCTAAGATTCCGTCTTTATACATTAAAAAGGTCTACTGACATAATAGGTACATTGATTGAGATAATTTCGTTCAAAGATTCAGTCTTTACTCATTAAAACACGCCTCGTGACGTCAAAGGGAACTCAAATAACTTTAACTCAAAACTCGTAATTCTTTACAAATATTCAATCTTTATACATTAAAAAGGTCTAGTGACATAATAGGTACCTTGATTGAGGTAATTTCATTCAAAGATTCAATATTTACTCTTTGAAACACTCTTCGAGACGTCGCGGGGAACTCGAATATGTTTAACTCAAAACTCTCATTTTCTTTCAAAGATTAAACCTTTATACATTAGAAAGGTCTAGTGACATAATAAGTACCTCTATTGAAACAATTTCATACAAAGATTCAGTCCTTACGCGTTAAAACACTATTCGGGACGTCATAGGGAACTCGGATAGGTTTAACTCATAACGCTCATTTCTTTTTAAAGATTCAATCTTTATATGTAAAAGGTCCAGGGACAAAAATAAGTCCCTTAATTGAAGTAATTTCAATCAAAGATTCAATCTTTACTCGTTGAAATACTCTTCGGGATGTCATAGGGAACTCGAATAAGTTTAACTCAAAACAGTCATTTTCTTTCCAAGATTCAATCTTTATACATTAAAAAGGTCTTGTAACATAATAGGTACCTTTACTAAGGTATTTTCATTCAAAGATTCATTATTTAGTCCTTAAAACACTGTTCACGACTTCATAGGTAAATCGAATAAGTTAAACTCAGAACTATCATTTTATTCCAAAGATTCAATCTTTAGACATTTAAAAGGTCTAGTAACATAATAGGTACCTTTATTGAGGTGTTTTCATTCAAAGTTTCAATCTTTATTCATTAAAACACTCTTCGCAACTTCATAGGTAACTCGAACAAGTTAAACTCAAAACTCTCACTTTCTTTCCATGATTCAATCTCCGTACATTAAAAAGGTCTAGTGACATAATAGCTACCTTGATTGAGCTAATTCCATTCAAAGATTCAATACTTACTCATTAAAACACTCTTTGGGACGTTACAGGGAACGCGAATAAGTTTAACTCAAAACTCTCATTTTCTTTCAAAGATACAGTCTTTATACATTAAAAAGGTCTACTAACAAAATAAGTACCTTTATTGAGGTATTTTCTATCAAAGATTCAATCTTTAGTCATTAAAACACTCTTCGCAACTCCATTGGTAATTCGAATAAGTTGAACTCAAAACTCTCATGTTCTTTCAAAGATTCAATCTTTATACATTAAAAAGGTTTAGTGACAGAATAGGTACCTTGATTGAGGTAATTTCATTCAAAGATTCAATCTTTACTCATTAAAACACTCTTCATGACGTCAAAGGGAACTTGAATAACTTTAACTGGAAACACTCATTTCTTTTCAAAACGTCAATCTTTATAAATTAAAAAGGACTAGTGATGTAATAGCTACCTTGATTAAGGTAATTTCATTCAATGATTCAATCTTTACTCATTAAAACACTCTTCGGGACGTTACAGGGAATTCGAATAAGTTTAACTCAAAAATCTCATTTTCTTTCAAAGATTCAATCTTTATACATTGGAAAGGTCTAGTAACAGAATTGGTATCTTTATTGTGGTATTTTTCATTCAAAGATTCAATCTTCGGTCATTAGAACACTCTTCGCGATTTCATAGGTAACTCGAATAAGTTAAACTCAAAACACTCATTTTCTTTTAAAGATTCAATCTTTATACATTACAAAGGTCTAGTGGTAGAATAGGTACCTTGATTGAGGTAATTTCATTCAAAGATTCAATCTTTACTCATTAAAACACTCTTCGTGACGTCAAAGGGAACTCGAATAACTTTAACTCAAAACTCTCATTTCTTTTCAAAGATTCAATCTTTATACAATAAAAATTTCTAGTGACTTAATAGGTACCTCGATTGAGGTAATTTCATTCAAAGATTCAATATTTATTCATTAAAACACTATTCGGGATGTCAAAAGGAACTCGAATAAGTTTAACTCAAAACTCTAATTTTCTTTCAAAGATTCAATCTTTATACATCAAAAAGATCTAGTAACATAATAAGTTCCTGTATTGAGGAATTTTCATTTGAAGATTCAATCTTTGGTCATTAAAACACTCTTCGCGACTTCATAGGTAACTCGAATAAGTTAAACTCAAAACTCTCATTTTTTTCAAAGATTCCGTCTTTATACATTAAAAAGGTCTACTGACATAATAGGTACATTGATTGAGATAATTTCGTTCAAAGATTCAATCTTTACTCATTAAAACACGCCTCGTGACGTCAAAGGGAACTCAAATAACTTTAACTCAAAACTCGTAGTTCTTTACAAATATTCAATCTTTATACATTAAAAAGGTCTAGTGACATAATAGGTACCTTAATTGAGGTAATTTCATTCAAAGATTCAATATTTACTCTTTGAAACACTCTTCGAGACGTCGCGGGGAACTCGAATATGTTTAACTCAAAACTCTCATTTTCTTTCAAAGATTAAACCTTTATACATTAAAAAGGTCTAGTGACATAATAAGTACCTCTATTGAGGTAATTTCATACAAAGATTCAGTCCTTACGCGTTAAAACACTATTCGGGACGTCATAGGGAACTCGGATAGGTTTAACTCATAACGCTCATTTCTTTTTAAAGATTCAGTCTTTATATATATAAGGTACAGGGACAAAATAAGTCCCTTGATTCAAGTAATTTCAATCTAAGATTCAATCTTTACTCGTTGAAATACTCTTCGGGATGTCATAGGGAACTCGAATAAGTTTAACTCAAAACAGTCATTTTCTTTCCAAGATTCAATCTTTATACATTAAAAAGGTCTTGTAACATAATAGGTACTTTTGCTAAGGTATTTTCATTCAAAGATTCATTATTTAGTCATTAAAACACTGTTCACGACTTCATAGGTAAATCGAATAAGTTAAACTCAGAACTATCATTTTATTCCAAAGATTCAATCTTTAGACATTAAAAAGGTCTAGTAACATAATAGGTACCTTTATTGAGGTGTTTTCATTCAAAGATTCAATCTTTATTCATTAAAACACTCTTTGCAACTTCATAGGTAACTCGAATAAGTTAAACTCAAAACTCTCACTTTCTTTCCAAGATTCAATCTTTGTACATTAAAAAGGTCTAGTGACATAATAGCTACCTTGATTGAGGTAATTCCATTCAAAGATTCAATACATACTCATTAAAACACTCTTTGGGACGTTACAGGGAACGTGAATAAGTTTAACTCAAAACTCTCATTTTCTTTCAAACATACAGTATTTATACATTAAAAAGGTCTACTAACAAAATAAGTACCTTTATTGAGGTATTTTCATTCAAAGATTCAATCTTTAGTCATTAAAACACTCTTCGCAACTCCATTGGTAACTCGAATAAGTTGAACTCAAAACTCTCATGTTCTTTCAAAGATTCAATCTTTATACATTTAAAAGGTTTAGTGACAGAATAGGTACCTTGATTGAGGTAATTTCATTCAAAGATTCAATCTTTACTCATTAAAACACTCTTCGTGACGTCAAAGGGAACTTGAATAACTTTAACTCGAAACACTCATTTCTTTTCAAAACGTCAATCTTTATAAATTAAAAAGGTCTAGTGATATAATAGCTACCTTGATTGAGGTAATTTCATTCAATGATTCAATCTTTACTCATTAAAACACTCCTCGGGACGTTACAGGGAACTCGAATAAGTTTAACACAAAAATCTCATTTTCTTTCAAAGATTCAATCTTTATACATTGGAAAGGTCTAGTAACAGAATTGGTACCTTTATTGTGGTATTTTTCATTCAAAGATTCAATCTTCAGTCATTAAAACACTCTTCGCGATTTCATTGGTAACTCGAATAAGTTAAACTCAAAACACTCATTTTCTTTCAAAGATTCAATCTTCATACATTACAAAGGTCTAGTGGTAGAATAGGTACCTTGATTGAGGTAATTTCATTCAAAGATTCAATCTTTACTCATTAAAACACTCTTCGTGACGTCAAAGGGAACTCGAATAACTTTAACTCAAAACTCTCATTTCTTTTCAAAGATTCAATCTTTAGACAATAAAAATTTATAGTGACTTAATAGGTACCTCGATTGAGGTAATTTCATTCAAAGATTCAATCTTTATTCATTGAAACACTCTTTGGGATGTCAAAAGGAACTCGAATAAGTTCAACTCAAAACTCTAATTTTCTTTCAAAGATTAAATCTTTACACATCAAAAGGATCTAGTAACATAATAGGTTCCTGTACTGAGGAATTTTCATTTGAAGATTCAATCTTTGGTCATTAAAACACTATTCGCGACTTTATAGGTAACTCGAATAAGTTAAACTCAATACTCTCATTTTTTTCAAAGATTCCGTCTTTATACATTAAAATGGTCTACTGACATAATAGGTACATTGATTGAGATAATTTCGTTCAAAGATTCAATCTTTACTCATTAAAACACGCTTCGTGACGTCAAAGGGAACTCAAATAACTTTAACTAAAAACTCGTAGTTCTTTACAAATATTCAATCTTTATACATTAAAAAGGGCTAGTGACATAATAGGTACCTTGATTGAGGTAATTTCATTCAAAGATTCAATATCTACTTTTTGAAACACTCTTCGAGACGTCGCAGGGAACTCGAATATGTTTAACTCAAAACTCTCATTTTCTTTCAAAGATTAAACCTTTATACATTAAAAAGGTCTAGTGACATAATAAGTACCTCTATTGAGGTAATTTCATACAAAGATTCAATCCTCACGCTTTAAAACACTATTCGGGACGTCGTAGGGAACTCGGATAGGTTTAGCTCATAACGCTCATTTCTTTTTAAAGATTCAATCTTTATAAATAAAAGGTCCAGGGACAAAATAAGTCCCTTGATTCAAGTAATTTCAATCAAAGATTCAATCTTTACTCGTTGAAATACTCTTCGGGATGTCATAGGGAACTCGAACAAGTTTAATTCAAAACAGTCGTTTTCTTGGCAAGATTCAATCTTTATACATTAAAAAGGTCTAGTAACATAATAGGTACCTATACTAAGGTATTTTCATTCAAAGATTCAATATCTACTCTTTGAAACACTCTTCGAGACGTCGCAGGGAACTCGAATATGTTTAACTCAAAACTCTCATTTTCTTTCAAAGATTAAACCTTTATACATTAAAAAGGTCTAGTGACGTAATAAGTACCTCTAATGAGGTAATTTCATACAAAGATTCAGTCCTTACGCGTTAAAACACTATTCGGGACGTCATAGGGAACTCTGATAGGTTTAACTCATAACGCTCATTTCTTTTTAAAGATTCAATCTTTATATATAAAAGGTCCAGGGAGAAAAATAAGTCCCTTGATTCAAGTAATTTCAATCAAAGATTCAATCTTTACTCGTTGAAATACTCTTCGGGATGTCATAGGGAACTCGAATAAGTTTAACTCAAAATAGTCATTTTCTTTCCAAGATTCAATCTTTTTACATTAAAAAGGTCTTGTAACATAATAGGTACCTTTACTAAGGTATTTTCATTCAAACATTCATTATTTAGTCATTAAAACACTGTTCACGACTTCATAGGTAAATCGAATAAGTTGAATTCAGAACTATCATTTTATTCCAAAGATTCAATCTTTACACATTAAAAAGGTCTAGTAACACAATAGGTACCTTTATTGAGGTGTTTTCATTCAAAGATTCAATCTTTATTCATTAAAACAATCTTCGCGACTTCATAGGTAACTCGAATAAGGTAAACTCAAAACTCTCACTTTCTTTCCAAGATTCAATCTTTGTACATTAAAAAGGTCTAGTGACATAATAGCTACCTTGATTGAGGTAATTACATTCAAAGATTCAATACTTACTCATTAAAACACTCTTTGGGACGTTACAGGGAACGTGAATAAGTTTAACTCAAAACTCTCATTTTCTTTCGAAGATACAGTCTTTATACATTAAAAAGGTCTACTAACAAAATAAGTACCTTTATTGAGGTATTTTCATTCAAAGATTCAATTTTTAGTCATTAAAACACTCTTCGCAACTCCATAGGTAACTCGAATAAGTTGAACTCAAAACTCTCATGTTCTTTCAAAGATTCAATCTTTATACATTAAAAAGGTTTAGTGACAGAATAGGTACCTTGATTGAGGTAATTTCATTCAAAGATTCAATCTTTACTCATTAAAACACTCTACGTGACGTCAAAGGGAACTTGAATAACTTTAACTGGAAACACTCATTTCTTTTCAAAACGTCAATCTTTATAAATTAAAAAGGACTAGTGATGTAATAGCTACCTTGACTGAGGTAATTTCATTCAATGATTCAATCTTTACTCATTAAAACACTCTTCGGGACGTTACAGGAAACTCGAATAAGTTTAACTCAAAAATCTCATTTTCTTTCAAAGATTCAATCTTTATACATTGGAAAGGTCTAGTAACAGAATTGGTACCTTTATTGTGGTATTTTTCATTCAAAGATTCAATCTTCAATCATTAAAACACTCTGCGAGATTTCATAGGTAACTCGAATAAGTTAAACTCAAAACACTCATATTCTTTCAAAGATTCAATCTTTATACATTACAAAGGTCTAGTGGTAGAATAGGTACCTTGATTGAGGTAATTTCATTCAAAGATTCAATCTTTACTCATTAAAACACTCTTCGTGACGTCAAAGGGAACTCGAATAACTTTAACACAAAACTCTCATTTCTTTTCAAAGATTCAATCTTTATACAATAAAAATTTCTAATGACTTAATAGGTACCTCGATTGAGGCAATTTCATTCAAAGATTCAATATTTATTCATTAAAACACTATTCGGGACGTCATAACAAAAAGATCTAGTAACAATAGTAAGTTTAACTCAAAACTCTAATTTTCTTTCAAAGATTCAATCTTTATACATCAAAAAGATCTAGTAACATAATATGTTCCTGTATTGAGGAATTTTCATTTGAAGATTCAATCTTTGGTCATTAAAACACTCTTCGCGACTTCATAGGTAACTCGAATAAGTTAAACTCAATACTCAGATTTTTTTCAAAGATTCCATCTTTATACATTAAAGAGGTCTACTGACATAATAGGTACATTGATTGAGATAATTTCGTTCAAAGATTCAATCTTTACTCATTAAAACACGCGTCGTGACGTCAAAGGGAACTCAAATAACTTTAACTCAAAACTCGTAATTCTTTACAAATATTCAATCTTTATACATTAAAAAGGTCTAGTGACATACTAGGTACCTTGATTGAGGTAATTTCATTCAAAGATTCAATATTTACTCTTTGAAACACTCTTCGAGACGTCGCAGGGAACTCGAATATGTTTAACTCAAAACTCTCATTTTCTTTCAAAGATTAAACCTTTATACATTAAAAAGGTCTAGTGACATAATAAGTACCTCTATTGAGGTAATTTCATACAAAGATTCAATCCTCACGCTTTAAAACACTATTCGGGACGTCATAGGGAACTCGGATAGGTTTAACTCATAACGCTCATTTCTTTTTAAAGATTCAATCTTTATAAATAAAAGGTCCAGGGACAAAATAAGTCCCTTGATCCAAGTAATTTCAATCAAAGATTCAATCTTTACTCGTTGAAATACTCTTCGGGATGTCATAGGGAACTCGAATAAGTTTAATTCAAAACAGTCGTTTTCTTGGCAAGATTCAATCTTTATACATTAAAAAGGTCTAGTAACATAATAGGTACCTATACTAAGGTATTTTCATTCAAAGATTCATTATTTAGTCATTAAAATACTGTTCACGACTTCATAGGTAAATCGAATAAGTTAAACTCAGAACTATCATTTTATTCCAAAGATTCAATCTTTAGACATTAAAAAGGTCTAGTAACATAATAGGTACCTTTATTGAGGTGTTTTCATTCAAAGATTCAATCTTTATTCATTAAAACACTCTTCCCGACTTCATAGGTAACTCGAATAAGTTAAACTCAAAACTCTCACTTTCTTTCCAAGATTCAATCTTTGTACATTAAAAAGGTCTAGTGACATAATAGCTACCTTGATTGAGGTAATTACATTCAAAGATTCAATATTTACTCCTTAAAACACTCTTTGGGACGTTGCAGGGAACTTGAATAAGTTTAACTCAAAACTCTCATTTTCTTTCAAAGATACAATCTTTATACATTAAAAAGGTCTACTAATAAAATAAGTACCTTTATTGAGGTATTTTCATTCAAAGATTCAATCTTTAGTCATTAAAACACTCTTCGCAACTTCATAGGTAACTCGAATAAGTTGAACTCAAAACTCTCATGTTCTTTCAAAGATTCAATCTTTATACATTAAAAAGGTTTAGTGACAGAATAGGTACCCTGATTGAGGTAATTTCTTTCAAAGATTCAATCTTTACTCGTTAAAACACTCTTCGTAGCGTCAAAGGGAACTTGAATAACTTTAACTCGAAACACTCATTTCTTTTCAAAACGTCAATCTTTATAAATTAAAAAGGTCTAGTGATGTAATAGCTACCTTGATTGAGGTAATTTCATTCAATGATTTAATCTTTACTCATTAAAACACTCTTCGGATGTTACAGGGAACTCGAATAAGTTCAACTCAAAAGTCTCATTTTCTTTCAAAGATTCAATCTTTATACATTAAAAAGGTCTAGTAACAGAATTTGTACCTTTATTGTGTTATTTTTCATTCAAAGATTCAATCTAGAGTCATTAAAACACTCTTCGCGATTTCATAGGTAACTCGAATAAGTTAAACTCAAAACACTCATTTTCTTTCAAAGATTCAATCTTTATACATTACAAAGGTCTAGTGGTAGAATAGGTACCTTGATTGAGGTAATTTCATTCAAAGATTCAATCTTTTCTCATTAAAACACTCTTCGTAACGTCAAAGGGAACTCGAATAACTTTAACTCAAAACCCTCATTTCTGTTCAAAGATTCAATCTGTATAAAATAAAAATTTCTAGTGACTTAATAGGTACCTTGATCGAGGTAATTTCATTCAAAGATTCAATCTTTATTCATTAATACACTCTTCGTTATGTCAAAAGGAACTCGAATAAGTTTAACTCAAAATTCTAATTTTCTTTCAAAGATTCAATCTTTATACCTCAAAAAGATCTAGTAACATAATAGGTTCCTTATTGAGGAATTTTCATTTGAAGATCCAATCTTTGGTCATTAAAACACTCTTCGCGACTTCATAGGTAACTTGAATAAGTTAAACTCAATACTCTCATTTTTTTCAAAGATTCCATCTTTATACATTAAAAAGGTCTTCTGACATAATAGGTACATTGATTGAGGTAATTTCGTTCAAAGATTCAATCTTTACTCATTAAAACACGCTTCATGACGTCAAAGGGATCTCAAATAACTTTAACTCAAAACTCGTAGTTCTTTACAAATATTCAATCTTTATACATTAAAAAGGTCCAGTGACATAATAGGTACCTTGATAGAGGTAATTTCATTCAAAGATTCAATATTTACTCTTTAAAACACTCTTCAAGAAGTCGCAGGGAACTCGAATATGTTTAACTCAAAACTCTCATTTTCTTTTAAATATTAAACCTTTATACATTAAAAAGGTCTAGTGACATAATAAGTACCTCTGTTGAGGTAATTTCATACAAAGATTCAATCCTTACGCGTTAAAACACTATTCGGGACGTGATAGGGAACTCAGATAGGTTTAACTCATAACGCTCATTTCTTTTTAAAGATTCAATCTTTATATATAAATGGTCCAGGGACAAAATAAGTCCCTTGATTCAAGTAATTTCAATCAAAGATTCAATCTTTACTCGTTGAAATACTCTTCGGGATGTCATAGGGAACTCGAATAAGTTTAATTCAAAACAGTCGTTTTCTTGGCAAGATTCAATCTTTATACATTAAAAAGGTCTAGTAACATAATAGGTACCTATACTAAGGTATTTTCATTCAAAGATTCATTATTTAGTCATTAAAATACTGTTCACGACTTCATAGGTAAATCGAATAAGTTAAACTCAGAACTATCATTTTATTCCAAAGATTCAATCTTTAGACATTAAAAAGGTCTAGTAACATAATAGGTACCTTTATTGAGGTGTTTTCATTCAAAGATTCAATCTTTATTCATTAAAACACTCTTCCCGACTTCATAGGTAACTCGAATAAGTTAAACTCAAAACTCTCACTTTCTTTCCAAGATTCAATCTTTGTACATTAAAAAGGTCTAGTGACATAATATCTACCTTGATTGAGGTAATTACATTCAAAGATTCAATATTTACTCCTTAAAACACTCTTTGGGACGTTACAGGGAACTTGAATAAGTTTAACTCAAAACTCTCATTTTCTTTCAAAGATACAATCTTTATACATTAAAAAGGTCTACTAATAAAATAAGTACCTTTATTGAGGTATTTTCATTCAAAGATTCAATCTTTAGTCATTAAAACACTCTTCGCAACTTCATAGGTAACTCGAATAAGTTGAACTCAAAACTCTCTTGTTCTTTCAAAGATTCAATCTTTATACATTAAAAAGGTTTAGTGACAGAATAGGTACCCTGATTGAGGTAATTTCTTTCAAAGATTCAATCTTTACTCGTTAAAACACTCTTCGTAGCGTCAAAGGGAACTTGAATAACTTTAACTCGAAACACTCATTTCTTTTCAAAACGTCAATCTTTATAAATTAAAAAGGTCTAGTGATGTAATAGCTACCTTGATTGAGGTAATTTCATTCAATGATTTAATCTTTACTCATTAAAACACTCTTCGGATGTTACAGGGAACTCGAATAAGTTCAACTCAAAAGTCTCATTTTCTTTCATAGATTCAATCTTTATACATTAAAAAGGTCTAGTAACAGAATTTGTACCTTTATTGTGTTATTTTTCATTCAAAGATTCAATCTAGAGTCATTAAAACACTCTTCGCGATTTCATAGGTAACTCGAATAAGTTAAACTCAAAACACTCATTTTCTTTCAAAGATTCAATCTTTATACATTACAAAGGTCTAGTGGTAGAATAGGTACCTTGATTGAGGTAATTTCATTCAAAGATTCAATCTTTTCTCATTAAAACACTCTTCGTGACGTCAAAGGGAACTCGAATAACTTTAACTCAAAACCCTCATTTCTGTTCAAAGATTCAATCTGTATAAAATAAAAATTTCTAGTGACTTAATAGGTACCTTGATCGAGGTAATTTCATTCAAAGATTCAATCTTTATTCATTAATACACTCTTCGTTATGTCAAAAGGAACTCGAATAAGTTTAACTCAAAATTCTAATTTTCTTTCAAAGATTCAATCTTTATACATCAAAAAGATCTAGTAACATAATAGGTTCCTTATTGAGGAATTTTCATTTGAAGATCCAATCTTTGGTCATTAAAACACTCTTCGCGACTTCATAGGTAACTTGAATAAGTTAAACTCAATACTCTCATTTTTTTCAAAGATTCCATCTTTACACATTAAAAAGGTCTTCTGACATAATAGGTATATTGATTGAGGTAATTTCGTTCAAAAATTCAATCTTTACTCATTAAAACACGCTTCATGACGTCAAAGGGATCTCAAATAACTTTAACTCAAAACTCGTAGTTCTTTCCAAATATTCAATCTTTATACATTAAAAAGGTCCAGTGACATAATAGGTACCTTGATAGAGGTAATTTCATTCAAAGATTCAATATTTACTCTTTAAAACACTCTTCAAGAAGTCGCAGGGAACTCGAATATGTTTAACTCAAAACTCTCATTTTCTTTCAAATATTAAACCTTTATACATTAAAAAGGTCTAGTGACATAATAAGTACCTCTGTTGAGGTAATTTCATACAAAGATTCAATCCTTACGCGTTAAAACACTATTCGGGACGTCATAGGGAACTCAGATAGGTTTAACTCATAACGCTCATTTCTTTTTAAAGATTCAATCTTTATATATAAATGGTCCAGGGACAAAATAAGTCCCTTGATTCAAGTAATTTCAATCAAAGATTCAATCTTTACTCGTTGAAATACTCTTCGGGATGTCATAGGGAACTCGAATAAGTTTAACTCAAAACAGTCGCTTTCTTTCCAAGATTCAATCTTTATACATTAAAAAGGTCTAGTAACATAATAGGTACCTTTATTGAGGTGTTTTCATTCAAAGATTCAATCTTTATTCATTAAAACACTCTTCGCGACTTCATAGGTAACTCGAATAAGTTAAACTCAAAACTCTCATTTTCTTTCAAAGATTCAATCTTTGTACATTAAAAAGGTCTAGTGACATAATAGCTACCTTGATTGAGGTAATTACATTCAAAGATTCAATATTTACTCCTTAAAACACTATTTGGGACATTACAGGGAACATGAATAAGTTTAACTCAAAACTCTCATTTTCTTTCAAAGATACAATATTTATACATTAAAAAGGTCTACTAACAAAATAAGTACCTTTATTGAGGTATTTTCATTCAAAGATTCAATCTTTAGTCATTAAAACACTCTTCGCAACTTCATAGGTAACTCGAATAAGTTGAACTCAAAACTCTGATGTTCTTTCAAAGATTCAATCTTTATACATTAAAAAGGTTTAGTGACAGAATAGGTACCTTGATTGAGGTAATTTCATTCATAGATTCAATCTTTACTCGTAAAAACACACTTCGTTCCGTCAAAGGGAACTTGAATAACTTTAACTCGAAGCACTCATTTCTTTTCAAAACGTCAATCTTTATAAATTAAAAAGGTCTAGTGATGTAATAGCTACCTTGATTGAGGTAATTTAATTCAATGATTCAATCTTTACTCATTAAAACACTATTCGGGACGTTACAGGGAACTCGAATAAGTTCAACTCAAAAATCTCATTTTCTTTCAAAGATTCAATCTTTATACATTAAAAAGGTCTAGTAACAGAATTTGTACCTTTATTGTGGTATTTTTCATTCAAAGATTCAATCTTCAGTCATTAAAACACTCTTCGCGATTTCATAGGTAACTCGAATAAGTTAAACTCAAAACACTCATTTTCTTTTAAAGATTCAATCTTTATACATTACAAAGGTCTAGTGGTAGAATAGGTACCTTGATTAAGGTAATTTCATTCAAAGATTCAATCTTTTCTCATTAAAACACTCTTCGTGACGTCAAAGGGAACTCGAATAACTTTAACTCAAAACTCTCATTTCTTTTCAAAAATTCAATCTGTATACAATAAAAATTTCTAGTGACTTAATAGGTACCTTGATCGAGGTAATTTCCTTCAAAGATTCAATCTTTATTCATTAATACACTCTTCGGGATGTCAAAAGGAACTCGAATATGTTTAACTCAAAACTCTAATTTTCTTTCAAAGATTCAATCTTTATACATCAAAAAGATCTAGTAACATAATAGGTTCCTTTATTGAGGAATTTTCATTTGAAGATTCAATCTTTGGTCATTAAAACACTCTTTGCGACTTCATAGGTAACCCGAATAAGTTAAACTCAATACTCTCATTTTTTTCAAAGATTCCATCTTTATACATTAAAAAGGTCTACAGACAAAATAGGTACATTGATTGAGATAATTTCGTTCAAAGATTCAATCTTTACTCATTAAAACACGCTTCGTGACGTCAAAGGGAACTCAAATAACTTTAACTCAAAACTCGTAGTTCTTTACAAATATTCAATCTTTATACATTAAAAAGGTCTAGTGACAAAATAGGTACCTTGATTGAGGTAATTTCATTCAAAGATTCAATATTTACTCTTTAAAACACTCTTCGAGACGTTGCAGGGAACTCGAATATGTTTAACTCAAAACTCTTATTTTCTTTCAAAGATTAAACCTTTATACATTAAAAAGGTCTAGTGACATAATAAGTACCTCTATTGAGGTAATTTCATACAAAAATTCAATCCTTACGCGTTAAAACACTATTCGGGACGTCATATGGAACTCGGATAGGTTTAACTCATAACGCTCATTTCTTTTTAAAGATTCAATCTTTATATATAAAAGGTCCAGGGACAAAATAAGTCCCTTGATTCAAGTAATTTCAATCAAAGATTTAATCTTTACTCGTTGAAATACTCTTCGGGATGTCATAGGGAACTCGAACAACTTTAACTCAGAACAGTCGTTTTCTTTCCAAGATTCAATCTTTATACATTAAAAAGGTCTAGTAACATAATAGGTACCTTTACTAAGGTATTTTCATTCAAAGATTCATTATTTAGTCATTAAAACACTGTTCACGACTTCATAGGTAAATCGAATAAGTTAAACTCAGAACTATCATTTTATTCCAAAGATTCAATCTTTAGACATTAAAAAGGTCTAGTAACATAATAGGTACCTTTATTGAGGTGTTTTCATTCAAAGATTCAATCTTTATTCATTAAAACACTCATCGCGAGTTCAAAGGTAACTCGAATAAGTTAAACTCAAAACTCTCATTTTCTTTCTAAGATTCAATCTTTGTACATTAAAAAGGTCTAGTGACATAATAGCTACCTTGATTGAGGTAATTACATTCAAAGATTCAATATTTACTCCTTAAAACACTCTTTGGGACGTTACAGGGAACATGAATAAGTTTAACTCAAAACTCTCATTTTCTTTCAAAGATACAATCTTTATACATTAAAAAGGTCTACTAACAAAATAAGTACCTTTATTGAGGTATTTTCATTCAAAGATTCAATCTTTAGTCATTAAAACACTCTTCGCAACTTCATAGGTAACTCGAATAACTTGAACTCAAAACTCTCATGTTCTTTCAAAGATTCAATCTTTATACATTAAAAAGGTTTAGTGACAGAATATGTACCCTAATTGAGGTAATTTCTTTCAAAGATTCAATCTTTACTCGTTAAAACACTCTTCGTGGCGTCAAAGGGAACTTTAATAACTTTAACTCGAAACACTCATTTCTTTTCAAAACGTCAATCTTTATAAATTAAGAAGGTCTAGTGATGTAATAGCTACCTTGATTGAGGTAATTTCATTCAATGATTTAATCTTTACTCATTAAAACACTCTTCGGGACGTTACAGGGAACTCGAATAAGTTCAACTCAAAAGTCTCATTTTCTTTCAAAGATTCAATCTTTATACATTAAAAAGGTCTAGTAACAGAATTTGTACCTTTATTATGTTATTTTTCATTCAAAGATTCAATCTAGAGTTATTAAAACACTCTTCGCGATTTCATAGGTAACTCGAATAAGTTAAACTCAAAACACTCATTTTCTTTCAAAGATTCAATCTTTATACATTACAAAGGTCTAGTGGTAGAATAGGTACCTTGATTGAGGTAATTTCATTCAAAGATTCAATCTTTTCTCATTAAAACACTCTTCGTGACGTCAAAGGGAACTTGAATAACTTTAACTCAAAACTCTCATTTCTTTTCAAAGATTCAATCTGTATACAATAAAAATTTCTAGTGACTTAATAGGTACCTTGATCGAGGTAATTTCATTCAAAGATTCAATCTTTATTCATTAATACACTCTTCGGGATGTCAAAAAGAACTCGAATAAGTTTAACTCAAAATTCTAATTTTCTTTCAAAGATTCAATCTTTATACATCAAAAAGATCTAGTAACATAATAGGTTCCTTATTAAGGAATTTTCATTTGAAGATTCAATCTTTGGTCATTAAAACACTCTTCGCGACTTCATAGGTAACTCGAATAAGTTAAACTCAATACTCTCATTTTTTTCAAAGATTCCATCTTTATACATTAAAAAGGTCTACTGACATAATAGGTACATTGATTGAGATAATTTCGTTAAAAGATTCAATCTTTACTCATTAAAACACGCTTCGTGACATAAAAGGGAACTCAAATAACTTTAACTCAAAACTCGTAGTTCTTTACAAATATTCAATCTTTATACATTAAAAAGGTCTAGTGACATAATAGGTACCTTGATTGAGGTAATTTCATTCAAAGATTCAATATTTACTCTTTAAAACACTCTTCGAGACGTCGCAGGGAACTCGAATATGTTTAACTCAAAACTCTCATTTTCTTTCAAAGATTAAACCTTTATACATTAAAAAGGTCTAGTGACATAACAAGTACCTCTATTGAGGTAATTTCATACAAAGATTCAATCCTTAGGCGTTAAAACACTATTCGGGACGTCATAGGGAACTCGGATAGGTTTAACTCATAACGCTCATTTCTTTTTAAAGATTCAATCTTTATATATAAAAGGTCCATGGACAAAATAAGTCCCTTGATTCAAGTAATTTCAATAAAAAATTCAATCTTTACTCGTTGAAATACTCTTCGTGATGTCATAGGGAACTCGAATAAGTTTAAATCAAAACAGTCATTTTCTTTCCAAGATTCAATCTTTATACATTAAAAAGGTCTAGTAACATAATAGGTACCTTTACTAAGGTATTTTCATTCAAAGATTCATTATTTAGTCATTAAAACACTGTTCACGGCTTCATAGATAAATCGAATAAGTTAAACTCAGAATTATCATTTTATTCCAAAGATTCAATCTTTAGACATTAAAAAGGTCTAGTAACATAATAGGTACCTTTATTGGGGTGTTTTCATTCAAAGATTCAATCTTTATTCATTAAAACACTCTTCGCGACTTCATAGGTAACTCGAATAAGTTAAACTCAAAACTCTCATTTTCTTTCCAAGATTCAATCTTTGTACATTAAAAAGGTCTAGTGACATAATAGCTACCTTGATTGAGGTAATTACATTTAAAGATTTAATATTTACTCCTTAAAACACTCTTTGGGACGTTACAGGGAACATGAATAGGTTTAACTCAAAACTCTCATTTTCTTTCAAGATACAATCTTTATACATTAAAAAGGTCTACTAACAAAATAAGTACCTTTATTGAGGTATTTTCATTCAAAGATTCAATCTTTAGTCATTAAAACACTCTTCGCAACTTCATAGGTAACTCGAATAAGTTGAACTCAAAACTCTAATGTTCTTTCAAAGATTCAATCTTTATACATTAAAAAGGTTTAGTGACAGAATAGGTACCTTGATTGAGGTAATTTCAATCAAAGATTCCATCTTTACTCGTTAAAACACTCTTCGTGGCGTCAAAGGGAACTTGAATAACTTTAACTCGAAACACTCATTTCTTTTCAAAACGTCAATCTTTATAAATTAAAAAGGTCTAGTGATGTAATAGCTACCTTGATTGAGGTAATTTCATTCAATGATTCAATCTTTACTCATTAAAACACTCTTCGGGACGTTACAGGGAACTCGAATAAGTTTAACTCAAAAATCTCATTTTCTTTCAAAGATTCAATGTTTATACATTAAAAAGGTCTAGTAACAGAATTGGTACCTTTATTGTGGTATTTTTCATTCAAAGATTCAATCTTAAGTCATTAATACACCCTTCGCGATTTCATAGGTAACTCGAATAAGTTAAACTCAAAACATTCATTTTCTTTCAAAGATTCAATCTTTATACATTACAAAGGTCTAGTGGTAGAATAGGTACCTTGATTGAGGTAATTTCATACAAAGATTCAATCTTTTCTCATTAAAACACTCTTCGTGACGTCAAAGGGAACTCGAATAACTTTAACTGAAAACTCTCATTTTCTTTCAAAGATTAAACCTTTATACATCAAAAAGGTCTAGTGACATAACAAGTACCTCTATTGAGGTAATTTCATACAAAGATTCAATCCTTAGGCGTTAAAACACTATTCAGGACGTCATAGGGAACTCGGATAGGTTTAACTCATAACGCTCATTTCTTTTTAAAGATTCAATCTTTATATATAAAAGGTCCAGGGACAAAATAAGTCCCTTGATTCAAGTAATTTCAATCAAAGATTCAATCTTTACTCGTTGAAATACTTTCCGGGATGTCATAGGGAACTCGAATAAGTTTAACTCAAAACAGTCATTTTCTTTCCAAGATTCAATCTTTATACATTAAAAAGGTCTAGTAACATAATAGGTACCTTTACTAAGGTATTTTCATTCAAAGATTCCTTATTTAGTCATTAAAACACTGTTCACGACTTCATAGGTAAATCGAATAAGTTAAACTCAGAACTATCATTTTATTCCAAAGATTCAATCTTTAGACATTAAAAAGGTCTAGTAACATAATAGGTACCTTTATTGAGGTGTTTTCATTCAAAGATTCAATCTTTATTCATTAAAACACTCTTCGCGACTTCATAGGTAACTCGAATAAGTTAAACTCAAAACTCTCATTTTCTTTCCAAGATTCAATCTCTGTATATTAAAAAGGTCAAGTGACATAATAGCTACCTTGATTGAGGTAATTACATTCAAAGATTCAATATTTACTCCTTAAAACACTCTTTGGGACGTTACAGGGAACATGAATAAGTTTAACTCATAACTCTCATTTTCTTTCAAAGATACAATCTTTATACATTAAAAAGGTCTACTAACAAAATAAATACCTTTATTGAGGTATTTTCATTCAAAGATTTAATCTTTAGTCATTAAAACACTCTTCGCAACTTCATAGGTAACTCGAATAAGTTGAACTCAAAACTCTCATGTTCTTTCAAAGATTCAATCTTTATACATTAAAAAGGTTTAGTGACAGAATAGGTACCTTGATTGAGGTAATTTCATTCAAAGATTCAATCTTTACTCATTAAAACACTCTTCGTGGCGTCAAAGGGAACTTGAATAACTTTAACTCGAACCACTCATTTCTTTTCAAAACGTCAATCTTTATAAATTAAAAAGGTATAGTGATGTAATAGCTACCTTGACTGAGGTAATTTCATTCAATAATTCAATCTTTACTCATTAAAACACTCTTCGGGACGTTACAGGGAACTCGAATAAGTTTAACTCAAAAATCTCATTTTCTTTCAAAGATTCAATCTTTCTACATTAAAAAGGTCCAGTAACAGAATTGGTACCTTTATTGTGGTAGTTTTCATTCAAAGATTTAATCTTCAGTCATTAAAACACTCTTCGCGATTTCATAGGTAACTAGAATAAGTTAAACTCAAAACACCCATTTTCTTTCAAAGATTCAATCTTTATACATTACAAAGGTCTAGTGGTAGAATAGGTACCTTGATTGAGGTAATTTCATTCAAAGATTCAATCTTTTCTCATTAAAACACTCTTCGTGACGTCAAAGGGAACTCGAATAACTTTAACTCAAAACTCTCATTTCTTTTTAAAGATTCAATTTGTATACAATAAAAATTTCTAGTGACTTAATAGGTACCTTGATCGAGGTAATTTCATTCAAAGATTCAATCTTAATTCATTAGTACACTCTTCGGGATGTCAAAAGGAACTCGAATAAGTTTAACTCAAAACTCTAATTTTCTTTCAAAGATTCAATCTTTATACATCAAAAAGATCTAGTAACATAATAGGTTCCTTTATTGAGGAATTTTCATTTGAAGATTCAATCTTTGGTCATTAAAACACTCTTCGCAACTTCATAGGTAACTCGAATAAGTTAAACTCAATACTCTCATTTTTTTCAACGATTCCATCTTTATACATTAAAAAGGTCTACTGACATAATAGGTACATTGATTGAGATAATTTCGTTCAAAGATTCAATCTTTACTTATTAAAACACGTTTCGTGACGTCAAAGGGAACTCAAATAAATTTAACTCAAAACTCGTAGTTCTTCACAAATATTCAATCTTTATACATTAAAAAGGTCTAGTGACATAATAGGTACCTTGATTGAGGTAATTTCCTTCAAAGATTCAATATTTACTCTTTAAAACACTCTTCGAGACGTCGCAGGTAACTCGAATATGTTTAATTCAAAACTCTCATTTTCTTTCAAAGATTAAACCTTTATACATTAAAAAGGTCTAGTGACATAACAAGTACCTCTATTGAGGTAATTTCATACAAAGATTCAATCCTTACGCGTTAAAACACTATTCGGGACGTCATAGGGAACTCGGATAGGTTTAACTCATAACGCTCATTTCTTTTTAAAGATTCAATCTTTATATATAAAAGGTCTAGGGACAAAATAAGTCCCTTGATTCAAGTAATTTCAATCAAAGATTCAATCTTTACTCGTTGAAATACTCTTCGGGATGTCATAGGGAACTCGAATAAGTTTAACTCAAAACAGTCGTTTTCTTTCCAAGATTCAATCTTTATACATTAAAAAGGTCTAGTAACATAATAGGTACCTTTACTAAGGTATTTTCATTCAAAGATTCATTATTTAGTCATTAAAACACTGTTCACGACTTCATAGGTAAATCGAATAAGTTAAACTCAGAACTATCATTTTATTCCAAAGATTCAATCTTTAGACATTAAAAAGGTCTAGTAACATAATAGGTACCTTTATTGAGGTGTTTTCATTCAAAGATTCAATCTTTATTCATTAAAACACTCTTCGCGACTTCATAGGTAACTCGAATAAGTTAAACTCAAAACTCTCATTTTCTTACCAAGATTCAATCTTTGTACATTAAAAAGGTCTAGTGACATAATAGCTACCTTGATTGAGGTAATTACATTCAAAGATTCAATATTTACTCCTTAAAACACTCTTTCGGACGTTACAGGGAACATGAATAGGTTTAACTCAAAACTCTCATTTTCTTTCAAGATACAATCTTTATACAGTAAAAAGGTCTACTAACAAAATAAGTACCTTTCTTGAGGTATTTTCATTGAAAGATTCAATCTTTAGTCATTAAAACACTCTTCGCAACTTCATAGGTAACTCGAATAAGTTGAACTCAAAACTCTCATGTTCTTTCAAAGATTCAATCTTTATACATTAAAAAGGTTTAGTGACAGAATAGGTACCTTGATTGAGGTTATTTCATTCAAAGATTCAATCTTTACTCATTAAAACACTCTTCGTGACGTCAAAGGGAACTTGAATAACTTTAATTGGAAACACTCATTTCTTTTCAAAACGTCAATCTTTATAAATTAAAAAGGACTAGTGATGTAATAGCTACCTTGATTGAGGTAATTTCATTCAATGATTCAATCTTTACTCATTAAAACACTCTTCGGGACGTTACAGGAAACTCGAATAAGTTTAACTCAAAAATCTCATTTTCTTTCAAAGATTCCATCTTTATACATTAAAAAGGTCTAGTAACAGAATTGGTACCTTTATGGTGGTATTTTTCATTCAAAGATTTAATCTTCAGTCATTAAAACACTCTTCGCGATTTCATAGGTAACTCGAATAAGTTAAACTCAAAACACTCATTTTCTTTCAAAGATTCAATCTTTATACATTACAAAGGTCTAGTGGTAGAATAGGTACCTTGATTGAGGTAATTTCATTCAAAGATTCAATCTTTTCTCATTAAAACACTCTTCGTGACGTCAAAGGGAACTCGAATAACTTTAACTCAAAACTCTCATTTCTTTTTAAAGATTCAATTTGTATACAATAAAAATTTCTAGTGACTTAATAGGTACCTTGATCGAGGTAATTTCATTTAAAGATTCAATCTTTATTCATTAGTACACTCTTCGGGATGTCAAAAGGAACTCGAATAAGTTTAACTCAAAACTCTAATTTTCTTTCAAAGATTCAATCTTTATACATCAAAAAGATCTAGTAACATAATAGGTTCCTCTATTGAGGAATTTTCATTTGAAGATTCAATCTTTGGTCATTAAAACACTCTTCGCGACTTCATAGGTAACTCGAATAAGTTAAACTCAATACTCTCATTTTTTTCAAAGATTCCATCTTTATACATTAAAAAGGTCTACTGACATAATAGGTACATTGATTGAGATAATTTCGTTCAAAGATTCAATCTTTACTCATTAAAACACGCTTCGTGACGTCAAAGGGAACTCAAATAACTTTAACTCAAAACTCGTAGTTCTTCACAAATATTCAATCTTTATACATTAAAAAGGTCTAGTGACATAATAGGTACCTTGATTGAGGTAATTTCATTCAAAGATTCAATATTTACTCTTTAAAACACTCTTCGAGACGTTGCAGGGAACTCGAATATGTTTAACTCAAAACTCTCATTTTCTTTCAAAGATTAAACCTTTATACATGAAAAAGGTCTAGTAACGTAATAAGTACCTCTATTGAGGTAATTTCATACAAAGATTGAATCCTTACGCGTTAAAACACTATTCGGGACGTCATAGGGAACTCGGATAGGTTTAACTCATAACGCTCATTTCTTTTTGAAGATTCAATCTTTATATATAAAAGCTCCAGGGACAAAATAAGTCCCTTGATTCAAGTAATTTCAATCAAAGATTCAATCTTTACTCGTTGAAATACTTTTCGGGATGTCATAGGGAACTCGAATAAGTTTAACTCAAAAGAGTCGTTTTCTTTCCAAGATTCAATCTTTATACATTAAAGAGGTCTAGTAACATAATAGGTACCTTTACTAAGGTATTTTCATTCAAAGATTCATTATTTAGTCATTAAAACACTGTTCACGACTTCATAGGGAAATCGAATAAGTTAAACTCAGAACTATCATTTTATTCAAGAGATTCAATCTTTAGACATTAAAAAGGTCTAGTAACATAATAGGTACCTTTATTGAGGTGTTTTCCTTCAAAGATTCAATCTTTATTCATTAAAACACTCTTCGCGACTTCATAGGTAACTCGAATAAGTTAAACTCAAAACTCTCTTTTTCTTTCCAAGATTCAATCTTTGTACATTAAAGAGGTCTAGTGACGTAATAGCTACCTTGATTGAGGTAATTACTTCAAAGATTCAATATTTACTCCTTAAAACACTCTTTGGGACGTTACAGGGAACATGAATAAGTTTAACTCAAAACTCTCATTTTCTTTCAAGATACAATCTTTATACATTAAAAAGGTCTACTAACAAAATAAGTACCTTAATTGAGGTATTTTCATTCAAAGATTCAATCTTTAGTCATTAAAACACTCTTCGCAACTTCATAGGTAACTCGAATAAGTTGAACTCAAAACTCTCATGTTCTTTCGAAGATTCAATCTTTATACATTAAAAAGGTTTAGTGACAGAATAGGTAACTTGATTGAGGTAATTTCATTCAAAGATTCAATCTTTACTCGTTAAAACACTCTTCGTGGCGTCAAAGGGAACTTGAATAACTTTAACTCGAAACACTCATTTCTTTTCAAAACGTCAATCTTTATAAATTAAAAAGATCTAGTGATGTAATAGCTACCTTGATTGAGGTAATTTCATTCAATGATTCAATCTTTACTCATTAAAACACTCTTCGGGACGTTACTGGGAACTCGAATAATTTTAACTCAAAAATCTCATTTTCTTTCAAAGATTCAACCTTTATACATTAAAAAGGTCTAGTAACAGAATTGGTACCTTTATTGTGGTATTTTTCATTCAAAGATTCAATCTTCAGTCATTAAAACACCCTTCGCGATTTCATAGGTAACTCGAATAAGTTAAACTCAAAACATTCATTTTCTTTCAAAGATTCAATCTTTATACATTACAAAGGTCTAGTGGTAGAATAGGTACCTTGATTGAGGTAATTTCATTCAAAGATTCAATCTTTTCTCATTAAAACACTCTTCGTGACGTCAAAGGGAACTCGAATAACTTTAACTTAAAACCCTCATTTCTTTTCAAAGATTCAATCTTTATACAATAAAAATTTCTAGTGACTTAATAGGTACCTTGATCGAGGTAATTTCATTCAAAGATTCAATCTTTATTCATTAAAATACTCTTCGGGATGCCAAAAAGAACTCGAATAAGTTTAACTCAAAACTCTAATTTTCTTTCAAAGATTTAATTTTTATACTTCAAAAAGATCTAGTAACATAATAGGTTCCTTTATTGAGGAATTTTCATTTGAAGATTCCATCTTTGGTCATTGAAACACTCTTCGCGACTTCGTAGGTAACTCGAATAAGTTAAACTCAATACTCTCATTTTTTTCAAAGATTCCATCTTTATACACTAAAAAGGTCTACTGACATAATAGGTACATTGATTGAGATAATTTCATTCAAAGATTCAATCTTTACTCATTAAAACACGCTCCGTGACGTCAAAGGGAACTCAAATAACTTTAACTCAAAACTCGTAGTTCTTCACAAATATTCAATCTTTATACATTAAAAAGGTCTAGTGACATAATAGGTACCTTGATTGAGGTAATTTCATTCAAAGATTCAATATTTACTCTTTAAAACACTCTTCGAGACGTCGAAGGGAACTCGAATATGTTTAACTCAAAACTCTCATTTTCTTTCAAAGATTAAACCTTTATACATTAAAAAGGTCTAGTGACATAATAAGTACCTCTATTGAGGTAATTTCATACAAAGATTCAATCATTACGCGTTAAAACACTATTCGGGACGTCATAGGGAACTCGGATAGGTTTAACTCATAACGCTCATTTCTTTTTAAAGATTCAATCTTTATATATAAAAGGTCCAGGGACAAAATAAGTCCCTTGATTCAAGTAATTTCAATCAAAGATTCAATCTTTACTCGTTGAAATACTTTTCGGGATGTCATAGGGAACTCGAATAAGTTTAACTCAAAACAGTCATTTTCTTTTCAAGATTCAATCTTTATACATTAACAAGGTCTAGTAACATAATAGGTACCTTTACTAAGGTATTTTCATTCAAAGATTCATTATTTAGTCATTAAAACACTGTTCATGACTTCATAGGTAAATCGAATAAGTTAAACTCAGAACTATCATTTTATTCCAAAGATTCAATCTTTAGACATTAAAAAGGTCTAGTAACATAATAGGTACCTTTATTGAGGTGTTTTCAATCAAAAATTCAATCTTTATTCATTAAAACACTCTTCGCGACTTCATAGGTAACTCGAATAAGTTAAACTCAAAACTCTCATTTTCTTTCCAAGATTCAATCTCTGTATATTAAAAAGGTCTTGTGACATAATAGCTACCTTGATTGAGGTAATTACATTCAAAGATTCAATATTTACTACTTAAAACACTCTTTGGGACGTTACAGGGAACATGAATAAGTTTAACTCAAAACTCTCATTTTCTTTCAAAGATACAATCTTTATACATTAAAAAGGTCTACTAACAAAATAAGTACCTTTATTGAGGTATTTTCATTCAAAGATTCAATCTTTAGTCATTAAAACACTCTTCGCAAATTCATAGGTAACTCGAATAAGTTGAACTCAAAACTCTCATGTTCTTTCAAAGATTCAATCTGTATACATTAAAAAGGTTTAGTGACAGAATAGGTATCTTGATTGAGGTAATTTCATTCAAAGATTCAATCTTTACTCATTAAAACACTCTTCCTGGCGTCAAAGGGAACTTGAATAACTTTAACTCGAAACACTCATTTCTTTTCAAAACGTCAATCTTTATAAATTAAAAAGGTCTAGTGATGTAAAAGCTACCTTGACTGAGGTAATTTCATTCAATGATTCAATCTTTACTCATTAAAACACTCTTCGGGACGTTACAGGGAACTCGAATAAGTTTAACTCAAAAATCTCATTTTCTTTCAAAGATTCAATCTTTATACATTAAAAAGGTCTAGTAACAGAATTGGTACCTTTATTGTGGTATTTTTCATTCAAAGATTTAATCTTCAGTCATTAAAACACTCTTCGCGATTTCATAGGTAACTCGAATAAGTTAAACTCAAAACACTCATTTTCTTTCAAAGATTCAATCTTTATACATTACAAAGGTCTAGTGGTAGAATAGGTACCTTGATTGAGGTAATGTCATTCAAAGATTCAATCTTTTCTCATTAAAACACTCTTCGTGACGTCAAAGGGAACTCGAATACATTTAACTCAAAACTCTCATTTCTTTTTAAAGATTCAATTTGTATACAATAAAAATTTCTAGTGACTTAATAGGTACCTTAATCGAGTTAATTTCATTCAAAGATTCAATCTTTATTCATTAGTACACTCTTCGGGATGTAGAAAGGAACTCGAATAAGTTTAACTCAAAACTCTAATTTTCTTTCAAAGATTCAATCTTTATACATCAAAAAGATCTAGTAACATAATAGGTTCCTTTATTGAGGAATTTTCATCTGAAGATTCAATCTTTGGTCATTAAAACACTCTTCGCGACTTCATAGGTAACTCGAATAAGTTAAACTCAATACTCTCATTTTTTTCAACGATTCCATCTTTATACATTAAAAAGGTCTACTGACATAATAGGTACATTGATTGAGATAATTTCGTTCAAAGATTCAATCTTTACTCATTAGAACAAGTTTCGTGACGTCAAAGGGAACTCAAATAAATTTAACTCAAAACTCGTAGTTCTTCACAAATATTCAATCTTTATACATTAAAAAGGTCTAGTGACATAATAGGTACCTTGATTGAGGTAATTTCATTCAAAGATTCAATATTTACTCTTTAAAACACTCTTCGAGACGTCGCAGGGAACTTGAATATGTTTAACTCAAAACTCTCATTTTTTTTCAAAGATTAAACCTTTATACATTAAAAAGGTCTAGTGACATAATAAGTACCTCTATTGAGGTAATTTCATACAAAGATTCAATCCTTACGCGTTAAAACACTATTCGGGACGTCATAGGGAACTAGGATAGGTTTAACTCATAACGCTCATTTCTTTTTAAAGATTCAATCTTTATATATAAAAGGTCCAGGGACAAAATAAGTCCCTTGATTCAAGTAATTTCAATCAAAGATTCAATCTTTACTCGTTGAAATACTCTTCGGGATGTCATAGGGAACTCGAATAAGTTTAACTCAAAACAGTCGTTTTTTTTCCAAGATTCAATCTTTATACATTAAAAAGGTCTAGTAACATAATAGGTACCTTTACTAAGGTATTTTCATTCAAAGATTCATTATTTAGTCATTAAAACACTGTTCACGACTTCATAGGTAAATCGAATAAGTTAAACTCAGAACTATCATTTTATTCCAAAGATTCAATCTTTAGACATTAAAAAGGTCTAGTAACATAATAGGTACCTTTATTGAGGTGTTTTCATTCAAAGATTCAATCTTTATTCATTAAAACACTCTTCGCGACTTCATAGGAAACTCGAATAAGTTAAACTCAAAACTCTCATTTTCTTTCCAAGATTCAATCTTTATACATTAAAAAGGTCTAGTGACATAATAGCTACCTTGATTAAGGTAATTACATTCAAAGATTCAATATTTACTCCTTAAAACACTCTTTGGGACGTTACCGGGAACATGAATAGGTTTAACTCAAAACTCTCATTTTCGTTCAAGATACAATCTTTATACATTAAAAAGGTCTACTAAAAAAATAAGTACCTTTATTGAGGTATTTTCATTCAAAGATTCAATCTTTAGTCATTAAAACACTCTTCGCAACTTCATAGGTAACTCGAATAAGTTGAACTCAAAACTCTCATGGTCTTTCAAAGATTCAATCTTTATACATTAAAAAGGTTTAGTGACAGAATAGGTAACTTGATTGAGGTAATTTCATTCAAAGATTCAATCTTTACTCGTTAAAACACTCTTCGTGACGTCAAAGGGAACTTGAATAACTTTAACTCGAAACACTATTTTCTTTTCAAAACGTCAATCTTTATAAATTAAAAGATCTAGTGATGTAATAGCTACCTTGATTGAGGTAATTTCATTCAATGATTCAATCTTTACTCATTAAAAAACTCTTCGGGACGTTACAGGGAACTCGAATAAGTTTAACTCAAAAATCTCATTTTCTTTCAAAGATTCAATCTTTATACATTAAAAAGGTCTAGTAACAGAATTGGTACCTTTATTGTAGTATTTTTCATTCAAAGATTCAATCTTTAGTCATTAAAACACCCTTCCCGATTTCATAGGTAACTCGAATAAGTTACACTCAAAACATTCATTTTCTTTCAAAGATTCAATCTTTATACATTACAAAGGTCTAGTGGTAGAATAGGTACCTTGATTGAGGTAATTTCATTCAAAGATTCAATCTTTTCTCATTAAAACACTCTTCGTGACGTCAAAGGGAACTCGAATAACTTTAACTTAAAACTCTCATTTCTTTTCAAAGATTCAATCTTTATACAATAAAAATTTCTAGTGACTTAATAGGTACCTTGATCAAGGTAATTTCATTCAAAGATTCAATCTTTATTCATTAAAACACTCTTCGGGATGTCAAAAAGAACTCGAATAAGTTTAACTCAAAACTCTAATTTTCTTTCAAAGATTTAATCTTTATACATCAAAAAGATCTAGTAACATAATAGGTTCCTTTATTGAGGAATTTTCATTTGAAGATTCAATCTTTGGTCATTAAAACACTCTTCGCGACTTCATAGGTAACTCGAATAAGTTAAACTCAATACTCTCATTTTTTTCAAAGATTCCATCTTTATACATTAAAAAGGTCTACTGACATAATAGGTACATTGATTGAGATAATTTCGTTCAAAGATTCAATCTTTACTCATTAAAACACGCTTCGTGACGTCAAAGGGAACTCAAATAACTTTAACTCAAAGTCGTAGTTCTTCACAAATATTCAATCTTTATACATTAAAAAGGTCTAGTGACATAATAGGTACCTTGATTGAGGTAATTTCATTCAAATATTCAATATTTACTCTTTAAAACACTCTTCGAGACGTCGCAGGGAACTCGAATATGTTTAACTCAAAACTCTCATTTTCTTTCAAAGATTAAACCTTTATACATTAAAAAGGTCTAGTAACATAATAAGTACCTCTATTGAGGTAATTTCATACAAAGATTGAATCCTTATGCGTTAAAACACTATTCGGGACGTCATAGGGAACTCGGATAGGTTTAACTCATAACGCTCTTTTCTTTTTGAAGATTCAATCTTTATATATAAAAGGTCCAGGGACAAAATAAGTCCCTTGATTCAAGTAATTTCAATCAAAGATTCAATCTTTACTCGTTGAAATACTTTTCGGGATGTCATAGGGAACTCGAATAAGTTTAACTCAAAAGAGTCGTTTTCTTTCCAAGATTCAATCTTTATACATTAAAAAGGTCTAGTAACATAATAGGTACCTTTACTAAGGTATTTTCATTCAAAGATTCATTATTTTGTCATTAAAACACTGTTCAGGACTTCATAGGTAAATCGAATAAGTTAAACTCAGAACTATCATTTTATTCAAGAGATTCAATCTTTAGACATTAAAAAGGTCTAGTAACATAATAGGTACCTTTATTGAGGTGTTTTCATTCAAATATTCAATCTTTATTCATTAAAACACTCTTCGCGACTTCATAGGTAACTCGAATAAGTTAAACTCAAAACTCTCATTTTCTTTCCAAGATTCAATCTTTGTACATTAAAAAGGTCTAGTGACATAATAGCGACCTTGATTGAGGTAATTACATTCAAAGATTCAATATTTACTCCTTAAAACACTCTTCGGGACGTTACAGGGAACATGAATAGGTTTGACTCAAAACTCTCATTTTCTTTCAAGATACAATCTTTATATATTAAAAAGGTCTACTAACAAAATAAGTACCTTTATTGAGGTATTTTCATTCAAAGTTTCAATCTTTAGTCATTAAAACACTCTTCGCAACTTCATAGGTAACTCGAATAAGTTGAACTCAAAACTCTCATGTTCTTTCGAAGATTCAATCTTTATACATTAAAAAGGTTTAGTGACAGAATAGGTAACTTGATTGAGGTAATTTCATTCAAAGATTCAATCTTTACTCGTTAAAACACTCTTCGTGGCGTCAAAGGGAACTTGAATAACTTTAACTCGAAACACTCATTTCTTTTCAAAACGTCAATCTTTATAAATTAAAAAGATCTAGTGATGTAATAGCTACCTTGATTGAGGTAATTTCATTCAATGATTCAATCTTTACTCATTAAAACACTCTTCGGGACGTTACAGGGAACTCGAATAAGTTTAACTCAAAAATCTCATTTTCTTTCAAAGATTCAATCTTTATACATTAAAAAGGTCTAGTAACAGAATTGGTACCTTTATTGTGGTATTTTTCATTCAAAGATTCAATCTTCAGTCATTAAAACACCCTTCGCGATTTCATAGGTAACTCGAATAAGTTAAACTCAAAACATTCATTTTCTTTCAAAGATTCAATCTTTATACATTACAAAGGTCTAGTGGTAGAATAGGTACCTTGATTGAGGTAATTTCATTCAAAGATTCAATCTTTTCTCATTAAAACACTCTTCGTGACGTCAAAGGGAACTCGAATACATTTAACTCAAAACTCTCATTTCTTTTTAAAGATTCAATTTGTATACAATAAAAATTTATAGTGACTTAATAGGTACCTTAATCGAGTTAATTTCATTCAAAGATTCAATCTTTATTCATTAGTACACTCTTCGGGATGTCAAAAGGAACTCGAATAAGTTTAACTCAAAACTCTAATTTTCTTTCAAAGATTCAATTTTTATACATCAAAAAGATCTAGTAACATAATAGGTTCCTTTATTGAGGAATTTTCATTTGAAGATTCAATCTTTGGTCATTAAAACACTCTTCCCGACTTCATAGGTAACTTGAATAAGTTAAACTCAATACTCTCATTTTTTTCAACGATTCCATCTTTATACATTAAAAAGGTCTCTGACATAATAGGTACATTGATTGAGATAATTTCGTTCAAAGATTCAATCTTTTCTCATTAGAACAAGTTTCGTGACGTCAAAGGGAACTCAAATAAATTTAACTCAAAACTTGTAGTTCTTCACAAATATTCAATCTTTATACATTAAAAAGGTCTAGTGACATAATAGGTACCTTGATTGAGGTAATTTCATTCAAAGATTCAATATTTACTCTTTAAAACACTCTTCGAGACGTCGCAGGGAACTTGAATATGTTTAACTCAAAACTCTCATTTTTTTTCAAAGATTAAACCTTTATACATTAAAAAGGTCTAGTGACATAATAAGTACCTCTATTGAGGTAATTTCATACAAAGATTCAATCCTTACGCGTTAAAACACTATTCGGGACGTCATAGGGAACTCGGATAGGTTTAACTCATAACGCTCATTTCTTTTTAAAGATTCAATCTTTATATGTAAAAAGTCCAGGGACAAAATAAGTCCCTTGATTCAAGTAATTTCTATCAAAGATTCAATCTTTACTCGTTGAAATACATTTCGGGATGTCATAGGGAACTCGAATAAGTTTAACACAAAAGAGTCGTTTTCTTTCCAAGATTCAATCTTTATACATTAAAAAGGTCTAGTAACATAATAGGTTCCTTTACTAAGGTATTTTCATTCAAAGATTCATTATTTAGTCATTAAAACACTGTTCACGACTTCATAGGTAAATCGAATAAGTTAAACTCAGAACTATCATTTTATTCCAAAGATTCAATCTTTAGACATTAAAAAGGTCTAGTAACATAATAGGTACCTTTATTGAGGTGTTTTCATTCAAAGATTCAATCTTTATTCATTAAAACACTCTTCGCGACTTCATAGGTAACTCGAATAAGTTAAACTCAAAACTCTCATTTTCTTTCCAAGATTCAATCTTTATACATTAAAAAGGTCTAGTGACATAATAGCTACCTTGATTAAGGTAATTACATTCAAAGATTCAATATTTAGTCCTTAAAACACTCTTTGGGACGTTACAGGGAACATGAATAGGTTTAACTCAAAACTCTCATTTTCTTTCAAGATACAATCTTTATACATTAAAATGGTCTACTAACAAAATAAGTACCTTTATTGAGGTATTTTCATTCAAAGATTCAATCTTTAGTCATTAAAACACTCTTCGCAACTTCATAGGTAACTCGAATAAGTTGAACTCAAAACTCTCATGTTCTTTCAAAGATTCAATCTTTATACATTAAAAAGGTTTAGTGACAGAATAGGTAACTTGATTAAGGTAATTTCATTCAAAGATTCAATCTTTACTCGTTAAAACACTCTTCGTGACGTCAAAGGGAACTTGAATAACTTTAACTCGAAACACTCTTTTCTTTTCAAAACGTCAATCTTTATAAATTAAAAAGATCTAGTGATGTAATAGCTACCTTGATTGAGGTAATTTCATTCAATGATTCAATCTTTACTCATTAAAACACTCTTCGGGACGTTACAGGGAACTCGAATAAGTTTAACTCAAAAATCTTTTTTTCTTTCAAAGATTAAATCTTTATACATTAAAAAGGTCTAGTAACAGAATTGGTACCTTTATTGTAGTATTTTTCATTCAAAGATTCAATCTTCGGTCATTAAAACACCCTTTGCGATTTCATAGGTAACTCGAATAAGTTAAACTCAAAACATTCATTTTCTTTCAAAGATTCAATCTTTATACATTACAAAGGTCTAGTGGTAGAATAGGTACCTTGATTGAGGTAATTTCATTCAAAGATTCAATCTTTTCTCATTAAAACACTCTTCGTGACGTCAAAGGGAACTCGAATAACTTTAACTTAAAACTCTCATTTCTTTTCAAAGATTCAATCTTTATACAATAAAAATTTCTAGTGACTTAATAGGTACCTTGATCAAGGTAATTTCATTCAAAGATTCAATCTTTATTCATTAAAACACTCTTCGGGATGTCAAAAAGAACTCGAACAAGTTTAACTCAAAACTCTAATTTTCTTTCAAAGATTTAATCTTTATACATCCAAAAAGATCTAGTAACATAATAGGTTCCTTTATTGAGGAATTTTCATTTGAAGATTCAATCTTTGGTCATTAAAACACTCTTCGCGACTTCATAGGTGACTCGAATAAGTTAAACTCAATACTCTCATTTTTTCAAAGATTCCATCTTTATACATTAAAAAGGTCTACTGACATAATATGTACATTGATTGAGATAATTTCGTTCAAAGATTCAATCTTTACTCATTAAAACACGCTTCGTGACGTCAAAGGGAACTCAAATAACTTTAACTCAAAACTCGTAGTTCTTCACAAATATTCAATCTTTATACATTAAAAAGGTCTAGTGACATAATAGGTACCTCGATTGAGGTAATTTCATTCAAAGATTCAATATTTACTCTTTAAAACACTCTTCGAGACGTCGCAGGGAACTCGAATATGTTTAACTTAAAACTCTAATTTTCTTTCAAAGATTAAACCTTTATACATTAAAAAGGTCTAGTGACATAATAAGTACCTCTATTGAGGTAATTTCATAGAAAGATTGAATCCTTACGCGTTAAAACACTATTCGGGACGTCATAGGGAACTCGGATAGGTTTAACTCATAACGCTCATTTCTTTTTGAAGATTCAATCTTTATATATAAAAGGTCCAGGGACAAAATAAGTCCCTTGATTCAAGTAATTTCAATCAAAGATTCAATCTTTACTCGTTGAAATACTTTTCGGGATGTCATAGGGAACTCGAATAAGTTTAACTCAAAACTGTCATTTTCTTTCCAAGATTCAATCTTTATACATTAAAAAGTTCTAGTAACATAAAAGGTACCTTTACTAAGGTATTTTCATTCAAAGATTCATTATTTAGTCATTAAAACACTGTTCACGACTTCATAGGTAAATCGAATAAGTTAAACTCAGAACTATCATTTTATACAGAGATTCAATCTTTAGACATTAAAAAGGTCTAGTAACATAATAGGTACCTCTATTGAGATGTTTTCATTCAAAGATTCAATCTTTATTCATTAAAACACTCTACGCGACTTCATAGGTAACTCGAATAAGTTAAACTCAGAACTCTCATTTTCTTTCCAAGATTCAATCTTTGTACATTAAAAAGGTCTAGTGACATAATAGCTGCCATGATTGAGGTAATTACATTCAAAGATTCAATATTTACTCCTTAAAACACTCTTTGGGACGTTACAGGGAACATGAATAGGTTTAACTCAAAACTCTCATTTTCTTTAAAGATACAATCTTTATACATTAAAAAGGTCTACTAACAAAATAAGTACCTTTATTGAGGTATTTTCGTTCAAAGATTCAATCTTTAGTCATTAAAACACTCTTCGCAACTTCATAGGTAACTCGAATAAGTTGAACTCAAAACTCTCATGTTCTTTCGAAGATTCAATCTTTATACATTAAAAAGGTTTAGTGACAGAATAGGTAACTTGATTGAGGTAATTTCATTCAAAGATTCAATCTTTACTCGTTAAAACACTCTTCGTGGCGTCAAAGGGAACTTGAATAACTTTCACTCGAAACACTCATTTCTTTTCAAAACGTCAATCTTTATAAATTAAAAAGATCTAGTGATGTAATAGCTACCTTGATTGAGGTAATTTCATTCAAAGATTCAATCTTTACTCATTAAAACACTCTTCGGGACGTTACAGGGAACTCGAATAAGTTTAACTCAAAAATCTCATTTTCTTTCAAAGATTCAATCTCTATACATTTAAAAGGTCTAGTAACAGAATTGGTACCTTTATTGTGGTATTTTTCATTCAAAGATTCAATCTTCAGTCATTAAAACACCCTTCACGATTTCATAGGTAACTCGAATAAGTTAAACTCAAAACATTCATTTTCTTTCAAAGATTCAATCTTTATACATTACAAAGGTCTAGTGGTAGAATAGGTACCTTGATTGAGGTAATTTCATTCAAAGATTCAATCTTTTCTCATTGAAACACTCTTCGTGACGTCAAAGGGAACTCGAATAACTTTAACTTAAAACTCTCATTTCTTTTCAAAGATTCAATCTTTATACAATAAAAATTTCTAGTGACATAATAGGTACCTTGATCGAGGTAATTTCATTCAAAGATTCAATCTTTATTCATTAAAACACTCTTCGGGATGCCAAAAAGAACTCGAATAAGTTTAACTCAAAACTCTAATTTTCTTTCAATGATTTAATCTTTATACATCAAAAAGTTCTAGTAACATAATAGGTTACTTTATTGAAGAATTTTCATTTGAAGATTCAATCTTTGGTTATTAAAACACTCTTCGCGACTTCGTAGGCAACTCGAATAAGTTAAACTCAATACTCTCATTTTTTTCAAAGATTCCATCTTTATACATTAAAAAGGTCTACTGACATAATAGGTACATTGATTGAGATAATTTCGTTCAAAGATTCAATCTTTACTCATTAAAACACGCTTCGTGACGTCAAAGGGAACTCAAATAACTTTAACTCAAAACTCGTAGTTCTTCACAAATATTCAATCTTTATACATTAAAAAGGTCTAGTGACATAATAGGTACCTTGATTGAGGTAATTTCATTCAAAGATTCAATATTTACTCTTTAAAACACTCTTCGAGACGTCGAAGGGAACTCGAATATGTTTAACTCAAAACTCTCATTTTCTTTCAAAGATTAAACCTTTATACATTAAAAAGGTCTAGTGACATAATAAGTACCTCTATTGAGGTAATTTCATACAAAGATTCAATCATTACGCGTTAAAACACTATTCGGGACATCATAGGGAACTCGGATAGGTTTAACTCATAACGCTCATTTCTTTTTAAAGATTCAATCTTTATATATAAAAGGTCCAGGGACAAAATAAATCCCTTGATTCAAGTAATTTCAATCAAAGATTCAATCTTTACTCGTTGAAATACTTTCCGGGATGTCATAGGGAACTCGAATAAGTTTAACTCAAAACAGTCATTTTCTTTCCAAGATTCAATCTTTATACAATAAAAAGGTCTAGTAACATAATAGGTACCTTTACTAAGGTATTTTCATTCAAAGATTCATTATTTAGTCATTAAGACACTGTTCATGACTTCATAGGTAAATCGAATAAGTTAAACTCAGAACTATCATTTTATTCCAAAGATTCAATCTTTAGACATTAAAAAGGTCTAGTAACATAATAGGTACCTTTATTGAGGTGTTTTCATTCAAAGATTCAATCTTTATTCATTAAAACACTTTTCGCGACTTCATAGGTAACTCGAATAAGTTAAACTCAAAACTCTCATTTTCTTGCCAAGATTCAATCTTTGTATATTAAAAAGGTCTTGTGACATAATAGCTACCTTGATTGAGGTAATTACATTCAAAGATTCAATATTTACTCCTTAAAACACTCTTTGGGACGTTACAGGGATCATGAATAAGTTTAACTCAAAACTCTCATTTTCTTTCAAAGATACAATCTTTATACATTAAAAAGGTCTAATAACAAAATAAGTACCTTTATTGAGGTATTTTCATTCAAAGATTTAATCTTTAGTCGTTAAAACACTCTTCGCAACTTCATAGGTAACTCGAATAAGTTGAACTCAAAACTCTCATGTTCTTTCAAAGATTCAATCTTTATACATTAAAAAGGTTTAGTGACAGAATAGGTACCTTGATTGAGGTAATTTCATTCAAAGATTCAATCTTTACTTATTAAAACACTCTTCGTGGCATCAAAGGGAACTTGAATAACTTTTAATCGAAACACTCATTTCTTTTCAAAACGTCAATCTTTATAAATTAAAAAGGTCTAGGGATGTAAAAGCTACCTTGACAGAGGTAATTTCATTTAATGATTCAATCTTTACTCATTAGAACACTCTTCGGGACGTTACAGGGAACTCGAATAAGTTTAACTCAAAAATCTCATTTTCTTTCAAAGATTCAATCTTTATACATTAAAAAGGTCTAGTAACAGAATTGGTACCTTTATTGTGGTATTTTTCATTCAAAGATTTAATCTTCAGTCATTAAAACACTCTTCGCGATTTCATAGGTAACTCGAATAAGTTAAACTCAAAACACTCATTTTCTTTCAAAGATTCAATCTTTATACATTACAAAGGTCTAGTGGTATAATAGGTACCTTGATTGAGGTAATTTCAATCAAAGATTCAATCTTTTCTAATTAAAACACTCTTCGTGACGTCAAAGGGAACTCGAATAACTTTAACTCAAAACTCTCATTTCTTTTTAAAGATTCAATTTGTATACAATAAAAATTTCTAGTGACTTAATAGGTACCTTGATCGAGGTAATTTCATTCAAAGATTCAATCTTTATTCATTAGTACACTCTTCGGGATGACAAAAGGAACTCGAATAAGTTTAACTCAAAACTCTAATTTTCTTTCAAAGATTCAATCTTTATACATCAAAAAGATCTAGTAACATAATAGGTTCCTTTATTGAGGAATTTTCATTTGAAGATTCAATCTTTGGTCATTAAAACACTCTTCGCGATTTCATAGGTAACTCGAATAAGTTAAACTCAATACTCTCATTTTTTTCAACGATTCCATCTTTATACATTAAAAAGGTCTACTGACATAATAGGTACATTGATTGAGATAATTTCGTTCAAAGATTCAATCTTTACTCATTAAAACACGTTTCGTGACGTCAAAGGGAACTCAAAGAAATTTAACTCAAAACTCGTAGTTCTTCACAAATATTCAATCTTTATACATTAAAAAGGTCTAGTGACATAATAGGTACCTTGATTGAGGTAATTTCATTCAAAGATTCAATATTTACTCTTTAAAACACTCTTCGAGACGGCGCAGGGAACTCGAATATGTTTAACTCAAAACTCTCATTTTCTTTCAAAGATTAAACCTTTATACATTAAAAAGGTCTAGTGACATAATAAGTACCTCTATTGAGGTAATTTCATACAAAGATTCAATCCTTACGCGTTAAAACACTATTCGGGACGTCATAGGGAACTCGGATAGGTTTAACTCATAACGCTCATTTCTTTTTAAAGATTCAATCTTTATATATAAAAGGTCCAGGGACAAAATAAGTCCCTTGATTCAAGTAATTTCACTCAAAGATTCAATCTTTACTCGTTGAAATACTCTTCGGGATGTCATAGGGAACTCGAATAAGTTTAACTCAAAACAGTCGTTTTCTTTCCAAGATTCAATCTTTATACATTAAAAAGGTCTAGTATCATAATAGGTACCTTTACTAAGGTATTTTCATTCAAAGATTCATTATTTAGTCATTAAAACACTGTTCACGACTTCATAGGTAAATCGAATAAGTTAAACTCAGAACTATCATTTTATTCCAAAGATTCAATCTTTAGACATTAAAAAGGTCTAGTGACATAATAGGTACCTTTATTGAGGTGTTTTCATTCAAAGATTCAATCTTTATTCATTGAAACACTCTTCGCGACTTCATAGGTAACTCGAATAAGTTAAACTCAAAACTCTCATTTTCTTTCCAAGATTCAATCTTTATGCATTAAAAAGGTCTAGTGACATAATAGCTAACTTGATTAAGGTAATTACATTCAAAGATTCAATATTTACTCCTTAAAACACTCTTTGGGACGTTACAGGGAACATGAATAGGTTTAACTCAAAACTCTCATTTTCTTTCAAGATACAATCTTTATACATTAAAAAGGTCTACTAACAAAATAAGTACCTTTATTGAGGTATTTTCGTTCAAAGATTCAATCTTTAGTCATTAAAACACTCTTCGCAACTTCATGGGTAACTCGAATAAGTTGAACTCAAAACTCTCATGTTCTTTCAAAGATTCAATCTGCATACATTAAAAAGGTTTAGTGACAGAATAGGTAACTTGATTGAGGTAATTTCATTCAAAGATTCAATCTTTACTCGTTAAAACACTCTTCGTGGCGTCAAAGGGAACTTGAATAACTTTCACTCGAAACACTCATTTCTTTTCAAAACGTCAATCTTTATAAATTAAAAAGATCTAGTGATGTAATAGCTACCTTGATTGAGGAAATTTCATTCAATGATTCAATCTTTACTCATTAAAACACTCTTCGGGACGTTACAGGGAACTCGAATAAGTTTAACTCAAAAATCTCATTTTCTTTCAAAGATTCAATCTTTATACATTAAAAAGGTCTTGTAACAGAATTGGTACCTTTATTGTGGTATTTTTCATTCAAAGATTCAATCTTCAGTCATTAAAACACCCTTCGCAATTTCATAGGTAACTCGAATAAGTTAAATTCAAAACATTCATTTTCTTTCCAAGATTCAATCTTTATACATTACAAAGGTCTAGTGGTAGAATAGGTACCTTGATTGAGGTATTTTCATTCAAAGATTCAATCTTTTCTCATTAAAACACTCTTCGTGACGTCAAAGAGAACTCGAATAACTTTAACTTAAAACTCTCATTTCTTTTCAAAGATTCAATCTTTATACAATAAAAATTTCTAGTGACTTAATAGGTACCTTGATCGAGGTAATTTCATTCAAAGATTCAATCTTTATTCATTAAAACACTCTTCGGGATGTCAAAAAGAACTCGAATAAGTTTAACTCAAAACTCTAATTTTCTTTCAAAGATTTAATCTTTATACATCAAAAAGATCTAGTAACATAATAGGTTCTTTTATTGAGGAATTTTCATTTGAAGATTCAATCTTTGGTCGTTAAAACACTCTTCGCGACTTCATAGGTAACTTGAATAAGTTAAACTCAATACTCTCATTTTTTTCAAAGATTCCATCTTTATACATTAAAAAGGTCTACTGACATAATAGGTACATTGATTGAGATAATTTCGTTCAAAGATTCAATATTTACTCATTAAAACACGCTTCGTGACGTCAAAGGGAACTCAAATAACTTTAACTCAAAACTCGTAGTTCTTCACAAATATTCAATCTTTATACATTAAAAAGGTCTAGTGACATAATTGGTACCTTGATTGAGGTAATTTCATTCAAAGATTCAATATTTACTCTTTAAAACACTCTTCGAGACGTCGAAGGGAACTCGAATATGTTTAACTCAAAACTCTCATTTTCTTTCAAAGATTAAACCTTTATACATTAAAAAGGTCTAGTGACATAATAAGTACCTCTATTGAGGTAATTTCATACAAAGATTGAATCCTTACGCGTTAAAACACTATTCGGGACTTCATAGGGAACTCGGATAGTTTAACTCATAACGCTCATTTCTTTTTAAAGATTCAATCTTTATATATAAAAGGTCCAGGGACAAAATAAGTCCCTTGATTCAAGTAATTTCAATCAAAGATTCAATCTTTACTCGTTGAAATACTTTTCGGGATGTCATAGAGAACTCGAATAAGTTTAACTGAAAACCGTCATTTTCTTTCCAAGATTCAATCTTTATACATTAAAAAGGTCTAGTAACATAATAGGTACCTTTACTAAGGTATTTTCATTCAAAGATTCATTATTTAGTCATTAAAAAACTGTTCACGACTTCATAGGTAAATCGAATAAGTTAAACTCAGAACTATCATTTTATTCCAAAGATTCAATCTTTAGACATTAAAAAGGTCTAGTAACATAATAGGTACCTTTATTGAGGTGTTTTCATTCAAAGATTCAATCTTTATTCATTAAAACACTCTTCGCGACTTCGTCGGTAACTCGAATAAGTTAAACTCAAAACTCTCATTTTCTTTCCAAGATTCAATCTTTGTATATCAAAAAGGTCTAGTGACATAATAGCTACCTTGATTGAGGTAATTACATTCAAAGATTCAATATTTACTCCTTAGAACACTCTTTGAGACGTTACAGGGAACATGAATAAGTTTAACTCAAAACTCTCAATTTCTTTCAAAGATACAATCTTGATACATTAAAAAGGTCTACTAACAAAATAAGTACCTTTATTGAGGTATTTTCATTCAAAGATTCAATCTTTAGTCATTCAAACACTCTTCGCAACTTCATAGGTAACTCGAATAAGTTGAACTCAAAACTCTCATGTTCTTTCAAAGATTCAATCTTTATACATTAAAAAGGTTTAGTGACAGAATAGGTACCTTGATTGAGGTAATTTCATTCAAAGATTCAATCTTTACTCATTAAAACACTCTTCGTAGCGTCAAAGGGAACTTGAATAACTTTAACTCGAAACACTCATTTCTTTTCAAAACGTCAATCTTTATAAATTAAAAAGGTCTAGTGATGTAATAGCTACCTTGACTGAGGTAATTTCATTCAATGATTCAATCTTTACTCATTAAAACACTCTTCGGGACGTTACAGGGAACTCGAATAAGTTTAACTCAAAAATCTCATTTTCTTTCAAAGATTCAATCTTTATACATTAAAAAGGTCTAGTAACAGAATTGGTACCTTTATTGTGGTATTTTTCATTCAAAGATTTAATCTTCAGTCATTAAAACACTCTTCGCGATTTCATATGTAACTCGAATAAGTTAAACTCAAAACACTCATTTTCTTTCAAAGATTCAATCTTTATACATTACAAAGGTCTAGTGGTAGAATAGGTACCTTAATTGAGGTAATTTCATTCAAAGATTCAATCTTTTCTCATTAAAACACTCTTCGTGACGTCAAAGGGAACTCGAATAACTTTAACTCAAAACTCTCATTTCTTTTTAAATATTCAATTTGTATACAATAAAAATTTCTAGTGGCTTAATAGGTACCTTGATCGAGGTAATTTCATTCAAAGATTCAATCTTTATTCATTAGTACACTCTTCGGGATGTCAAAAGGAACTCGAATAAGTTTAACTCAAAACTCTAATTTTCTTTCAAAGATTCAATCTTTATACATCAAAAAGATCTAGTAACATAATAGGTTCCTTTATTGAGGAATTTTCATTTGAAGATTCAATCTTTGGTCATTAAAACACTCTTCGCGACTTCATAGGTAACTCGAATAAGTTAAACTCAATACTCTCATTTTTTTCAACGATTCCATCTTTATACATTAAAAAGGTCTACTGACATAATAGGTACATTGATTGAGATAATTTCGTTCAAAGATTCAATCTTTACTCATTAAAACACGTTTCGTGACGTCAAAGGGAACTCAAATAAATTTAACTCAAAACTCATAGTTCTTCACAAATATTCAATCTTTATACATTAAAAAGGTCTAGTGACATAATAGGTACCTTGATTGAGGTAATTTCATTCAAAGATTCAATATTTACTCTTTAAAACGCTCTTCGAGAAGTCGCAGGGAACTCGAATATGTTTAACTCAAAACTCTCATTTTCTTTCCAAGATTAAAACTTTAAACATTAAAAAGGTCTAGTGACATAATAAGTACCTCTATTGAGGTAATTTCACACAAAGATTCAATCCTTACGCGTTAAAACACTATTCGGGACGTCATAGGGAACTCGTATAGGTTTAACTCATAACGCTCATTTCTTTTTAAAGATTCAATCTTTACATATAAAAGGTCCAGGGACAAAATAAGTCCCTTGATTCAAGTAATTTCAATCAAAGATTCAATCTTTACTCGTTGAAATACTCTTCGGGATGTCATAGGGAAATCGAATAAGTTTAACTCAAAACAGTCGTTTTCTTTCCAAGATTCAATCTTTATACGTTAAAAAGGTCTAGTCACATAATAGGTACCTTTACTAAGGTATTTTCATTCAAAGATTCATTATTTAGTCATTAAAACACTGTTCACGACTTCATAGGTAAATCGAATAAGTTAAACTCAGAACTATCATTTTATTCCAAAGATTCAATCTTTAGACATTAAAAAGGTCTAGTAAGATAATAGGTACCTTTATTGAGGTGTTTTCATTCAAAGATTCAATCTTTATTAATTAAAACACTCTTCGCGACTTCATAGGTAACTCGAATAAGTTAAACTTAAAACTCTCATTTTCTTTCCAAGATTCAATCTTTGTACATTAAAAAGGTCTAGTGACATAATAGCTTCCTTGATTAAGGTAATTACATTCAAAGATTCAATATTTACTCCTTAAAACACTCTTTGGGACGTTACAGGGAACATGAATAGGTTTAACTCAAAACTCTCATTTTCTTTCAAGATACAATCTTTATACATTAAAAAGGTCTACTAACAAAATAAGTAACTTTATTGAGGTATTTTCATTCAAAGACTCAATCTTTAGTCATTAAAACACTCTTCGCAACTTCATAGGTAACTCGAATAAGTTGAACTCAAAACTCTCATGTTCTTTCAAAGATTCAATCTTTATACATTAAAAAGGTTTAGTGACAGAATAGGTAACTTGATTGAGGTAATTTCATTCAAAGATTCAATCTTTACTCGTTAAAACACTCTTCGTGGCGTCAAAGGGAACTTGAATAACTTTAACTCGAAACACTAATTTCTTTTCAAAACGTCAATCTTTATAAATTAAAAAGATCTAGTGATGTAATAGCTACCTTGATTGAGGTAATTTCATTCAATGATTCAATCTTTACTCATTAAAACACTCTTCGGGACGTTACAGGGAACTCGAATAAGTTTAACTCAAAAATCTCATTTTCTTTCAAAGATTCAATCTTTAGTCATTAAAACACTCTTCGCAACTTCATAGGTAACTCGAATAAGTTGAACTCAAAACTCTCATGTTCTTTCAAAGATTCAATCTTTATACATTAAAAAGGTTTAGTGACAGAATAGGTAACTTGATTGAGGTAATTTCATTCAAAGATTCAATCTTTACTCGTTAAAACACTCTTCGTGGCGTCAAAGGGAACTTGAATAACTTTAACTCGAAACGCTCATTTCTTTTCAAAACGTCAATCTTTATAAATTAAAAAGATCTAGTGACGTAATAGCTACCTTGATTGAGGAAATTTCATTCAATGATTCAATCTTTTCTCATTAAAACACTCTTCGGGACGTTACAGGGAACTCGAATAAGTTTCACTCAAAAATCTCATTTTCTTTCAAAGATTCAATCTTTATATATTAAAAAGGTCTAGTAACAGAATTGGTACCTTTATTGTGGAATTTTTCATTCAAAGATTCAATCTTCAGTCATTAAAACACCCTTCGCGATTTCATAGGTAAGTCGAATAAGTTAAACTCAGAACATTAATTTAATTTCAAAGATTCAGTCTTTATACATTACAAAGGTCTAGTGGTAGAATAGGTACCTTGATTGAGGTAATTTCATTCAAAGATTCAATCTTTTCTTATTAAAACACTCTTCGTGACGTCAAAGGGAACTCGAATAACTTTAACTTAAAACTCTCATTTCTTTTCAAAGATTCAATCTTTATACAATAAAAATTTCTAGTGACTTAATAGGTACCTTGACCGAGGTAATTTCATTCAAAGATTCAATCTTTATTCATTAAAACACTCTTCGGGATGTCAAAAAGAACTCGAATAAGTTTAACTTAAAACTCTAATTTTCTTTCAAAGATTTAATCTTTATACATCAAAAAGATCTAGTAACATAATAGGTTCCTTTATTGAGAAATTTTCATTTGAAGATTCAATCTTTGGTCATTAAAACACTCTTCGCGACTTCATAGGTAACTCGAATAAGTTAAACTCAATACTCTCATTTTTTTCAAAGATTCCATCTTTATACATTAAAAAGGTCTACTGACATAATAGGTACATTGATTGAGATAATTTCGTTCAAAGATTCAATCTTTACTCATTAAAACACGCTTCGTGACGTCAAAGGGAACTCAAATAACTTTAACTCAAAACTCGTAGTTGTTCACAAATATTCAATCTTTATACATTAAAAAGGTCTAGTGACATAATAGGTACCTTGATTGAGGTAATTTAATTCAAAGATTCAATATTTACTCTTTAAAACACTCTTCGAGACGTCGCAGGGAACTCGAATATGTTTAACTCAAAACTCTCATTTTCTTTCAAAGATTAAACCTTTATACATTAAAAAGTTCTAGTGACATAATAAGTACCTCTATTGAGGTAATTTCATACGAAGATTCAATCCTTACGCGCTAAAACACTATTCGGGACGTCATAGGGAACTCGGATTGGTTTAACTCATAACGCTCATTTCTTTTTAAAGATTCAATCTTTAAATATAAAAGCTCCAGGGACAAAATAAGTCCCTTAATTCAAGTAATTTCAATCAAAGATTCAATCTTTACTCGTTGAAATACTCTTCTGGATGTCATAGGGAACTCGAATAAGTTTAACTCAAAACAGTCAATTTCTTTTCTAGATTCATTCTTTATACATTAAAAAGGTCTAGTAACATAATAGGTACCTTTACTAAGGTATTTTCATTCAAAGATTCATTATTTAGTCATTAAAACACTTTTCACGACTTCATAGGTAAATCGAATAAGTTAAACTCAGAACTATCATTTTATTCCAAAGATTCAATCTTTAGACATTAAAAAGGTCTAGTAACATAATAGGTACCTTTATTGAGGTGTTTTCATTCAAAGAGTCAATCTTTATTCATTAAAACACTCTTCGCGACTTCATAGGTAACTCGAATAAGTTAAACTCAAAACTCTCATTTTCTTTCCAAGATTCAATCTTTATACATTAAAAAGGTCTAGTGACATAATAGCTACCTTGATTAAGGTAATTACATTCAAAGATTCAATATTTACTCCTTAAAACACTCTTTGGGACGTTACCGGGAACATGAATAGGTTTAACTCAAAACTCTCATTTTCGTTCAAGATACAATCTTTATACATTAAAAAGGTCTACTAACAAAATAAGTACCTTTATTGAGGTATTTTCATTCAAAGATTCAATCTTTAGTCATTAAAACACTCTTCGCAACTTCATAGGTAACTCGAATAAGTTGAACTCAAAACTCTCATGGTCTTTCAAAGATTCAATCTTTATACATTAAAAAGGTTTAGTGACAGAATAGGTAACTTGATTGAGGTAATTTCATTCAAAGATTCAATCTTTACTCGTTAAAACACTCTTCGTGACGTCAAAGGGAACTTGAATAACTTTAACTCGAAACACTCTTTTCTTTTCAAAACGTCAATCTTTATAAATTAAAAGATCTAGTGATGTAATAGCTACCTTGATTGAGGTAATTTCATTCAATGATTCAATCTTTACTCATTAAAAAACTCTTCGGGACGTTACAGGGAACTCGAATAAGTTTAACTCAAAAATCTCATTTTCTTTCAAAGATTCAATCTTTATACATTAAAAAGGTCTAGTAACAGAATTGGTACCTTTATTGTAGTATTTTTCATTCAAAGATTCAATCTTTAGTCATTAAAACACCCTTCCCGATTTCATAGGTAACTCGAATAAGTTACACTCAAAACATTCATTTTCTTTCAAAGATTCAATCTTTATACATTACAAAGGTCTAGTGGTAGAATAGGTACCTTGATTGAGGTAATTTCATTCAAAGATTCAATCTTTTCTCATTAAAACACTCTTCGTGACGTCAAAGGGAACTCGAATAACTTTAACTTAAAACTCTCATTTCTTTTCAAAGATTCAATCTTTATACAATAAAAATTTCTAGTGACTTAATAGGTACCTTGATCAAGGTAATTTCATTCAAAGATTCAATCTTTATTCATTAAAACACTCTTCGGGATGTCAAAAAGAACTCGAATAAGTTTAACTCAAAACTCTAATTTTCTTTCAAAGTTTTAATCTTTATACATCAAAAAGATCTAGTAACATAATAGGTTCCTTTATTGAGGAATTTTCATTTGAAGATTCAATCTTTGGTCATTAAAACACTCTTCGCGACTTCATAGGTAACTCGAATAAGTTAAACTCAATACTCTCATTTTTTTCAAAGATTCCATCTTTATACATTAAAAAGGTCTACTGACATAATAGGTACATTGATTGAGATAATTTCGTTCAAAGATTCAATCTTTACTCATTAAAACACGTTTCGTGACGTCAAAGGGAACTCAAATAACTTTAACTCAAAGTCGTAGTTCTTCACAAATATTCAATCTTTATACATTAAAAAGGTCTAGTGACATAATAGGTACCTTGATTGAGGTAATTTCATTCAAATATTCAATATTTACTCTTTAAAACACTCTTCGAGACGTCGCAGGGAACTCGAATATGTTTAACTCAAAACTCTCATTTTCTTTCAAAGATTAAACCTTTATACATTAAAAAGGTCTAGTAACATAATAAGTACCTCTATTGAGGTAATTTCATACAAAGATTGAATCCTTACGCGTTAAAACACTGTTCGGGACGTCATAGGGAACTCGGATAGGTTTAACTCATAACGCTCATTTCTTTTTAAAGATTCAATCTTTATATATAAAAGGTCCAGGGACAAAATAAGTCCCTTGATTCAAGTAATTTCAATCAAAGATTCAATCTTTACTCGTTGAAATACTTTTCGGGATGTCATAGGGAACTCGAATAAGTTTAACTCAAAAGAGTCGTTTTCTTTCTAAGATTCAATCTTTATACATTAAAAAGGTCTAGTAACATAATAGGTACCTTTACTAAGGTATTTTCATTCAAAGATTCATTATTTTGTCATTAAAACACTGTTCAGGACTTCATAGGTAAATCGAATAAGTTAAACTCAGAACTATCATTTTATTCAAGAGATTCAATCTTTAGACATTAAAAAGGTCTAGTAACATAATAGGTACCTTTATTGAGGTGTTTTCATTCAAATATTCAATCTTTATTCATTAAAACACTCTTCGCGACTTCATAGGTAACTCGAATAAGTTAAACTCAAAACTCTCATTTTCTTTCCAAGATTCAATCTTTGTACATTAAAAAGGTCTAGTGACATAATAGCTACCTTGATTGAGGTAATTACATTCAAAGATTCAATATTTACTCCTTAAAACACTCTTTGGGACGTTACAGGGAACATGAATAAGTTTGACTCAAAACTCACATTTTCTTTCAAGATACAATCTTTATACATTAAAAAGGTCTACTAACAAAATAAGTACCTTTATTGAGGTATTTTCATTCAAAGTTTCAATCTTTAGTCATTAAAACACTCTTCGCAACTTCATAGGTAACTCGAATAAGTTGAACTCAAAACTCTCATGTTCTTTCGAAGATTCAATCTTTATACATTAAAAAGGTTTAGTGACAGAATAGGTAACTTGATTGAGGTAATTTCATTCAAAGATTCAATCTTTACTCGTTAAAACACTCTTCGTGGCGTCAAAGGGAACTTGAATACCTTTAACTCGAAACACTCATTTCTTTTCAAAACGTCAATCTTTATAAATTAAAAAGATCTAGTGATGTAATAGCTACCTTGATTGAGGTAATTTCATTCAATGATTCAATCTTTACTCATTAAAACACTCTTCGGGACGTTACAGGGAACTCGAATAAGTTTAACTCAAAAATCTCATTTTCTTTCAAATATTCAATCTTTATACATTAAAAAGGTCTAGTAACAGAATTGGTACCTTTATTGTGGTATTTTTCATTCAAAGATTCAATCTTCAGTCATTAAAACACCCTTCGCGATTTCATAGGTAACTCGAATAAGTTAAACTCAAAACATTCATTTTCTTTCAAAGATTCAATCTTTATACATTACAAAGGTCTAGTGGTAGAATAGGTACCTTGATTGAGGTAATTTCATTCAAAGATTCAATCTTTTCTCATTAAAACACTCTTCGTGACGTCAAAGGGAACTCGAATACATTTAACTCAAAACTCTCATTTCTTTTTAAAGATTCAATTTGTATACAATAAAAATTTCTACTGACTTAATAGGTACCTTAATCGAGTTAATTTCATTCAAAGATTCAATCTTTATTCATTAGTACACTCTTCGGCATGTCAAAAGGAACTCGAATAAGTTTAACTCAAAACTCTAATTTTCTTTCAAAGATTCAATTTTTATACATCAAAAAGATCTAGTAACATAATAGGTTCCTTTATTGAGGAATTTTCATTTGAAGATTCAATCTTTGGTCATTAAAACACTCTTCCCGACTTCATAGGTAACTTGAATAAGTTAAACTCAACACTCTCATTTTTTTCAACGATTCCATCTTTATACATTAAAAAGGTCTACTGACATAATAGGTACATTGATTGAGATAATTTCGTTCAAAGATTCAATCTTTACTCTTTAGAACAAGTTTCGTGACGTCAAAGGGAACTCAAATAAATTTAACTCAAAACTCGTAGTTCTTCACAAATATTCAATCTTTATACATTAAAAAGGTCTAGTGACATAATAGGTACCTTGATTGAGGTAATTTCATTCAAAGATTCAATATTTACTCTTTAAAACACTCTTCGAGACGTCGCAGGGAACTTGAATATGTTTAACTCAAAACTCTCATTTTTTTTCAAAGATTAAACCTTTATACATTAAAATGGTCTAGTGACATAATAAGTACCTCTATTGAGGTAATTTCATACAAAGATTCAATCCTTACGCGTTAAAACACTATTCGGGACGTCATAGGGAACTCGGATAGGTTTAACTCATAACGCTCATTTCTTTTTAAAGATTCAATCTTTATATGTAAAAAGTCCAGGGACAAAATAAGTCCCTTGATTCAAGTAATTTCAATCAAAGATTCAATCTTTACTCGTTGAAATACATTTCGGGATGTCATAGGGAACTCGAATAAGTTTAACACAAAAGAGTCGTTTTCTTTCCAAGATTCAATCTTTATACATTAAAAAGGTCTAGTAACATAATAGGTTCCTTTACTAAGGTATTTTCATTCAAAGATTCATTATTTAGTCATTAAAACACTGTTCACGACTTCATAGGTAAATCGAATAAGTTAAACTCAGAACTATCATTTTATTCCAAAGATTCAATCTTTAGACATTAAAAAGGTCTAGTAACATAATAGGTACCTTTATTGAGGTGTTTTCATTCAAATATTCAATCTTTATTCATTAAAACACTCTTCGTGACTTCATAGGTAACTCGAATAAGTTAAACTCAAAACTCTCATTTTCTTTCCAAGATTCAATCTTTATACATTAAAAAGGTCTAGTGACATAATAGCTACCTTGATTAAGGAAATTACATTCAAAGATTCAATATTTAGTCCTTAAAACACTCTTTGGGACGTTACAGGGAACATGAATAGGTTTAACTCAAAACTCTCATTTTCTTTCAAGATACAATCTTTATGCATTAAAAAGGTCTACTAACAAAATAAGTACCTTTATTGAGGTATTTTCATTCAAAGATTCAATCTTTAGTCATTAAAACACTCTTCGCAACTTCATAGGTAACTCGAATAAGTTGAACTCAAAACTCTCATGTTCTTTCAAAGATTCAATCTTTATACATTAAAAAGGTTTAGTGACAGAATAGGTAACTTGATTAAGGTAACTTGATTAAGGTAACTTGATTAAGGTAACTTTAACTCGAAACACTCTTTTCTTTTCAAAACGTCAATCTTTATAAATTAAAAAGATCTAGTGATGTAATAGCTACCTTGATTGAGGTAATTTCATTCAATGATTCAATCTTTACTCATTAAAACACTCTTCGGGACGTTACAGGGAACTCGAATAAGTTTAACTCAAAAATCTTTTTTTCTTTCAAAGATTAAATCTTTATACATTAAAAAGGTCTAGTAACAGAATTGGTACCTTTATTGTAGTATTTTTCATTCAAAGATTCAATCTTCGGTCATTAAAACACCCTTTGCGATTTCATAGGTAACTCGAATAAGTTAAACTCAAAACATTCATTTTCTTTCAAAGATTCAATCTTTATACATTACAAAGGTCTTGTGGTAGAATAGGTACCTTGATTGAGGTAATTTCATTCAAAGATTCAATCTTTTCTTATTAAAACACTCTTCGTGACGTCAAAGGGAACTCGAATAACTTTAACTTAAAGCTCTCATTTCTTTTCAAAGATTCAATCTTTATACAATAAAAATTTCTAGTGACTTAATAGGTACCTTGATCAAGGTAATTTCATTCAAAGATTCAATCTTTATTCATTAAAACACTCTTCGGGATGTCAAAAAGAACTCGAATAAGTTTAACTCAAAACAGTCATTTTCTTTCCAAGATTCAATCTTTATACATTAAAAAGGTCTAGTAACATAATAGGTACCTTTACTAAGGTATTTTCATTCAAAGATTCATTATTTAGTCATTAAAACACTGTTCATGACTTCATAGGTAAATCGAATAAGTTAAACTCAGAACTATCATTTTATTCCAAAGATTCAATCTTTAGACATTAAAAAGGTCTAGTAACATAATAGGTACCTTTATTGAGGTGTTTTCATTCAAAGATTCAATCTTTATTCATTAAAACACTTTTCGCGACTTCATAGGTAACTCGAATAAGTTAAACTCAAAACTCTCATTTTCTTTCCAAGATTCAATCTCTGTATATTAAAAAGGTCTTGTGACATAATAGCTACCTTGATTGAGGTAATTACATTCAAAGATTCAATATTTACTCCTTAAAACACTCTTTGGGACGTTACAGGGAACATGAATAAGTTTAACTCAAAACTCTCATTTTCTTTCAAAGATACAATCTTTATACATTAAAAAGGTCTACTAACAAAATAAGTACGTTTATTGAGGTATTTTCATTCAAAGATTTAATCTTTAGTCGTTAAAACACTCTTCGCAACTTCATAGGTAACTCGAATAAGTTGAACTCAAAACACTCATTTTCTTTCAAAGATTCAATCTTTATACATTACAAAGGTCTAGTGGTATAATAGGTACCTTGATTGAGGTAATTTCATTCAAAGATTCAATCTTTACTTATTAAAACACTCTTCGTGGCATCAAAGGGAACTTGAATAACTTTAAATCGAAACACTCATTTCTTTTCAAAACGTCAATCTTTATAAATTAAAAAGGTCTAGGGATGTAAAAGCTACCTTGACAGAGGTAATTTCATTTAATGATTCAATCTTTACTCATTAAAACACTCTTCGGGACGTTACAGGGAACTCGAATAAGTTTAACTCAAAAATCTCATTTTCTTTCAAAGATTCAATCTTTATACATTAAAAAGGTCTAGTAACAGAATTGGTACCTTTATTGTGGTATTTTTCATTCAAAGATTTAATCTTCAGTCATTAAAACACTCTTCGCGATTTCATAGGTAATTCGAATAAGTTAAACTCAAAACACTCATTTTCTTTCAAAGATTCAATCTTTATACATTACAAACGTCTAGTGGTATAATAGGTACCTTGATTGAGGTAATTTCATTCAAAGATTCAATCTTTTCTAATTAAAACACTCTTCGTGACGTCAAAGGGAACTCGAATAACTTTAACTCAAAACTCTCATTTCTTTTTAAAGATTCAATTTGTATACAATAAAAATTTCTAGTGACTTAATAGGTACCTTGATCGAGGTAATTTCATTCAAAGATTCAATCTTTATTCATTAGTACACTCTTCGGGATGACAAAAGGAACTCGAATAAGTTTAACTCAAAACTCTAATTTTCTTTCAAAGATTCAATCTTTATACATCAAAAAGATCTAGTAACATAATAGGTTCCTTTATTGAGGAATTTTCATTTGAAGATTCAATCTTTGGTCATTAAAACACTCTTCGCGACTTCATAGGTAACTCGAATAAGTTAAACTCAATACTCTCATTTTTTTCAACGATTCCATCTTTATACATTAAAAAGGTCTACTGACATAATAGGTACATTGATTGAGATAATTTCGTTCAAAGATTCAATCTTTACTCATTAAAACACGTTTCGTGACGTCAAAGGGAACTCAAAGAAATTTAACTCAAAACTCGTAGTTCTTCACAAATATTCAATCTTTATACATTAAAAAGGTCTAGTGACATAATAGGTACCTTGATTGAGGTAATTTCATTCAAAGATTCAATATTTACTCTTTAAAACACTCTTCGAGACGGCGCAGGGAACTCGAATATGTTTAACTCAAAACTCTCATTTTCTTTCAAAGATTAAACCTTTATACATTAAAAAGGTCTAGTGACATAATAAGTACCTCTATTGAGGTAATTTCATACAAAGATTCAATCCTTACGCGTTAAAACACTATTCGGGACGTCATAGGGAACTCGGATAGGTTTAACTCATAACGCTCATTTCTTTTTAAAGATTCAATCTTTATATATAAAAGGTCCAGGGACAAAATAAGTCCCTTGATTCAAGTAATTTCACTCAAAGATTCAATCTTTACTCGTTGAAATACTCTTCGGGATGTCATAGGGAACTCGAATAAGTTTAACTCAAAACAGTCGTTTTCTTTCCAAGATTCAATCTTTATACATTAAAAAGGTCTAGTATCATAATAGGTACCTTTACTAAGGTATTTTCATTCTAAGATTCATTATTTAGTCATTAAAACACTGTTCACGACTTCATAGGTAAATCGAATAAGTTAAACTCAGAACTATCATTTTATTCCAAAGATTCAATCTTTAGACATTAAAAAGGTCTAGTAACATAATAGGTACCTTTATTGAGGTGTTTTCATTCAAAGATTCAATCTTTATTCATTGAAACACTCTTCGCGACTTCATAGGTAACTCGAATAAGTTAAACTCAAAACTCTCATTTTCTTTCCAAGATTCAATCTTTATGCATTAAAAAGGTCTAGTGACATAATAGCTAACTTGATTAAGGTAATTACATTCAAAGATTCAATATTTACTCCTTAAAACACTCTTTGGGACGTTACAGGGAACATGAATAGTTTTAACTCAAAACTCTCATTTTCTTTCAAGATACAATCTTTATACATTAAAAAGGTCTACTAACAAAATAAGTACCTTTATTGAGGTATTTTCATTCGAAGATTCAATCTTTAGTCATTAAAACACTCTTCGCAACTTCATAGGTAACTCGAATAAGTTGAACTCAAAACTCTCATGTTCTTTCAAAGATTCAATCTGCATACATTAAAAAGGTTTAGTGACAGAATAGGTAACTTGATTGAGGTAATTTCATTCAAAGATTCAATCTTTACTCGTTAAAACACTCTTCGTGGCGTCAAAGGGAACTTGAATAACTTTCACTCGAAACACTCATTTCTTTTCAAAACGTCAATCTTTATAAATTAAAAAGATCTAGTGATGTAATAGCTACCTTGATTGAGGAAATTTCATTCAATGATTCAATCTTTACTCATTAAAACACTCTTCGGGACGTTACAGGGAACTCGAATAAGTTTAACTCAAAAATCTCATTTTCTTTCAAAGATTCAATCTTTATACATTAAAAAGGTCTTGTAACAGAATTGGTACCTTTATTGTGGTATTTTTCATTCAAAGATTCAATCTTCAGTCATTAAAACACCCTTCGCGATTTCATAGGTAACTCGAATAGGTTAAATTCAAAACATTCATTTTCTTTCAAAGATTCAATCTTTATACATTACAAAGGTCTAGTGGTAGAATAGGTACCTTGATTGAGGTATTTTCATTCAAAGATTCAATCTTTTCTCATTAAAACACTCTTCGTGACGTCAAAGAGAACTCGAATAACTTTAACTTAAAACTCTCATTTCTTTTCAAAGATTCAATCTTTATACAATAAAAATTTCTAGTGACTTAATAGGTACCTTGATCGAGGTAATTTCATTCAAAGATTCAATCTTTATTCATTAAAACACTCTTCGGGATGTCAAAAAGAACTCGAATAAGTTTAACTCAAAACTCGTAGTTCTTCACAAATATTCAATCTTTTTACATTAAAAAGGTCTAGTGACATAATTGGTACCTTGATTGAGGTAATTTCATTCAAAGATTCAATATTTACTCTTTAAAACACTCTTCGAGACGTCGAAGGGAACTCGAATATGTTTAACTCAAAACTCTCATTTTCTTTCAAAGATTAAACCTTTATACATTAAAAAGGTCTAGTGACATAATAAGTACCTCTATTGAGGTAATTTCATACAAAGATTGAATCCTTACGTGTTAAAACACTATTCGGGACTTCATAGGGAACTCGGATAGTTTAACTCATAACGCTCATTTCTTTTTAAAGATTCAATCTTTATATATATAAGGTCCAGGGACAAAATAAGTCCCTTGATTCAAGTAATTTCAATCAAAGATTCAATCTTTACTCGTTGAAATACTTTTCGGGATGTCATAGAGAACTCGAATAAGTTTAACTGAAAACCGTCATTTTCTTTCCAAGATTCAATCTTTATACATTAAAAAGGTCTAGTAACATAATAGGTACCTTTACTAAGGTATTTTCATTCAAAGATTCATTATTTAGTCAATAAAACACTGTTCACGACTTCATAGGTAAATCGAATAAGTTAAACTCAGAACTATTATTTTATTCCAAAGATTCAATCTTTAGACATTAAAAAGGTCTAGTAACATAATAGGTACCTTTATTGAGGTGTTTTCATTCAAGGATTCAATCTTTATTCATTAAAACACTCTTCGCGACTTCTTCGGTAACTCGAATAAGTAAAACTCAAAACTCTCATTTTCTTTCCAAGATTCAATCTTTGTATATCAAAAAGGTCTAGTGACATAATAGCTACCTTGATTGAGGTAATTACATTCAAAGATTCAATATTTACTCCTTAAAACACTCTTTGAGACGTTACAGGGAACATGAATAAGTTTAACTCAAAACTCTCAATTTCTTTCAAAGATACAATCTTGATACATTAAAAAGGTCTACTAACAAAATAAGTACCTTTATTGAGGTATTTTCATTCAAAGATTCAATCTTTAGTCATTCAAACACTCTTCGCAACTTCATAGCTAACTCGAATAAGTTGAACTCAAAACTCTCATGTTCTTTCAAAGATTCAATCTTTATACATTAAAAAGGTTTAGTGACAGAATAGGTACCTTGATTGAGGTAATTTCATTCAAAGATTCAATCTTTACTCATTAAAACACTCTTCGTAGCGTCAAAGGGAACTTGAATAACTTTAACTCGAAACACTCATTTCTTTTCAAAACGTCAATCTTTATAAATTAAAAAGGTCTAGTGATGTAATAGCTACCTTGACTGAGTTAATTTCATTCAATGATTCAATCTTTACTCATTAAAACACTCTTCGGGACGTTACAGGGAACTCGAATAAGTTTAACTCAAAAATCTCATTTTCTTTCAAAGATTCAATCTTTATACATTAAAAAGGTCTAGTAACAGAATTGGTACCTTTATTGTGGTATTTTTCATTCAAAGATTTAATCTTCAGTCATTAAAACACTCTTCGCGATTTCATATGTAACTCGAATAAGTTAAACTCAAAACACTCATTTTCTTTCAAAGATTCATTTCTTTTTAAAGATTCAATCTTTATATATAAAAGGTCTAGGGACAAAAGAAGTTCCTTGATTCAAGTAATTTCCATCAAAGATTCAATCTTTACTCGTTGAAATACTCTTCGGGATGTCATAGGGAACTCGAATAAGTTTAACTCAAAACAGTCATTTTCATTCCAAGATTCAATCTTTATACATTAAAAAGGTCTTGTAACATAATAGGTACCTTTACTACGGTATTTTCATTCAAAGATTCATTATTTAGTCATTAAAACACTGTTCACGACTTCATAGGTAAATCGAATAAGTTGAACTCAGAACTATCATTTTATTCCAAAGATTCAATCTTTAGACATTAAAAAGGTCTAGTAACATAATAGGTACCTTTATTGAGGTGTTTTCATTCAAAGATTCAATCTTTATTCATGAAAACACTCTTCGAGACTTCATAGGTAACTCGAATAAGTTAAACTCAAAACTCTCACTTTCTTTCCAAGATTCAATCTTTGTACATTAAAAAGGTCTAGTGACATAATAGCTGCCTGGATTGAGGTAATTACATTCAAAGATTCAATATTTACTCATTAAAACACTCTTTGGGACGTTACAGTGAACGTGTATGAGTTTAACTCAAAACTCTCATTTTCTTTCAAAGATACAGTCTTTATACATTAAAAAGGTCTACTAACAAAATAAGTACCTTTATTGAGGTATTTTCATTCAAAGATTCAATCTTTAGTCATTAAAACACTCTTCGCAACTTCATAGGTAGCTCGAATAAGTTGAACTCAAAACTCTCATGTTCTTTCAAAGATTCAATCTTTATACATTAAAAAGGTTTAGTGACAGAATAGGTACCTTGATTGAGGTAATTTCATTCAAAGATTCAATCTTTACTCATTAAAACACTCTTCGTGACGTCAAAGGGAACTTGAATAACTTTAACTCGAAACACTCATTTCTTTTCAAAACGTCAATCTTTATAAATTAAAAAGGTCTAGTGATGTAATAGCTGCCTTGATTGAGGTAATTTCATTCAATGATTCAATCTTTACTCAATAAAACACTCTTCGGGACGTTACAGGGAACTCGAATAAGTTTAACTCAAAAATCTCATTTTCTTTCAAAGATTCAATCTTTATACATTGGAAAGGTCTAGTAACAGAATTGGTACCTTTATTGTGGTATTTTCCATCCAAAGATTCAATCTTCAGTCATTAAAACACTCTTCGCGATTTCATAGGTAACTCAAATAAGTTAAACTCAAAACACTCATTTTCTTTCAAAGATTCAATCTTTATACATTACAAAGGTCTAGTGGTAGAATAGGTACCTTGATTGAGGTAATTTCACTCAAAGATTCAATCTTTACTCATTAAAACACTCTTCGTGACGTCAAAGGGAACTTGAATAACTTTAATTCGAAACACTCATTTCTTTTCAAAACGTCAATCTTTATAAATTAAAAAGGTCTAGTGATGTAATAGCTACCTTGATTGAGGTAATTTCATTCAATGATTCAATCTTTACTCATTAAAACACTCTTCGGGACGTTACAGGGAACTCGAATAAGTTTAACTCAAAAATCTCATTTTCTTTCAAAGATTCAATCTTTATACATTGGAAAGGTCTAGTAACAGAATTGGTACCTTTATTGTGGTATTTTCCATTCAAAGATTCAATCTTCAGTCATTAAAACACTCTTCGCGATTTCATAGGTAACTCGAATAAGTTAAACTCAAAACACTCATTTTCTTTCAAAGATTCAATCTTTATACATTACAAAGGTCTAGTGGTAGAATAGGTACCTTGATTGAGGTAATTTCATTCAAAGATTCAATCTTTACTCATTAAAACACTCTTCGTGACGTCAAAGGGAACTCGAATAACTTTAACTCAAAACTCTCATTTCTTTTCAAAGATTCAATCTTTATACAATAAAAATTTATAGTGACTTAATAGGTACCTCGATTGAGGTAATTTCATTCAAAGATTCAATCTTTATTCATTAAAACACTCTTCGGGATGTCAAAAGGAACTCGAGTAAGTTTAACTCAAAACTCTAATTTTCTTTCAAAGATTCAATCTTTATACATCAAAAAGATCTAGTAACATAATAGGTTCCTGTATTGAGGAATTTTCATTTGAAGATTCAATCTTTGGTCATTAAAACACTCTTCGCGACTTCATAGGTAACTCGAATAAGTTAAACTCAATACTCTCATTTTTTTCAAAGATTCCATCTTTATACATTAAAAAGGTCTACTGACATAATAGGTACATTGATTGAGATAATTTCGTTCAAAGATTCAATCTTTACTCATTAAAACACGCTTCGAGACGTCAAAGGGAACTCAAATAACTTTAACTCAAAACTCGTAGTTCTTCACAAATATTCAATCTTTATACATTAAAAAGGTCTAGTGACATAATAGGTACCTTGATTGAGATAATTTCATTCAAAGATTCAATATTTACTCTTTAAAACACTCTTCGAGACGTCGCAGGGAACTCGAATATGTTTAACTCAAAACTTTCATTTTCTTTCAAAGATTAAACCTTTATACATTAAAATGGTCTAGTGACATAATAAGTACCTCTATTGAGGTAATTTCATACAAAGATTCAGTCCTTACGCGTTAAAACACTATTCGGGACGTCATAGGGAACTCGGATAGGTTTAACTCATAACGCTCATTTCTTTTCAAATATTCAATCTTTATCTATAAAAGGTCCAGGGACAAAAGAAGTCCCATGATTCAAGTAATTTCAATCAAAGATTCAATCTTTACTCGTTGAAATACTCTTCGGGATGTCATAGGGAACTCGAATAAGTTTAACTCAAAATAGTCATTTTCTTTCCAAAATTCAATCTTTATATATTAAAAAGGTCTTGTAACATAAAAGGTACCTTTACTAAGGTATTTTCATTCAAAGATTCATTATTTAGTCATTAAAACACTGTTCACGACTTCATAGGTAAATCGAATAAGTTGAACTCAGAACTATCATTTTATTCCAAAGATTCAATCTTTAGACATTAAAAAGGTCTAGTAACATAATAGGTACCTTTATTGAGGTGTTTTCATTCAAGGATTCGATCTTTATTCATTAAAACACTCTTCGCGACTTCATAGGTAACTCGAATAAGTTAAACTCAAAACTCTCACTTTCTTTCCAAGATTCAATCTTTGTACATTAAAAAGGTCTAGTGACATAATAGCTACCTCGATTGAGGTAATTACATTCAAAGATTCAATATTTACTCATTAAAACACTCTTTGGGACGTTACAGGGAACGTGTATGAGTTTAACTCAAAACTCTCATTTTCTTTCAAAGATACAGTCTTTATACATAAAAAAGGTCTACTAACAAAATAAGTACCTTTATTGAGGTATTTTCATTCAAAGATTCAATCTTTAGTCATTAAAACACTCTTCGCAACTTCATAGGTAGCTCGAATAAGTTGAACTCAAAACTCTCATGTTCTTTCAAAGATTCAATCTTTATACATTAAAAAGGTTTAGTGACAGAATAGGTACCTTGATTGAGGTAATTTCATTCAAAGATTCAATCTTTACTCATTAAAACACTCTTCGTGACGTCAAAGGGAACTTGAATAACTTTAACTCGAAACACTCATTTCTTTTCAAAACGTCAATCTTTATAAATTAAAAAGGTCTAGTGATGTAATAGCTACCTTGATTGAGGTAATTTCATTCAATGATTCAATCTTTACTCATTAAAACACTCTTCGGGACGTTACAGGGAACTCGAATAAGTTTAACTCAAAAATCTCATTTTCTTTCAAAGATTCAATCTTTATACATTGGAAAGGTCTAGTAACAGAATTGGTACCTTTATTGTGGTATTTTTCATTCAAAGATTCAATCTTCAGTCATTAAAACACTCTTCGCGATTTCATTGGTAACTCGAATAAGTTAAATTCAAAACACTCATTTTCTTTCAAAGATTCAATCTTTATACATTACAAAGTTCTAGTGGTAGAATAGGTACCTTGATTGAGGTAATTTCATTCAAAGATTCAATCTTTAATCATTAAAACACTCTTCGTGACGTCAAAGGGAACTCGAATAACTTTAACTTAAAACTCTCATTTCTTTTCAAAGATTCAATCTTTATACAATAAAAATTTCTAGTGACTTAATAGGTACCTCGATTGAGGTAATTTCATTCAAAGATTCAATCTTTATTCATTAAAACACTCTTCGGGATGTCAAAAGGAACTCGAGTAAGTTTAACTCAAAACTCTAATTTTCTTTCAAAGATTCAATCTTTATACATAAAAAAGATCTAGTAACATAATAGGTTCCTGTATTGAGGAATATTCATTTGAAGATTCAATCTTTGGTCATTAAAACACTCTTCGCGACTTCATAGGTAACTCGAATAAGTTAAACTCAATACTCTCATTTTTTTCAAAGATTTCATCTTTATACATTAAAAAGGTCTACTGACATAATAGGTACATTGATTGAGATAATTTCGTTCAAAGATTCAATCTTTACTCATTAAAACACGCTTCGTGACGTCAAAGGGAACTCAACTAACTTTAACTCAAAACTCGTAGTTCTTCACAAATATTCAATCTTTATACATTAAAAAGGTCTAGTGACATAATAGGTACCTTGATTGAGGTAATTTCATTCAAAGATTCAATATTTACTCTTTAAAACACTCTTCGAGACGTCGCAGGGAACTCGAATATGTTTAACTCAAAACTCTCATTTTCTTTCAAATATTAAACCTTTATACATTAAAATGGTTTAGTGACATAATAAGTACCTCAATTGAGGTAATTTCATACAAAGATTCAGTCCTTTCGCGTTAAAACACTATTCGGGACGCCATAGGGATCTCGAATAGGTTTAACTCATAACGATCATTTCTTTTTAAAGATTCAATCTTTATATATAAAAGGTCCAGGGACAAAAGAAGTCCCTTGATTCAAGTAATTTCAATCAAAGATTCAATCTTTACTCGTTGAAATACTCTTCGGGATGTCATAGGGAACTCGAATAAGTTTAACTCAAAACAGTCATTTTCTTTCCAAGATTCAATCTTTATACATTAAAAAGGTCTTGGAACATAATAGGTACCTTTACTAAGGTATTTTCATTCAAAGATTCATTATTTAGTCATTAAAACACTGTTCACGACTTTATAGGTAAATCGAATAAGTTGAACTCAGAACTATCATTTTATTCCAAAGATTCAATCTTTAGACATTAAAAAGGTCTAGTAACATAATAGGTACCTTTATTGAGGTGTTTTCATTCAAGGATTCAATCTTTATTCATTAAAACACTCTTCGCGACTTCATAGGTAACTCGAATAAGTTAAACTCAAAACTCTCACTTTCTTTCCAAGATTCAATCTTTGTACATTAAAAAGGTCTAGTGACATAATAGCTACCTCGATTGAGGTAATTACATTCAAAGATTCAATATTTACTCATTAAAACACTCTTTGGGACGTTACAGGGAACGTGTATGAGTTTAACTCAAAACTCTCATTTTCTTTCAAAGATACAGTCTTTATACATTAAAAAGGTCTACTAACAAAATAAGTACCTTTATTGAGGTATTTTCATTCAAAGATTCAATCTTTAGTCATTAAAAAACACTCTTCGCAACTTCATAGGTAGCTCGAATAAGTTGAACTAAAAACTCTCATGTTCTTTCAAAGATTCAATCTTTATACATTAAAAAGTTTAGTGACAGAATAGGTACCTTGATTGAGGTAATTTCATTCAAAGATTCAATCTTTACTCATTAAAACACTCTTCGTGACGTCAAAGGGAACATGAAAACTTTAACTCTAAACACTCATTTCTTTTCAAAACGTCAATCTTTATAAATTAAAAAGGTCTAGTGATGTAATAGCTACCTTGATTGAGGTAATTTCATTCAATGATTCAATCTTTACTCATTAAAACACTCTTCGGGACGTTACAGGGAACTCGAATAAGTTTAACTCAAAAATCTCATTTTCTTTCAAAGATTCAATCTTTATACATTGGAAAGGTCTAGTAACAGAATTGGTACCTTTATTGTGGTATTTTCCATTCAAAGATTCAATCTTCAGTCATTAAAACACTCTTCGCGATTTCATAGGTAACTCGAATAAGTTAAACTCAAAACACTCATTTTCTTTCAAAGATTCAATCTTTATACATTACAAAGTTCTAGTGGTAGAATAGGTACCTTGATTGAGGTAATTTCATTCAAAGATTCAATCTTTAATCATTAAAACACTCTTCGTGACGTCAAAGGGAACTCAAATAACTTTAACTCAAAACTCTCATTTCTTTTCAAAGATTCAATCTTTATACAATAAAAATTTCTAGTGACTTAATAGGTACCTCGATTGAGGTAATTTCATTCAAAGATTCAATCTTTATTCATTAAAACACTCTTCGGGATGTCAAAAGGAACTCGAGTAAGTTTAACTCAAAACTCTAATTTTCTTTTAAAGATTCAATCTTTATACATCAAAAAGATCTAGTAACATAATAGGTTCCTGTATTGAGGAATATTCATTTGAAGATTCAATCTTTGGTCATTAAAACACTCTTCGCGACTTCATAGGTAACTCGAATAAGTTAAACTCAATACTCTCATTTTTTTCAAAGATTTCATCTTTATACATTAAAAAGGTCTACTGACATAATAGGTACATTGATTGAGATAATTTCGTTCAAAGATTCAATCTTTACTCATTAAAACACGCTTCGTGACGTCAAAGGGAACTCAACTAACTTTAACTCAAAACTCGTAGTTATTCACAAATATTCAATCTTTATACATTAAAAAGGTCTAGTGACATAATAGGTACCTTGATTGAGGTAATTTCATTCAAAGATTCAATATTTACTCTTTAAAACGCTCTTCGAGACGTCGCAGGGAACTCGAATATGTTTAACTCAAAACTCTCATTTTCTTTCAAAGATTAAACCTTTATACATTAAAATGGTTTAGTGACATAATAAGTACCTCTATTGAGGTAATTTCATACAAAGATTCAGTCCTTACGCGTTAAAACACTATTCGGGACGCCATAGGGAACTCGAATAGGTTTAACTCATAACGATCATTTCTTTTTAAAGATTCAATCTTTATATATAAAAGGACCAGGGACAAAAGAAGTCCCTTGATTCAAGTAATTTCAATCAAAGATTCAATCTTTACTCGTTGAAATACTCTTCGGGATGTCATAGGGAACTTGAATAAGTTTAACTCAAAACAGTCATTTTCTTTCCAAGATTCAATCTTTATACATTAAAAAGGTCTTGGAACATAATAGGTACCTTTACTAAGGTATTTTCATTCAAAGATTCATTATTTAGTCATTAAAACACTGTTCACGACTTTATAGGTAAATCGAATAAGTTGAACTCAGAACTATCATTTTATTCCAAAGATTCAATCTTTAGACATTAAAAAGGTCTAGTAACACAATAGGTACCTTTATTAAGGTGTTTTCATTCAAGGATTCAATCTTTATTCATTAAAACACTCTTCGCGACTTCATAGGTAACTCGAATAAGTTAAACTCAAAACTCTCACTTTCGTTCCAAGATTCAATCTTTGTACATTAAAAAGGTCTAGTGACATAATAGCTACCTTGATTGAGGTAATTACATTCAAAGATTCAATATTTACTCATTAAAACACTCTTTGGGACGTTACAGGGAACGTGTATGAGTTTAACTCAAAACTCTCATTTTCTTTCAAAGATACAGTCTTTATACATTAAAAAGGTCTACTAACAAAATAAGTACCTTTATTGAGGTATTTTCATTCAAAGATTCAATCTTTAGTCATTAAAAAACACTCTTCGCAACTTCATAGGTAGCTCGAATAAGTTGAACTAAAAACTCTCATGTTCTTTCAAAGATTCAATCTTTATACATTAAAAAGTTTAGTGACAGAATAGGTACCTTGATTGAGGTAATTTCATTCAAAGATTCAATCTTTACTCATTAAAACACTCTTCGTGACGTCAAAGGGAACATGAAAACTTTAACTCTAAACACTCATTTCTTTTCAAAACGTCAATCTTTATAAATTAAAAAGGTCTAGTGATGTAATAGCTACCTTCATTGAGGTAATTTCATTCAATGATTGAATCTTTACTTATTAAAACACTCTTCAGGACGTTACAGGGAACTCGAATAAGTTTAACTCAAAAATCTCATTTTCGTTCAAAGATTCAATCTTTATACATTGGAAAGGTCTAGTAACAGAATTGGTACCTTTATTGTGGTATTTTCCATTCAAAGATTCAATCTTCAGTCACTAAAACACTCTTCGCGATTTCATAGGTAACTCGAATAAGTTAATCTCAAAACACTCATTTTCTTTCAAAGATTCAATCTTTATACATTACAAAGGTCTAGTGGTAGAATAGGTACCTTGATTGAGGTAATTTCATTCAAAGATTCAGTCTTTACTCATTAAAACACTCTTCGTGACGTCAAAGGGAACTCGAATAACTTTAATTCAAAACTCTCATTTCTTTTCAAAGATTCAATCTTTATAGAATAAAAATTTCTAGTGACTTAATAGGTACCTCGATTGAGGTAATTTCATTCAAAGATTCAATCTTTATTCATTAAAACACTCTTCGGGATGTCAAAAGGAACTCGAGTAAGTTTAACTCAAAACTCTAATTTTCTTTCAAAGATTCAATCTTTATACATCAAAAAGATCTAGTAACATAATAGGTTCCTGTATTGAGGAATTTTCATTTGAAGATTCAATCTTTGGTCATTAAAACACTCTTCGTGACTTCATAGGTAACTCGAATAAGTTAAACTCAATACTCTCATTTTTTTCAAAGATTCCATCTTTATACATTAAAAAGGTCTACTGACATAATAGGTACATTGATTGAGATAATTTCGTTCAAAGATTCAATCTTTACTCATTAAAACACGCTTCGTGACGTCAAAGGGAACTCAAATAACTTTAACTCAAAACTCGTAGTTCTTCACAAATATTCAATCTTTATACATTAAAAAGGTCTAGTGACATAATAGGTACCTTGATTGAGGTAATTTCATTCAAAGATTCAATATTTACTCTTTAAAACACTCTTCGAGACGTCGCAGGGAACTCGAATATGTTTAACTCAAAACTCTCATTTTCTTTCAAAGATTAAACCTTTATACATTAAAATGGTCTAGTGACATAATAAGTACCTCTATTGAGGTAATTTCATACAAAGATTCAGTCCTTACGCGTTAAAACACTATTCGGGACGTCATAGGGAACTCGGATAGGTTTAACTCATAACGCTCATTTCTTTTTAAAGATTCAATCTTTATATATAAAAGGTCCAGGGACAAAAGAAGTCCCTTGATTCAAGTAATTTCAATCAAAGATTCAATCTTTACTCGTTGAAATACTCTTCGGGATGTCATAGGGAACTCGAATAAGTTTAACTCAAAACAGTCATTTTCTTTCTAAGATTCAATCTTTATACATTAAAAAGGTCTTGTAGCATAATAGGTACCTTTACTAAGGTATTTTCATTCAAAGATTCATTATTTAGTCAGTAAAACACTGTTCACGACTTCATAGGTAAATCGAATAAGTTGAACTCAGAACTATCATTTTATTCCAAAGATTCAATCTTTAGACATTAAAAAGGTCTAGTAACATAATAGGTACCTTTATTGAGGTGTTTTCATTCAAGGATTCAATCTTTATTCATTAAAACACTCTTCGCGACTTCATAGGTAACTCGAATAAGTTAAACTCAAAACTCTCACTTTCTTTCCAAGATTCAATCTTTGTACATTAAAAAGGTCTAGTGACATAATAGCTACCTCGATTGAGGTAATTACATTCAAAGATTCAATATTTACTCATTAAAACACTCTTTGGGACGTTACAGGGAACGTGTATGAGTTTAACTCAAAACTCTCATTTTCTTTCAAAGATACAGTCTTTATACATTAAAAAGGTCTACTAACAAAATAAGTACCTTTATTGAGGTATTTTCATTCAAAGATTCAATCTTTAGTCATTAAAACACTCTTCGCAACTTCATAGGTAGCTCGAATAAGTTGAACTCAAAACTCTCATGTTCTTTCAAAGATTCAATCTTTATACATTAAAAAGGTTTAGTGACAGAATAGGTACCTTGATTGAGGTAATTTCATTCAAAGATTCAATCTTTACTCATTAAAACACTCTTCGTGACGTCAAAGGGAACTTGAATAACTTTATCTCGAAACACTCATTTCTTTTCAAAACGTCAATCTTTATAAATTAAAAAGGTCTAGTGATGTAATAGCTACCTTGATTGAGGTAATTTCATTCAATGATTCAATCTTTACTCATTAAAACACTCTTCGGGACGTTACAGGGAACTCGAATAAGTTTAACTCAAAAATCTCATTTTCTTTCAAAGATTCAATCTTTATACATTGGAAAGGTCTAGTAACAGAATTGGTACCTTTATTGTGGTATTTTCCATTCAAAGATTCAATCTTCAGTCATTAAAACACTCTTCGCGATTTCATAGGTAACTCGAATAAGTTGAACTCAAAACACTCATTTTCTTTCAAAGATTAAATCTTTATACATTACAAAGTTCTAGTGGTAGAATAGGTACCTTGATTGAGGTAATTTCATTCAAACATTCAATCTTTAATCATTAAAACACTCTTCGTGACGTCAAAGGGAACTCGAATAACTTTAACTCAAAACTCTCATTTCTTTTCAAAGATTCAATCTTTATACAATAAAAATTTCTAGTGACTTAATAGGTACCTCGATTGAGGTAATTTCATTCAAAGATTCAATCTTTATTCATTAAAACACTCTTCGGGATGTCAAAAGGAACTCGAGTAAGATTAACTCAAAACTCTAATTTTCTTTCAAAGATTCAATCTTTATACATCAAAAAGATCTAGTAACATAATAGGTTCCTGTATTGAGGAATATTCATTTGAAGATTCAATCTTTGGTCATTAAAACACTCTTCGTGACTTCATAGGTAACTCGAATAAGTTAAACTCAATACTCTCATTTTTTTCAAAGATTTCATCTTTATACATTAAAAAGGTCTACTGACATAATAGGTACATTGATTGAGATAATTTCGTTCAAAGATTCAATCTTTACTCATTAAAACACGCTTCGTGACGTCAAAGGGAACTCAACTAACTTTAACTCAAAACTCGTAGTTCTTCACAAATATTAAATCTTTATACATTAAAAAGGTCTAGTGACATAATAGGTACCTTGATTGAGGTAATTTTATTCAAAGATTCAATATTTACTCTTTAAAACACTCTTCGAGACGTCGTAGGGAACTCGAATATGTTTAACTCAAAACTCTCATTTTCTTTCAAAGATTAAACCTTTATACATTAAAATGGTTTAGTAACATAATAAGTACCTCTATTGAGGTAATTTCATACAAAGATTCAGTCCTTACGCGTTAAAACACTATTCGGGACGTCATAGGGAACACGAATAGGTTTAACTCATAACGATCATTTCTTTTTAACGATCAATCTTTATATATAAAAGGTCCAGGGACAAAAGAAGTCCCTTGATTCAAGTAATTTCAATCAAAGATTCAATCTTTACTCGTTGAAATACTCTTCGGGATGTCATAGGGAACTCGAATAAGTTTAACTCAAAACAGTCATTTTCTTTCCAAGATTCAATCTTTATACATTAAAAAGGTCTTGGAACATAATAGGTACCTTTACTAAGGTATTTTCATTCAAAGATTCATTATTTAGTCATTAAAACACTGTTCACGACTTTATAGGTAAATCGAATAAGTTGAACTCAGAACTATCATTTTATTCCAAAGATTCAATCTTTAGACTTTAAAAAGGTCTAGTAACATAATAGGTACCTTTATTGAGGTGTTTTCATTCAAGGATTCAATCTTTATTCATTAAAACACTCTTCGCGACTTCATAGGTAACTCGAATAAGTTAAACTCAAAACTCTCACTTTCTTTCTAAGATTCAATCTTTGTACATTAAAAAGGTCTAGTGACATAATAGCTACCTCGATTGAGGTAATTACATTCAAAGATTCAATATTTACTCATTAAAACACTCTTTGGGACGTTACAGGGAACGTGTATGAGTTTAACTCAAAATTCTCATTTTCTTTCAAAGATACAGTCTTTATACATTAAAAAGGTCTACTAACAAAATAAGTACCTTTATTGAGGTATTTTCATTCAAAGATTCAATCTTTAGTCATTAAAATACTCTTCGCAACTTCATAGGTAGCTCGAATAAGTTGAACTAAAAACTCTCATGTTCTTTCAAAGATTCAATCTTTATACATTAAAAAAGTTTAGTGACAGAATAGGTACCTTGATTGAGGTAATTTCATTCAAAGATTCAATCTTTACTCATTAAAACACTCTTCGTGACGTCAAAGGGAACTTGAATAACTTTAACTCTAAACACTCATTTCTTTTCAAAACGTCAATCTTTATAAATTAAAAAGGTCTAGTGATGTAATAGCTACCTTGAATGAGGTAATTTCATTCAATGGTTCAATCTTTACTCATTAAAACACTCTTCAGGACGTTACAGGGAACTCGAATAAGTTTAACTCAAAAATCTCATTTTCTTTCAAAGATTCAATCTTTATACATTGGAAAGGTCTAGTAACAGAATTGGTACCTTTATTGTGGTATTTTCCATTCAAAGATTCAATCTTCAGTCACTAAAACACTCTTCGCGATTTCATAGGTAACTCGAATAAGTTAATCTCAAAACACTCATTTTCTTTCAAAGATTCAATCTTTATACATTACAAAGGTCTAGTGGTAGAATAGGTACCTTGATTGAGGTAATTTCATTCAAAGATTCAATCTTTACTCATTAAAACACTCTTCGTGACGTCAAAGGGAACTCGAATAACTTTAACTCAAAACTCTCATTTCTTTTCAAAGATTCAATCTTTATAGAATAAAAATTTCTAGTGACTTAATAGGTACCTCGATTGAGGTAATTTCATTCAAAGATTCAATCTTTATTCATTAAAACACTCTTCGGGATGTCAAAAGGAACTCGAGTAAGTTTAACTCAAAACTCTAATTTTCTTTCAAAGATTCAATCTTTATACATCAAAAAGATCTAGTAACATAATAGGTTCCTGTATTGAGGAATTTTTATTTGAAGATTCAATCTTTGGTCATTAAAACACTCTTCGCGACTTCATAGGTAACTCGAATAAGTTAAACTCAATACTCTCATTTTTTTCAAAGATTCCATCTTTATACATTAAAAAGGTCTACTGACATAATAGGTACATTGATTGAGATAATTTCGTTCAAAGATTCAATCTTTACTCATTAAAACACGCTTCGTGACGTCAAAGGGAACTCAAATAACTTTAACTCAAAACTCGTAGTTCTTCACAAATATTCAATCTTTATACATTAAAAAGATCTAGTGACATAATAGGTACCTTGATTGAGGTAATTTCATTCAAAGATTCAATATTTACTCTTTAAAACACTCTTCGAGACGTCGCAGGGAACTCGAATATGTTTAACTCAAAACTCTCATTTTCGTTCAAAGATTAAACCTTTATACATTAAAATGGTCTAGTGACATAATAAGTACCTCTATTGAGGTAATTTCATACAAAGATTCATTCCTTACGCGTTAAAACACTATTCGGGACGTCATAGGGAACTCGGATAGGTTTAACTCATAACGCTCATTTCTTTTTAAAGATTCAATCTTTATATATAAAAGGTCCAGGGATAAAAGAAGTCCCTTGATTCAAGTAATTTCAATCAAAGATTCAATCTTTACTCGTTGAAATACTCTTCGGGATGTCATCGGGAACTCGAATAAGTTTAACTCAAAACAGTCATTTTCTTTCCAAGATTCAATCTTTATACATTAAAAAGGTCTTGTAACATAATACGTACCTTTACTAAGGTATTTTCATTCAAAGATTCATTATTTAGTCATTTAAACACTGTTCACGACTTCATAGGTAAATCGAATAAGTTGAACTCAGAACTATCATTTTATTCCAAAGATTCAATCTTTAGACATTAAAAAGGTCTAGTAACATAATAGGTACCTTTATTGAGGTGTTTTCATTCAAGGATTCAATCTTTATTCATTAAAACACTCTTCGCGACTTCATAGGTAACTCGAATAAGTTAAACTCAAAACTCTCACTTTCTTTCCAAGATTCAATCTTTGTACATTAAAAAGGTCTAGTGACATAATAGCTACCTCGATTGAGGTAATTACATTCAAAGATTCAATATTTACTCATTAAAACACTCTTTGGGACGTTACAGGGAACGTGTATGAGTTTAACTCAAAACTCTCATTTTCTTTCAAAGATACAGTCTTTATACATTAAAAAGGTTTACTAACAAAATAAGTACCTTTATTGCGGTATTTTCATTCAAAGATTCAATCTTTAGTCATTAAAACAGTCTTCGCAACTTCATAGCTAGCTCGAATAAGTTGAACTAAAAACTCTCATGTTCTTTCAAAGATTCAATCTTTATACATTAAAAAAGTTTAGTGACAGAATAGGTACCTTGATTGAGGTAATTTCATTCAAAGATTCAATCTTTACTCATTAAAACACTCTTCGTGACGTCAAAGGGAACTTGAATAACTTTAACTCGAAACACTCATTTCTTTTCAAAACGTCAATCTTTATAAATTAAAAAGGTCTAGTGATGTAATAGCTACCTTTATTGAGGTAATTTCATTCAATGATTCAATCTTTACTCATTAAAACACTCTTCGGGACGTTACAGGGAACTCGAATAAGTTTAACTCAAAAATCTCATTTTCTTTCAAAGATTCAATCTTTATACATTGGAAAGGTCTAGTAACAGAATTGGTACCTTTATTGTGGTATTTTCCATTCAAAGATTCAATCTTCAGTCATTAAAACACTCTTCGCGATTACATAGGTAACTCGAATAAGTTAAACTCAAAACACTCATTTTCTTTCAAAGATTCAATCTTTATACATTACAAAGGTCTAGTGGTAGAATAGGTACCTTGATTAAGGTAATTTCATTCAAAGATTCAATCTTTACTCATTAAAACACTCTTCGTGACGTCAAAGGGAACTCGAATAACTTTAACTCAAAACTCTCATTTCTTTTTAAGGATTCAATCTTTATACAATAAAAATTTCTAGTGACTTAATAGGTACCTCGATTGAGGTAATTTCATTCAAAGATTCAATCTTTATTCATTAAAACACTCTTCGGGATGTCAAAAGGAACTCGAGTAAGATTAACTCAATACTCTAATTTTCTTTCAAAGATTCAATCTTTATACATCAAAAAGATCTAGTAACATAATAGGTTCATGTATTGAGGAATTTTCATTTGAAGATTCAATCTTTGGTCATTAAAACACTCTTCGCGACTTCATAGGTAACTCGAATAAGTTAAACTCAATACTCTCATTTTTTTCAAAGATTCCATCTTTATACATTAAAAAGGTCTACTGACATAATAGGTACATTGATTGAGATAATTTCGTTCAAAGATTCCATCTTTACTCTTTAAAACACGCTTCGTGACGTCAAAGGGAACTCAAATAACTTTAACTCAAAACTCGTAGTTCTTTACAAATATTCAATCTTTATACATTAAAAAGGTCTAGTGACATAATAGGTACCTTGATTGAGGTAATTTCATTCAAAGATTCAATATTTACTCTTTAAAACACTCTTCGAGACGTCGCAGGGAACTCGAATATGTTTAACTCAAAACTCTCATTTTCTTTCAAAGATTAAACCTTTATACATTAAAATGGTCTAGTGACATAATAAGTACCTCTATTGAGGTAATTTCATACAAAGATTCAGTCCTTACGCGTTAAAACACTATTCGGGACGTCATAGGGAACTCGGATAGGTTTAACTCATAACGCTCATTTCTTTTTAAAGATTCAATCTTTATATATAAAAGGTCCAGGGACAAAATAAGTCCCTTGATTCAAGTAATTTCAATCAAAGATTCAATCTTTTCTCGTTGAAATACTCTTCGGGATGTCATAGGGAACTCGAATAAGTTTAACTCAAAACAGTCATTTTCTTTCCAAGATTCAATCTTTAAACATTAAAAAGGTCTTGTAACATAATAGGTACCTTTACTAAGGTATTTTCATTCAAAGATTCATTATTTAGTCATTAAAACACTGTTCACGACTTCATAGGTAAATCGAATAAGTTGAACTCAGAACTATCATTTTATTCCAAAGATTCAATCTTTAGACATTAAAAGGGTCTAGTAACATAATAGGTACCTTTATTGAGGTGTTTTCATTCAAAGATTCAATCTTTATTCATTAAAACACTCTTCGCGACTTCATAGGTAACTCGAATAAGTTAAACTCAAAACTCTCACTTTCTTTCCAAGATTCAATCTTTGTACATTAAAAAGGTCTAGTGACATAATAGCTACCTTTATTGAGGTAATTACATTCAAAGATTCAATATTTACTCATTAAAACACTCTTTGGGACGTTACAGGGAACGTGAATAAGTTTAACTCAAAACTCTCATTTTCTTTCAAAGATACAGTCTTTATACATTAAAAAGGTCTACTAACAAAATAAGTACCTTTATTGAGGTATTTTCATTCAAAGATTCAATCTTTAGTCATTAAAACACTCTTCGCAACTTCATAGGTAGCTCGAATAAGTTGAACTCAAAACTCTCATGTTCTTTCAAAGATTCAATCTTTATACATTAAAAAGGTTTAGTGACAGAATAGGTACCTTGATTGAGGTAATTTCATTCAAAGATTCAATCTTTACTCATTAAAACACTCTTCGTGACGTCAAAGGAAACTTGAATACCTTTAACTCAAAACACTCATTTCTTTTCAAAACGTCAATCTTTATAAATTAAAAAGGTCTAGTGATGTAATAGCTGCCTTGATTGAGGTAATTTCATTCAATGATTCAATCTTTACACATTAAAACACTCTTCGGGACGTTACAGGGAACTCGAATAAGTTTAACTCAAAAATCTCATTTTCTTTCAAACATTCAATCTTTATACATTGGAAAGGTCTAGTAACAGAATTGGTACCTTTATTGTGGTATTTTCCATTCAAAGATTCAATCTTCAGTCATTAAAACACTCTTGGTGATTTCATAGGTAACTCGAATAAGTTAAACTCAAAACACTCATTTTCTTTCAAAGATTCAATCTTTATACATTACAAAGGTCTAGTGGTAGAATAGATACCTTGATTAAGGTAATTTCATTCAAAGATTCAATCTTTACTCATTAAAAAACTCTTCGTGACGTCAAAGGGAACTCGAATAACTTTAACTCAAAACTCTCATTTCTTTTCACAGATTCAATCTTTATACAATAAAAATTTCTAGTGACTTAATAGGTACCTCGATTGAGGTAATTTCATTCAAAGATTCAATCTTTATTCATTAAAACACTCTTCGGGATGTCAAAAGGAACTCGAGTAAGTTTAACTCAAAACTCTAATTTTCTTTCAAAGATTCAATCTTTATACATCAAAAAGATCTAGTAACATAATAGGTTCCTGTATTGAGGAATTCTCATTTGAAGATTCAATCTTTGGTCATTAAAACACTCTTCGCGACTTCATAGGTAACTCGAATAAGTTAAACTCAATACTCTCATTTTTTTCAAAGATTCCATCTTTATACATTAAAAAGGTCTACTGACATAATAGGTACATTGATTGAGATAATTTCGTTCAAGGATTCAATCTTTACTCATTAAAACACGCTTCGTGACGTCAAAGGGAACTCAAATAACTTTAACTCAAAACTCGTAGTTCTTTACAAATATTCAATCTTTATACATTAAAAAGGTCTAGTGACATAATAGGTACCTTGATTGAGGTAATTTCATTCAAAGATTCAATATTTACTCTTTAAAACACTCTTCGAGACGTCACAGGGAACTCGAATATGTTTAACTCAAAACTCTCATTTTCTTTCAAAGATTAAACCTTTATACATTAAAATGGTCTAGTGACATAATAAGTACCTCTATTGAGGTAATTTCATACAAAGATTCAGTCCTTACGCGTTAAAACACTATTCGGGACGTCATAGGGAACTCGGATAGGTTTAACTCATAACGCTCATTTCTTTTTAAAGATTCAATCTTTATCTATAAAAGCTCCAGGGACAAAAGAAGTCCCTTGAATCAAGTAATTTCAATCAAAGATTCAATCTTTGCTCGTTGACATACTCTTCGGGATGTCATAGGGAACTCGAATAAGTTTAACTCAAAACAGTCATTTTCTTTCCAAGATTCAATCTTTATACATTAAAAAGGTCTTGTAACATAATAGGTACCTTTACTAAGGTATTTTCATTCAAAGATTCATTATTTAGTCATTAAAACACTGTTCACGACTTCATAGGTAAATCGAATAAGTTGAACTCAGAACTATCATTTTATTCTAAAGATTCAATCTTTAGACATTAAAAAGGTCTAGTAACATAATAGGTACTTTATTGAGGTGTTTTCATTCAAGGATTCAATCTTTATTCATTAAAACACTCTTCGCGACTTCATAGGTAACTCGAATAAGTTAAACTCAAAATTCTCACTTTCTTTCCAAGATTCAATCTTTGTACATTAAAAAGGTCTAGTGACATAATAGCTACCTTGATTGAGGTAATTATATTCAAAGATTCAATATTTACTCATTAAAACACTCTTTGGGACGTTACAAGGAACGTGTATGAGTTTAACTCAAAACTCTCATTTTCTTTCGAAGATACAGTCTTTATACATTAAAAAGGTCTACTAACAAAATAAGTACCTTTATTGAGGTATTTTCATTCAAAGATTCAATCTTTAGTCATTAAAACACTCTTCGCAACTTCATAGGTAGCTCGAATTAGTTGAACTCAAAACTCTCATGTTCTTTCAAAGATTCAATCTTTATACATTAAAAAGGTTTAGTGACAGAATAGGTACCTTGATTAAGGTAATTTCATTCAAAGATTCAATCTTTACTCATTAAAACACTCTTCGTGACGTCAAAGGGAACTTGAATAACTTTAACTCGAAACACTCATTTCTTTTCAAAACGTCAATCTTTATAAACTAAAAAGGTCTAGTGATGTAATAGCTACCTTGATTGAGGTAATTTCATTCAATGATTCAATCTTTACTCATTAAAACACTCTTCGGGACGTTACAGGGAACTCGAATAAGTTTAACTCAAAAATCTCATTTTCTTTCAAAGATTCAACCTTTATACATTGGAAAGGTCTAGTAACAGAATTGGTACCTTTATTGTGGTATTTTCCATTCAAAGATTCAATCTTCAGTCATTAAAACACTCTTCGCGATTTCATAGGTAACTCGAATAAGTTAAACTCAAAACACTCATTTTCTTTCAAAGATTCAATCTTTATACATTACAAAGTTCTAGTGGTAGAATAGGTACCTTGATTGAGGTAATTTCATTCAAAGATTCAATCTTTAATCATTAAAACACTCTTCGTGACGTCAAAGGGAACTCGAATAACTTTAACTCAAAACTTTCATTTCTTTTCAAAGATTCAATCTTTATACAATAAAAATTTCTAGTGACTTAATAGGTACCTCGATTGAGGTAATTTCATTCAAATATTCAATCTTTATTCATTAAAACACTCTTCGGGATGTCAAAAGGAACTCGAGTAAGTTTAACTCAAAACTCTAATTTTCTTTCAAAGATTCAATCTTTATACATCAAAAAGATCTAGTAACATAATAGGTTCCTGTATTGAGGAATATTCATTTGAAGATTCAATCTTTGGTCATTAATACACTCTTCGCGACTTCATAGGTAACTCGAATAAGTTAAACTCAATACTCTCATTTTTTTCAAAGATTTCATCTTTATACATTAAAAAGGTCTACTGACATAATAGGTACATTGATTGAGATAATTTCGTTCAAAGATTCAATCTTTACTCATTAAAACACGCTTCGTGACGTCAAAGGGAACTCCACTAACTTTAACTCAAAACTCGTAGTTCTTCACAAATATTCAATCTTTATACATTAAAAAGGTCTAGTGACATAATAGGTACCTTGATTGAGGTAATTTCATTCAAAGATTCAATATTTACTCTTTAAAACATTCTTCGAGACGTCGCAGGGAACTCGAATATGTTTAACTCAAAACTCTCATTTTCTTTCAAAGATTAAACCTTTATACATTAAAATGGTCTAGTGACATAATAAGTACCTCTATTGAGGTAATTTCATACAAAGATTCAGTCCTTACGCGTTAAAACACTATTCGGGACGTCATAGGGAACTCGGATAGGTTTAGCTCATAACGATCATTTCTTTTTAAAGATTCAATCTTTATATATAAAAGGTCCAGAGACAAAAGAAGTCCCTTGATTCAAGTAATTTCAATCAAAGATTCAATCTTTACTCGTTGAAATACTCTTCGGGATGTCATAGGGAACTCGAATAAGTTTGACTCAAAACAGTCATTTTCTTTCCAAGATTCAATCTTTATACATTAAAAAGGTCTTGTAACATAATAGGTACCTTTACTAAGGTATTTTCATTCAAAGATTCATTATTTAGTCATTAAAACACTGTTCACGACTTCATAGGTAAATCGAATAAGTTGAACTCAGAACTATCATTTTATTCCAAAGATTCAATCTTTAGACATTAAAAAGGTCTAGTAACATAATAGGTACCTTTATTGAGGTGTTTTCATTCAAAGATTCAATCTTTATTCATTAAAACACTCTTCGCGACTTCATAGGTAACTCGAATAAGTTAAACTCAAAACTCTCACTTTCTTTCCAAGATTCAATCTTTGTACATTAAAAAGGTCTAGTGACATAATAGGTACCTTGATTGAGGTAATTTCATTCAAAGATTCAATATTTACTCTTTAAAACATTCTTCGAGACGTCGCAGGGAACTCGAATATGTTTAACTCAAAACTCTCATTTTCTTTCAAAGATTAAACCTTTATACATTAAAATGGTCTAGTGACATAATAAGTACCTCTATTGAGGTAATTTCATACAAAGATTCAGTCCTTACGCGTTAAAACACTATTCGGGACGTCATAGGGAACTCGGATAGGTTTAGCTCATAACGATCATTTCTTTTTAAAGATTCAATCTTTATATATAAAAGGTCCAGGGACAAAAGAAGTCCCTTGATTCAAGTAATTTCAATCAAAGATTCAATCTTTACTCGTTGAAATACTCTTCGGGATGTCATAGGGAACTCGAATAAGTTTGACTCAAAACAGTCATTTTCTTTCCAAGATTCAATCTTTATACATTAAAAAGGTCTTGGAACATAATAGGTACCTTTACTAAGGTATTTTCATTCAAAGATTCATTATTTAGTCATTAAAACACTGTTCACGACTTTATAGGTAAATCGAATAAGTTGAACTCAGAACTATCATTTTATTCCAAAGATTCAATCTTTAGACATTAAAAAGGTCTAGTAACATAATAGGTACCTTTATTGAGGTGTTTTCATTCAAGGATTCAATCTTTATTCATTAAAACACTCTTCACGACTTCATAGGTAACTCGAATAAGTTAAACTCAAAACTCTCATGTTCTTTCAAAGATTCAATCTTTATACATTAAAAAGGTTTAGTGACAGAATAGGTACCTTGATTGAGGTAATTTCATTCAAAGATTCAATCTTTACTCATTAAAACACGCTTCGTGACGTCAAAGGGAACTCCACTAACTTTAACTCAAAACTCGTAGTTCTTCACAAATATTCAATCTTTATACATTAAAAAGGTCTAGTGACATAATAGGTACCTTGATTGAGGTAATTTCATTCAAAGATTCAATATTTACTCTTTAAAACATTCTTCGAGACGTCGCAGGGAACTCGAATATGTTTAACTCAAAACTCTCATTTTCTTTCAAAGATTAAACCTTTATACATTAAAATGGTCTAGTGACATAATAAGTACCTCTATTGAGGTAATTTCATACAAAGATTCAGTCCTTACGCGTTAAAACACTATTCGGGACGTCATAGGGAACTCGGATAGGTTTAGCTCATAACGATCATTTCTTTTTAAAGATTCAATCTTTATATATAAAAGGTCCAGGGACAAAAGAAGTCCCTTGATTCAAGTAATTTCAATCAAAGATTCAATCTTTACTCGTTGAAATACTCTTCGGGATGTCATAGGGAACTCGAATAAGTTTGACTCAAAACAGTCATTTTCTTTCCAAGATTCAATCTTTATACATTAAAAAGGTCTTGGAACATAATAGGTACCTTTACTAAGGTATTTTCATTCAAAGATTCATTATTTAGTCATTAAAACACTGTTCACGACTTTATAGGTAAATCGAATAAGTTGAACTCAGAACTATCATTTTATTCCAAAGATTCAATCTTTAGACATTAAAAAGGTCTAGTAACATAATAGGTACCTTTATTGAGGTGTTTTCATTCAAGGATTCAATCTTTAGTCATTAAAACACTCTTCGCAACTTCATAGGTAGCTCGAATTAGTTGAACTCAAAACTCTCATGTTCTTTCAAAGATTCAATCTTTATACATTAAAAAGGTTTAGTGACAGAATAGGTACCTTGATTGAGGTAATTTCATTCAAAGATTCAATCTTTACTCATTAAAACACTCTTCGTGACGTCAAAGGGAACTTGAATAACTTTAACTCGAAACACTCATTTCTTTTCAAAACGTCAATCTTTATAAATTAAAAAGGTCTAGTGATGTAATAGCTACCTTGATTGAGGTAATTTCATTCAATGATTCAATCTTTACTCATTAAAACACTCTTCGGGACGTTACAGGGAACTCGAATAAGTTTAACTCAAAAATTTCATTTTCTTTCAAAGATTCAATCTTTATACATTGGAAAGGTCTAGTAACAGAATTGGTACCTTTATTGTGGTATTTTCCATTCAAAGATTCAATCTTCAGTCACTAAAACACTCTTCGCGATTTCATAGGTAACTCGAATAAGTTAATCTCAAAACACTCATTTTCTTTCAAAGATTCAATCTTTATACATTACAAAGGTCTAGTGGTAGAATAGGTACCTTGATGAAGGTAATTTCATTCAAAGATTCAATCCTTACTCATTAAAACACTCTTCGTGACATCAAAGGGAACTCGAATAACTTTAACTCAAAACTCTCATTTCTTTTCACAGATTCAATCTTTATACAATAAAAATTTCTAGTGACTTAATAGGTACCTCGATTGAGGTAATTTCATTCAAAGATTCAATCTTTATTCATTAAAACACTTTTCGGGATGTCAAAAGGAACTCGAGTAAGTTTAACTCAAAACTCTAATTTTCTTTCAAAGATTCAATCTTTATACATCAAAAAGATCTAGTAACATAATAGGTTCCTGTATTGAGGAATTTTCATTTGAAGATTCAATCTTTGGTCATTAAAACACTCTTCGCGACTTCATAGGTAACTCGAATAAGTTAAACTCAATACTCTCATTTTTTTCAAAGATTCCATCTTTATACATTAAAAAGGTCTACTGACATAATAGGTACATTGATTGAGATAATTTCGTTCAAAGATTCAATCTTTACTCATTAAAACACGCTTCGTGACGTCAAAGGGAACTCAAATAACTTTAACTCAAAACTCGTAGTTCTTTACAAATATTCAATCTTTATACATTAAAAAGGTCTAGTGACATAATAGGTACATTGATTGAGGTAATTTCATTCAAAGATTCAATATTTACTCTTTAAAACACTCTTCGAGACGTCACAGGGAACTCGAATATGTTTAACTCAAAACTCTCATTTTCTTTCAAAGATTAAACCTTTATACATTAAAATGGTCTAGTGACATAATAAGTACCTCTATTGAGGTAATTTCATACAAAGATTCAGTCCTTACGCGTTAAAACACTATTCGGGACGTCATAGGGAACTCGGATAGGTTTAACTCATAACGCTCATTTCTTTTTAAAGATTCAATCTTTATATATAAAAGGTCCAGGGTCAAAAGAAGTCCCTTGATTCAAGTAATTTCAATCAAAGATTCAATCTTTTCTCGTTGAAATACTCTTCGGGATGTCATAGGGAACTCGAATAAGTTTAACTCAAAACAGTCATTTTCTTTCCAATATTCAATCTTTATACATTAAAAAGGTCTTGTAACATAATAGGTACCTTTACTAAGGTATTTTCATTCAAAGATTCATTATTTAGTCATTAAAACACTGTTCACGACTTCATAGGTAAATCGAATAAGTTGAACTCAGAACTATCATTTTATTCCAAAGATTCAATCTTTAGACATTAAAAAGGTCTAGTAACATAATAGATACCTTTATTGAGGTGTTTTCATTCAAAGATTCAATCTTTATTCATTAAAACACTCTTCGCGACTTCATAGGTAACTCGAATAAGTTAAACTCAAAACTCTCACTTTCTTACCAAGATTCAATCTTTGTACATTAAAATGAGAGTTTTGAGTTAAACTTATTCATGTTCCCTGTAACGTCCCAAAGAGTGTTTTAAGGAGTAAATATTGAATCTTTGAATGTAATTACCTCAATCAAGGTAGCTATTATGTCACTAGACCTTTTTAATGTACAAAGATTGAATCTTGGAAAGAAAATGAGAGTTTTGAGTTTAACTTATTCGAGTTACCTATGAATTCGCGAAGAGTGTTTTAATGAATAAAGATTGAATCTTTGAATGAAAACGCCTCAATAAAGGTACCTATTATGTTACTAGACCTTTTTAATGTCTAAAGATTGAATCTTTGGAATAAATTGATAGTTCTGAGTCTAACTTATTCGATTTACCTATGAAGTCGTGAACAGTGTTTTAATGACTAAATAATGAATCTTTGAATGAAAATACCTTAGTAAAGGTACCTATTATGTTACTAGACCTTTTTAATGTATAAAGATTAAATCTTGGAAAGAAAATGACTGTTTTGTGTTAAACTTATTCGAGTTCCCTATGACATCCCGAAGAGTATTTCAACAAGTAAAGATTGACTCTTTGATTGAAATTACTTGAATCAAGGGACTTATTTTATCCTTGGACCTTTTATATATAAAGATTGAATCTTTAAAAAGAAATGAGCGTTATGAGTTAAACCTATCCGAGTTCCCTATGACGTCCCGAATAGTGTTTTAACGCGTAAGGATTGAATCTTCGTATGAAATTACCTCAATAGAGGTACTTATTATGTCACTAGACCTTTTTAATGTATAAAGGTTTAATCTTTGAAAGAAAATGAGAGTTTTGAGTTAAACATATTCGAGTTCCCTGCGACGTCTCGAAGAGTGTTTTAAAGAGTAAATATTGAATCTTTAAATGAAATTACCACAATCAAGATACCTGTTATGTCACTAGACCTTTTTAATGTATAAAGATTGAATATTTGTGAAGAACTACGAGTTTTGAGTTAAAGTTATTTGAGTTCCCTTTGACGTCATGAAGCGTGTTTTAATGAGTAAAGATTGAATCTTTGAACAAAATTATCTCAATCACTGTACCTATTATGTCAGTAGACCTTTTTAATGTGTAAAGATGGAATCTTTGAAAAAAATGAGAATTTGAGTTTAACTTATTCGAGTTACCTATGTAGTCGCGAAGAGTGTTTTAATGACCAAAGATTGAATCTTCAAATGAAAATTTCTCAATAAACGAACCTATTATGTTACTAGATCTTTTTGATGTATAAAGATTGAATCTTTGAAAGAAAATTAGAGTTTTGAGTTAAACTTATTCGAGTTCCTTTTGACATCCCGAAGAGTGTCTTAATAAATAAAGATTGAATCTTTGAATGAAATTACCTCGATCAAGGTACCTATTAAGTCACTAGAAATTTTTATTGTATAAAGATTGAATCTTTGAAAAGAAATGAGAGTTTTGAGTTAAAGTTATTCGAGTTCCCTTTGACGTCACGAAGAGTGTTTTAGTGAGTAAAGATTGAATCTTTGAATGAAATTACCTCAATCAAGGTACCTATTCTACCACTAGACCTTTGTAATGTATAAAGATTGAATCTCTGAAAGAAAATGAGTGTTTTGAGTTTAACTTATTCGAGTTACCTATCAAATCGCGAAGAGTGTTTTAATGACTGAAAATTAAATCTTTGAATGAAAAATACCACAATAAATGTACCAATTCTGTTACTAGACCTTTTTAATGTATAAAGATTGAATCTTTGAAAGAAAATGAGATTTTTGAGTTAAACTTATTCGAGTTCCCTGTAACGTCCCGAAGAGTGTTTTAATGAGTACAGATTGAATCATTGAATGAAATTACCTCTGTCAAGGTAGCTATTACATCACTAGACCTTTTTAATTTATAAAGATTGACGTTTTGAAAAGAAATGAGCGTTTCGAGTTAAAGTTATTCAAGTTCCCTTTGACGGCACGAAGAGTGTTTTAATGATTAAAGATTGAATCTTTGAATGAAATTACCTCAATCAAGGTACCTATTCTGTCACTAAACCTTTTTAATGTATAAAGATTGAATCTTTGAAAGAACATGAGAGTTTTGAGTTCAACTTATTCGAGTTACCTATGAAGTTGCGAAGAGTGTTTTAATGAATAAAGATTGAATCTTTGAATGAAATTACCTCGATCAAGGTACCTATTAAGTCACTAGAAATTTTTATTGTATAAAGATTGAATCTTTGAAAAGAAATGAGAGTTTTGAGTTAAAGTTATTCGAGTTTCCTTTGACGTCACGAAGAATGTTTTAATAAGTAAAGATTGAATCTTTGAATGAAATTACCTCAATCAAGGTACCTATTCTACCACTAGACCTTTGTAATGTATAAAGATTGAATCTTTGAAAGGCAATGAGTGTTTTGAGTTTAACTTATTCGAGTTACCTATGAAATCGCAAAGAGTGTTTTAATGAATGAAGATTGAATCTTTGAATGAAAAATACCAAAATAAAGGTACCAATTCTGTTACTAGACCTTTTTAATGTATAAAGATTGAATCTTTGGAAGAAAATGAGATTTTTGAGTTAAACTTATTCGAGTTCCCTTTAACGTCCCGACGAGTGTTTTAATGACTAAATATTGAATCATTGAATGAAATTTCCTCAATCAAGGTAGCTATTACATCACTAGACCTTTTTAATTTATAAAGATTGACGTTCTGAAAAGAAATGAATGTTTCGAGTTAAAGTTATTCAAGTTCCCTTTGACGCCACGAAGAGTGTTTTAATGAGTAAAGATTGAATCTTTGAATGAAATTACCTTAATCAAGGTACGTATTCTGTCACTAAAACTTTTTAATGTATAAAAATTGAATCTTTGAAAGAACATGAGAGTTTTGAGTTCAACTAATTCGAGTTACCTATGAAGTTGCGAAGAGTGTTTTAATGACTAAAGATTGAATCTTTGAATTAAAATATCTCAATAAAGGTACTTATTTTGTTAGTAGACCTTTTTAATGTATAAAGATTGTATTTTTGAAAGAAAATGAGAGTTTTGAGTTAAACTTATTCATGTTCCTTGTAACGTCCCAAAGAGTGTTTTATGGAGTAAATATTGAATCTTTGAATGTAATTACCTCAATCAAGGTAGCTATTATGTCACTAGACCTTTTTAATGTATAAAGATTGAATCTTGGAAAGAAAATGAGAGTTTTGAGTTAAATATATTCGAGTTCCCTGCGACGTCTCGAAGAGTGTTTTAAAGAGTAAATATTGAATCTTTGAATGAAATTACCTCAATCAAGGTACCTATTATGTCACTAGACCTTTTTAATGTATAAAGATTGAATATTTGTGAAGAACTACGAGTTTTGAGTTTAAGTTATTTGAGTTCCCTTTGACGTCACGAAGCGTGTTTTAATGAGTAAAGGTTGAATCTTTGAACGAAATTATCTCAATCAACGTACCTATTTTGTCAGTAGACCTTTGTAATGTATAAAGATGGAATCTTTGAAAAAAATGAGAGTATTGAGTTTAACTTATTCGAGTTACCTATGAAGTCGCGAAGAGTGTTTTAATGACCAAAGATTGAATCTTCACATCAAAATTCCTCAATAAAGGAACCTATTATGTTACCAGATCTTTTTGATGTATAAAGATTGAATCTTTGAAAGAAAATTAGAGTTTTGAGTTAAACTTATTCGAGTTCTTTTTGACATCCCGAAGAGTGTTTTAATGAATAAAGATTGAATCTTTGAATAAAATTACCTCGATAAAGGAACCTATTAAGTCATTAGAAATTTTTATTGTATAAAGATTGAATCTTTGAAAAGAAATGAGTGTTTTGAGTTAAAGTTATTCGAGTTCCCTTTGACGTCACGAAGAGTGTTTTAATGAGTAAAGATTGAATCTTTGAATGAAATTACCTCAATCAAGATACCTATTCTACCACTAGACCTTTGTAATGTATAAAGATTGAATCTTTGAAAGAAAATGAGTGTTTTGAGTTTAACTTATTCGAGTTACCTATGAAATCGCGAAGAGTGTTTTAATGACTGAAGATTGAATCTTTGAATGAAAAATACCACAATAAAGGTACCAATTCTGTTACTAGACCTTTTTAATGTATAAAGATTGAATCTTTGAAAGAAAATGAGATTTTTGAGTTAAACTTATTCCAGTTCCCTGTAACGTCCCGAAGAGTGTTTTAATGAGTAAAGATTGAATCATTGAATGAAATTACCTCAATCAAGGTAGCTATTACATCACTGGACCTTTTTAATTTATAAAGATTGACGTTTTGAAAAGAAATGAGTGTTTCGAGTTAAAGTTATTCAAGTTCCCTTTGACGCCGCCAAGAGTGTTTTAATGAGTAAAGATTGAATCTTTGAATGAAATTACCTCAATCAAGGTACCTATTCTGTCACTAAACCTTTTTAATGTATAAAGATTGAATCTTTGAAAGAACATTAGAGTTTTGAGCTCAACTTATTCGAGTTACCTATGAAGTTGCGAAGAGTGTTTTAATGACTAAAGATTGAATCTTTGAATGAAAATACCTCAATAAAGGTACTTATTTTGTTAGTAGACCTTTTTAATGTATAAAGATTGTATCTTTGAAAGAAAATGAGAGTTTTGAGTTAAACTTATTCATGTTCCCTGTAACGTCCCAAAGAGTGTTTTAAGGAGTAAATATTGAATCTTTGAATGTAATTACCTCAATCAAGGTAGCTATTATGTCACTAGATCTTTTTAATGTACAAAGATTGAATCTTGGAAAGAAAATGAGAGTTTTGAGTTTAACTTATTCGAGTTACCTATGAAGTCGCGAAGAGTGTTTTAATGAATAAAGATTGAATCTTTGAATGAAAACACCTCAATAAAGGTACCTATTATGTTACTAGACCTTTTTAATGTCAAAAGATTGAATCTTTGGAATAAAATTATAGTTCTGAGCTTAACTTATTCGATTTACCTATAAAGTCGTGAACAGAGTTTTAACGACTAAATAATGAATCTTTGAATGAAAATACCTTAGTAAAGGTACCTATCATGTTACTAGACCTTTTTAATGTATAAAGATTGAATCTTGGAAAGAAAATGACTGTTTGAGTTAAACTTATTCAAGTTCCCTACGACATCCCGAAGAGTATAAAGATTGAAATTACTTGAATCAAGGGACTTATTTTGTCCCTGAACCTTTTATATATAAAGATTGAATCTTTAAAAAGAAATGAGCGTTTTGAGTTAAACCTATCCGAGTTCCCTATGACGTCCCGAATACTGTTTTAACGCGTAAGGATTGAATCTTTGTATAAAATTACCTCAATAGAGGTACTTATTATCTCACTAGACCTTTTTAATGTATAAAGGTTTAATCTTTGAAAGAAAATGAGAGTTTTGAGTTAAACATATTCGAGTTCCCTGCGACGTCTCGTAGAGTGTTTTAAAGAGCAAATACTGAATCTTTGAATGAAATTACCTTAATCAAGGTACCTATTATGTCACTAGACCTTTTTAATGTATAAAGATTGAATATTTGTGAAGAACTACGAGTTTTGCGTTTAAGATATTTGAGTTCCCTTTGACGCCACGGTGCGTGTTTTAATGAGTAAAGAATGAATCTTTGAACGAAATTGTCTCAATCAATGTACCTATTATGTTAGTAGACCTTTTTAATGTACAAAGATGGAATCTTTGAAAGAAATGAGAGTATTAAGTTTAACTTATTCGAGTTACCTATGAAGTCGCGAAGAGTGTTTTAATGACCAAAGATTGAATCTTCAAATGAAAATTCCTCAATAAAGGAACCTATTATGTTACAAGATCTTTTTGGTGTATAAAGATTGAATCTTTGAAAGAAAATTAGAGTTTTGAGTTAAACTTATTCGAGTTCCTTTTGACATCCCGAAGAGTGTTTTAATGAATAAAGATTGAATCTTTGAATGAAATTACCTCGATCAAGGTACCTATTAAGTCACTAGAAATTTTTATTGTATGAAGATTGAATCTTTGAAAAGAAATGAGAGTTTTGTGTTAAAGTTATTCGAGTTCCCTTTGACGTCACGAAGAGTGTCTTAATGAGTAAAGATTGAATCTTTGAATGAAATTACCTCAATCAAGTTACCTATTCTACCACTAGACCTTTGTAATGTATAAAGATTGAATCTTTGAAAGAAAATAAGTGTTTTGAGTTTAACATATTCGGGTTACCTATGAAATCGCGAAGAGTGTTTTAATGACTGAAGATTAAATCTTTGAATGAAAAATACCACAATAAAGGTACCAATTTTGTTACTAGACCTTTTTAATGTATAAAGATTGAATCTTTGAAAGAAAATGAGATTTTTGAGTTAAACTTATTCGAGTTCCTTGTAACGTCCCGAAGAGTGTTTTAATGAGTAAAGATTGAATCATTGAATGAAATTACCTTAATCAAGGTAGCTATTACATCACTGGACCTTTTTAATTTATAAAGACTGACGTTTTGAAAAGAAATGAGTGTTTCGAGTTAAAGTTATTCAAGTTCCCTTTGACGCCGCGAAGAGTGTTTTAATGAGTAAAGATTGAATCTTTGAATGAAATTACCTCAATCAAGGTACCTATTCTGTCACTAAACCTTTTTAATGTATAAAGATTGAATCTTTGAAAGAACATGAGAGTTTTGAGTTCAACTTATTCGAGTTACCTATGAAGTTGCGAAGAGTGTTTTAATGACTAAAGATTGAATCTTTGAATGAAAATACCTCAATAAAGGTACTTATTTTGTTAGTAGACCTTTTTAATGTATAAAGATTGTATCTTTGAAAGAAAATGAGAGTTTTGAGTTAAACTTATTCATGTTCCCTGTAACATCCCAAAAAGTGTTTTAAGGAGTAAATATTGAATCTTTGAATGTAATTACCTCAATCAAGGTAGCTATTATGTCACTTGACCTTTTTAATGTACAAAGATTGAATCTTGAAAAGAAAATGAGAGTTTTGAGTTTAACTTATTCGAGTTACCTATGAAGTCGCGAAGAGTGTTTTAATGAATAAAGATTGAATCTTTAATGTCTAAAGATTGAATCTTTGGAATAAAATGATAGTTTTGAGTTTAACTTATTCGATTTACCTATGAAGTCGTGAACAGTGTTCTAATGACTAAATAATGAATCTTTGAATTAAAATACCTTAGTAAAGGTACCTATTATGTTACTAGACCTTTTTAATGTATAAAGATTGAATCTTGGAAAGAAAATGACTGTTTTGAGTTAAACTTATTCGACTTCCCTATGACATCCCGAAGAGCATTTCAGCGAGTAAAGATTGAATCTTTGATTGAAATTACTTGAATTAAGGGACTTATTTTGTCCCTGGCTCTTTTATATATAAAGATTGAATCTTTAAAAAGAAATGAGCGTTATGAGTTAAACCTATCCGAGTTCCCTATGACGTCCCGAATAGTATTTTAACGCGTAAGGATTGAATCTTTGTATGAAATTACCTCAATAGAGGTACTTACTATGTCACTAGACCTTTTTAATGTATAAAGGTTTAATCTTTGAACGGAAATGAGACTTTTGAGTTAAACATATTCGAGTTCCCTGCGACGTCTCGAAGAGTGTTTTAAAGAGTAAATATTGAATCTTTGAATGAAATTACCTCAATTAAGGTACCTATTATGTCACTAGACCTTTTTAATGTATAAAGATTGAATATTTGTAAAGAACTACGAGTTTTGAGTTAAAGTTATTTGAGTTCCCTTTGACGTCACGAAGCGTGTTTTAATGAGTAAAGATTGAATCTTTGAACGAAATTATCTCATTCAATGTACCTATTATGTCAGTAGACCTTTTTAATGTATAAAGATGGAATCTTTGAAAAAAATGAGAGTATTGAGTTTAACTTATTCGAGTTACCTATGAAGTCGCGAAGAGTGTTTTAATGACCAAAGATTGAATCTTCAAATGAAATTTCCTCAATAATGGAACCTATTATGTTACTATATCTTTTTGATGTATAAAGATTGAATCTTTGAAAGAAAATTAGAGTTTTGAGTTAAACTTATTCGAGTTCCTTGTGACATCCCGAAGAGTGTTTTAATGAGTAAAGATTGAATCTTTGAATGAAATTACCTCGATCAAGATACCTATTAAGTCACTAGAAATTTGTATTGTATAAAGATTAAATCTTTGAAAAGAAATGAGAATTTTGAGTTAAAGTTATTCGAGTTCCCTTTGACGTCACGAAGAGTGTTTTAATGAGTAAATATTGAATCTTTGAATGAAATTACCTCAATCAAGGTACCTATTCTACCACTAGACATTTGTAATGTATAAAGATTGAATCTTTGAAAGAAAATGAGTGTTTTGAGTTTAACTTATTCGAGTTACCTATGAAATCGCGAAGAGTGTGTTAATGACTGAAGATTAAATCTTTGAATGAAAAATACCACAATAAAGGTACCAATTCTGTTACTAGACCTTTTTAATGTATAAAGATTGAATCTTTGAAAGAAAATGAGATTTTCGAGTTAAAGTTATTCAAGTTCCCGTTGACGCCACGAAGAGTGTTTTAACGAGTAAAGATTGAATATTTGAATGAAATTACTTCAACCCAAGGTACCTATTCTGTCACTAAAACTTTTTAATGTATAAAGATTGAATCTTTGAAAGAACATGAGAGTTTTGAGTTCAACTTATTCGAGTTACCTATGAAGTTGCGAAGAGTGTTTTAATGACTAAAGATTGAATCTTTGAATGAAAATGCCTCAATAAAGGTACTTATTTTGTTAGTAGACCTTTTTAATGTATAAAGATTGTATCTTTGAAAGAAAATGAGAGTTTTGAGTTAAACTTATTCATGTTCCCTGTAAAGTCCCAAAGAGTGTTTTAAGGAGTAAATATTGAATCATTGAATGTAATTACCTTAATCAAGGTAGCTATTATGTCACTAGACCATTTTAATGTACAAAGATTGAATCTTGGAAAGAAAATGAGAGTTCTGAGTTTAACTTATTCGAGTTACCTTTGAAGTCGCGAAGAGTGTTTTAATAAATAAAGATTGAATCTTTGAATGAAAACACCTTAATAAAGGTACCGATTATGACTAGACCTTTTTAATGTCTAAAGATTGAATCTTTGGAATAAAATGATAGTTTTGAGTTTAACTTATTCGATTTACCTATGAAGTCGTGAACAGTGTTTTAATGACTAAATAATGAATCTTTGAATGAAAATACCTTAGTAAATGTACCTATTATGTTACTAGACCTTTTTAATGTATGAAGATTGAATCTTGGAAAGAAAATGACTATTTTGAGTTAAACTTAGTCGTGTTCCCTATGACATCCCGAAGAGTATTTCAACGAGTAAAGATTGAATCTTTGATTAAAATTACTTGAATCAAGGGACTTATTTTGTCCCTGGACCTTTTATATATAAAGATTGAATCTTTAAAAAGAAATGAGCGTTATGAGTTAAACCTATCCGAGTTCCCTATGACGTCCCGAATAGTGTTTTAACGCGTAAGGATTGAATCTTTATATGAAATTGCCTCAATAGAGACACTTATTATGTCACTAGACCTTTTTAATGTATAAAGGTTTAATCTTTGAAAGAAAATGAGAGTTTTGAGTTAAACATATTCGAGTTCCCTACGACGTCTCGAAGAGTGTTTCAAAGAGTAAATATTGAATCTTTGAATGAAATTACCTCAATCAAGGTACCTATTATGTCACTAGACCTTGTTAATGTATAAAGATTGAATATTTGTAAAGAACTACGAGTTTTGAGTTAAAGTTATTTGAGTTCCCTTTGACGTCACGAAGCGTGTTTTAATGAGTAAAGATTGAATCTTTGAACGAAATTATCACAATCAATGTACCTATTATGTCAGTAGACCTTTTTAATGTATAAAGATGGAATCTTTGAAAAAAATGAGAGTATTGAGTTTAACTTATTCGAGTTACCTATGAAGTCGCGAAGAGTGTTTTAATGACCAAAGATTGAATCTTCAAATGAAAATTCCTCAATAAAGGAATCTATTGTGTTACTGGATCTTTTTGATGTATAAAGATTGAATCTTTGAAAGAAAATTAGAGTTTTGAGTTAAACTTATTCGAGTTCCTTTTGACATCCCAAAGAGTGTTTTAATGAATAAAGATTGAATCTTTGAATGAAATTACCTCGATCAAGGTACCTATTAAGTCAATAGAAATTTTTATTGTATAAAGATTGAATCTTTGAAAAGAAATAAGTGTTTTGAGTTAAAGTTATTCGAGTTCCCTTTGACGTCACGAAGAGTGTTTTAATGAGTAAAGATTGAATCTTTGAATGAAATTAACTCAATCAAGGTACCTATACTACCACTAGACCTTTGTAATGTATAAAGATTGAATCTTTGAAAGAAAATGAGTGTTTTGAGTTTAACTTATTCGAGTTACCTATGAAATCACGAAGAGTGTTTTAATGACTGAAGATTGAATCTTTGAATGAAAAATATCACAATAAAGGTACCAATTCAGTTACTAGACCTTTTTAATGTATAAAGATTGAATCTTTGAAAGAAAATGAGATTTTTGAGTTAAACTTATTCGAGTTCCTTGTAACGTCCCGAAGAGTGTTTTAATGAGTAAAGAATGAATCATTGAATGAAATTAACTTAATCAAGGTAGCTATTACATCACTAGACCTTTTTAATTTATAAAGATTGACGTTTTGAAAAGAAATGAGTGTTTCGAGTTAAAGTTATTCAAGTTCCCGTTGACGCCACGAAGAGTGTTTTAACGAGTAAAGATTGAATCTTTGAATGAAATTACCTCAATCAAGGTACCTATTCTGTCACTAAACCTTTTTAATGTATAAAGATTGAATCTTTGAAAGAACATGAGAGTTTTGAGTTCAACTTATTCGAGTTACCTATGAAGTTGCGAAGAGTGTTTTAATGACTAAAGATTGAATCTTTGAATGAAAATACCTCAATAAAGGTACTTATTTTGTTAGTAGACCTTTTTAATGTATAAATATTGTATCTTTGAAAGAAAATGAGAGTTTTGTGTTAAACTTATTCATGTTCCCTGCAACGTCCCAAAGAGTGTTTTAAGGAGTAAATATTGAATCTTTGAATGTAATTATGTCAGTAGACCTTTTTAATGTACAAAGATTGAATCTTGGAAAGAAAATGAGAGTTTTGAGTTTAACTTATTCGAGTTACCTATGAAGTCGCGAAAAGTGTTTTAATGAATAAAGATTGAATTTTTGAATGAAAACACCTCAATAAAGGCTCCTATTATGTTACTAGACCTTTTTAATGTCTAAAGATTGAATCTTTGGAATAAAATGATAGTTCTGAGTTTAACTTATTCGATTTACCTATGAAGTCGTGAACAGTGTTTTAATGACTAAATAATGAATCTTTGAATGAAAATACCTTAGTAAAGGTACCTATTATGTTACTAGACCTTTTTAATGTATAAAGATTGAATCTTGGAAAGAAAATGACTGTTTTGAGTTAAACTTATTCGAGTTCCCTATGACATCCCGAAGAGTATTTCAATGAGTAAAGCTTAATCTTTGATTGAAATTACTTGAATCAAGGGACTTATTTTGTCCCTGGACCTTTTATATATAAAGATTGAATCTTTAAAAAGAAATGAGCGTTATGAGTTAAGCCTATCCGAGTTCCGTATGACGTCCCGAATAGTGTTTTAACGCGTAAGGATTGAATCTTTGTATGAAATTACCTCAATAGAGGTACTTATTATGTCACTTGACCTTTTTAATGTATAAAGGATTAATCTTTGAAAGAAAATGAGAGTTTTGAGTTAAACATATTCGAGTTCCCTGCGACGTCTCGAAGAGTGTTTTAAAGAGTAAATATTGAATCTTTGAATGAAATTACCTCAATCCAGGTACCTATTATGTCACTAGACCTTTTTAATGTATAAAGATTGAATATTTGTGAAGAACTACGAGTTTTGAGTTAAAGTCATTTCAGTTGCCTTTGACGTCACGAAGCGTGTTTTAATGAGTAAAGATTGAATCTTTGAACGAAATTATCTCAATCAATGTATCTATTATGTCAGTAGACCTTTTTAATGTATAAAGATGGAATCTTTGAAAAAAATGAGATTATTGAGTTTAACTTATTCGAGTTACCTATGAAGTCGCGATGAGTGTTTTAATAACCAAAGATTGAATCTTCAAATGAAAATTCCTCAATAAAGGAACCTATTATGTTTCTTGATCTTTTTGATGTATAAAGATTGAATCTTTGAAAGAAAATTAAAGTTTTGAGTTAAACTTATTCGAGTTCCTTTTGACATCCCGAAGAGTGTTTTAATGAATAAAGATTGAATCTTTGAATGAAATTTCCTCGGTCAAGGTACCTATTAAGTCACTAGAAATTTTTATTGTATGAAGATTGAATCTTTGAAAAGAAATGAGAGTTTTGAGTTAAAGTTATTCGAGTTCCCTTTGACGTCACGAAGAGTGTTTTAATGAGTAAAGATTGAATCTTTGAATGAAATTACCTCAATCAAGGTACCTATTCTACCACTAGACCTTTTTAATGTACAAAGGTAGAATCTTGGAAAGAAAATGGGAGTTTTGAGTTTAACTTATTCGAGTTACCTATGATGTCGCGAAGAGTGTTTTAATGAATAACGATTGAATCTTTGAATGAAAATACCTCAATAAAGGTACCTATTATGTTACTAGACCTTTTTAATGTCTAAAGATTGAATCTTTGGAATAAAATTATAGTTCTGAGTTTAACTTATTCGATTTACCTATGAAGTCGTGAACAGTGTTTTAATGACTAAATAATGAATCTTTAAATGAAAATACCTTAGTAAAGGTACCTATTATGTTACTAGACCTTTTTAATGTATAAAGATTGAATCTTGGAAAGAAAATGACTGTTTTGAGTTAAACTTATTCGAGTTCCCTATGACATCCCGAAGAGTATTTCAACGAGTAAAGATTGAATCTTTAATTGAAATTACTTGAATCAAGGGACTTATTTTGTCCCTGGACCTTTTATATATAAAGATTGAATATTTAAAAAGAAATGAGCGTTATGAGTTAAACCTATCCGAGTTTCCTATGACGTCCCGAATAGTTTTTTAACGCGTAAGGATTGAATCTTTGTATGAAATTACCTCAATAGAGGTACTTATTATCTCACTAGACCTATTTAATGTATAAAGGTTTAATCTTTGAAATAAAATGAAAGTTTTGAGTTAAATATATTCGAGTTCCCTGCGACTTCTCGAAGACTGTTTTAAAGAGTAAATATTGAATCTTTGAATGAAATTACCTCAATCAAGGTGCCTATTATGTCACTAGACCTTTTTAATGTATAAAGATTGAATATTTGTGAAGAACTACGAGTTTTGAGTTAAAGTTATTTGAGTTCCCTTTGACGTCACGAAGCGTGTTTTAATGAGTAAAGATTGAATCTTTGAACGAAATTATCTCAATCAATGTACCTATTATGTCAGTAGACCTTTTTAATGTATAAAGATGGAATCTTTGAAAAAAATGAGAGTATTGAGTTTAACTTATTCGAGTTACCTATGAAGTCGCGAAGAGTTTTTTAATGACCAAAGATTGAATCTTCAAATGAAAATTCCTCAATAAAGGAACCTATTATGTTTCTTGATCTTTTTGATGTATAAAGATTGAATCTTTGAAAGAAAATTAGAGTTTTGAGTTAAACATATTCGAGTTCCTTTTGACATCCCGAAGAGTGTTTTAATGAATAAAGATTGAATCTTTGAATGAAATTACCTCGATTAAGGTACCTATTAAGTCACTAGAAATTTTTATTGTACGAAGATTGAATCTTTGAAAAGAAATGAGAGTTTTGAGTTAAAGTTATTCGAGTTCCCTTTGACGTCATGAAGAGTGTTTTAATGAGTAAAAGATTGAATCTTTGAATGAAATTACCTCAATCAAGGTACCTATTCTACCACTAGACCTTTGTAATGTATAAAGATTGAATCTTTGAAAGAAAATGAGTGTTTTGAGTTTAACTTATTCGAGTTACCTATGAAATTGTGAAGAGTGTTTTAATGACTGAAGATTGAATCTTAGAATGAAAAAAACCACAATAAAGGTACCAATTCTGTTACTAGACCTTTTTAATGTATAAAGATTGAAACTTTGAAAGAAAATGAGATTTTTGAGTTAAACTTATTCGAGTTCCCTGTAACGTCCCGAAGAGTGTTTTAATGAGTAAAGATTGAATCATTGAATGAAATTACCTCAATCAAGGTAGCTATTACATCACTAGACCTTTTTAATTTATTAAGATTGACGTTCTTAAAAGAAATGAATGTTTCGAGTTAAAGTTATTCAAGTTCCCTTTGACACAACGAAGAGTGTTTTAATAAGTAAAGATTGAATATTTGAATGAAATTACCTCAATCAAGGTACCTATTCTGTCACTAAACCTTTTTAATGTATAAAGATTGAATCTTTGAAAGAACATGAGAGTTTTGAGTTCAACTTATTCGAGTTACCTATGAAGTTGCGAAGAGTGTTTTAATGACTAAAGATTGAATCTTTGAATGAAAATACCTCAATAAAGGTACTTATTTTGTTAGTAGACCTTTTTAATGTATAAAGATTGTATCTTTGAAAGAAAATGAGAGTTTTGAGTTAAACTTATTCATGTTCCTTGTAACGTCCCAAAGAGTGTTTTAAGGAGTAAATATTGAATCTTTGAATATAATTACCTCAATCAAGGTAGCTATTATATCACTAGACCTTTTTAATGTACAAAGGTTGAATCTTGGAAAGAAAATGGGAGTTTTGAGTTTAACTTGTTCGAGTTACCTATTAAGTCGCGAAGAGTGTTTTAATGAATAAAGATTGAATCTTTGAATGAAAACACCTCAATAAAGGTACCTATTATGTTAGTAGACCTTTTTAATGTCTAAAGATTGAATCTTTGGAATAAAATTATAGTTCTGAGTTTAACTTATTCGATTTACCTATGAAGTCGTGAACAGTGTTTTAATGACTAAATAATGAATCTTTAAATGAAAATACCTTAGTAAAGGTACCTATTATGTTACTAGACCTTTTTAATGTATAAAGATTGAATCTTGGAAAGAAAATGACTATTTTGAGTTAAACTTATTCGAGTTCCCTATGACATCCCGAAGAGTATTTCAACGAGTAAAGATTGAATCTTTGATTGAAATTACTTGAATGAAGGGACTTTTTTTGTCCCTGGACCTTTTATATATAAAGACTGAATATTTAAAAAGAAATGAGCGTTATGAGTTAAACCTATCCGAGTTCCCTATGACGTCCTGAATAGTGTTTTAACGCGTAAGGATTGAATCTTTGTATGAAATTACCTCAATAGAGGTACTTATTATGTCACTAGACCTTTTTAATATATAAAGGTTAAATCTTTGAAATAAAATGAGAGTTTTGAGTAAAATATATTCGAGTTCCCTGCGACTTCTCGAAGAGTGTTTTAAAGAGTAAATATTGAATCTTTGAATGAAATTACCTCAATCAAGGTGCCTATTATGTCACTAGACCTTTTTAATGTATAAAGATTGAATATTTGTGAAGAACTACGAGTTTTGAGTTAAAGTTATTTGAGTTCCCTTTGACGTCACGAAGCGTGTTTTAATGAGTAAAGATTGAATTTTGAACGAAATTATCTCAATCAATGTACCTATTATGTCAGTAGACCTTTTTAATGTATAAAGATGGAATCTTTGAAAAAAATGAGAGTATTGAGTTTAACTTATTCGAGTTACCTATGAAGTCGCGAAGAGTGTTTTAATGACCAAAGATTGAATCTTCAACTGAAAATTCCTCAATAAAGGAACCTATTATGTTTCTTGATCTTTTTGATGTATAAATATTGAATCTTTGAAAGAAAATTAGAGTTTTGAGTTAAACTTATTCGAGTTCCTTTTGACATCCCGAAGAGTGTTTTAATGAATAAAGATTGAATCTTTGAATGAAATTACCTCGATCAAGGTACCTATTAAGTCACTAGAAATTTTTATTGTATAAAGATTGAATCTTTGAAAAGAAATGAGAGTTTTGAGTTAAAGTTATTCGAGTTCCCTTTGACGTCACGAAGAGTGTTTTAATAAGTAAAGATTGAATCTTTGAATGAAATTACCTCAATCAAGGTACCTATTCTACCACTAGACCTTTGTAATGTATAAAGATTGAATCTTTGAAAGACAATGAGTGTTTTGAGTTTAACTTATTCGAGTTACCTATGAAATCGTAAAGAGTGTTTTAATGAATGAAGATTGAATCTTTGAATGAAAAATACCACAATAAAGGTACCAATTCTGTTACTAGACCTTTTTAATGTACAAAGATTGAATCTTTGAAAGAAAATGAGATTTTTGAGTTAAACTTATTCGAGTTCCCTGTAACGTCCCGACGAGTGTTTTAATGACTAAAGATTGAATCATTGAATGAAATTACCTCAATCAAGGTAGCTATTACATCACTAGACCTTTTTAATTTATAAAGATTGACGTTTTGAAAAGAAATGAGTGTTTCAAGTTAAAGTTATTCAAGTTCCCTTTGACGCCACGAAGAGTGTTTTAATGAGTAAAGATTGAATATTTGAATGAAATTACCTCAATCAAGGTACCTATTCTGTCACTAAACCTTTTTAATGTATAAAGATTGAATCTTTGAAAGAACATGAGAGTTTTGAGTTCAACTTATTCGAGTTACCTATGAAGTTGCGAAGAGTGTTTTAATGACTAAAGATTGAATCTTTGAATGAAAATACCTCAATAAAGGTACTTATTTTGTTAGTAGACCTTTTTAATGTATAAAGATTATATCTTTGATAGAAAATGGGAGTTTTGAGTTAAACTTATTCGTGTTCCCTGTAACGTCCCAAAGAGTGTTTTAAGGAGTAAATATTGAATCTTTGAATGTAATTACCTCAATCAAGGTAGCTATTATGTCACTAGACCTTTTTAATGTACAAAGATTGAATCTTGGAAAGAAAATGAGAGTTTTGAGTTTAACTTATTCGAGTTACCTATGAAGTTGCGAAGAGTGTTTTAATGAATAAAGATTGAATCTTTGAATGAAAACACCTCAGTAAAGGTACCTATTATGTTAGTAGACCTTTTTAATGTCTAAAGATTGAATCTTTGGAATAAAATTATAGTTCTAAGTTTAACTTATTCGATTTACCTATGAAGTCGTGAACAGATGGTTTAAAGAGTAAATAGTGAATCTTTGAATGAAAATACCTTAGTAAAGGTACCTATTATGTTACTAGACCTTTATAATGTATAAAGATTGAATCTTGGAAAGAAAATGACTATTTTGAGTTAAATTTATTCGAGTTCCCTATGACATCCTGAAGAGTATTTCAATGAGTAAAGATTGAATCTTTAATTGAAATTACATGAATCAAGGGACTTATTTTGTCCCTGGACCTTTTATATATAAAGATTGAATCTTTAAAAAGAAATGAGCGTTATGAGTTAAACCTATCCGAGTTCCCTATGACGTCCCGAATAGTATTTTAACGCGTAAGGATTGAATCTTTGTATGAAATTACCTCAATAGAGGTACTTATTATGTCACTAGACCTTTTTAATGTATAAAGGTTTAATCTTTGAAATAAAATGAGAGTTTTGAGTTAAATATATTCAAGTTCACTACGACGTCTCGAAGAGTGTTTTAAAGAGTAAATATTGAATCTTTGAATGAAATTACCTCAATCAAGGTACCTATTATGTCACTAGACCTTTTTAATGTATAAAGATTGCATATTTGTGAAGAACTACGAGTTTTGAGTTTAAGTTATTTGAGTTCCCTTTGACGTCACGAAGCGTGTTTTAATGAGTAAAGATTGAATCTTTGAACGAAATTATCTCAATCAATGTACCTATTATGTCAGTAGACCTTTTTAATGTATAAAGATGGAATCTTTGAAAAAAATGAGAGTATTGAGTTTAACTTATTCGAGTTACCTATGAAGTCGCGAAGAGTGTTTTAATGACCAAAGATTGAATCTTCAAATGAAAATTCCTCAATAAAGGAACCTATTATGTTTCTTGATCTTTTTGATGTATAAAGATTGAATCTTTGAAAGAAAATTAGAGTTTTGAGTTAAACTTATTCGAGTTCCTTTTGACATCCCGAAGAGTGTTTTAATGAATAAAGATTGAATCTTTGAATAAAATTACCTCGATCAAGGAACCTATTAAGTCACTAGAAATTTTTATTGTATAAAGATTGAATCTTTGAAAAGAAATGAGAGTTTTGAGTTAAAGTTATTCGAGTTCCCTTTGACGTCATGAAGAGTGTTTTAATGAGTAAAGATTGAATCTTTGAATGAAATTGCCTCAATCAAGGTACCTATTCTACCACTAGACCTTTGTAATGTATAAAGATTGAATCTTCGAAAGAAAATGAGTGTTTTGAGTTTAACTTATTCGAGTTACCTATGAAATTGCGAAGAGTGTTTTAATGAATGAAGATTGAATCTTTGAATGAAAAATACCACAATAAAGGTACCAATTCTGTTACTAGACCTTTTTAATGTATAAAGATTGAATCTTTGAAAGAAAATGAGATTTTTGAGTTAAACTTATTCGAGTTCCCTGTAACGTCCCGAAGAGTGTTTTAATGAGTAAAGATTGAATCATTGAATGAAATTACCTCAATCAAGGTAGGTATTACATCACTGGACCTTTTTAGTTTATAATGATTGACGTTTTGAAAAGAAATGAGTGTTTCGAGTTAAACTTATTCAAGTTCCCTTTGACGCCGCGAAGAGTGTTTTAATGAGTAAAGATTGAATCTTTAAATGAAATTACCTCAATCAAGGTACCTATTCTGTCACTAAACCTTTTTAATGTATAAAGATTGAATCTTTGAAAGAACATGACAGTTTTGAGTTCAACTTATTCGAGTTACCTATGAAGTTGCGAAGAGTGTTTTAATGACTAAAGATTGAATCTTTGAATGAAAATACCTCAATAAAGGTACTTATTTTGTTAGTGGTGCTTTTTAATGTATAAAGATTGTATCTTTGAAAGAAAATGAGAGTTTTGAGTTAAACTTATTCATGTTCCCTGTAACGTCCCAAGGAGTGTTTTAAGGAGTAAATATTGAATCTTTGAATGTAATTCCTCAATCAAGGTAGCTATTATGTCACTAGACCTTTATAATGTACAAAGATTGAATGTTGGAAAGAAAATGAGAGTTTTGAGTTTAACTTATTCGAGTTACCTATGAAGTCGCGAAGAGTGTTTTAATGAATAAAGATTGAATCTTTGAATGAAAACACCTCAATAAAGGTACCTATTATGTTACTAGACCTTTTTAATGTCAAAAGATTGAATCTTTCGAATAAAATTGTAGTTCTGAGTTTAACTTATTCGATTTACCTATGAAGTCGTGAACAGTGTTTTAACGACTAAATAATAAATCTTTGAATGAAAATACCTTAGTAAAGGTACCTATCGTGTTAGTAGACCTTTTTAATGTATAAAGATTGAATCTTGGAAAGAAAATGACTGTTTTGAGTTAAACTTATTCAAGATCCCTATGACATTCGGAAGAGTATTTCAACGAGTAACGATTGAATCTTTGATTGAAATTACTTGAATCAAGGGACTTATTTTGTCCCTGGACCTTTTATATATAAAGATTGAATCTTTAAAAAGAAATGAGCGTTTTGAGTTAAACCTATCCGAGTTCCCTATGACGTCCCGAATAGTGTTTTAACGCGTAAGGATTGAATCTTTGTATGAAATTACCTCAATAGAGGTACTTATTATGTCACTAGACCTTTTTAATGTATAAAGGTTTAATCTTTGAAAGAAAATGAGAGTTTTGAGTTAAACGTATTCGAGTTCCCTGCGACGTCTCGAAGAGTGTTTTAAAGAGCAAATATTGAATCTTTGAATGAAATTACCTCAATCAAGGTACCTATTATGTCACTAGACCTTTTTAATGTATAAAGATAGAATATTTGTGAAGAACTACGAGTTTTGAGTTTAAGTTATTTGAGTTCCTTTTGACGTCACGGAGCGTGTTTTAATGAGTAAAGATTGAATCTTTAAACGAAATTATCTCAATCAATGTACCTATTATGTCAGTAGACCTTTTTAATGTATAAAGATGGAATCTTTGAAAAAAATGAGAGTATTGAGTTTAACTTATTCGAGTTACCTATGAAGTCGCGAAGAGTGTTTTAATGACCAAAGATTGAAACTTGATCGGTTGGTCAATTAACATCAACCTTCGCAATAGCACGAATCATTGTAAAATAGGGCTATTGGTCGGGTAAGTCGAACCACAGGGACTACGCTAGTCTAATACAACCTAAATGTCTAGAATCATTCTTAGAATGATGAAGGGTGTATAGAGGTTTTGTTGGATGTCACTTAAGCTAGGAAATTAAAAGTGCATAAAACAATAAATTGCAAGAATTCAAGGGAGTGAAGTACAAGTAAAGAAGGCTAGGGAAATGAATCCACCTCCATCCCTATACACATGCTAGGTTAAGATTAATTTAAGGGGAAAACAACATATATGATAGTCATGATACATAACAATACTAGGTTGCTATAATATCCTTAAGAAGTTCATTTAATTAGAAAGGCAAGAATAAACCATCAAAAGTTCACATGATCAACTACCTAAACTAAAATGTAGCTTAGAACATGCTTACTAAGCCAAGGATTATCAAGCCCTAATTTAAATGGTGAATGCACATAAAGCTAAGAATCAAGTATAGCCCATCAAAGGGAAACCCTAAGCCATGAACTATCTAAGTTCTCCAACTCCATGCCATTAAAACCATTCCATGATCTAACTTCCATTGTCACCATGGAAGTGCAAGTAATATGATTAAGAAAAGCAACCATCCAAGACAAGATGAATAACTCACAATAATCATTTAAAACATTCAACATTCATTACAACAAAAATGAGGCTCTTGACCATGGAAAGACTATCAAAAATACATTGTAATCCCCAAAAATAAACTATACTAACACATGCTTACAAGGGAGGGGTTTCATTACCTCCCTAGATGAGGTTTAGTTACCCATTGGTGAACTAGAAGAAGGAAGAAGCATCATCCTCATCTCCATTTTCGAGCTCCTACTGTAGCACTCAAGAACACCCTTCTCCTTGCTCTCTTCTCTCTCCTTTCTCTTGCTCAAGATAAAGCTTAATGATATATGTGGCCTTTGGGTAGCCTTTTATGCTCCAACAATACCCTCTCTCCTCCAAGGAACACCTCCAACCACTTCATAAAGAAGGAAGATGGCATTGAGGAAACCAATGTGCAAGTGGGCTGAAATGAGCCATTTCCGAAGGGCATTCTGCCTGATTTTCGAGCACACGCTTGGTGACTTCGAGCACTCTAACTTAGTGCAATGTGCAACATGCTCCTCTTGCTCAGTGCTGACCTATTTTGGGAAAACTGCTATAACTTTGTGTCCCGAACTCCGAATGACGATCTGTTTGAAGCTTTGGAGAGCTGATTCAGTGCTTTAAAAACTTCATGTTTTGATGAAGACCCAATTCTCAAGTCTGGTTGGTCGAAAATGGGGAGAAAGGCAGTACATCAGTGCTGCTAGGTAGTTCTGCGCACCTCTGTTGTGAAGATCATAACTCTCTGCTCCGAACTCCGAATGATGAACCACTTGAAGATTTGGAAAGCTGATTCAGAGCTCTAAATCTTTCATGTTATGAGGGAAGTCCAGTTCTCGAGTTTGGAAGGTCAAAATGGCAAGCAAAGTCCAGGCTCTACTGCTGCCAGAATTCAGCATTGGCACCTTTTGTTGCTCAGGATTCCACAAGGCCTTATTCTTGTTCCATTTTGGCAAATGAACCTGAAAATGCATAAAAACATAGAATTGGAGTTAATCTACATAAAATAATTAATAACTGGACTTTGTTAATGTAATTTGGGCGCTTGAATGTACATTATTCGGCGCTTATCAAAACTTCAAATGAAAATTCCTCAATAAAGGAACCTATTATGTTACTAGATCTTTTTGATGTATAAAGATTGAATCTTTGAAAGAAAATTAGAGTTTTGAGTTAAACTTATTCGAGTTCCTTTTGACATCCCGAAGAGTGTTTTAATGAATAAAGATTGAATCTTTGAATGAAATTACCTCGATCAAGGTACCTATTAAGTCACTAGAAATTTTTATTGTTTAAAGATTGAATCTTTGAAAAGAAATGAGAGTTTTGAGTTAAAGTTATTCGAGTTCCCTTTGACGTCAAGAAGAGTGTTTTAATAAGTAAAGATTGAATCTTTGAATGAAATTACCTCAATCAAGGTACCTATTCTACCACTAGACCTTTGTAATGTATAAAGATTGAATCTTTGAAAGACAATGAGTGTTTTGAGTTTAACTTATTCGAGTTACCTATGAAATTGCAAAGAGTGTTTTAATGAATGAAGATTGAATCTTTGAATGAAAAATACCACAATAAAGGTACCAATTCTGTTACTAGACCTTTTTAATGTATAAAGATTGAATCTTTGAAAGAAAATGAGATTTTTGAGTTAAACTTATTCGAGTTCCCTGTAACGTCCCGACGAGTGTTTTAATGACTAAAGATTGAATCATTGAATGAAATTACCTCAATCAAGGTAGCTATTACATCACTAGACCTTTTTAATTTATAAAGATTGACGTTTTGAAAAGAAATGAGTGTTTCGAGTTAAAGTTATTCAAGTTCCCTTTGACGCCACGAAGAGTGTTTTAATGAGTAAAGATTGAATATTTGAACGAAATTACCTCAATCAAGGTACCTATTCTGTCACTAAACCTTTTTAATGTATAAAGATTGAATCTTTGAAAGAACATGAGAGTTTTGAGTTCAACTTATTCGAGTTACCTATGAAGTTGCGAAGAGTGTTTTAATGACTAAAGATTGAATCTTTGAATGAAAATACCTCAATAAAGGTACTTATTTTGTTAGTAGACCTTTTTAATGTATAAAGATTGTATCTTTGATAGAAAATGGGAGTTTTGAGTTAAACTTATTCATGTTCCCTGTAACGTCCCAAAGAGTGTTTTAAGGAGTAAATATTGAATCTTTGAATGTAATTACCTCAATCAAGGTAGCTATTATGTCACTAGACCTTTTTAATGTACAAAGATTGAATCTTGGAAAGAAAATGAGAGTTTTGAGTTTAACTTATTCGAGTTACCTATGAAGTTGCGAAGAGTGTTTTAATGAATAAAGATTGAATCTTTGAATGAAAACACCTCAATAAAGGTACCTATTATGTTAGTAGACCTTTTTAATGTCTAAAGATTGAATCTTTGGAATAAAATGATAGTTCTGAGTTTAACTTATTCGATTTACCTATGAAGTCGTGAACAGATGTTTTAATGACTAAATAATGAATCTTTGAATGAAAATACCTTAGTAAAGGTACCTATTATGTTACTAGACCTTTTTAATGTATAAAGATTGAATCTTGGAAAGAAAATGACTGTTTTGAGTTAAATTTATTCGAGTTCCCTATGACATCCCGAAGAGTATTTCAACGAGTAAAGATTGAATCTTTAATTGAAATTACATGAATCAAGGGACTTATTTTGTCCCTGGACCTTTTATATATAAAGATTGAATCTTTAAAAAGAAATGAGCGTTATGAGTTAAACCTATCCGAGTTCCCTATGACGTCCCGAATAGTATTTTAACGCGTAAGGATTGAATCTTTGTATGAAATTACCTCAATAGAGGTACTTATTATGTCACTAGACCTTTTTAATGTATAAAGGTTTAATCTTTGAAATAAAATGAGAGTTTTGAGTTAAATATATTCGAGTTCACTGCGACGTCTCGAAGAGTGTTTTAAAGAGTAAATATTGAATCTTTGAATGAAATTACCTCAATCAAGGTACCTATTGTGTCACTAGACCTTTTTAATGTATAAAGATTGAATATTTGTGAAGAACTACGAGTTTTGAGTTTAAGTTATTTGAATTCCTTTGACGTCACGAAGCGTGTTTTAATGAGTAAAGATTGAATCTTTGAACGAAATTATCTCAATCAATGTACCTATTATGTCAGTAGACCTTTTTAATGTATATAGATGGAATCTTTGAAAAAAATGAGAGTATTGAGTTTAACTTATTCGAGTTACCTATGAAGTCGTGAAGGGTGTTTTAATGACCAAAGATTGAATCTTCAAATGAAAATTCCTCAATAAAGGAACCTATTATGTTACTAGATCTTTTTGATGTATAAAGATTGAATCTTTGAAAGAAAATTAGAGTTTTGAGTTAAACTTATTCGAGTTCCTTTTAACATCCCGAAGAGTGTTTTAATGAATAAAGATTGAATCTTTGAATAAAATTACCTCGATCAAGGAACCTATTAAGTCACTAGAAATTTTATTGTATAAAGATTGAATCTTTGAAAAGAAATGAGAGTTTTGAGTTAAAGTTATTCGAGTTCCCTTTGACGTCACGAAGAGTGTTTTAATGAGTAAAGATTGAATCTTTGAATGAAATTACCTCAATCAAGGTACCTATTCTACCACTAGACCTTTGTAATGTATAAAGATTGAATCTTCGAAAGAAAATCAGTGTTTTGAGTTTAACTTATTCGAGTTACCTATGAAATCGCGAAGAGTGTTTTAATGACTGAAGATTGAATCTTTGAATGAAAAATACCACAATAAAGGTACCAATTCTGTTACTAGACCTTTTTAATGTATAAAGATTGAATCTTTGAAAGAAAATGAGATTTTTGAGTTAAACTTATTCGAGTTCCCTGTAACGTCCCGAAGAGTGTTTTAATGAGTAAAGATTGAATCATTGAATGAGATTACCTCAATCAAGGTAGCTATTACATCACTGGACCTTTTTAGTTTATAAAGATTGACGTTTTGAAAAGAAATGAGTGTTTCGAGTTAAACTTATTCAAGTTCCCTTTGACGCCGCGAAGAGTGTTTTAATGAGTAAAGATTGAATCTTTAAATGAAATTACCTCAATCAAGGTACCTATTCTGTCACTAAACCTTTTTATTGTATAAAGATTGAATCTTTGAAAGAACATGAGAGTTTTGAGTTCAACTTATTCGAGTTACCTATGAAGTTGCGAAGAGTGTTTTAATGACTAAAGATTGAATCTTTGAATGAAAATACCTCAATAAAGGTACTTATTTTGTTAGTGGTGCTTTTTAATGTATAAAGATTGTATCTTTGAAAGAAAATGAGAGTTTTGAGTTAAACTTATTCATGTTCCCTGTAACGTCCCAAAGAGTGTTTTAAGGAGAAAATATTGATTCTTTGAATGTAATTACCTCAATCAAGGTAGCTATTATGTCACTAGACCTTTTTAATGTACAAAGATTGAATCTTGGAAAGAAAATGAGAGTTTTGAGTTTAACTTATTCGAGTTACCTATGAAGTCGCGAAGAGTGTTTTAATGAATAAAGATTGAATCTTTGAATGAAAACACCTCAATAAAGGTACCTATTATGTTAATAGACCTTTTTAATGTCAAAAGATTGAATCTTTCGAATAAAATTGTAGTTCTGAGTTTAACTTATTCGATTTACCTATGAAGTCGTGAATAGTATTTTAACGACTAAATAATGAATCTTTGAATGAAAATACCTTAGTAAAGGTTCCTATCGTGTTAGTAGACCTTTTTAATGTATAAAGATTGAATCTTGGAAAGAAAATGACTGTTTTGAGTTAAACTTATTCAAGATCCCTATGACATCCGGAAGAGTATTTCAACGAGTAACGATTGAATCTTTGATTGAAATTACTTGAATCAAGGGACTTATTTTGTCCCTGGACCTTTTATATATAAAGATTGAATCTTTAAAAAGAAATGAGCGTTTTGAGTTAAACCTATCCGAGTTCCCTATGACGTCCCGAATAGTGTTTTAATGCATAAGGATTGAATCTTTGTATGAAATTACCTCAATAGAGGTACTTATTATGTCACTAGACCTTTTTAATGTATAAAGGTTTAATCTTTGAAAGAAAATGAGAGTTTTGAGTTAAACATATTCGAGTTCCCTGCGACGTCTCGAAGAGTGTTTTAAAGAGCAAATATTGAATCTTTGAATGAAATTACCTCAATCAAGGTACCTATTATGTCACTAGACCTTTTTAATGTATAAAGATAGAATATTTGTGAAGAACTACGAGTTTTGAGTTTAAGTTATTTGAGTTCCTTTTGACGTCACGGAGCGTGTTTTAATGAGTAAAGATTGAATCTTTAAACGAAATTATCTCAATCAATGTACCTATTATGTCAGTAGACCTTTTTAATATATAAAGATGGAATCTTTGAAAAAAATGAGAGTATTGAGTTTAACTTATTCGAGTTACCTATGAAGTCGCGAAGAGTGTTTTAATGACCAAAGATTGAATCTTCAAATGAAAATTCCTCAATAAAGGAACCTATTATGTTACTAGATCTTTTTGATGTATAAAGATTGAATCTTTGAAAGAAAATTAGAGTTTTGAGTTAAACTTATTCGAGTTCCTTTTGACATCCCGAAGAGTGTTTTAATGAATAAAGATTGAATCTTTGAATGAAATTACCTCGATCAAGGTACCTATTAAGTCACTAGAAATTTTTATTGTATAAAGATTGAATCTTTGAAAAGAAATGAGAGTTTTGAGTTAAAGTTATTCGAGTTCCCTTTGACGTCAAGAAGAGTGTTTTAATAAGTAAAGATTGAATCTTTGAATGAAATTACCTCAATCAAGGTACCTATTGTACCACTAGACCTTTGTAATGTATAAAGATTGAATCTTTGAAAGACAATGAGTGTTTTGAGTTTAACTTATTCGAGTTACCTATGAAATCGCAAAGAGTGTTTTAATGAATGAAGATTGAATCTTTGAATGAAAAATACCACAATAAAGGTACCAATTCTGTTACTAGACCTTTTTAATGTATAAAGATGGAATCTTTGAAAGAAAATGAGATTTTTGAGTTAAACTTATTCGAGTTCCCTGTAACGTCCCGACGAGTGTTTTAATGACTAAAGATTGAATCATTGAATGAAATTACCTCAATCAAGGTAGCTATTACATCACTAGACCTTTTTAATTTATAAAGATTGACGTTTTGAAAAGAAATGAGTGTTTCGAGTTAAAGTTATTCAAGTTCCCTTTGACGCCACGAAGAGTGTTTTAATGAGTAAAGATTGAATATTTGAATGAAATTACCTCAATCAAGGTACCTATTCTGTCACTAAACCTTTTTAATGTATAAAGATTGAATCTTTGAAAGAACATGAGAGTTTTGAGTTCAACTTATTCGAGTTACCTATGAAGTTGCGAAGAGTATTTTAATGACTAAAGATTGAATCTTTGAATGAAAATACCTCAATAAAGGTACTTATTTTGTTAGTAGACCTTTTTAATGTATAAAGATTGTATCTTTGATAGAAAATGGGAGTTTTGAGTTAAACTTATTCGTGTTCCCTGTAACGTCCCAAAGAGTGTTTTAAGGAGTAAATATTGAATCTTTGAATGTAATTACCTCAATCAAGGTAGCTATTATGTCACTAGACCTTTTTAATGTACAAAGATTGAATCTTGGAAAGAAAATGAGAGTTTTGAGTTTAACTTATTCGAGTTACCTATGAAGTTGCGAAGAGTGTTTTAATGAATAAAGATTGAATCTTTGAATGAAAACACCTCGGTAAAGGTACCTATTATGTTAGTAGACCTTTTTAATGTCTAAAGATTGAATCTTTGGAATAAAATTATAGTTCTGAGTTTAACTTATTCGATTTACCTATGAAGTCGTGAACTGATGGTTTAAAGAGTAAATAGTGAATCTTTGAATGAAAATACCTTAGTAAAGGTACCTATTATGTTACTAGACCTTTATAATGTATAAAGATTGAATCTTGGAAAGAAAATGACTATTTTGAGTTAAATTTATTCGAGTTCCCTATGACATCCTGAAGAGTATTTCAATGAGTAAAGATTGAATCTTTAATTGAAATTACATGAATCAAGGGACTTATTTTGTCCCTGGACCTTTTATATATAAAGATTGAATCTTTAAAAAGAAATGAGCGTTATGAGTTAAACCTATCCGAGTTCCCTATGACGTCCCGAATAGTATTTTAACGCGTAAGGATTGAATCTTTGTATGAAATTACCTCAATAGAGGTACTTATTATGTCACTAGACCTTTTTAATGTATAAAGGTTTAATCTTTGAAATAAAATGAGAGTTTTGAGTTAAATATATTCAAGTTCACTGCGACGTCTCGAAGAGTGTTTTAAAGAGTAAATATTGAATCTTTGAATGAAATTACCTCAATCAAGGTACCTATTATGTCACTAGACCTTTTTAATGTATAAAGATTGAATATTTGTGAAGAACTACGAGTTTTGAGTTTAAGTTATTTGAGTTTCCTTTGACGTCACGAAGCGTGTTTTAATGAGTAAAGATTGAATCTTTGAACGAAATTATCTCAATCAATGTACCTATTATGTCAGTAGACCTTTTTAATGTATAAAGATGGAATCTTTGAAAAAAATGAGAGTATTGAGTTTAACTTATTCGAGTTACCTATGAAGTCGCGAAGAGTGTTTTAATGACCAAAGATTGAATCTTCAAATGAAAATTCCTCAATAAAGGAACCTATTATGTTTCTTGATCTTTTTGATGTATAAAGATTGAATCTTTGAAAGAAAATTAGAGTTTTGAGTTAAACTTATTCGAGTTCCTTTTGACATCCCGAAGAGTGTTTTAAAGAATAAAGATTGAATCTTTGAATAAAATTACCTCGATCAAGGAACCTATTAAGTCACTAGAAATTTTTATTGTATAAAGATTGAATCTTTGAAAAGAAATGAGAGTTTTGAGTTAAAGTTATTCGAGTTCCCTTTGACGTCATGAAGAGTGTTTTAATGAGTAAAGATTGAATCTTTGAAAGAAATTGCCTCAATCAAGGTACCTATTCTACCACTAGACCTTTGTAATGTATAAAGATTGAATCTTCGAAAGAAAATGAGTGTTTTGAGTTTAACTTATTCGAGTTACCTATGAAATTGCGAAGAGTGTTTTAATGAATGAAGATTGAATCTTTGAATGAAAAATACCACAATAAAGGTACCAATTCTGTTACTAGACCTTTTTAATGTATAAAGATTGAATCTTTGAAAGAAAATGAGATTTTTGAGTTAAACTTATTCGAGTTCCCTGTAACGTCCCGAAGAGTGTTTTAATGAGTAAAGATTGAATCATTGAATGAAATTACCTCAATCAAGGTAGGTATTACATCACTGGACCTTTTTAGTTTATAATGATTGACGTTTTGAAAAGAAATGAGTGTTTCGAGTTAAACTTATTCAAGTTCCCTTTGACGCCGCGAAGAGTGTTTTAATGAGTAAAGATTGAATCTTTAAATGAAATTACCTCAATCAAGGTACCTATTCTGTCACTAAACCTTTTTAATGTATAAAGATTGAATCTTTGAAAGAACATGACAGTTTTGAGTTCAACTTATTCGAGTTACCTATGAAGTTGCGAAGAGTGTTTTAATGACTAAAGATTGAATCTTTGAATGAAAATACCTCAATAAAGGTACTTATTTTGTTAGTGGTGCTTTTTAATGTATAAAGATTGTATCTTTGAAAGAAAATGAGAGTTTTGAGTTAAACTTATTCATGTTCCCTGTAACGTCCCAAGGAGTGTTTTAAGGAGTAAATATTGAATCTTTGAATGTAATTACCTCAATCAAGGTAGCTATTATGTCACTAGACCTTTATAATGTACAAAGATTGAATCTTGGAAAGAAAATGAGAGTTTTGAGTTTAACTTATTCGAGTTACCTATGAAGTCGCGAAGAGTGTTTTAATGAATAAAGATTGAATCTTTGAATGAAAACACCTCAATAAAGGTACCTATTATGTTACTAGACCTTTTTAATGTCAAAAGATTGAATCTTTCGAATAAAATTGTAGTTCTGAGTTTAACTTATTCGATTTACCTATGAAGTCGTGAACAGTGTTTTAACGACTAAATAATAAATCTTTGAATGAAAATACCTTAGTAAAGGTACCTATCGTGTTAGTAGACCTTTTTAATGTATAAAGATTGAATCTTGGAAAGAAAATGACTGTTTTGAGTTAAACTTATTCAAGATCCCTATGACATTCGGAAGAGTATTTCAACGAGTAACGATTGAATCTTTGATTGAAATTACTTGAATCAAGGGACTTATTTTGTCCCTGGACCTTTTATATATAAAGATTGAATCTTTAAAAAGAAATGAGCGTTTTGAGTTAAACCTATCCGAGTTCCCTATGACGTCCCGAATAGTGTTTTAACGCGTAAGGATTGAATCTTTGTATGAAATTACCTCAATATAGGTACTTATTATGTCACTAGACCTTTTTAATGTATAAAGGTTTAATCTTTGAAAGAAAATGAGAGTTTTGAGTTAAACATATTCGAGTTCCCTGCGACGTCTCGAAGAGTGTTTTAAAGAGCAAATATTGAATCTTTGAATGAAATTACCTCAATCAAGGTACCTATTATGTCACTAGACCTTTTTAATGTATAAAGATAGAATATTTGTGAAGAACTACGAGTTTTGAGTTTAAGTTATTTGAGTTCCTTTTGACGTCACGGAGCGTGTTTTAATGAGTAAAGATTGAATCTTTAAACGAAATTATCTCAATCAATGTACCTATTATGTCAGTAGACCTTTTTAATGTATAAAGATGGAATCTTTGAAAAAAATGAGAGTATTGAGTTTAACTTATTCGAGTTACCTATGAAGTCGCGAAGAGTGTTTTAATGACCAAAGATTGAAACTTGATCGGTTGGTCAATTAACATCAACCTTCGCAATAGCACGAATCATTGTAAAATAGGGCTATTGGTCGGGTAAGTCGAACCACAGGGACTACGCTAGTCTAATACAACCTAAATGTCTAGAATCATTCTTAGAATGATGAAGGGTGTATAGAGGTTTTGTTGGATGTCACTTAAGCTAGGAAATTAAAAGTGCATAAAACAATAAATTGCAAGAATTCAAGGGAGTGAAGTACAAGTAAAGAAGGCTAGGGAAATGAATCCACCTCCATCCCTATACACATGCTAGGTTAAGATTAATTTAAGGGGAAAACAACATATATGATAGTCATGATACATAACAATACTAGGTTGCTATAATATCCTTAAGAAGTTCATTTAATTAGAAAGGCAAGAATAAACCATCAAAGGTTCACATGATCAACTACCTAAACTAAAATGTAGCTTAGAACATGCTTACTAAGCCAAGGATTATCAAGCCCTAATTTAAATGGTGAATGCACATAAAGCTAAGAATCAAGTATAGCCCATCAAAGGGAAACCCTAAGCCATGAACTATCTAGGTTCTCCAACTCCATGCCATTAAAACCATTCCATGATCTAACTTCCATTGTCACCATGGAAGTGCAAGTAATATGATTAAGAAAAGCAACCATCCAAGACAAGATGAATAACTCACAATAATCATTTAAAACATTCAACATTCATTACAACAAAAATGAGGCTCTTGACCATGGAAAGACTATCAAAAATACATTGTAATCCCCAAAAATAAACTATACTAACACATGCTTACAAGGGAGGGGTTTCATTACCTCCCTAGATGAGGTTTAGTTACCCATTGGTGAACTAGAAGAAGGAAGAAGCATCATCCTCATCTCCATTTTCGAGCTCCTACTGTAGCACTCAAGAACACCCTTCTCCTTGCTCTCTTCTCTCTCCTTTCTCTTGCTCAAGATAAAGCTTAATGATATATGTGGCCTTTGGGTAGCCTTTTATGCTCCAACAATACCCTCTCTCCTCCAAGGAACACCTCCAACCACTTCATAAAGAAGGAAGATGGCATTGAGGAAACCAATGTGCAAGTGGGCTGAAATGAGCCATTTCCGAAGGGCATTCTGCCTGATTTTCGAGCACACGCTTGGTGACTTCGAGCACTCTAACTTAGTGCAATGTGCAACATGCTCCTCTTGCTCAGTGCTGACCTATTTTGGGAAAACTGCTATAACTTTGTGCCCCGAACTCCGAATGACGATCTGTTTGAAGCTTTGGAGAGCTGATTCAGTGCTTTAAAAACTTCATGTTTTGATGAAGACCCAATTCTCAAGTCTGGTTGGTCGAAAATGGGGAGAAAGGCAGTACATCAGTGCTGCTAGGCAGTTCTGCGCACCTCTGTTGTGAAGATCATAACTCTCTGCTCCGAACTCCGAATGATGAACCACTTGAAGATTTGGAAAGCTGATTCAGAGCTCTAAATCTTTCATGTTATGAGGGAAGTCCAGTTCTCGAGTTTGGAAGGTCAAAATGGCAAGCAAAGTCCAGGCTCTACTGCTGCCAGAATTCAGCATTGGCACCTTTTGTTGCTCAGGATTCCACAAGGCCTTATTCTTGTTCCATTTTGGCAAATGAACCTGAAAATGCATAAAAACATAGAATTGGAGTTAATCTACATAAAATAATTAATAACTGGACTTTGTTAATGTAATTTGGGCGCTTGAATGTACATTATTCGGCGCTTATCAAAACTTCAAATGAAAATTCCTCAATAAAGGAACCTATTATGTTACTAGATCTTTTTGATGTATAAAGATTGAATCTTTGAAAGAAAATTAGAGTTTTGAGTTAAACTTATTCGAGTTCCTTTTGACATCCCGAAGAGTGTTTTAATGAATAAAGATTGAATCTTTGAATGAAATTACCTCGATCAAGGTACCTATTAAGTCACTAGAAATTTTTATTGTTTAAAGATTGAATCTTTGAAAAGAAATGAGAGTTTTGAGTTAAAGTTATTCGAGTTCCCTTTGACGTCAAGAAGAGTGTTTTAATAAGTAAAGATTGAATCTTTGAATGAAATTACCTCAATCAAGGTACCTATTCTACCACTAGACCTTTGTAATGTATAAAGATTGAATCTTTGAAAGACAATGAGTGTTTTGAGTTTAACTTATTCGAGTTACCTATGAAATTGCAAAGAGTGTTTTAATGAATGAAGATTGAATCTTTGAATGAAAAATACCACAATAAAGGTACCAATTCTGTTACTAGACCTTTTTAATGTATAAAGATTGAATCTTTGAAAGAAAATGAGATTTTTGAGTTAAACTTATTCGAGTTCCCTGTAACGTCCCGACGAGTGTTTTAATGACTAAAGATTGAATCATTGAATGAAATTACCTCAATCAAGGTAGCTATTACATCACTAGACCTTTTTAATTTATAAAGATTGACGTTTTGAAAAGAAATGAGTGTTTCGAGTTAAAGTTATTCAAGTTCCCTTTGACGCCACGAAGAGTGTTTTAATGAGTAAAGATTGAATATTTGAACGAAATTACCTCAATCAAGGTACCTATTCTGTCACTAAACCTTTTTAATGTATAAAGATTGAATCTTTGAAAGAACATGAGAGTTTTGAGTTCAACTTATTCGAGTTACCTATGAAGTTGCGAAGAGTGTTTTAATGACTAAAGATTGAATCTTTGAATGAAAATACCTCAATAAAGGTACTTATTTTGTTAGTAGACCTTTTTAATGTATAAAGATTGTATCTTTGATAGAAAATGGGAGTTTTGAGTTAAACTTATTCATGTTCCCTGTAACGTCCCAAAGAGTGTTTTAAGGAGTAAATATTGAATCTTTGAATGTAATTACCTCAATCAAGGTAGCTATTATGTCACTAGACCTTTTTAATGTACAAAGATTGAATCTTGGAAAGAAAATGAGAGTTTTGAGTTTAACTTATTCGAGTTACCTATGAAGTTGCGAAGAGTGTTTTAATGAATAAAGATTGAATCTTTGAATGAAAACACCTCAATAAAGGTACCTATTATGTTAGTAGACCTTTTTAATGTCTAAAGATTGAATCTTTGGAATAAAATGATAGTTCTGAGTTTAACTTATTCGATTTACCTATGAAGTCGTGAACAGATGTTTTAATGACTAAATAATGAATCTTTGAATGAAAATACCTTAGTAAAGGTACCTATTATGTTACTAGACCTTTTTAATGTATAAAGATTGAATCTTGGAAAGAAAATGACTGTTTTGAGTTAAATTTATTCGAGTTCCCTATGACATCCCGAAGAGTATTTCAACGAGTAAAGATTGAATCTTTAATTGAAATTACATGAATCAAGGGACTTATTTTGTCCCTGGACCTTTTATATATAAAGATTGAATCTTTAAAAAGAAATGAGCGTTATGAGTTAAACCTATCCGAGTTCCCTATGACGTCCCGAATAGTATTTTAACGCGTAAGGATTGAATCTTTGTATGAAATTACCTCAATAGAGGTACTTATTATGTCACTAGACCTTTTTAATGTATAAAGGTTTAATCTTTGAAATAAAATGAGAGTTTTGAGTTAAATATATTCGAGTTCACTGCGACGTCTCGAAGAGTGTTTTAAAGAGTAAATATTGAATCTTTGAATGAAATTACCTCAATCAAGGTACCTATTGTGTCACTAGACCTTTTTAATGTATAAAGATTGAATATTTGTGAAGAACTACGAGTTTTGAGTTTAAGTTATTTGAATTCCTTTGACGTCACGAAGCGTGTTTTAATGAGTAAAGATTGAATCTTTGAACGAAATTATCTCAATCAATGTACCTATTATGTCAGTAGACCTTTTTAATGTATATAGATGGAATCTTTGAAAAAAATGAGAGTATTGAGTTTAACTTATTCGAGTTACCTATGAAGTCGTGAAGGGTGTTTTAATGACCAAAGATTGAATCTTCAAATGAAAATTCCTCAATAAAGGAACCTATTATGTTACTAGATCTTTTTGATGTATAAAGATTGAATCTTTGAAAGAAAATTAGAGTTTTGAGTTAAACTTATTCGAGTTCCTTTTAACATCCCGAAGAGTGTTTTAATGAATAAAGATTGAATCTTTGAATAAAATTACCTCGATCAAGGAACCTATTAAGTCACTAGAAATTTTATTGTATAAAGATTGAATCTTTGAAAAGAAATGAGAGTTTTGAGTTAAAGTTATTCGAGTTCCCTTTGACGTCACGAAGAGTGTTTTAATGAGTAAAGATTGAATCTTTGAATGAAATTACCTCAATCAAGGTACCTATTCTACCACTAGACCTTTGTAATGTATAAAGATTGAATCTTCGAAAGAAAATCAGTGTTTTGAGTTTAACTTATTCGAGTTACCTATGAAATCGCGAAGAGTGTTTTAATGACTGAAGATTGAATCTTTGAATGAAAAATACCACAATAAAGGTACCAATTCTGTTACTAGACCTTTTTAATGTATAAAGATTGAATCTTTGAAAGAAAATGAGATTTTTGAGTTAAACTTATTCGAGTTCCCTGTAACGTCCCGAAGAGTGTTTTAATGAGTAAAGATTGAATCATTGAATGAGATTACCTCAATCAAGGTAGCTATTACATCACTGGACCTTTTTAGTTTATAAAGATTGACGTTTTGAAAAGAAATGAGTGTTTCGAGTTAAACTTATTCAAGTTCCCTTTGACGCCGCGAAGAGTGTTTCAATGAGTAAAGATTGAATCTTTAAATGAAATTACCTCAATCAAGGTACCTATTCTGTCACTAAACCTTTTTATTGTATAAAGATTGAATCTTTGAAAGAACATGAGAGTTTTGAGTTCAACTTATTCGAGTTACCTATGAAGTTGCGAAGAGTGTTTTAATGACTAAAGATTGAATCTTTGAATGAAAATACCTCAATAAAGGTACTTATTTTGTTAGTGGTGCTTTTTAATGTATAAAGATTGTATCTTTGAAAGAAAATGAGAGTTTTGAGTTAAACTTATTCATGTTCCCTGTAACGTCCCAAAGAGTGTTTTAAGGAGAAAATATTGATTCTTTGAATGTAATTACCTCAATCAAGGTAGCTATTATGTCACTAGACCTTTTTAATGTACAAAGATTGAATCTTGGAAAGAAAATGAGAGTTTTGAGTTTAACTTATTCGAGTTACCTATGAAGTCGCGAAGAGTGTTTTAATGAATAAAGATTGAATCTTTGAATGAAAACACCTCAATAAAGGTACCTATTATGTTAATAGACCTTTTTAATGTCAAAAGATTGAATCTTTCGAATAAAATTGTAGTTCTGAGTTTAACTTATTCGATTTACCTATGAAGTCGTGAATAGTATTTTAACGACTAAATAATGAATCTTTGAATGAAAATACCTTAGTAAAGGTTCCTATCGTGTTAGTAGACCTTTTTAATGTATAAAGATTGAATCTTGGAAAGAAAATGACTGTTTTGAGTTAAACTTATTCAAGATCCCTATGACATCCGGAAGAGTATTTCAACGAGTAACGATTGAATCTTTGATTGAAATTACTTGAATCAAGGGACTTATTTTGTCCCTGGACCTTTTATATATAAAGATTGAATCTTTAAAAAGAAATGAGCGTTTTGAGTTAAACCTATCCGAGTTCCCTATGACGTCCCGAATAGTGTTTTAATGCATAAGGATTGAATCTTTGTATGAAATTACCTCAATAGAGGTACTTATTATGTCACTAGACCTTTTTAATGTATAAAGGTTTAATCTTTGAAAGAAAATGAGAGTTTTGAGTTAAACATATTCGAGTTCCCTGCGACGTCTCGAAGAGTGTTTTAAAGAGCAAATATTGAATCTTTGAATGAAATTACCTCAATCAAGGTACCTATTATGTCACTAGACCTTTTTAATGTATAAAGATAGAATATTTGTGAAGAACTACGAGTTTTGAGTTTAAGTTATTTGAGTTCCTTTTGACGTCACGGAGCGTGTTTTAATGAGTAAAGATTGAATCTTTAAACGAAATTATCTCAATCAATGTACCTATTATGTCAGTAGACCTTTTTAATATATAAAGATGGAATCTTTGAAAAAAATGAGAGTATTGAGTTTAACTTATTCGAGTTACCTATGAAGTCGCGAAGAGTGTTTTAATGACCAAAGATTGAATCTTCAAATGAAAATTCCTCAATAAAGAAACCTATTATGTTACTAGATCTTTTTGATGTATAAAGATTGAATCTTTGAAAGAAAATTAGAGTTTTGAGTTAAACTTATTCGAGTTCCTTTTGACATCCCGAAGAGTGTTTTAATGAATAAAGATTGAATCTTTGAATGAAATTACCTCGATCAAGGTACCTATTAAGTCACTAGAAATTTTTATTGTATAAAGATTGAATCTTTGAAAAGAAATGAGAGTTTTGAGTTAAAGTTATTCGAGTTCCCTTTGACGTCACGAAGAGTGTTTTAATAAGTAAAGATTGAATCTTTGAATGAAATTACCTCAATCAAGGTACCTATTGTACCACTAGACCTTTGTAATGTATAAAGATTGAATCTTTGAAAGACAATGAGTGTTTTGAGTTTAACTTATTCGAGTTACCTATGAAATCGCAAAGAGTGTTTTAATGAATGAAGATTGAATCTTTGAATGAAAAATACCACAATAAAGGTACCAATTCTGTTACTAGACCTTTTTAATGTATAAAGATGGAATCTTTGAAAGAAAATGAGATTTTTGAGTTAAACTTATTCGAGTTCCCTGTAACGTCCCGACGAGTGTTTTAATGACTAAAGATTGAATCATTGAATGAAATTACCTCAATCAAGGTAGCTATTACATCACTAGACCTTTTTAATTTATAAAGATTGACGTTTTGAAAAGAAATGAGTGTTTCGAGTTAAAGTTATTCAAGTTCCCTTTGACGCCACGAAGAGTGTTTTAATGAGTAAAGATTGAATATTTGAATGAAATTACCTCAATCAAGGTACCTATTCTGTCACTAAACCTTTTTAATGTATAAAGATTGAATCTTTGAAAGAACATGAGAGTTTTGAGTTCAACTTATTCGAGTTACCTATGAAGTTGCGAAGAGTATTTTAATGACTAAAGATTGAATCTTTGAATGAAAATACCTCAATAAAGGTACTTATTTTGTTAGTAGACCTTTTTAATGTATAAAGATTGTATCTTTGATAGAAAATGGGAGTTTTGAGTTAAACTTATTCATGTTCCCTGTAACGTCCCAAAGAGTGTTTTAAGGAGTAAATATTGAATCTTTGAATGTAATTACCTCAATCAAGGTAGCTATTATGTCACTAGACCTTTTTAATGTACAAAGATTGAATCTTGGAAAGAAAATGAGAGTTTTGAGTTTAACTTATTCGAGTTACCTATGAAGTTGCGAAGAGTGTTTTAATGAATAAAGATTGAATCTTTGAATGAAAACACCTCAATAAAGGTACCTATTATTTTAGTAGACCTTTTTAATGTCTAAAGATTGAATCTTTGGAATAAAATGATAGTTCTGAGTTTAACTTATTCGATTTACCTATGAAGTCGTGAACAGATGTTTTAATGACTAAATAATGAATCTTTGAATGAAAATACCTTAGTAAAGGTACCTATTATGTTACTAGACCTTTTTAATGTATAAAGATTGAATCTTGGAAAGAAAATGACTGTTTTGAGTTAAATTTATTCGAGTTCCCTATGACATCCCGAAGAGTATTTCAACGAGTAAAGATTGAATCTTTAATTGAAATTACATGAATCAAGGGACTTATTTTGTCCCTGGACCTTTTATATATAAAGATTGAATCTTTAAAAAGAAATGAGCGTTATGAGTTAAACCTATCCGAGTTAAACTTATTCGAGTTCCCTGTAACGTCCCGAATAGTATTTTAACGCGTAAGGATTGAATCTTTGTATGAAATTACCTCAATAGAGGTACTTATTATGTCACTAGACCTTTTTAATGTATAACGGTTTAATCTTTGAAATAAATTGAGAGTTTTGAGTTAAATATATTCGAGTTCACTGCGACGTCTCGAAGAGTGTTTTAAAGAGTAAATATTGAATCTTTGAATGAAATTATCTCAATCAAGGTACCTATTGTGTCACTAGACCTTTTTAATGTATAAAGATTGAATATTTGTGAAGAACTACGAGTTTTGAGTTTAAGTTATTTGAGTTCCCTTTGACGTCACGAAGCGTGTTTTAATGAGTAAAGATTGAATCTTTGAACGAAATTATCTCAATCAATGTACCTATTATGTCAGTAGACCTTTTTAATGTATAAAGATGGAATCTTTGAAAAAAATGAGAGTATTGAGTTTAACTTATTCGAGTTACCTATGAAGTCGCGAAGGGTGTTTTAATGACCAAAGATTGAATCTTCAAATGAAAATTCCTCAATAAAGGAACCTATTATGTTACTAGATCTTTTTGATGTATAAAGATTGAATCTTTGAAAGAAAATTAGAGTTTTGAGTTAAACTTATTCGAGTTCCTTTTGACTTCCTGAAGAGTGTTTTAATGAATAAAGATTGAATCTTTGAATAAAATTACCTCGATCACGGAACCTATTAAGTCACTAGAAATTTTTATTGTATAAAGGTTGAATCTTTGAAAAGAAATGAGAGTTTTGAGTTAAAGTTATTCGAGTTCCCTTTGACGTCACGAAGAGTGTTTTAATGAGTAAAGATTGAATCTTTGAATGAAACTACCTCAATCAAGGTACCTATTCTACCACTAGACCTTTGTAATGTATAAAGATTGAATCTTCGAAAAAAAATCGGTGTTTTGAGTTTAACTTATTCGAGTTACCTATGAAATCGCGAAGAGTGTTTTAATGACTGAAGATTGAATCATTGAATGAAAAATCCCACAATAAAGGTACCAATTCTGTTACTAGACCTTTTTAATGTATAAAGATTGAATCTTTGAAAGAAAATGAGATTTTTGAGTTAAACTTATTCGAGTTCCCTGTAACGTCCCGAAGAGTGTTTTAATGAGTAAAGATTGAATCATTGAATGAAACTACCTCAATCAAGGTAGCTATTACATCACTGGACCTTTTTAGTTTATAAAGATTGACGTTTTGAAAAGAAATGAGTGTTTCGAGTTAAACTTATTCAAGTTCCCTTTGACGCCGCAAAGAGTGTTTTAATGAGTAAAGATTGAATCTTTAAATGAAATTACCTCAATCAAGGTACCTATTCTGTCACTAAACCTTTTTAATGTATAAAGATTGAATCTTTGAAAGAACATGAGAGTTTTGAGTTCAACTTATTCGAGTTACCTATGAAGTTGCGAAGAGTGTTTTAATGACTAAAGATTGAATCTTTGAATGAAAATACCTCAATAAAGGTACTTATTTTGTTAGTGGTGCTTTTTAATGTATAAAGATTGTATCTTTGAAAGAAAATGAGAGTTTTGAGTTAAACTTATTCATGTTCCCTGTAACGTCCCAAAGAGTGTTTTAAGGAGAAAATATTGATTCTTTGAATGTAATTACCTCAATCAAGGTAGCTATTATGTCACTAGACCTTTTTAATGTACAAAGATTGAATCTTGGAAAGAAAATGAGAGTTTTGAGTTTAACTTATTCGAGTTACCTATGAAGTCGCGAAGAGTGTTTTAATGAATAAAGATTGAATCTTTGAATGAAAACACCTCAATAAAGGTACCTATTATGTTACTAGACCTTTTTAATGTCAAAAGATTGAATCTTTCGAATAAAATTGTAGTTCTGAGTTTAACTTATTCGATTTACCTCTGAAGTCGTGAATAGTATTTTAACGACTAAATAATGAATCTTTGAATGAAAATACCTTAGTAAAGGTACCTATCGTGTTAGTAGACCTTTTTAATGTATAAAGATTGAATCTTGGAAAGAAAATGACTGTTTTGAGTTAAACTTATTCAAGATCCCTATGACATCCGGAAGAGTATTTCAACGAGTAACGATTGAATCTTTGATTGAAATTACTTGAATCAAGGGACTTATTTTGTCCCTGGACCTTTTATATATAAAGATTGAATCTTTAAAAAGAAATGAGCGTTTTGAGTTAAACCTATCCGAGTTCCCTATGACGTCCCGAATAGTGTTTTAACACATAAGGATTGAATCTTTGTATGAAATTACCTCAATAGAGGTACTTATTATGTCACTAGACCTTTTTAATGTATAAAGGTTTAATCTTTGAAAGAAAATGAGAGTTTTGAGTTACACATATTCGAGTTCCCTGCGACGTCTCGAAGAGTGTTTTAAAGAGCAAATATTGAATCTTTGAATGAAATTACCTCAATCAAGGTACCTATTATGTCACTAGACCTTTTTAATGTATAAAGATTGAATATTTGTGAAGAACTACGAGTTTTGAGTTTAAGTTATTTGAGTTCGTTTTGACGTCACGGAGCGTGTTTTAATGAGTAAAGATTGAATCTTTAAACGAAATTATCTCAATCAATGTACCTATTATGTCAGTAGACCTTTTTAATGTATAAAGATGGAATCTTTGAAAAAAATGAGAGTATTGAGTTTAACTTATTCGAGTTACCTATGAAGTCGCGAAGAGTGTTTTAATGACCAAAGATTGAATCTTCAAATGAAAATTCCTCAATAAAGGAACCTATTATGTTACTAGATCTTTTTGATGTATAAAGATTGAATCTTTGAAAGAAAATTAGAGTTTTGAGTTAAACTGATTCGAGTTCCTTTTGACATCCCGAAGAGTATTTTAATAAATAAAGATTGAATCTTTGAATGAAATTACCTCGATCAAGGTACCTATTAAGTCACTAGAAATTTTTATTGTATAAAGATTGAATCTTCGAAAAGAAATGAGAGTTTTGAGTTAAAGTTATTCGAGTTCCCTTTGACGTCAAGAAGAGTGTTTTAATAAGTAAAGAATGAATCTTTGAATGAAATTACCTCAATCAAGGTACCTATTCTACCACTAGACCTTTGTAATGTATAAAGATTGAATCTTTGAAAGAGAATGAGTGTTTTGAGTTTAACTTATTCGAGTTACCTATGAAATCGCAAAGAGTGTTTTAATGAATGAAGATTGAATCTTTGAATGAAAAATACCACAATAAAGGTACCAATTCTGTTACTAGACCTTTTTAATGTATAAAGATTGAATCTTTGAAAGAAAATGAGATTTTTGAGTTAAACTTATTCGAGTTCCCTGTAACGTCCCGACGAGTGTTTTATTGACTAAAGATTGAATCATTGAATGAAATTACCTCAATCAAGGTAGCTATTACATCACTAGACCTTTTTAATTTATAAAGATTGACGTTTTGAAAAGAAATGAGTGTTTCGAGTTAAAGTTTTTCAAGTTCCCTTTGACGCCACGAAGAGTGTTTTAATGAGTAAAGATTGAATATTTGAATGAAATTACCTCAATCAAGGTACCTATTCTGTCACTAAACCTTTTTAATGTATAAAGATTGAATCTTTGAAAGAACATGAGAGTTTTGAGTTCAACTTATTCGAGTTACCTATTAAGTTGCGAAGAGTGTTTTAATGACTAAAGATTGAATCTTTGAATGAAAATACCTCAATAAAGGTACTTATTTTGTTAGTGGTGCTTTTTAATGTATAAAGATTGTATCTTTGAAAGAAAATAAGAGTTTTGAGTTAAACTTATTCATGTTCCCTGTAACGTCCCAAAGAGTGTTTTAAGGAGTAAATATTGAATCTTTGAATGTAATTACCTCAATCAAGGTAGCTATTATGTCACTAGACCTTTTTAATGTACAGAGATTGAATCTTGGAAAGAAAATGAGAGTTTTGAGTTTAACTTATTCGAGTTACCTATGAAGTCGCGAAGAGTGTTTTAATGAATAAAGATTGAATCTTTGAATGAAAACACCTCAATAAAGGTACCTATTATGTTACTAGACCTTTTTAATGTCAAAAGATTGAATCTTTGGAATAAAATTGTAGTTCTGAGTTTAACTTATTCGATTTACCTATGAAGTCATGAACAGTGTTTTAACGACTAAATAATGAATGTTTGAATGAAAATACCTTAGTAAAGGTACCTATCGTGTTAGTAGACCTTTTTAATGTATAAAGATTGATTCTTGGAAATAAAATGACTGTTTTGAGTTAAACTTATTCAAGATCCCTATGACATCCGGAAGAGTATTTCAAAGAGTAACGATTGAATCTTTGATTGAAATTACTTGAATCAAGGGACTTAGTTTGTCCCTGGACCTTTTATATATAAAGATTGAATCTTTAAAAAGAAATGAGCGTTTTGAGTTAAACCTATCCGAGTTCCCTATGACGTCCCGAATAGTGTTTTAACGCGTAAGGATTGAATCTTTGTATGAAATTACCTCAATAGAGGTACTTATTATGTCACTAGACCTTTTTAATGTATAAAAGTTTAATCTTTGAAAGAAAATGAGAGTTTTGAGTTAAACATATTCGAGTTCCCTGCGACGTCTCGAATAGTGTTTTAAAGAGCAAATATTGAATCTTTGAATGAAATTACCTCAATCATGGTACCTATTATGTCACTACACCTTTTTAATGTATAAAGATAGAATATTTGTGAGGAACTACGAGTTTTGAGTTTAAGTTATTTGAGTTCCCTTTGACGTCACGGAGCGTGTTTTAATGAGTAAAGATTAAGTCTTTAAACGAAATTATCTCAATGAATGTACCTATTATGTCAGTAGACCTTTTTAATGTATAAAGATGGAATCTTTGAAAAAAATGAGAGTATTCAGTTTAACTTATTCGACTTACCTATGAAGTCGCGAAGAGTGTTTTAATGACCAAAGATTGAATCTTCAAATGAAAATTCCTCAATAAAGGAACCTATTATGTTACTAGATCTTTCTGATGTATAAAGATTGAATCTTTGAATGAAATTACCTTGATCAAGGTACCTATTAAGTCACTAGAAATTTTTATTGTATAAAGATTGAATCTTTGAAAAGAAATGAGAGTTTTGAGTTAAAGTTATTCGAGTTCCCTTTGACGTCACGAAGAGTGTTTTAATGAGTAAAGATTGAATCTTTGAATGAAATTACCTCAATCAAGTTACATATTCTACCACTAGACCTTTGTAATGTATAAAGATTGAATCTTTGAAAGAAAATAAGTGTTTTGAGTTTAACATATTCGAGTTACCTATGAAATCGCGAAGAGTGTTTTAATGACTGAAGATTAAATCTTTGAATGAAAAATAACACAATAAAGGTACCAATTCTGTTACTAGACCTTTTTAATGTATAAAGATTGAATCTTTGAAAGAAAATGAAATTTTTGAGTTAGACTTATTCGAGTTCCCTGTAATGTCCCGAATAGTGTTTTCATGAGTAAAGATTGAATCATTGAATGAAATTACCTCAATCAAGGTAGCTATTACATCACTAGACCTTTTTAATTTATAAAGATTGACGTTTTGAAAAGAAATGAGTGTTTCGAGTTAAAGTTATTCAAGTTACCATTGACGCCACGAAGAGTGTTTTAATGAGTATAGATTGAATCTTTGAATGAAATTACTTCAATCAAGGTACCTATTCTGTCACTAAACCTTTTTAATGTATAAAGATTGAATCTTTGATAGAACATGAGAGTTTTGAGTTCAACTTATTCGAGTTACCTATGAAGTTGCGAAGAGTATTTTAATGACTAAAGATTGAATCTTTGAATAAAAATACCTTAATAAAGGTACTTATTTTGTTAGTAGACCTTTTTAATGTATAAAGATTGTATCTTTGAAAGAAAATGAGAGTTTTGAGTTAAACTTATTCATGTTTCCTGTAACGTCCCAAATAGTGGTTTAAGGAGTAAATATCGAATCTTTGAATATAATTACCTCAATCAAGGTAGCTATTATGTCACTAGACCTTTTTAATGTACAAAGATTGAATCTTGGAAAGAAAATGAGAGTTTTGAGTTTAACTTATTCGAGTTACCTTTGAAGTCGCGATGAGCGTTTTAATGAATAAAGATTGAATCTTTGAATGAAAACACCTCAATAAAGGTACCTATTATGTTAGTAGACCTTTTTAATGTCTAAAGATTGAATCCTTGGAATAAAATGATAGTTCTGTGTTTAACTTATTCGATTTACCTATGAAGTCGTGAACAATGTTTTAACGACTAAATAATGAATCTTTGAATGAAAATACCTTAGTAAAGGTACCTATAATGTTACTAAACCTTTTTAATGGATAAAGATTGAATCTTGGAAAGAAAATGACTGTTTTGAGTTAAACTTATTCGAGTTACCTATGACATCCCGAAGAGTATTTCAACAAGTAAAGATTGAATCTTTGATTGAAATTACTTGAATCAAGGGACTTATTTTATCCCTGGACCTTTTATATATAAAGATTGAATCTTTAAAAAGAAATGAGCGTTATGAGTTAAACCTATCCGAGTTCCCTATGACGTCCCGAATAGTGTTTTAACACGTAAGGAATGAATCTTTGTATGAAATTACCTCAATAGAGGTACTTATTATGTCACTAGATCTTTTTAATGTATAAAGGTTTAATCTTTGAAAGAAAATGAGAGTTTTGAGTTAAACATATTCGAGTTCCCTGCGACGTCTCGAAGAGTGTTTTAAAGAGTAAATATTGAATCTTTGAATGAAATTACCTCAATCAAGGTACCTATTATGTCACTAGACCTTTTTAATGTATAAAGATTGAATATTTGTGAAGAACTACGAGTTTTGAGTTAAAGTTATTTGAGTTCCCTTTGACGTCACGAAGCGTGTTTTAATGAGTAAAGATTGAATCTTTGAACGAAATTATCGCAATCAATGTACCTATTATGTCAGTAGACCTTTTTAATGTATAAAGATGGAATCTTTGAAAAAAATGAGAGTATTGAGTTTAACTTATTCGAGTTACCAATGAAGTCGCGAAGAGTGTTTTAATGACCAAAGATTGAATCTTCAAATGAAAATTCCTCAATAAAGGAACCTATTATGTTACTAGATCTTTTTGATGTATAAAGTTTGAATCTTTGAAAGAAAATTAGAGTTTTGAGTTAAACTTATTCGAGTTCCTTTTGACATCCCGAAGAGTGTTTTAATGAATAAAGATTGAATCTTTGAAAGAAATAACCTCGATCAAGGTACCTATTAAGTCACTAGAAATTTTTACTATATAAAGATTGAATCTTTGAAAAGAAATGAGAGTTTTGAGTTAAAGTTATTCGAGTTCCCTTTGACGTTACGAAGAGTGTTTTAATGAGTAAAGATTGAATCTTTGAATGAAATTACCTTAATCAAGGTACCTATTCTACCACTAGACCTTTGTAATGTATAAAGATTGAATTTTTGAAAGAAAATGAGTGTTTTGAGTTTAACTTATTCGAGTTACCTATGAAATCGCGAAGAGTGTTTTAATGACTGAAGATTGAATCTTTGAATCAAAAATACCACAATAAAGGTACCAATTCTGTTACTAGACCTTTTTAATGTATGAGATTTTTGAGTTAAATTTATTCGAGTTCCTTGTAACGTCCCGAAGAGTGTTTTAATGAGTAAAGATTGAATCATTGAATGAAATTACCTCAATCAAGGTAGCTATTACATCACTAGACCTTTTTAATTTATAAAGATTGACGTCTTGAAAAGAAATGAGTGTTTCGAGTTAAAGTTATTCAAGTTCCCTTTGACACCACGAAGAGTGTTTTAACGAGTAAAGATTGAATCTTTGAATGAAATTACCTCAATCAAGGTAGCTATTCTGTCACTAAACCTTTTTAATGTATAAAGATTGAATCTTTGGAAGAACTTGAGAGTTTTGAGTTCAACTTATTCGAGTTACCTATGAAGTTGCGAAGAGTGTTTTAATGACTAAAGATTAAATCTTTGAATGAAAATATCTCAATAAAGGTACTTATTTTGTTACTTGACATTTTTAATGTATAAAGATCGTATCTTTGGAAGAAAATGAGAGTTTTGAGTTAAACTTATTCATGTTCCCTGTAAAGTCCCAAAGAGTGTTTTAAGGAGTAAATATTAAATCTTTGAATATAATTACCTCAATCATGGTAGCTATTATGTCACTAGACCTTTTTAATGTACAAAGATTGAATCTTGGAAAGAAAATGAGAGTTTTGAGTTTAACTTATTCGAGTTACCTTTGATGTCGCGAAGAGTGTTTTAATGAATAAAGATTGAATCTTTGAAAGAAAAATACCACGATAAAGGTACCAATTCTGTTACTAGACCTTTTTAATGTATAAAGATTGAATCTTTGAAAGAAAATGAGATTTTTGAGTTAAACTTATTCGAGTTCCCTGTAACGTCCCGAAGAGTGTTTTAATGAGTAAAGATTGAATCATTGAATGAAAATACCTCAATCAAGGTAGCTATTACATCACTAGACCTTTTTAATTTATAAAGATTGACGTTTTAAAAAGAAATGAGTGTTTCGAGTTAAAGTTATTCAAGTTCCCTTTGACGCCACGAAGAGTGTTTTAATGAGTAAAGATTTAATCTTTGAATGAAATTACCTCAATCAAGGTACCTATTCTGTCACTAACCCTTTTAATGTATAAAGATTGAATCTTTGAAAGAACATGAGAGTTTTGAGTTGAACTTATTCGAGTTACCTATGAAGTTGCAAAGAGTGTTTTAATGACTAAAGATTGAATCTTTGAATGAAGATACCTCAATAAAGGTACTTATTTTGTTAGTAGACCTTTTTAGTGTATAAAGATTGTATCTTTGAAAGAAAATGAGAGTTTTGAGCTAAACTTATTCATGTTCCCTGTAACGTCCCAAAGAGTGTTTTAAGGAGTAAATATTGAATCTTTGAAGATAATTACCTCAATCAAGGTAGCTATTATGTCACTAGACCTTTTCGATGTACAAAGATTGAATCTTGGAAAGAAAATGAGAGTTTTGAGTTTAACTTATTCGAGTTACCTTTGAAGTCGCGAAGAGTGTTTTAATGAATAAAGATTGAATCTTTGAATGAAAACACCTCAATAAATGTACCTATTATGTTACTAGACCTTTTTAATGTCTAAAGATTGAATCTTTGGAATAAAATGATAGTTCTGAGTTTAACTTATTCGATTTACCTATGAAGTCGTGAACCGTTTTTTAATGACTAAATAATGAATCTTTGAATGAAAATACCTTAGTAAAGGTACCTGTTATGTTACTGGATCTTTTTAATGTATAAAGATTGAATCTTGGAAAGAAAATGACTGTTTTAAGTTAAACTTATCCGAGTTCCGTGTGACATCCCGAAGAGTATTTCAACGAGTAAAGATTGAATCTTTGATTGAAATTACTTGAATCAAGGGACTTATTTTGTCCCTGGACCTTTTATATATAAAGATTGAATCTTTAAAAAGAAATGAGCGTTATGAGTTAAACCTATCCGAGTTCCCTATGACGTCCCGAATAGTGTTTTAACGCGTAAGGATTGAATCTTTGTATGAAATTACCTCAATAGAGGTACTTATTATGTCACTAGACCTTTTTAATGTATAAAGGTTTAATCTTTGAAAGAAAATAAGAGTTTTGAGTTAAACATATTCGAATTCCCTGCGACGTCTCGAAGAGTGTTTTAAAGAGTAAATATTGAATCTTTGAATGAAATTACCTCAATCAAGGTACCTATTATGTCACTAGACCTTTTTAATGTATAAAGATTGAATATTTGTAAAGAACTACGAGTTTTGAGTTAAAGTTATTTGAGTTCCCTTTGACGTCACGAAGTGTGTTTTAATGAGTAAAGATTGAATCTTTGAACGAAATTATCTCAATCAGTGTATCTATTATGTCAGTAGACCTTTTTAATGTATAAAGATGGAATCTTTGAAAAAAATGAGAGTATTGAGTTTAACTTATTCGAGTTACCTATGAAGTCGCGAAGAGTGTTTTAATGACCAAAGATTCAATCTTCAAATGAAAATTCCTCAATAAAGGAAGCTATTATGTTACTAGATCTTTTAGATGTATAAAGATTGAATCTTTGAAAGAAAATTAGGGTTTTGAGTTAAACTTATTCGAGTTCCTTTTGACATCCCGAAGAGTGTTTTAATGAATAAAGATTGAATCTTTGAATAAAATTACCTCGATCAAGGAACCTATTAAGTCACTAGAAATTTTTATTGTATAAAGATTGAATCTTTGAAAAGAAATGAGAGTTTTGAGTTAAAGTTATTCGAGTTCCCTTCGACGTCACGAAGAGTGTTTTAATGAGTAAAGATTGAATCTTTGAAAGAAATTACCTCAATCAAGGTACCTATTCTACCACTAGACCTTTGTAATGTATAAAGATTGAATCTTTGAAAGAAAATGAGTGTTTTGAGTTTAACTCATTCAAGTTACCTATGAAAACACGAAGAGTGTTTTAATGACTGAAGATTGAATCTTTGAATGAAAAATACCACAATAAAGGTACAAATTCTGTTACTGGACCTTTTTAATGTATAAAGATTGAATCTTTGAAAGAAAATGAGATTTTTGAGTTAAACTTGTTCGAGTTCCCTGCAACGTCCCGAAGAGTGTTTTAATGAGTAAAGATTGAATCATTGAATGAAATTACCTCAATCAAGGTAGCTATTACATCACTAGACCTTTTTAATTTATAAAGATTGACGTTTTGAAAAGAAATGAGCGTCACGAAGAGTGTTTTAATGAGTAAAGATTGAATCTTTGTACCAAATTACCTCAATCAAGGTACCCACTAAGTCACTTTAAATTTTTATTGTATAAAGATTGAATCTTTGAAAAGAAATGAGAGTTTGGAGTTAAAGTTATTCGAGTTCCCTTTGACGTCACGAAGAGTGTTTTAATGAGTAAAGATTGAATCTTTGAATGAAATTACCTCAATCAGGGTACCTATTCTACCACTAGACCTTTGTACTGTATAAAGATTGAATCTTTGAAAGAAAATGAGAGTTTTGAATTTAACTTATTTGAGTTACCTTTGAAGTCGCGAAGTGTGTTTTAATGAATAAAGATTGAATCTTTGAATGAAAACACCTCAATAAAGGTACCTATTATGTTACTAGACCTTTTTAATGTCTAAAGTTTGAATCTTTGGAATAAAATGATAGTTCTGAGTTTCACTTATTCGATTTACCTATGAAGTCGTGAACAGTGTTTTAATGACTAAATAATGAATCTTTGAATGAAAATACCTTAGTTAAGGTACCCATTATGTTACTAGACCTTTTTAATGTATAAAGATTGAATCTTGGAAAGAAAATGACTGTTTTGAGTTAAACTTATTCGACTTCCCTATGACATCCTGAAGAGTATTTCAACGAGTAAAGATTGAATCTTTGATTGAAATTACTTGAATCAAGGGACTTATTTTGTCCCTGGCCCTTTTATATATAAAGATTGAATCTTTAAAAAGAAATGAGCGTTATGAGTTAAACCTATCCGAGTTCCCTATGACGTCCCGAGTAGTGTTTTAACGCGTAAGGACTGAATCTTTGTATGAAATTACCTCAATAGAGGTACTTACTATGTCACTAGACCTTTTTAATGTATAAAGGTTTAATCTTTGAAAGAAAATGAGAGTTTTGAGTTAAACATATTCGAGTTCCCTGCGACGTCTCGAAGAGTGTTTTATAGAGTAAATATTGAATCTTTGAATGAAATTACCTCAATTAAGGTACCTATTATGTCACTAGACCTTTTTAATGTATAAAGATTGAATATTTGTAAAGAACTACGAGTTTTGAGTTAAAGTTATTTGAGTTCCCTTTGACGTCACGAAGCGTGTTTTAATGAGTAAAGATTGAATCTTTGAACGAAATTATCTCAATCAATGTACCTATTATGTCAGTAGACCTTTTTACCGTATAAAGATGTAATCTTTGAAAAAAAATGAGAGTATTGAGTTTAACTTATTCGAGTTACCTATGAAGTCGCGAAGAGTGTTTTAATGACTAAAGATTGAATCTTCAAATGAAAATTCCTCAATAAAGGAACCTATTATGTTTCTTGATCTTTTTGATGTATAAAGATTGAATCTTTGAAAGAAAATTAGAGTCTTGAGTTAAACTTATTTGAGTTCCTTTTGACATCCCGAAGAGTGTTTTAATGAGTAAAGATTTAATCTTTGAATGAAATTATCTCGATCAAGATACCTATTAAGTCTCTAGAAATTTGTATTGTATAAAGATTAAATCTTTGAAAAGAAATGAGAGTTTTGAGTTAAAGTTATTCGAGTTCCCTTTGACGTCACGAAGAGTGTTTTAATGAGTAAAGATTGAATCTTTGAAAGAAATTACCTCAATCAAGGTACCTATTCTACCACTAGACATTTGTAATGTATAAAGATTGAATCTTTGAAAGAAAATGAGTACTTTGAGTTTAACTTATTCGAGTTACCTATGAAATCGCGAAGAGTGTTTTAATGACTGAAGATTAAATCTTTGAATGAAAAATACCACAATAAAGGTACCAATTCTGTTACTAGACCTTTTTAATGTATAAAGATTGAATCTTTGAAAGAAAATGAGATTTTCGAGTTAAAGTTATTCAAGTTCCCGTTGACGCCACGAAGAGTGTTTTAACGAGTAAAGATTGAATATTTGAATGAAATTACTTCAACCCAAGGTACCTATTCTGTCACTAAACCTTTTTAATGTATAAAGATTAAATCTTTGAAAGAACATGAGAGTTTTGAGTTCAACTTATTCGAGTTACCTATGATGTTGCGAAGAGTGTTTTAATGACTAAAGATTGAATCTTTGAATGAAAATACCTCAATAAAGGTACTTATTTTGTTAGTAGACCTTTTTAGTGTATAAAGATTGTATCTTTGAAAGAAAATGAGAGTTTTGAGTTAAACTTATTCATGTTCCCTGTAACGTCCCAAAGAGTGTTTTAAGGAGTAAATATTGAATCTTTGAATGTAATTACCTCAATCAAGGTAGCTATTATGTCACTAGACCATTTTAATGTACAAAGATTGAATCTTGGAAAGAAAATGAGAGTTTTGAGTTTAACTTATTCGAGTTACCTTTGAAGTCGCGAAGAGTGTTTTAATGAATAAAGATTGAATCTTTGAATGAAAACACCTCAATAAAGGTACCGATTATGACTAGACCTTTTTAATGTCACAGATTGACTGGAATAAAATGATAGTTCTGAGTTTAACTTATTCGATTTACCTATGAAGTCGTGAACAGTGTTTTAATGACTAAATAATGAATCTTTGAATGAAAATAACTTATTCGATTTACATATATAAAGATTGAATCTTGCAAAGAAAATGACTGTTTTGAGTTAAACTTATTCGAGTTCCCTATGACATCCCAAAGAGTATTTCAACGAGTAAAGATTAATCTTTGATTGAAATTACTTGAATCAAGGGACTTATTTTGTCCCTGGACCTTTTATATATAAAGATTGAGTCTTTAAAAAGAAATGAGCGTTATGAGTTAAACCTATCCGAGTTCCGTATGACGTCCCGAATAGTGTTTTAACGTGTAAGGATTGAATCTTTGTATGAAATTACCTCAATAGAGGTACTTATTATGTCACTAGTCCTTTTTAATGTATAAAGGTTTAATCTTTGAAAGAAAATGAGAGTTTTGAGTTAAACATATTCGAGTTCCCTGCGACGTCTCGAAGAGTGTTTTAAAGAGTAAATATTGAATCTTTAAATGAAATTACCTCAATCAAGGTACCTATTATGTCACTTGACCTTTTTAATGTATAAAGATTGAATATTTGTGAAGAATTACGAGTTTTGAGTTAAAGTTATTTGAGTTCCCTTTGACGTCACGAAGCGTGTTTTAATGAGTAAAGATTGAATCTTTGAACGAAATTATCTCAATCAATGTACCTGTTATGTCAGTAGACCTTTTTAATGTATAAAGATGGAATCTTTGAAAAAAATGAGAGTATTGAGTTTAACTTATTCGAGTTACCTATGAAGTCGCGAAGAGTGTTTTAATGACCAAAGATTGAATCTTCAAATGAAAATTCCTCAATAAAGGAACCTATTATGTTTCTAGATCTTTTTGATGTATAAAGATTGAATGTTTGAAAGAAAATTAGAGTTTTGAGTTAAACTTATTCGAGTTCCTTTTGACATCCCGAAGAGTGTTTTAATGAATAAAGATTGAATCTTTGAATGAAATTACCTCGATCAAGGTACCTATTAAGTCACTAGAAATTTTTATTGTATAAAGATTGAATCTTTGAAAAGAAATGAGAGTTTTGAGTTAAAGTTATTCGAGTTCCCTTTGACGGCACGAAGAGTGTTTTAATGAGTAAAGATTGAATCTTTGAATGAAATTACCTCAATCAAGGTACCTATTCTACACTAGACCTTTGTAATGTATAAAGATTGAATCTTTGAAAGAAAATGAGTGTTTTGAGTTTAACTTATTCGAGCTACCTACGAAATTGCGAAGAGTGTTTTAATGACTAAAGATTGAATCTTTGAATGAAAAATACCACAATAAAGGTACCAATTCTGTTACTAGACCTTTTTAATGTATAAAGATTGAATCTTTGAAAGAAAATGAGATTTTTGAGTTAAACTTATTCGAGTTCCCTGTAACGTCCCAAAGAGTGTTTTAATGAGTAAAGATTGAATCATTGAATGAAATTACCTCAATCAAGGTAGCTATTACATCACTAGACCTTTTTAATTTATGAAGATTGACGTTCTGAAAAGAAATGAATGTTTCGAGTTAAAGTTATTCAAGTTCCCTTTGACGCCACGAATGAAATTACCCTAATCAAGGTACCTATTCTGTCACTAAACCTTTTTAATGTATAAAAATTGAATCTTTGAAAGAACATGAGAGTTTTGAGTTCAACTAATTTGAGTTACGTATGAACTTGCGAAGAGTGTTTTAATGACTAAAAATTGAATCTTTGAATGAAAATACTTCAATAAAGGTACTTATTTTGTTAGTAGACCTTTTTAATGTATAAAGATTGTATCTTTGAAAGAAAATGAGAGTTTTGAGTTAAATTTATTCATGTTCCTTGTAACGTCCCAAAGTGTGTTTTAAGGAGTAAATATTGAATCTTTGAATGTAAGTACCTCAATCAAGGTAGCTATTATGTCACTAGACCTTTTTAATGTACAAAGATTGAATCTTGGAAAGAAAATGAGAGTTTTGAGTTTAACTTATTCGAGTTACCTATGAAGTCGCGAAGAGTGTTTTAATGAATAAAGATTGAATCTTTGAATGAAAACACCTCAATAAAGGTACCTATTATGTTACTAGACCTTTTTAATGTCTAAAGATTGAATCTTTGGAATAAAATTATAGTTCTGAGTTTAACTTATTCGATTTACCTATGAAGTCGTGAACAGTGTTTTAATGACTAAATAATGAATCTTTGAATGAAAATACCTAAGTAAAGGTACCTATTATGTTACTAGACCTTTTTAATGTATAAAGATTGAATCTTGGAAAGAAAATGACTGTTTTGAGTTAAACTTATTCGAGTTCCATATGACATCCCGAAGAGTATTTCAACGAGTAAAGATTAAATCTTTGATTGAAATTACTTGAATCAAGGGCCTTATTTTGTGCCTGGACCTTTTATATATAAAGATTGAATCTTTAAAAAGAAACGAGCGTTATGAGTTAAACCTATCCGAGTTCCCTATGACGTCCCGAATAGTGTTTTAAAGCGTAAGGATTGAATCTTTGTATCAAATTACCTCAATAGAGGTACTTATTATGTCACTAGACCTTTTTAATGTATAAATGTTTAATCTTAGAAAGAAAATGAGTGTTTTGAGTTTAACATATTCGAGTTCCCTGCGACGTCTCGAAGAGTGTTTTAAAGAGTAAATATTGAATCTTTGAATGAAATTACCTTAATCAAGGTACCTATTATGTCACTAGACCTTTTTAATGTATAAAGATTGAATATTTGTGAAGAGCTACGAGTTTTCAGTTAAAGTTATTTGAATTCCCTTTGACGTCACGAAGCGTGTTTTAATAAGTAAAGATTGAATCTTTGAACGAAATTATCTCAATCAATGTACCTATTATGTCAGTAGACCTTTTTAATGTATAAAGATGGAATCTTTGAAAAAAATGAGAGTATTGAGTTTTACTTATTCGAGTTACCTATGAAGTCGCGAAGAGTGTTTTAATGACCAAAGATTGAATCTTCGAATGAAAATTTCTCAATAAAGGAACCTATTATGTTACTAGATCTTTTTGATGTATAAAGATTGAATCTTTGAAAGAAAATTTGAGTTTTGAGTTAAACTTATTCGAGTTCCTTTTGACATCCCGAAGAGTGTTTTAAAGAATAAAGATTGAATCTTTGAATAAAATTACCTCGATCAAGGAACCTATTAAGTCACTAGAAATTTTTATTGTATAAAGATTGAATCTTTGAAAAGAAATGAGAGTTTTGAGTTAAATTTATTCGAGTTCCCTTTGACGTCACGGAAAGTGTTTTAATGAGTAAAGATTGAATCTTTGAATGAAATTACCTCAATCAAGGTACCTATTCTACCACTAGACCTTTGTAATGTATAAAGATTGAATCTTTGAAAGAAAATGAGTGTTTTGAGTTTAACTTATTCGAGTTACCTATGAAATCGCGAAGAGTGTTTTAATGACTGAAGATTGAATCTTTGAATGAAAAATACCACAATAAAGGTACCAATTCTGTTACTTGACCTTTTTAATGTATAAAGATTGAATCTTTGAAAGAAAATGAGATTTTTGAGTTAAACTTATTCGAGTTCCCTGTAACGTCCCGAAGAATGTTTTAATTAGTAAAGATTGAATCATTGAATGAAATTACCTCAATCAAGGTAGCTATTACATCACTAGACCTTTTTAATTTATAAAGATTTACGTTTTGAAAAGAAATGAGTGTTTCGAGTTAAAGTTATTCAAGTTCCCTTTGACGCCGCGAAGAGTGTTTTAATGAGTAAAGATTGAATCTTTGAATGAAATTACCTCAATCATGGTACCTATTCTGTCACTAAACCTTTTTAATGTATAAAGATTGAATCTTTGAAAGAACATGAGAGTTTTGAGTTCAACTTATTCGAGTTACCTATGAAGTTGCGAAGAGTGTTTTAATGACTAAAGATTGAATCTTTGAATGAAAATACCTCAATAAAGGTACTTATTTTGTTAGTAGACCTTTTTAATGTATAAAGATTGTATCTTTGAAAGAAAATGAGAATTTTGATTTAAACTTATTCATGTTCCCTGTAATGTCCCAAAGAGTGTTTTAAGAAGTAAATACTGAATCTTTGAATGTAATTACCTCAATCAAGGTAGCTATTATGTCACTAGACCTTTTTAATGTACAAAGATTGAATCTTGGAAAGAAAATGAGAGTTTTTAGTTTAACTTATTCGAGTTACCTATGAAGTCGCGAAGAGTGTTTTAATGAATAAAGATTGAATCTTTGAATGAAAACACCTCAATAAGGGTACCTATTATGTTACTAGACCTTTTTAATGTCAAAAGATTGAATCATTGGAATAAAATTATAGTTCTGAGTTTAACTTATTCGATTTACCTATGAAGTCGTGAACAGTGTTTTAACGACTAAATAATGAATCTTTGAATGAAAATACCTTAGTAAAGGTACCTATTATGTTACTAGACCTTTTTAATGTATAAAGATTGAATCTTGGAAAGAAAATGACTGTTTTGAGTTAAACTTATTCGAGTTCCATATGACATCCCGAAGTGTATTTCAACGAGTAAAGATTAAATCTTTGATTGAAATTACTTGGATCAAGGGCCTTATTTTGTCCCTGGACCTTTTATTTATAAAGATTGAATCTTTAAAATGAAATGAGCGTTATGAGTTAAACCAATCCGAGTTCCCTATGACGTCCCGAATAGTGTTTTAACACGTAAGGATTGAATCTTTGTATGAAATTACCTCAATAGAGGTACTTATTATGTCACTAGACCTTTTTAATGTATAAATGTTTAATCTTAGAAAGAAAATGAGAGTTTTGAGCTTAACATATTCGAGTTCCCTGCGACGTCTCGAAGAGTGTTTTAAAGAGTAAATATTGAATCTTTGAATGAAATTACCTCAATCAAGGTACCTATTATGTCACTAGACCTTTTTAATGTATAAAGATTGAATATTTGTGAAGAACTACGAGTTTTGAGTTAAAGTTATTTGAGTTCCCTTTGACGTCACGAAGCGTGTTTTAATGAGTAAAGATTGAATCTTTGAACGAAATTATCTCAATCAATGTACCTATTATGTCAGTAGACCTTTTTAATGTATAAAGATGGAATCTTTGAAAAAAATGAGAGTATTGAGTTTAACTTATTCGAGTTACCTATGAAGTCGCGAAGAGTGTTTTAATGACCAAAGATTGAATCTTCGAATGAATATTCCTCAATAAAGGAACCTATTATGTTACTAGATCTTTTTGATGTATAAAGATTGAATCTTTGAAAGAAAATTAGAGTTTTGAGTTAAACTTATTCGAGTTCCTTTTGACATCCCGAAGAGTGTTTTAATGAATAAAGACTGAATCTTTGAATAAAATTACCTCGATCAAGGAACCTATTAAGTCACTATAAATTTTTATTGTATAAAGATTGAATCTTTGAAAAGAAATGAGAGTTTTGAGTTAAAGTTATTCGAGTTCCCTTTGACGTCACGAAGAGTGTTTTAATGAGTAAAGATTGAATCTTTGAATGAAATTACCTCAATCAAGGTACCTATTCTACCACTAGACCTTTGTAATGTATAAAGATTGAATCTTTGAAAGAAAATGAGTGTTTTGAGTTTAACTTATTCGAGTTACCTATGAAATCGCGAAGAGTGTTTTAATGACTGAAGATTGAATCTTTGAATGAAAAATACCACAATAAAGGTACCAATTCTGTTACTAGACCTTTTTAATGTATAAAGATTGAATCTTTGAAAGAAAATGAGATTTTTGAGTTAAACTTATTCGAGTTCTTTGTAACGTCCCGAAGAGTGTTTTAATTAGTAAAGATTCAATCATTGAATGAAATTACCTCAATCAAGGTAGCCATTACATCACTAGACCTTTTTAATTTATAAAGATTTACGTTTTGAAAAGAAAAGAGTGTTTCGAGTTAAAGTTATTCAAGTTCCCATTGACGCCGCGAAGAGTGTTTTAATGAGTAAAGATTGAATCTTTGAATGAAATTACCTCAATCAAGGTACCTATTCTGTCACTAAACCTTTTTAATGTATAAAGATTGAATCTTTGAAAGAACATGAGAGTTTTGAGTTCAACTTATTCGAGTTACCTATGAAGTTGCGAAGAGTGTTTTAATGACTAAAGATTGAATCTTTGAATGAAAATACCTCAATAAAGGTACTTATTTTGTTAGTAGACCTTTTTAATGTATAAAGATTGTATCTTTGATAGAAAATGAGAGTTTTGAGTTAAACTTATTCATGTTCCCTGTAACGTCCCAAAGAGTGTTTTAAGGAGTAAATATTGAATCTTTGAATGTAATTACCTCAATCAAGGTAGCTATTATGTCACTAGACCTTTTTAATGTACAAAGATTGAATCTTGGAAAGAAAATGAGAGTTTTGAGTTTAACTTATTCGAGTTACCTATGAAGTCGCGAAGAGTGTTTTAATGAATAAAGATTGAATCTTTGAATGAAAACACCTCAATAAAGGTACCTATTATGTTACTAGACCTTTTTAATGTCAAAAGATTGAATCTTTGGAATAAAATTATAGTTCTGAGTTTAACTTATTCGATTTACCTATGAAGTCGTGAACAGTGTTTTAACGACTAAATAATGAATCTTTGAATGAAAATACCTTAGTAAAGGTACCTATCATGTTACTAGACCTTTTTAATGTATAAAGATTGAATCTTGGAAAGAAAATGACTGTTTTGAGTTAAACTTATTCAAGTTCCCAATGACATCCCGAAGAGTATATCGACGAGTAACGATTGAATCTTTGATTGAAATTACTTGAATCAAGGGACTTATTTTGTCCCTGGTCCTTTTATATATAAAGATTGAATCTTTAAAAAGAAATGAGCGTTTTGAGTTAAACCTATCCGAGTTCCCTATGACGTCCCGAATAGTGTTTTAACGCGTAAGGATTGAATCTTTGTATGAAATTACCTCAATAGAGGTACTTATTATGTCACTAGACCTTTTTAATGTATAAAGGTTTAATCTTTGAAAGAAAATGAGAGTTTTGAGTTAAACATATTCGAGTTCCCTACGACGTCTCGAAGAGTGTTTTAAAGAGCAAATATTGAATCTTTGAATGAAATTACCTCAATCAAGGTACCTATTATGTCACTAGACCTTTTTAATGTATAAAGATAGAATATTTGTGAAGAACTACGAGTTTTGAGTTTAAGTTATTTGAGTTCCCTTTGACGTCACGGAGCGTGTTAAAATGAGTAAAGATTGAATCTTTGAACGAAATTATCTCAATCAATGTACCTATTATGTCAGTAGACCTTTTTAATGTATAAAGATGGAATCTTTGAAAAAAATGAGAGTATTGAGTTTAACTTATTCGAGTTACCTATGAAGTCGCGAAGAGTGTTTTAATGACCAAAGATAGAATCTTCAAATGAAAATTCCTCAATAAAGGAACCTATTATGTTACTAGATCTTTTTGATGTATAAAGATTGAATCTTTGAAAGAAAATTAGAGTTTTGAGTTAAACTTATTCGAGTTCCTTTTGACATCCCGAAGAGTGTTTTAATGAATAAAGATTAAATCTTTGAATGAAATTACCTCGATCAAGGTACCTATTAAGTCACTAGAAATTTTTATTGTATAAAGATTGAATCTTTGAAAAGAAATGAGAGTTTTGAGTTAAAGTTATTCGAGTTCCCTTTGATGTCACGAAGAGTGTTTTAATGAGTAAAGATTGAATCTTTGAATGAAATTACCTCAATCAAGTTACCTATTCTACCACTAGACCTTTGTAATGTATAAAGATTGAATCTTTGAAAGAAAATAAGTGTTTTGAGTTAAACATATTCGAGTTACCTATGAAATCGCGAAGAGTGTTTTAATGACTGAAGCTTAAATCTTCGAATGAAAAATACCACAATAAAGGTACCAATTCTGTTACTAGACCTTTTTAATGTATAAAGATTGAATCTTTGAAAGAAAATGAGATTTTTGAGTTAGACTTATTCAAGTTCCCTATAAAGTCCCGAAGAGTGTTTTAATGAGTAAAGATTGAATCATTGAATTAAATTACCTCAATCAAGGTAGCTATTACATCACTAGACCTTTTTAATTTATAAAGATTGACGTTTTGAAAAGAAATGAGGGTTTCGAGTTAAAGTTATTCAAGTTCCCTTTGACGCCACGAAGAGTGTTTTAATGAGTAAAGATTGAATCTTTTAATGAAATTACCTCAATCAAGGTACCTATTCTGTCACTAAACCTTTTTAATGTATAAAGATTGAATCTTTGAAAGAACATGAGAGTTTTGAGTTCAACTTATTCGAGTTACCTATGAAGTTGCGAAGAGTATTTTAATGACTAAAGATTGAATCATTGAATGAAAATACCTCAATAAAGGTACTTATTTTGTTAGTAGACCTTTTTAATGTATAAAGATTGTATCTTTGAAAGAAAATGAGAGTTTTGAGTTAAACTTATTCATGTTCCCTGTAACGTCCCGAAGAGTGTTTTGAGGAGTAAATATTGAATCTTTGAATATAATTATCTCAATCAAGGTAGCTATTATGTCACTAGACCTTTTTAATGTACAAAGATTGAATCTTGGAAAGAAAATGAGAGTTTTGAGTTTAACTTATTCGAGTTGCCTTTGAAGTCGCGAAGAGTGTTTTAATGAATAAAGATTAAATCTTTGAATGAAAACACCTCAATAAAGGTACCTATTATGTTAGTAGACCTTTTTAATGTCTAAAGATTGAATCTTTGGAATAAAATGATAGTTCTGAGTTTAACTTATTCGATTTACCTATGAAGTCGTGAACAATGTTTTAACGACTAAATAATGAATCTTTGAATGAAAATACCTTAGTAAAGGTACCTATTATGTTACTAAACCTTTTTAATGGTTAAAGATTGAATCTTGAAAAGAAAATGACTGTTTTGAGTTAAACTTATTCGAGTTCCCTATGACATCCCGAAGAGTATTTCAACAAGTAAAGATTGAATCTTTGATTGAAATTACTTGAATCAAGGGACTTATTATCTCAATCAATGTACCTATTATGTCAGTAAACCTTTTTAATGTATAAAGATGGAATCTTTGAAAAAAATGAGATTATTAAGTTTAACTTATTCGAGTTACCTATGAAGTCGCAAAGAGTGTTTTAATGACCAAAGATTGAATCTTTAAATGAAAATTTCTCAATAATGGAACCTATTATGTTACTAGATCTTTTTGATGTATAAAGATTGCATATTTGAAAGAAAATTAGAGTTTTGAGTTAAACTTATTCGAGTTCCTTTTGACATCCCGAAGAGTGTTTTATTGAATAAAGATTGAATCTTTGAATAAAATTACCTCGATCAAGGAACCTATTAAGTCACTAGAAATTTTTATTGTATAAAGATTGAATCTTTGAAAAGAAATGAGAGTTTTGAGTTAAAGTTATTTGAGTTCCCTTTGACGTCACGAAGAGTGTTTTAATGAGTAAAGATTGAATCTTTGAATGAAATTACCTCAATCAAGGTACCTATTCTACCACTAGACCTTTGTAATGTATAAAGATTGAATCTTTGAAAGAAAATGAGTGTTTTGAGTTTAACTTATTCGAGTTACCTATGAAATCGCGAAGAATGTTTTAATGACTGAAGATTGAATCTTTGAATGAAAAATACCACAATAAAGGTACCAATTCTGTTACTAGACCTTTTTAATGTATAAAGATTGAATCTTTGAAAGAAAATGAGATTTTTGAGTTAAACTTATTCGAGTTCCCTGTAACGTCCCGAAGAGTGTTTTAATGAGTAAAGATTGAATCATTGAATGAAATTACCTCAATCAAGGTAGCTATTACATCACTGGACCTTTTTAATTTATAAAGATTTACGTTTTGAAAAGAAATGAGTGTTTCGAGTTAAAGTTATTCAAGTTCCCTTGGACGCCGCGAAGAGTGTTTTAATGAGTAAAGATTGAATCTTTGAATGAAATTACCTCAATCAAGGTACCTATTCTGTCACTAAACCTTTTTAATGTATAAAGATTGAATCTTTGAAAGAACATGAGAGTTTTGAGTTCAAATTATTCGAGTTACCTAAGAAGTTGCGAAGAGTGTTTTAATGACTAAAGATTGAATCTTTGAATGAAAACACCTCAATAAAGGTACTTATTTTGTTAGTAGTGCTTTTTAATGTATAAAGATTGTATCTTTGAAAGAAAATGAGAGTTTTGAGTTAAACTTATTCATGTTCCCTGTAACGTCCCAAAGAGTGTTTTAAGGAGTAAATATTGAATCTTTGAATGTAATTACCTCAATCAAGGTAGCTGTTATGTCACTAGACCTTTTTAATGTACAAAGATTGAATCTTGGAAAGAAAATGAGAGTTTTGAGTTTAACTTATTCGAGTTACCTATGAAGTCGCGAAGAGTGTTTTAATGAATAAAGATTGAATCTTTGAATTAAAACACCTCAATAAAGGTACCTATTATGTTACTAGACCTTTTTAATGTCAAAAGATTGAATCTTTGGAATAAAATTATAGTTCTGAGTTTAACTTATTTGATTTACCTATGAAGTCGTGAACAGTGTTTTAACGACTAAATAATGAATCTTTGAATGAAAATACCTTAGTAAAGGTACCTATCATGTTACTAGACCTTTTTAATGTATAAAGATTGAATCTTGGAAAGAAAATGACTGTTTTGAGTTAAACTTATTCAAGTTCCCTATGACATCCCGAAGAGTATTTCAACGAGTAATGATTGAATCTTTGATTGAAATTACTTGAATAAAGGGACTTATTTTATCCCTAGACCTTTTATATATAAAGATTGAATCTTTAAAAAACAATGAGCGTTTTGAGTTAAACCTATCCGAGTTCCCTATGACGTCCCGAATAGTGTTTTAACGCGTAAGGATTGAGTCTTTGTATGAAATTACCTCAATAGAGGTACTTATTATGTCACTAGACCTTTTTAATGTATAAAGGTTTAATCTTTGAAAGAAAATGAGAGTTTTGAGTTAAACATATTCGAGTTCCCTGCGACGTCTCGAAGAGTGTTTTAAAGAGCAAATATTGAATCTTTGAATGAAATTACCTCAATCAAGGTACCTATTATGTCACTAGACCTTTTTAATGTACAAAGATAGAATATTTGTGAAGAACTATGAGTTTTGAGTTTATGTTATTTGAGTTCCCTTTGACGTCACGGAGCGTGTTTTAATGAGTAAAGATTGAATCTTTGAACGAAATTATCTCAATCAATGTACCTATTATGTCAATAGACCTTTTTAATGTATAAAGATGGAAGCTTTGAAAAAACTGAGAGTATTGAGTTTAACTTATTCTTGTTACCTATGAAGTCGCGAAGAGTGTTTTAATGACCAAAGATTGAATCTTTAAATGAAAATTTCTCAATAATGAACCTATTATGTTACTAGATCTTTTTGATGTATAAAGTTTGAATCTTTGAAAGAAAATTAGAGTTTTGAGTTAAACTTATTCGAGTTCCATTTGACATCCTGAAGAGTGTTTTAATGAGTAAAGATTGAATCTTTGAATGAAAATACGTCGATCAAGATACCTATTAAGTCACTAGAAATTTTTATTGTATAAAGATTAAATCTTTGACTAGAAATGAGAGTTTTGAGTTAAAGTTATTCGATTTCCCTTTGACGTCACGAAGAGTGTTTTAATGAGTAAAGATTGAATCTTTGAATGAAATTACCTCAATCAAGGTACCTATTCTACCACTAGACCTTTGTAATGTATAAAGATTGAATCTTTGAAAGAAAATGAGTGTTTTGAGTATAACTTATTTGAGTTACCTATGAAATCGCGAAGAGTGTTTTAATGACTGAAGATTGAATCTTTGAATGAAAAATACCACAATAAAGGTACCAATTCTGTTACTAGACCTTTTTAATGTATAAAGATTGAATCTTTGAAAGAAAATGAGATTTTTTAGTTAAACTTATTCGAGTTCCCTGTAACGTCCCGAAGAGTGTTTTAATGAGTAAAGATTGAATCATTGAATAAAATTACCTCAATCAAGGTAGCTATTACATCACTAGACCTTTTTAATTTATAAAGTTTGACGTTTTGAAAAGAAATGAGTGTTTCGAGTTAAAGTTATTCAAGTTCCCTTTGACGTCACAAAGAGTGTTTTAAAAAGTAAAGATTGAATATTTGAATGAAATTACTTCAACCCAAGGTACCTATTCTGTCTCTAAACCTTTTTAATGTATAAAGATTGAATCTTTGAAAGAACATGAGAGTTTTGAGTTCAACTTATTCGAGTTACCTATGAAGTTGCGAATAGTGTTTTAATGACTAAAGATTGAATCTTTGAATGAAAATACCTCAATAAAGGTACTTATTTTGTTAGTGGTGCTTTTTAATGTATAAAGATTGTATCTTTGAAAGATAATGAGAGTTTTGAGTTAAACTTATTCATGTTCCCTGTAACGTCCCAAAGAGTGTTTTAAGGACTAAATATTGAATCTTTGAATGTAATTACCTCAATCAAGGTAGCTATTATGTCACAAGACCTTTTTAATGTACAAAGATTGAATCTTGGAAAGAAAATGAGAGTTTTGAGTTTAACTTATTCGAGTTACCTTTGAAGTCGCGAAGAGTGTTTTATTGAATAAAGATTAAATATTTGAATGAAAACACTTCAATAAAGGTACCGATTATGACTAGACCTTTTTATTGTCTAAAGATTGAATCTTTGGAATAAAATGATAGTTCTGAGTTTAACTTATTCGATTTACCTATGAAGTCGTGAACAGTGTTTTAAGGACTAAATAATGAATCTTTGAATGAAAATACCTTAGTAAAGGTACCTATTATGTTACTAGACCTTTTTAATGTATAAAGATTGAATCTTGGAAAGAAAATGACTATTTTGAGTTAAACTTAGTTGAGTTCCCTATGACATCCCGAAGAGTATTTCAACGAGTAAAGATTGAATCTTTGATTGAAATTACTTGAATCAAGGGACTTATTTTGTCCCTGGACCTTTTATATATAAAGATTGAATTTTTGAAAAGAAATGAGCGTTATAAGTTAAACCTATCCGAGTTCCCTATGACGTCCCGAATAGTGTTTTAACGCATAAGGATTGAATCTTTGTATGAAATTACCTCAATAGAGGTACTTATTATGTCACTAGACCTTTTTAATGTATAAAGGTTTAATCTTTAAAAGAAAACGAGAGTTTTGAGTTAAACATATTCGAGTTCCCTACGACGTCTCGAAGAGTGTTTTAAAGAGTAAATATTTAATCTTTGAATGAAATTACCTCAATCAAGGTACCTATTATGTCACTAGACCTTTTTAATGTATAAAGATTGAATATTTGTAAAGAACTACGAGTTTTGAGTTAAAGTTATTTGAGTTCCCTTTGACGTCACGAAGCGTGTTTTAATGAGTAAAGATTGAATCTTTGAACGAAATTATCTCAGTCAATGTACCTATTATGTCAGTAGACTTTTTTAATGTATAAAGATGGAATCTTTGAAAAAAATGAGAGTATTGAATTTAACTTATTTGAGTTACCTATGAAGTCGTGAAGAGTGTTTTAGTGACCAAAGATTGAATCTTTAAATGAAAATTCCTCAATAAAGGAACCTATTATGTTACTAGATCTTTTTGATGTATAAATATTAAATCTTTGAAAGAAAATTAGAGTTTTGAGTTAAACTTATTCAAGTTCCTTTTGACATCCCGAAGAGTGTTTTAATGAGTAAAGATTGAATCTTTGAATGAAATTACCTCGATCAAGGTACCTATTAAGTCAATAGAAATTTTTATTGTATAAAGATTGAATCTTTGAAAATAAATGAGAGTTTTGAGTTAAAGTTATTCGAGTTCCCTTTGACGTCACGAAGAGTGTTTTATGGAGTAAAGATTGAATCTTTGAATGAAATTAACTCAATCAAGGTACCTATTCTACCACTAGACCTTTGTAATGTATAAAGATTGAATATTTTAAAGAAAATGAGTGTTCTGAGTTTAACTTATTAGAGTTACCTATGAAATCGCGAAGGGTGTTTTAATGACTGAAGATTGAATCTTTGAATGAAAAATACCACAATAAAGGTACCAATTCTGTTACTAGACCTTTTTAATGTATAAAGATTGAATTTTTGAAAGAAAATGAGATTTTTGAGTTAAACTTATTCGAGTTCCCTGTAACGTCCCGAAGAGTGTAGCTATTACATCACTAGACCTTTTTAATTTATAAAGATTGACGTTTTGAAAATAAATGAGTGTTTCGAGTTAAAGTTATTCAAGTTCCCTTTGACGCCACAAAGAGTGTTTTAACGAGTAAAGATTGAATCTTTGAAAGAAATTACCTCAATCAAGGTACCTATTCTGTCTCTAAACCTTTTTAATGTATAAAGATTGAATCTTTGAAAGAACATGAGAGTTTTGAGTTCAACTTATTCGAGTTACCTATGAAGTTGCGAAGAGTGTTTTAATGACTAAATATTGAATCTTTGAATGAAAATACCTCAATAAAGGTACTTATTTTGTTAGTAGACCTTTTTAATGTATAAAGATTGTATCTTTGAAAGAAAATGAGAGTTTTGAGTTAAACTTATTCATGTTTCCGGTAACTTCCCAAAGAGTGTTCTAAGGAGTAAATATTGAATCTTTGAATGTAATTATCTCAATCAAGGTAGCTATTATGTCACTAGACCTTTTTAATGTACAAAGATTGAATATTGGAAAGAAAATGAGAGTTTTGAGTTTAACTTATTCGAGTTACCTTTGAAGTCGCGAAGAGTGTTTTAATGAATAAAGATTGAATCTTTGAATGAAAACACCTCAATAAAGTTACCTATTATGTTACTAGACCTTTTTAATGTTTAAAGATTGAATCTCTGGAATAAAATGATAGTTCTGAGTTTAACTTATTCGATTTACCTATGAAGTCGTGAATAGGGTTTTAATGACTAAATAATGAATCTTTGAATGAAAATACCTTAGTAAAGATACCTATTATGTTACTAGACCTTTTTTATGTATAAAGATTGAATCTTGGAAAGAAAATGACTGTTTTGTGTTAAACTTATTCGAGTTCTCTATGAAATCCCGAAGAGTATTTCAACGAGTAAAGATTGAATCTTTGATTGAAATTAGTTGAATCAAGGGACTTATTTTATCCCTGGACCTTTTATATATAAAGATTGAATCTTTAGAAAGAAATGAGCGTTATGAGTTAAACCTATCCGAGTTCCCTATGACGTCCCGAATAGTGTTTTAACGCCTAAGCATTGAATCTTTGTATGAAATTACCTCAATAGAGGTACTTATTATGTCACTAGACCTTTTTAATGTATAAAGGTTTAATCTTTGAAAGAAAATGAGAGTTTTGAGTTAAACATTTCGAGTTCCCTGCGATGGCTCGAAGAGTGTTTTAAAGAGTAAATATTGAATCTTCTAATGAAATTACCTCAATCAAGGTACCTATTATGTCATTAGAACTTTTTAATGTATAAAGATTGAATATTTGTAAAGAACTTTAAGTTTTGAGTTAAAGTTATTTGAGTACCCTTTGACGTCACGAAGCGTGTTTTAATGAGTAAAGATTGAATCTTTGAACGAAATTATCTCAATCAATGTACCTATTATGTCAGTAGATCTTTTTAATGTATAAAGATGGAATCTTTGAAAAAAATGACAGTATTGAGTTTAACTTATTCGAGTTACCTTTGAAGTCGCGAAGTGTGTTTTAATGACCAAAGATTGAATCGTCAAACGAAAATTCCTCAATAAAGGAACCTATTATGTTACTAGATCTTTTTGATGTATAAAGATTGAATCTTTGAAAGAAAATTAGAGTTTTGAGTTAAACTTATTCGAGTTCCTTTTGACATCCCGAAGAGTGTTTTAATGAATAATGATTGAATCTTTTAATGAAAATACCTCGATCAAGGTACCTATTAAGTCACTAGAAATTTTTAATGTCTAAAGATTGTATCTTTGAAAGAAAATGAGAGTATTGAGTTAAACTTATTCATGTTTCCTGTAACGTCCCAAAGAGTGTTTTAAGGAGTAAATATTGAATCTTTGAATGTAATTAACTCAATCAAGGTAGCTATTATGTCACTAGACCTTTTTAATGTACAAAGATTGAATCTTGGAAAGAAAATGAGAGTTTTGAGTTTAACTTATTTGAGTTACCTTTGAAGTCGCGAAGAGTGTTTTAATGAATTAAGATTGAATCTTTGAATGAAAACACCTCAATAAAGTTACCTATTATGTTACTAGACCTTTTTAATGTTTGAAGATTTAATCTTTGGAATAAAATGATAGTTCTGAGTTTAACTTATTCGATTTACCTATGAAGTCGTGAACAGGGTTTTAATGACTAAATAATGAATCTTTGTATGAAAATACCTTAGTAAAGATACCTATTATGTTACTAGACCTTTTTAATGTATAAAGATTGAATCTTGGAAAGAAAATGACTGTTTTGTGTTAAACTTATTCGAGTTCCCTATGACATCCTGAAGAGTATTTCAACGAGTAAAGATTGAATCTTTGATTGAAATTAGTTGAATCAAGGGACTTATTTTATCCCTGGACCTTTTATACATAAAGATTGAATCTTTAAAAAGAAATGAGCAGTATTAGTTAAACCTATCCGAGTTCCCTATGACGTCTCGAATAGTGTTTTAACGCCTAAGCATTGAATCTTTGTATGAAATTACCTCAATAGAGGAACTTATTATGTCACTAGACCTTTTTAATGTATAAAGGTTTAATCTTTGAAAGAAAATGAGAGTTTTGAGTTAAACATATTCGAGTTCCCTATGACGTCTCGAAAAGTGTTTTAAAGAGTAAATATTGAATCTTTGAATGAAATTACCTCAATCAAGGTACCTATTATGTCACTAGACCTTTTTAATGTATAAAGATTGAATATTTGTAAAGAACTACGAGTTTTGAGTTAAAGTTATTTGAGTTCCCTTTGACGTCACGAAGCGTGTTATAATGAGTAAAGATTGAATCTTCGTACGAAATTATCTCAATCAATGTACCTATTATGTCAGTAGACCTTTTTAATGTATAAAGAAGGAATCTTTGAAAAAAATGAGAGTATTGAGTTTAACTTATTCAAGTTATCTATGAAGTCGCGAAGAGTGTTTTAATGACCAAAGATTGAATCTTCAAATGAAAATTCCTCAATAAAGGAACCAATTATGTTACTAGATCTTTTTGATGTATAAAGTTTGAATCTTTGAAAGAAAATTAGAATTTTGAGTTAAGCTTATTCGAGTTCCTTTTGACATCCCGAAGAGTGTTTTAATGAATAAAGATTGAATCTTTGAATGAAATTATCTCGATCAAGGTACCTATTAAGTCACTAGAAATTTTTATTGTATAAAGATTGAATCTTTGAAAAGAAATGAGAGTTTTGAGTTAAAGTTATTCGAGTTCCCTTTGACGTCACGAAGAGTGTTTTATTGAGTAAAGATTGAATCTTTGAATGAAATTACCTCAATCAAGGTACCTATTCTACCACTAGACCTTTGTAATGTATAAAGATTGAATCTTTGAAAGAAAATGAGTTTTTTGAGTTTAACTTAATCGAGTTACTTATGAAATCGTGAAGAGTGTTTTAATGACTGAAGATTGAATCTTTGAATGAAAAATATCACAATAAAGGTACCAATTCTGTTACTAGACCTTTTTAATGTATAAAGATTGAATCTTTGAAAGAAAATGAGATTTTTGAGTTAAACTTATTCGAGTTCCTTGTAACGTTCCGAAGAGTGTTTTAATGAGTAAAGAATGAATCATTGAATGAAATTAACTCAATCAAGGTAGCTATTACATCACTAGACCTTTTTAATCTATAAAGATTGACGTTTTGAAAAGAAATGAGTGTTTCAAGTTAAAGTTATTCAAGTTCTCGTTGACGCCACGAAGAGTGTTTTAACGAGTAAAGATTGAATCTTTGAATGAAATTACCTCAATCAAGGTACCTATTCTGTCACTAAACCTTTTTAATGTATAAAGATTGAATCTTTGAAAGAACACGAGAGTTTTGAGTTCAACTTATTCGAGTTACCTATGAAGTTGCGAAGAGTGTTTTAATGACTAGAGATTGAATCTTTGAATGAAAATACCTCAATAAAGGTACTTATTTTGTTAGTAGACCTTTTTAATGTATAAGTATTGTATCTTTGAAAGAAAATGAGAGTTTTGAGTTAAACTTATTCACGTTCCCTGTAACGTCCCAAAGAGTGTTTTAAGGAGTAAATATTGAATCTTTGAATGTAATTAACTCAATCAAGGTAGCTATTATGTCACTAGAACTTTTTAATGTACAAAGATTGAATCTTGGAAAGAAAATGAGAGTTTTGAGTTTAACTTATTCGAGTTACCTATGAAGTCGCGAAGAGTGTTTTAATGAATAAAGATTGAATTTTTGAATGAAAACACCTCAATAAAGGTACCTATTATGTTACTAGACCTTTTTAATGTCTAAATATTGAATCTTTGGAATAAAATAATAGTTCTGAGTTTAACTTATTCAATTTACCTATGAAGTCGTGAATAGTGTTTTAATGACTAAATAATGAATTTTTGAATGAAAATACCTTAGTAAAGGTACCTATTATGTTACTAGACCTTTTTAATGTATAAAGATTGAATATTGGAAAGAAAATGACTGTTTTGAGTTAAACTTATTCGAGTTCCCTATGACATCCCGAAGAGTATTTCAACAAGTAAAGATTGACTCTTTGATTGAAATTACTTGAAACAAGGAACTTATTTTGTCCTTGGACCTTTTTATATATAAAGATTGAATCTTTAAAAAGAAATGAGCGTTATGAGTTAAACATATACGAGTTCCCTATGACGTCCCGAATAGTGTTTTAACGCCTAAGCATTGAATCTTTGTATGAAATTACCTCAATAGAGGTACTTATTATGTCACTAGACCTTTTTAATGTATAAAGGTTTAATCTTTGAAAGAAAATGAGAGTTTTGAGTTAAACATATTCGAGTTCTTTGTGACGTCTCGAAGAGTGTTTTAAAGACTAAATATTGAATCTCTGAATGAAATTACCTCAATCAAGGTACCTATTATGTCACTAGACCTTTTTAATGTATAAAGATTGAATATTTGTAAAGAACTACGAGTTTTGAGTTAAAGTTATTTGAGTTCCCTTTGACGTCACGAAGCGTGTTATAATGAGTAAAGATTGAATCTTTGAACGAAATTATCTCAATCAATGTACCTATTATGTCAGTAGACCTTTTTAATGTATAAAGATGGAATCTTTGAAAAAAATGAGAGTATTGAGTTTAACTTATTCGAGTTACCTATGAAGTCGCGAAGAGTGTTTTAATGACCAAAGGTTGAAGCTTCAAATGAAAATTCCTCAATAAAGGAACCTATTATGTTACTAGATCTTTTTGATGTATAAAGATTGAATCTTTGAAAGAAAATTAGAGTTTTGAGTTAAACTTATTCGAGTTCCTTTTGACATCCCGAAGAGTGTTTTAATAAATAAAGATTGAATCTTTGAATGAAATTACCTCGATCAAGGTACCAATTAAGTCACTAGAAATTTTTATTGTATAAAGATTGAATCTTTGAAAAGAAATGAGAGTTTTGAGTTAAAGTTATTCGAGTTCCCTTTGACGTCACGAAGAGTGTTTTATTGAGTAAAAATTGAATCTTTGAATGAAATTACCTCAATCAAGGTACCTATTCTACCACTAGACCTTTGTAATGTATAAAGATTGAATCTTTGAAAGAAAATGAGTGTTTTGAGTTTAACTTATTCGAGTTCGTTGTAACGTTCCGAAGAGTGTTTTAATGAGTAAAGAATGAATCATTGAATGAAATTAACTCAATCAAGGTAGCTATTACATCACTAGACCTTTTTAATCTATAAAGATTGACGTTTTAAAAAGAAATGAGTGTTTCAAGTTGAAGTTATTCAAGTTCCCGTTGACGCCACGAAGAGTGCTTTCACGAGTAAAGATTAAATCTTTGAATAAAATTACCTCAATCAAGGTACCTATTCTGTCACTAAACCTTTTTAATGTATAAAGATTGAATCTTTGAAAGAACATGACAGTTTTGAGTTCAACTTATTCGAGTTACCTATGAAGTTGCGAAGAGTGTTTTAATGACTAAAGATTGAATCATTGAATGAAAATACCTCAATAAAGGTACTTATTTTGTTAGTAGACCTTTTTAATGTATAAATATTGTATCTTTGAAAGAAAATGAGAGTTTTGAGTTAAACTTATTCATGTTCCCTGTAACGTCCCAAAGAGTGTTTTAAGGAGTAAATATTGAATCTTTGAATGTAATTACCTCAATCAAGGTAGCTATTATGTCATTAGACCTTTTTAATGTACAAAGACTGAATCTTAGAAAGAAAATGAGAGTTTTGAGTTTAACTTATTCGAGTTACCTTTGAAGTCGCGAAGAGTGTTTTAATGAATAAAGATTGAATCTTTAAATGAAAATACCTCAATAAAGGTACCTATTATGTTACTAGACCTTTTTAATGTCTAAAGATTGAATCTTTGGAATAAAATTATAGTTCTGAGTTTAACTTATTCGATTTACCTATGAAGTCGTGAACAGTGTTTTAATGACTAAATAATGAATCTTTGAATGAAAATACCTTAGTAAAGGTACCTATTATGTTACTAGACCTTTTTAATGTATAAAGATTGAATCTTGGAAAGAAAATGACTATTTTGAGTTAAACTTAGTCGAGTTCCCTATGACATCCCGAAGAGTATTTCAACGAGTAAAGATTGAATCTTTGATTGAAATTACTTGAATCAAGGGACTTATTTTGTCCCTGGACCTTTTATATATAAAGATTGAATCTTTAAAAAGAAATGAGCGTTATGAGTTAAACCTATCCGAGTTCCCTATGACGTCCCGAATAGTGTTTTAACGCGTAAGGATTAAATCTTTTTATGAAATTACCTCAATATAGGTACTTATTATGTCACTAGACCTTTTTCATGTATAAAGGTTTAATCTTTGAAAGAAAATGAGAGTTTTGAGTTAAACATATTCGAGTTCCCTACGACGTCTCGAAGAGTGTTTTAAAGAGTAAATATTGAATCTTTGACTGAAATTACCTCAATCAAGGTACCTATTATGTCACAAGAACTTTTTAATGTATAAAGATTGAATATTTGTAAAGAATTACGAGTTTTGAGTTAAAGTTATTTGAGTTCCCTTTGACGTCACGAAGCGTGTTTTAATGAGTAAAGATTGAATCTTTGAACGAAATTATCTCAATCAATGTACCTATTATGTCAGTAGACCTTTTTAATGTATAAAGATGGAATCTTTGAAAAAAATGAGAGTATTGAGTTTAACTTATTCGAGTTACCTATGAAGTCGCGAAGAGTGTTATAATGACCAAAGATTGAATCTTCAAATGAAAATTCCTAAATAAAGGAACCTATTATGTTACTAGATCTTTTTGATGTATAAAGATTGAATCTTTGAAAGAAAATTAGAGTTTTGAATTAAACTTATTCGAGTTCCTTTTGACATCCCGATGAGTGTTTTAATGAATAAAGATTGAATCTTTGAATGAAATTACCTCGATCAATGTACCTATTAAGTCACTAAAAAATTCTATTGTATAAATATTGAATCTTTGAAAAGAATTGAGAGTTTTGAGTTAAAGTTATTCGAGTTCCCTTTGACGTCACGAAGAGTGTTTTATTGAGTAAAGATTGAATCTTTGAATGAAATTACCTCAATCAAGGTACCTATTCTACCACTAGACCTTTGTAATGTATAAAGATTGAATCTTTGTAAGAAAATGAGTGTTTTGAGTTTAACTTATTCGAGTTACCTATGAAATCGCGAAGAGTGTTTTAATGACTGAAGATTGAATCTTTAAATGAAAAATACCACAATAAAGGTACCAATTCTGTTACTAGACCTTTTTAATGTATAAAGATTGAGTCTTTGAAAGAAAATGAGATTTTTGAGTTAAACTTATTCGAGTTCCCTGTAACATCCGGAAGAGTGTAGCAATTACATCACTAGACCTTTTTAATTTATAAAGATTGACGTTTTGAAAAGAAATGAGTGTTTCGAGTTGAAGTTATTCAAGTTCCCTTTGACGCCACGAAGAGTGTTTTAACGAGTAAAGATTGAATCTTTGAAAGAAATTACCTCAATCAAGGTACCTATTCTGTCACTAAATCTTTTTAATGTATAAAGATTTAATCTTTCAAAGAACATGAGAGTTTTGAGTTCAACTTATTCGAGTTACCTATGAAGTTGCGAAGAGTGTTTTAATGACTAAAGATTGAATCTTTGAATGAAAATACCTCAATAAAGGTACTTATTTTGTTAGTGGACCTTTTTAATGTATAAAGATTGTATCTTTCAAAGAAAATGAGAGTTTTGAGTTAAACTTATTCATGTTTCCTGTAACGTCCCAAAGAGTGTTTTAAGGAGTAAATATTGAATCTTTGAATGTAATTACCTCAATCAAGGTAGCTATTATGTCAGTAGACCTTTTTAATGTACAAAGATTGAATCTTGGAACGGAAATGAGAGTTTTGAGATTAACTTATTCGAGTTACCTATGAAGTCGCGAAGAGTGTTTTAATGAATAAAGATTGAATCTTTGAATGAAAACACCTCAATAAAGTTACCTATTATGCTACTAGACCTTTTTAATGTTTAAAGATTGAATCTTTGGAATAAAATGATAGTTCTGAGTTTAACTTATTCGATTTACCTATGAAGTCGTGAACAGGGTTTTAATGACTAAATAATGAATCTTTGAAAGAAAATAGCTTAGTAAAGATACCTATTATGTTACTAGCCTTTTTAATGTATAAAGATTGAATCTTGGAAAGAAAATGACTGTTTTGTGTTAAACTTATTCGAGTTCCCTATGACATCCCGAAGAGTATTTCAACGAGTAAAGATTGAATCTTTGATTGAAATTAGTTGAATCAAGGGACTTATTTTATCCCTGGACCTTTTATATATAAAGATTGAATCTTTAAAAAGAAATTAGCGCTATGAGTTAAACCTATCCGAGTTCCCTATGACGTCCCGAATAGTGTTTTAACCCCTAAGCATTGAATCTTTGTATGAAATTACCTCAATAGAGGTACTTATTATGTCACTAGACCTTTTTAATGTATAAAGGTTTAATCTTTGAAAGAAAATGAGAGTTTTGAGTTAAACATATTCGAGTTCCCTACGACGTCTCGAAGAGTGTTTTAAAGAGTAAATATTGAATCTTTGACTGAAATTACCTCAATCAAGGTACCTATTATGTCACAAGAACTTTTTAATGTATAAAGATTGAATATTTGTAAAGAATTACGAGTTTTGAGTTAAAGTTATTTGAGTTCCCTTTGACGTCACGAAGCGTGTTTTAATGAGTAAAGATTGAATCTTTGAACGAAATTATCTCAATCAATGTACCTATTATGTCAGTAGACCTTTTTAATGTATAAATATGGAATCTTTGAAAAAAATGAGAGTATTGAGTTTAACTTATTCTAGTTACCTATGAAGTCGCGAAGAGTGTTATAATGACCAAAGATTGAATCTTCAAATGAAAATTCCTAAATAAAGGAACCTATTATGTTACTAGATCTTTTTGAAGTATAAAGATTGAATCTTTGAAAGAAAATTCGAGTTTTGAGTTAAACTTATTCGAGTTCCTTTTGACATCCCGAAGAGTGTTTTAATGAATAAAGATTGAATCTTTGAATGAAAATACCTCGATCAAGGTACCTATTAAGTCACTAGAAATTTTTATTATATAAAGATTGAATCTTTGAAAAGAAATGAGAGTTTTGAGTTAATGTTATTCGAGTTCCCTTTGACGTCACGAAGAGTGTTTTAACGAGTAAATATTGAATCTTTGAATGTAATTACCTCAATCAAGGTAACTATTATGTCACTAGACCTTTTTAATGTACAAAGATTGAATCTTGGAAAGAAAATGAGAGTTTTGAGTTTAACTTATTCGAGTTACCTATGAAGTCGCGAAGAGTGTTTTAATGAATAAAGATTGAATCTTTGAATGAAAACACCTCAATAAAGGTACCTATTATGTTACTAGACCTTTTTAATGTCTAAAGATTGAATCTTTGGAATAAAATGATAGTTCTGAGTTTAACTTATTCGATTTACCTATGAAGTCGTGAACAGTGTTTTAATGACTAAATAATAAATCTTTGAATGAAAATACCTTAGTAAAGGTACCTATTATGTTACTAGACCTTTTTAATATATAAAGATTGAATCTTGGAAAGAAAATGACTGTTTTGAGTTAAACTTATTCGAGTTACCTATGAAGTCGTGAAGAGTGTTTTAATGAATAAAGATTGAATCTTTGAATGAAAACACCTCAATAAAGGTACCTATTATGTTACTAGACCTTTTTAATGTCTAAAGATTGAATCTTTGGAATAAAATGATAGTTCTGAGTTTAACTTATTCGATTTACCTATGAAGTCGTGAACAGTGTTTTAATGACTAAATAATGAATCTTTGAATGAAAATACCTTAGTAAAGGTACCTATTATGTTACTAGACCTTTTTAAAATATAAAGATTGAATCTTGGAAAGAAAATGACTGTTTTGAGTTAAACTTATTCGAGTTCCCTATGACATCCCGAAGATTGAATCTTGGAAAGAAAATGACTGTTTTAAGTTAAACTTATCCGAGTTCCGTGTGACATCCCGAAGAGTATTTCAACGAGTAAAGATTGAATCTTTGATTAAAATTACTTGAATCAAGGGACTTATTTTGTCCCTGGACCTTTTATATATAAAGATTGAATCTTTAAAAAGAAATGAGTGTTATGAGTTAAACCTATCCGAGTTCCCTATGACGTCCCGAATAGTGTTTTAACGCGTAAGGATTGAATCTTTGTATGAAATTACCTCAATAGAGGATCTTATTATGTCACTAGACCTTTTTAATGTATAAAGCTTTAATCTTTGAAAGAAAATGAGAGTTTTGAGTTAAACATATTCGAGTTCGCTGCGACGTCTCGAAGAGTGTTTTAAAGAGTAAATATTGAATCTTTGAATGAAATTACCTCAATCAAGGTACCTTTTATATCACTAGACCTTTTTAATGTATAAAGATTGAATATTTGTAAAGAACTACGAGTTTTGAGTTAAAGTGATTTGAGTTCCCTTTGACGTCACGAATCGTGTTTTAATGAGTAAAGATTGAATATTTGAATGAAATTATCTCAATCAATGTTCCTATTATGTCAGTAGACCTTTTTAATGTATAAAGATGGAATCTTTGAAAAAAATGAGAGTATTGAGTTTAACTTATTCGAGTTAACTATGAAGTCGCGAAGAGTGTTTAAATGGCCGAAGATTGAATCTTCAAATGAAAATTCCTCAATAAAGGAACCTATTATGTTACTAGATCTTTTTAATGTATAAAGATTGAATATTTGAAAGAAAATTAGAGTTTTGAGTAAAACTTATTCGAGTTCCTTTTGACATCCTGAAGAGTGTTTTAATGAATAAAGATTGAATCTTTGAATGAAAATACCTCGATCAAGGTACCTATTACGTCACTAGAAATTTTTATTGTATAAAGATTGAATCTTTGAAAAGAAATGAGAGTTTTGAGTTAAAGTTATTCGAGTTCCCTTTGACGACACGAAGAGTGTTTTATTGAGTAAAGATTGAATCTTTGAATGAAATTACCTCAATCAAGGTACCTATTCTACCACTAGACCTTTGTAATGTATAAAGATTGAATCTTTGAAAGAAAATGAGAGTTTTGAGTTTAACTTATTCGAGTTACCTATGAAATCGCGAAGAGTGTTTTAATGACTGAAGATTGAATCTTTGAATGAAATATACCACAATAAAGGTACCAATTCTGTTACTAGACCTTTTCAATGTAATAAGATTGAATCTTTGAAAGAAAATGAGATTTTTGAGTTAAACTTATTCGAGTTCCCTGTAACGTCCCGAAGAGTGTAGCTATTACATCACTAGACCTTTTTAATTTTTAAAGATTGACGTTTTGAAAAGAAATGAGTGTTTCGAGTTAAAGTTATTCAAGTTCCCTTTGACGCCACGAAGAGTGTTTTAACGTGTAAAGATTGAATCTTTGAAAGAAATTACCTCAATCAAGGTACCTATTCTGTCACTAAACCTTTTTAATGTATAAAGATTGAATCTTCAAAAGAACATGAGAGTTTTGAGTTCAACTTATTCGAGTTACCTATGAAGTTGCGAAGAGTGTTTTAATGAGTAAAGATTGAATCTTTGAATGAAAATACCTCAATAAAGGTACTTATTTTGTTAGTGGACCTTTTTAATGTATAAAGATTGTAACTTTGAAAGAAAATGAGAGTTTTGAGTTAAACTTATTCATGTTCCCTGTAACGTCCCAAAGAGTGTTTTAAGGAGTAAATATTGAATCTTTGAATGTAATTACCTCAATCAAGGTAGCTATTATGTCACTATGCCTTTTTAATGTACAAAGATTGAATCTTGGAAAGAAAATGAGAGTTTTGAGTTTAACTTATTCGAGTTACCTTTGAAGTCGCGAAGAGTGTTTTAATAAATAAAGATTGAATCTTTGAATGAAAACACCTCAATAATGTTACCTATTATGTTACTAGACCTTTTTAATGTCTAAAGATTGAATCTTTGGAATAAAATGATAGTTCTGAGTTTAACTTATTCGATTTACCTATGAAGTCGTGAACAGGGTTTTAATGACTAAATAATGAATCTTTGAATGAAAATACCTTAGTAAAGGTACCTATCACGTTTCTAGACCTTTTTATTGTATAAAGATTGAATCTTGGAAGAAAATGACTATTTTGTGTTAAACTTATTCGAGTTCCCTATGACATCCCGAAGAGTATTTCAACGAGTAAAGATTGAATCTTTGATTGAAATTAGTTGAATCAATGGACTTATTTTATCCCTGGACCTTTTATATATAAAGATTGAATATTTAAAAAGAAATGAGCGTTATGAGTTAAACCTATCCGAGTTCCCTATGACGTCCCGAATAGTGTTTTAACGCCTAAGCCTTGAATCTTTGTTTGAAATTCCCTCAATAGAGGTACTTATTATGTCACTAGACCTTTTTAATATATAAAGGTTTAATCTTTGAAAGAAAATGAGAGTTTTGAGTTAAACATATTCGAGTTCCCTGCGACGTCTCGAAGAGTGTTTTAAAGAGTAAATGTTGAATCTTTGAATGAAATTACGTCAATCAAGGTACCTATTATGTCACTAGAACTTTTTATTGTATAAAGATTGAATATTTGTAAAGAACTATGAGTTTTCAGTTAAAGTGATTTGAGTTCCCTTTGACGTCACGAAGCGTGTTTTAATGAGTAAAGATTGAATTTTTGAAAGAAATTATCTCAATCAATGTACCTATTATGTCAGTAGACCTTTTTAATGTATAAAGATGGAATCTTTGAAAAAAATGAGAGTATTAAGTTTAACTTATTCGAGTTACCTATGAAGTCGCGAAGAGTGTTTTAATGACCAAAGATTGAATCTTCAAATGAAAATTCCTCAATAAAGGAACCTATTATGTTACTCGATCTTTTTGATGTATAAAGATTGAATATTTGAAAGAAAATAAGAGTTTTGAGTTAAACTTGTTCGAGTTCCTTTTGACATCCCGAAGAGTGTTTTAATTAATAAAGATTGAATATTTGAATGAAAATACCTCGATCAAGGTACCTATTAAGTCACTAGAAATTTTTATTGTATAAAGATTGAATCTTTGAAAAGAAATGAGAGTTTTGAGTTAATGTTATTCGAGTTCCCTTTGACGTCACGAAGAGTGTTTTAACGAGTAAATATTGAATCTTTGAATGTAATTACCTCAATCAAGGTAACTATTATGTCACTAGACCTTTTTAATGTACAAAGATTGAATCTTGGAAAGAAAATGAGAGTTTTGAGTTTAACTTAATCGAGTTACCTATGAATTCGCGAAGAATGTTTTAATGAATAAAGATTGAATCTTTAAATGAAAATACCTCAATAAAGGTACCTATTATGTTACTAGACCTTTTTAATGTCTAAAGATTGAATCTTTGGAATAAAATGATAGTTCTGAGTTTAACTTATTCGATTTACCTATGAAGTCGTGAACAGGGTTTTAATGACTAAATAATGAATCTTTGAATGAAAATACCTTAGTAAAGGTACCTATTATGTTACTAGACCTTTTTAATGTATAAAGATTGAATCTTGGAAAGAAAATGACTGTTTTGAGTTAAACTTATTCGAGTTCCCTATGACATCCCGAAGAGTATTTCAACGAGTAAAGATTTAATTTTTTATTGAAATTACTTGAATCAAGGGACTTATTTTGTCCCTGGACCTTTTATATATAAAGATTGAATCTTTAAAAAGAAATGAGCATTATGAGTTAAACCTATCCGAGTTCCTTATGACGTCCCGAATAGTGTTTTAACGTGTAAGGATTGAATCTTTGTATGAAATTACCTCAATAGAGGTACTTATTATGTCACTAGACCTTTTTAATGTATAAAGGCTTAATCTTTGAAATAAAATGAGAGTTTTGAGTTAAACATATTCGAGTTCCCTGCGACGTCTCGAAGAGTGTTTTAAAGAGTAAATATTGAATCTTTGAATGAAATTACCTCAATCAAGGTACCTTTTATGTCACTAGACCTTTTTAATGTATAAAGATTGAATATTTGTAAAGAACTACGAGTTTTGAGTTAAAGTTATTTGAGTTTCCTTTGACGTCACGAAACGTGTTTTACTGAGTAAAGATTGAATCTTTGAACGAAATTATCTCAATCAATGTACCTATTATGTCAGTAGACCTTTTTAATGTATAAAGATGGAATCTTTGAAAAAAAATGAGAGTATTGAGTTTAACTTATTCGAGTTACCTATGAAGTCGCGAAAAGTGTTTTAATGACCAAAGATTGAATCTTCAAATGAAAATTCCTCAATAAAGGAACCTATTATGTTACTAGATCTTTTTGATGTATAAAGATTGAATCTTTGAAAGAAAATTAGAGTTTTGAGTTAAACTTATCCGAGTTCCTTTTGACATCCCGAAGAGTGTTTTAATGAATAAAGATTGAATCTTTGAATGAAATTAACTCGATCAAGGTACCTATTAAGTCATTAGAAATTTTTATTGTATAAAGATTGAATCTTTGAAAAGAAATGAGAGTTTTGAGTTAAAGTTATTCGAGTTCCCTTTGACGTCACGAAGAGTGTTTTATTGAGTAAAGATTGAATATTTGAATGAAATTACCTCAATTAAGGTACCTATTCTACCACTAGAGCTTTGTAATGTATAAAGATTGAATCTTTGAAAGAAAATGAGTGTTTTGAGTTTAACTTATTCGAGTTACCTATGAAATCGCGAAGAGTGTTTTAATGACTGAAGATTGAATCTTTGAATGAAAAATACCACAATAAAGGTAACAATTCTGTTACTAGACCTTTTTAATGTATAAAGATTGAATCTTTGAAAGAAAATGAGATTTTTGAGTTAAACTTATTCGAGTTCCCTGTAACGTCCCGAAGAGTGTAGCTATTACATCACTAGACCTTTTTAATTTATAAAGATTGACTTTTTGAAAAGAAATGAGTGTTTCGAGTTAAAGTTATTCAAGTTCACTTTGACGCCACGAAGAGTGTTTTAACGAGTAAAGATTGAATCTTTGAAAGAAATTACCTCAATCAAGGTACCTATTCTGTCACTAATCCTTTTTAATGTATGAAGATTGAATCTTTGAAAGAACATGAGAGTTTTGAGTTCAACTTGTTCGAGTTACTTATGAAGTTGCGAAGAGTGTTTTAATTACTAAAGATTGAATATTTGAATGAAAATACCTCAATAAAGGTACTTATTTTGTTAGTGGACCTTTTTAATGTATAAAGATTGTATCTTTGAAAGAAAATGAGAGTTTTGAGTTAAACTTATTTATGTTCCCTGTAACGTCCCGGAGAGTGTTTTAAGGAGTAAATATTGAATCTTTGAATGTAATTACCTCAATCAAGGTAGCTATTATGTCACTAGACCTTTTCAATGTACAACGATTGAATCTTGGAAAGAAAATGAGAGTTTTGAGTTTAACTTATTCGAGTTACCTTTGAAGTCGCGAAGAGTGTTTTAATGAATAAAGATTGAATCTTTGAATGAAAACACCTCAACAAAGTTACCTATTATGTTACTAGACCTTTTTAACGTCTAAAGATTGAATCTTTGGAATAAAATGATAGTTCTGAGTTTAACTTATTCGATTTACCTATGAAGTCGTGAACGTGGTTTTAAAGACTAAATAATGAATCTTTGAATGAAAATACTTTAGTAAAGGTACCTATTATGTCGCTAGACCTTTTTAATGTATAAAGATTGAATATTTGTAAAGAACTACGAGTTTTGAGTTAAAGTTATTTGAGTTCCCTTTGACGTCACGAAGCGTGTTTTAATGCGTTAATGTGATACCCCCGGATTTCCGAATGCGGGTTGGCCAGGCCCACGCCCGATTATCCGAGGATATCAAACCAATTAGCAATAAGCGAACACAGAATACAATTAAGGAAACAGGAATAAATAAAAATTTGCTGAAAAGAAACTGGAATAATAAACCAAATACTGAAACCTCAGAATAAAATTAAATTAATAAAGAATTATTCTGATACATCCAAATTCTCCATTTTTAATACAACTCGGGAATCCATCTAGTGGACCCCTAATAAAATCATCACTGAGAAATGAACCACTGAAAAAGAATCCAATGCTAAACCATACAAGAACCGCCTACGTTGTCGGAATAATGAGAAGTCGTCTCTGCTCAGTATGAAAAGATCTAAGACCTGGAACCGTCCGTTACCTGGAAAATAATAGTGGGTCAGGCCCACGAACAAGTTCTATCCTAACTACAATCCAAACAGAGACCCGATACGCAGATACATCCTAGATGTCTCAACCATATCTATATAGTCTGTAAATAGATATATACATATAACCACACTACATGACTCTCACTAGACTATGCTGAGGGTCTCAACCTGAATAGAAGGCAACATGCAAAAACGCACCTGAGTGGGCATGACTACCTAAGCCTAACAGGGTATACCTCAACCAACATAGCTAGCTATGCATCCTACTGCATATACGCTCCCTAACCGTCGACTATGAGACTCAAGCTCAAATCGCAGTACCATAATTATATATATAAAGTCCGATCCTATCCAACCATAAGAAATCCAGCTAGTCGTTTAGCTTGTTCAGTTGCACAGACTAACATAAATTAAGCGTATATACATCCTATCCAAAAACAATGTTGAGCCGGTCAACTATTCGTCGCCAAAACACAACATATAATTAGGATCTAAATGTTTTAATTAAATCCCTATCCTTTCTATTAACAGAAAGTAAAAAAAACCATCCAATATGTCATTCAACTGTTTTAGTTGACAGGACATGAAACTATGTAGGATTCAACTGTTTTAGTTAATCCATTTTGTATGTATGAATGGGTTGGAATTAGCGTTTTGATCTAATCCGTCCCTCCGTATGTGACCGTCACATACCGGTACATACCATGCATATGATCCGTAAATGATGCATTAACTCAATCAGTACACCAAATACAGTCCACATAAATCCATGTAGCTGATAAAACAAAATTGGAACAGTTTATCAACTAAATATCCATGACAATATCCATGAAATTGATGAGACAAAACTTAATCGTTCGTCAACTTAAAATCCAGAATCCATTCATATAATTGACAGAAAATATGCAATTAATTCTTCAATTAAGTCCAGGTTAACTCCTATGTAAATTACAAAACCTATGTTTTAGTTTAGCAATTTAAGTACAAAACCATCATCCAGTTGAAAACCATCATCCAATTAATCGCAGAAAAGTGTATCTAATAATTCATCAATTTAAAGCAAACCTTTTACTCATGTAATTACAAGAAAATTAATGTTTCAGCAATATAAAAATCCAAAGCGCATAGGTCCAATCTGTTAAATAAAAGACTCTACTGTGCATCTAAAACAAAAATTAGAAACATGTTATAACTCATTAAATTGCCATATTAGAACAAGCAAGTAATTTCCCTATCCTTAATCTACATAATTGCAGAACGGGTTTACTAATTCAGCAATTATATTCCTGAGTGTGCACAGATCAAATTTATTAATTAAATGACCCTAACATGCATTTAAAACAAGATTAAAATCATGTTATAAATACTTAAGTCACCCATTTAAAAATTTAACAACTACTTCCCTTCCAACCGTTAACAGTATGTGAATTGTCTAATTTTCACACTGATCATTCCCTTCCTATAATAGGCTAACTTATGGAATTAGAGAGCTTAAGATCTCTTGAAATTACTTTTAAAATTGTTAGTTCACTCCCTAAAACAATTTAGAACTCCAAACATAGCCCAAACAGTTCCCGGATAGCTCCAGATTGCAACCAAACGTAACCTAACCAAAGAGCCTTCTCTTGAAAATCATAGAGCAGGCTCTTTACACCATGGAGCCTGCTCTATAAAAACTTAGAGCCTGCTCTAGAAACTTAGAGCCTGCTCCATAAAACTTAGAGCCTCCTCTATCCAGTTTTGCTCCGTTTCGCCTTTCAGCTTCGTCTCCGGCTATTCCCAACATTTGGTTCATCTTTAATACTGAGTTTAAGAATCCTATTTACACCCAAAATCATCCCCATGACTGATTTTATATTCCGTCAATCACTGAATTAAACTACGCAATTTAACTTTCCTCCAACCGTTAACAGTACTGAAAAATTGTCTATTTTCCTACTATTTAACACTTTAGAGTAAATGTATAAACTATGCAATAAGAGGTTTAAATACACTTGAAGTTTAAATTAAGAACCCAAATGCCCTCACAACACAATTCGAAAGAATTAAAATCATCCAAACGGTGCCCAGAAAATCAGAAAACACTTAAAATACGTCAAAATAGGAGAGAGCCTGCTCTAAAATGCAAGAGCAGGCTCTTGCAAGCATGGAGCCGGCTCTTCAATCCCCAGAGCCGGCTCTTCATCCCTCTGAGCCTCTGTTCTCCTCCAGCTACGTTTTTTCAACCATCTGCTTCAGCACCGGCCACTTCCACTCCCTTTGTTGGTTTTTAAAATTGTTCCAAGGAGTCCTAAGTATATCTAAAACCATCCCAAATCCTTACTTAAGTCAATTTGCATCAAATTAAAACTTAAAACATTTACCGATCCAACATGCTTAAAAAGAGCAAGCACTGCAACCAAACCAAACTTGCATGAACTGTAACAAAATTAATTCACGCCTACATACAGATAATTGATTAAACAAATACTAAGCATCTAAGATTCAACTTATTAGTCCATTAAATCCCTAGAGACTATCTACAGATGCACAGAACACAGGCGACGGGAGAGAGAAAGGAAAGAACTTGCCTTTGCGGTTTTGGAATCAAAACCTTGTTGCCGTCTTCCTAGGTTTTTCCCCAGCGATCATGACTGCCATCAGGCCTCCTACTGCTCAACCTTCCCTTCTCCTATGACCAATCCTTTATCCATAGTTGAAACCCTCACCAAAGATGGTCTGTTATTGTCTCACAATTTACGCTCTGTTCCTCTCTATCTCTCTAGTACGTGAAAAAGGTTTACATATATTTTTTTTTCAGAATCCTAAGTCAACATAATGATATATTTTTAGGTTTAGAAAAACTAAAACCCTAATTCTAATTTTAATCCGAGAAAGAAAAACAACCATAAAAGTTATAATGTAAGTCGGCTAAAAACGTGAGAATATATGTAACCCTAAAATTATAACCTATATTAAATTATGATTAATACCTCAAGTTTAATTATTAATAAATACCAATAATTAAAACTAACTCTATATACATATATACCCATATATATACATGTATATACTTCCATGGGTGAAACGGTACCCATTTACACTATCCAAATAGTCCGTTAATCATGTCCAAGCCCAAGTTCGATTAAAAATAAAATAAAATAAAAACAATACATTTAATTTAACATTCAAATGCCACTTCATCACGCACACTTATAATTAAATAGTTAATTCATTTAAACAACAAAACAGGAAGCCACGTAACAAAAGTCATGAAAACACCTAAGAATAATAAAATAAAATAAAAAATTCCAATTATGTCCTTTTTAAATTTAGGGGTATTACAGTTAAGATTGAATCTTTGAACGAAATTATCTTAATCAATGTACCTATTATGTCAGTAGACCTTTTTAACGTATAAAGATGGACTCTTTGAAAAAAATGAGAGTATTGAGTTTAACTTATTCGAGTTACCTATGAAGTCGCGAAGAGTGTTTTAATGACCAAAGATTGAATCTTCAAATGAAAATTCCTCAATAAAGGAACCTATTATGTTATTAGATCTTTTTAATGTATAAAGATTGAATCTTTGAAAGAAAATTAGTGTTTTGATTTAAACTTATTCGAGTTCCTTTTGACATCCCGAAGAGTGTTCTAATGAATAAAGATTGAATCTTTGAATGAAATTACCTCGATCAAGGTACCTATTAAGTCACTAGAAATTTTTATTTTATAAAGATTGAATCTTTGAAAAGAAATGAGAGTTTTGAGTTAAAGTTATTCGAGTTCCCTTTGACGTCACGAAGAGTGTTTTATTGAGTAAAGATTGAATCTTTGAATGAAATTACCTCAATCAAGGTACCTATTCTACCACTAGACCTTTGTAATGTATAAAGATTGAATCTTTGAAAGAAAATGAGTGTTTTGAGTTTAACTTATTCGAGTTACCTATGAAATCGCGAAGAGTGTTTTAGTGACTGAAGATTGAATCTTTGAATGAAAAATGCCACAATAAAGGTACCAATTCTGTTACTAGACCTTTTTAATGTATAAAGATTGAATCTTTGAAAGAAAATGAGATTTTTGAGTTAAACTTATTCGAATTCCCTGTAACGTCCCCAAGAGTGTAGCTATTACATCACTAGACCTTTTTAATTTATAAAGATTGACGTTTTGAAAAGAAATGAGTGTTTCGAGTTAAAGTTATTCAAATTCCCTTTGACGCCACGAAGAGTGTTTTAACGAGTAAAGATTGAATCTTTGAAAGAAATTACCTCAATCAAGGTACCTATTCTGTCACTAAACCTTTTTAATGTATAAAGATTGAATCTTTGAAAGAACATGAGAGTTTTGAGTTCAACTTATTCGAGTTACCTATGAAGTTGCGAAGAGTGTTTTAATGACTAAAGATTGAATCTTTGAATGAAAATACCTCAATAAAGGTACTTATTTTGTTAGTGGACCTTTTTAATGTATAAAGATTGTATCTTTGAAAGAAAATGAGAGTTTTGAGTTAAACTTATTCATGTTCCCTGTAACGTCCCAAAGAGTGTTATAAGGAGTAAATTTTGAATCTTTGAATGTAATTACCTCAATCAAGGTAGCTATTATGTCACTAGAGCTTTTTAATGTACAAAGATTGAATCTTGGAAAGAAAATGAGAGTTTTGAGTTTAACTTATTCGAGTTACCTATGAAGTCAGGAAGAGTGTTTTAATGAATAAAGATTGAATCTTTGAATGAAAACACCTCAATAAAGGTGCCTATTATGTTACTAGACCTTTTTAATGTCTAAAGATTGAATCTTTGGAATAAAATGGTAGTTCTGAGTTTAACTTATTTGATTTACCTATGAAGTCATGAACAGTATTTTAATGACTAAATAATGAATCTTTGAATGAAAATACCTTAGTAAAGGTACCTATTATGTTACTAGACCTTTTTAATGTATAAAGAAGTAATCTTGGAAAGAAAATGACTGTTTTGAGTTAAACTTATTCGAGTTCCCTATGACATCTCGAAGAGTATTTCAACGAGTAAAGATTTAATTTTTTATTGAAATTACTTGAATCAAGGGACTTATTTTGTCCCTGGACCTTTTTATATATAAAAATTGAATCTTTAATAAGAAATGAGCGTTATGAGTTAAACCTTTCCGAGTTCCCTATGACGTCCCGAATAGTGTTTTAACGCGTAATGATTGAATCTTTGTATGAAATTACCTCAATAGAGGTACTTATTATGTCACTAGGCCTTTTTAATGCATAAAGGTTTAATCTTTGAAAGAAAATGAGTGTTTTGAGTTAAACATATTCGAGTTCCCAGCGACGTCTCGAAGAGTGTTTTAAAGAGTAAATATTGAATCTTTGAATGAAATTACCTCAATCAAGGTACCTATTATGTCACTAAACCTTTTTAATGAATAAAGATTAAATATTTGTAAAGAACTACGAGTTTTGAGTTAAAGTTATATGAGTTCCCTTTGACGTCACGAAGCGTGTTTTAATGAGTAAAGATTGAATCTTTGAACGAAATTATCTCAATCTATGTACCTATTATGTCATTAGACCTTTTTAATGTATAAAGATGGAATCTTTGAAAAAAATGAGAGTATTGAGTTTAACTTATTCGAGTTACCTATGAAGTCGCGAAGAGTGTTTTAATGACCAAAGATTGAATCTTCAAATGAAAATTCCTCAATAAAGGAACCTATTATGTTACTAGATCTTTTTGATGTATAAAGATTGAATCTTTGAAAGAAAATTAGAGTTTTGAGTTAAACTTATTCGAGTTCCTTTTGACATCCTGAAGAGTGTTTTAATGAATAAAGATTGAATCTTTGAATGAAATTACCTCGATCAAGGTACCTATTAAGTCACTACAAATTTTTATTGTTTAAAGATTGAATCTTTGAAAAGAAATGAGAGTTTTGAGTTAAAGTTATTCGAGTTCCCTTTGACGTCACGAAGAGTGTTTTAATGAGAAAAGATTGAATCTTTGAATGAAATTACCTCAATCACGGTACCCATTCTACCACTAGACCTTTGTAATGTATAAAGATTGAATCTTTGAAAGAAAATGAGTGTTTTGAGTTTAACTTATTCGAGTTACCTATGAAATCGCGAAGAGTGTTTTAATGACTGAAGATTGAATCTTTGAATGAAAAATGCCACAATAAAGGTACCAATTCTGTGACTAGACCTTTTTAATGTATAAAGATTGAATCTTTAAAAGAAAATGAGATTTTTGAGTTAAACTTATTCGAGTTCCCTGTAACGTCCCGAAGAGTGTTTTAATGAGTAAAGATTTAATCATTGAATGAAATTACCTCAATCAAGGTGGCATTTTCATCACTAGACCTTTTAAATTTATAAAGATTGATGTTTTGAAAAGAAATGAGTGTTTCGAGTTAAAGGTATTCAAGTTCCCTTTGACTCCACGAAGTGTGTTTTAACGAGTAAAGATTGAATCTTTGAATGAAATTACCTCAATCAAGGTACCTATTCTGTCACTATACCTTTTTAATGTATAAAGATTGAATCTTTGAAAGAACATGAGAGTTTTGAGTTCAACTTATTCGAGTTACCTATGAAGTTGCGAAGAGTGTTTTAATGACTAAAGATTGAATCTTTGAATGAAAATACCTCAATAAAGGTACTTATTTTGTTAGTAGACCTTTTTAATGTGTAACTATTGTATCATTGAAAGAAAATGAGGGTTTTGAGTTAAACTTATTCATGTTCCCTGTAACGTCCCAAAGAGTGTTTTAAGGAGTAAATATTGAATCTTTGAATGTAATTACCTCAATCAAGGTAGCTATTATGTCACTAGACCTTTTTAATGTACAAAGATTGAATCTTGGAAAGAAAATGAGAGTTTTGAGTTTAACTTATTCGAGTTACCTTTGAAGTCGCGAAGAGTGTTTTAATGAATAAAGATTGAATCTTTGAATGAAAACACCTCAATAAAGGTACCTATTATGTTACTAGACCTTTTGAATGTCTAAAGATTGATTCTTTGGAATAAAATGACAGTTCTGAGTTTAACTTATTCGATTTACCTATGAAGTCGTGAACAGTGTTTTAATGACTAAATAATGAATTTTTGAATGAAAATACCTTAGTAAAGGTACCTATTATGTTACTAGACCTTTTTAATGTATAAAGATTGAATCTTGGAAAGAAAATGACTGTTTTGAGTTAAACTTATTCGAGTTCCCTATGACATCCCGAATAGTATTTCAACGAGTAAAGATTGAATCTTTGATTGAAATTACTTGAATCAAGGGACTTACTTTGTCCCTGGACGTTTTTATATATAAAGATTGAATCTTTAAAAATAAATGAGCGTTATGAGTTAAACCTATCCGAGTTCCCTATGACGTCCCGAATAGTGTTTTAACGCCTAAGCATTGAATCTTTGTATGAAATTACCTCAATAGAGGTACTTATTATGTCACTAGACCTTTTTAATGTATAAAGGTTTAATCTTTCAAAGAAAATGAGAGTTTTGAGTTTAACATATTCGAGTTCCCTGCGACGTCTCGAAGAGTTTAAGAGTAAATATTGAATCTTTGAAAGTAATTACCTCAATCAAGGTAACTATTATGTCACTAGACCTTTTTAATGTACAAAGATTGAATCTTGGAAAGAAAATGAGAGTTTTGAGTTGAACTTATTCGAGTTACCTATGAAGTCGCGAAGAGTGTTTTAATGAATAAAGATTGAATCTTTGAATGAAAACACCTCAATAAAGGTACCTATTATGTTACTAGACCTTTTTAATGTCTAAAGATTGAATCTTTGGAATAAAATGATAGTTCTGAGTTTAACTTATTCGATTTACCTATGAAGTCGTGAACAGTGTTTTAATGACTAAATAATGAATCTTTGAATGAAAATACCTTAATCAAGGTAACTATTATGTCACTAGACCTTTTTAATGTACAAAGATTGAATCTTGGAAAGAAAATGAGAGTTTTGAGTTGAACTTATTCGAGTTACCTATGAAGTCGCGAAGAGTGTTTTAATGAATAAAGATTGAATCTTTGAATGAAAACACCTCAATAAAGGTACCTATTATGTTACTAGACCTTTTTAAGGTCTAAAGATTGAATCTTTGGAATAAAATGATAGTTCTGAGTTTAACTTATTCGATTTACCTATGAAGTCGTGAACAGTGTTTTAATGACTAAATAATGAATCTTTAAATGAAAATACCTTAGTAAAGGCACCTATTATGTTACTAGACCTTTTTAATGTATAAAGATTGAATCTTGGAAAGAAAATGACTGTTTTGAGTTAAACTTATTCGAGTTCCCTCTGACATCCCGAAGAGTATTTCAATGAGTAAAGATTGAATCTTTGATTGAAATTACTTGAATCAAGGGACTTGTTTTGTCCAGGACCTTTTATATATAAAGATTGAATCTTTAAAAAGAAATGAGCGTTATGAGTTAAACCTATCCGAGTTCCCTATGACGTCCCAAATAGTGTTTTAACGCGTACGGATTGAATCTTTGTATGAAATTACCTCAATAGAGGTACTTATTATCTCACTAGACCTTTTTAATGTACAAAGGTTTAATCTTTGAAAGAAAATGAGAGTTTTGAGTTAAACATATTCGAGTTCCCTACGACGGCTCGAAGAGTGTTTTAAAGAGTAAATATTGAATCTTTGAATGAAATTACCTCAATCAAGGTACCTTTTATGTCACTAGACCTTTTTAATGTATAAAGATTGAATATTTGTAATGAACTACGAGTTTTGAGTTAAAGTTATTTGAGTTCCCTTTGACGTCACGAATCGTGTTTTAATGAGTAAAGATTGAATCTTGGAACGAAATTATCTCAATCAATGTACCTATTATGTCAGTAGACCTTTTTAATGTATAAAGATGGAATCTTTGAAAAAAATGAGAGTATTGAGTTTAACTTATTTGAGTTGACTATGAAGTCGCGAAGAGTGTTTTCATGACCAAAGATTGAATCTTCAAATGAAAATTCCTCAATAAAGGAACCTATTATGTTACTAGATCTTTTTAATGTATAAAGAATGAATCTTTGAAAGAAAATTAGAGTTTTGAGTTAAACTTATTCGAGTTCCCTGTAACGTCCCGAAGAGTGTAGCTATTACATCATTAGACTTTTTTAATTTATAAAGATTGACGTTTTGAAAAGAAATGAGTGTTTCGAGTTAAAGTTATTCAAGTTCCCTTTGAAGCCACGAAGAGTGTTTTAACGAGTAAAGATTGAATCTTTGAAAGAAATTACCTCAATCAAGGTACCTATTCTGTCACTAAACCTTTTTAATGTATAAAGATTGAATCTTTGAAAGAACATGAGAGTTTTGAGTTCAACTTATTCGAGTTACCTATGAAGTTGCGAAGATTGTTTTAATGACTAAAGATTGAATCTTTGAATGAAAATACCTCAATAAAGATACTTATTTTGTTAGTGGACCTTTTTAATGTATAAAGATTGTAACTTTGAAAGAAAATGAGAGTTTTGAGTTAAACTTATTCATGTTCCTTGTAACGTCCCAAAGAGTGTTTTAAGGAGTAAATATTGAATCTTTGAATGTAATTACCTCAATCAAGGTAGCTATTATGTCACTAGACCTTTTTAATGTACAAAGATTGAATCTTGGAAAGAAAATGAGAGTTTTGAGTTTAACTTATTCGAGTTACCTTTGAAGTCGCGAAGAGTGTTTTAATGAATAAAGATTGAATCTTTGAATGAAAACACCTCAATAAAGTTACCTATTATGTTACTAGACCTTTTTAATGTCTAAAGATTGAATCTTTGGAATAAAATGATAGTTTTGAGTTTAACTTATTCGATTTACCTATGAAGTCGTGAACAGGGTTTTAATGACTAAATAATGAATCTTTGAATAAAAATACCTTAGTAAAGGTACCTATTATGTTTCTAGACCTTTTTATTGTATAAAGATTGAATCTTGGAAGAAAATAACTGCTTTGTGTTAAACTTATTCGAGTTCCCTATGACATCCCGAAGAGTATTTCAACGAGTAAAGATTGAATCTTTGATTGAAATTAGTTGAATCAAGGGACTTATTTTTTCCCTGGACCTTTAATATATAAAGATTGAAATCAGCGTTATGAGTTAAACCTATCCGAGTTCCCTATGACGTCCCGAATAGTGTTTTAACGCCTAAGCCTAGAATCTTTGTATGAAATTACCTCAATAGAGGTACTTATTATGTCACTAGACCTTTTTAATGTATAAAGGTTTAATCTTTGAAAGAAAATAAGAGTTTTGAGTTAAACATATTCGAGTTCCCTGCGACGTCTCGAAGAGTGTTTTAAAGAGTAAATATTGAATCTTTGAATGAAATTACCTCAATCAAGGTACCTATTATGTCACTAGAACTTTTTAATGTATAAAGATTAAATATTTGTAAAGAACTACGAGTTTTGAGTTAAAGTGATTTGAGTTCCCTTTGACGTCACGAAGCGTGTTTTAATGAGTAAAGATTGAATCTTTGAACAAAATTATCTCAATCAATGTACCTATTATGTCAGTAGACCTTTTTAATGTATAAAGATGGAATCTTTGAAAAAAATGAGAGCATTAAGTTTAACTTATTCGAGTTACCTATGAAGTCGCGAAGAGTGTTTTAATGACCAAAGGTTGAATCTTCAAATGAAAATTCCTCAATAAAGGAACCTATTATGTTACTAGATGTTTTTGATGTATAAAGACTGAATCTTTGAAAGAAAATTAGAGTTTTAAGTTAAACTTATTCGAGTTTCTTTTGACATCCCGAAGAGTGTTTTAATGAATAAGGATTGAATCTTTGAATGAAAATACCTCGATCAAGGTACCTATTAAGTCACTAGAAATTTTTATTGTATAAAGATTGAATCTTTGAAAAGAAATGAGAATTTTGAGTTAATGTTATTTGAGTTCCCTTTGACGTCACGAAGAGTGTTTTAACGATTAAATATTGAATCTTTGAATGTAATTACCTCAATCAAGGTAACTATTATGTCACTAGACCTTTTTAATGTACAAAGATTGAATCTTGGAAAGAAAATGAGAGTTTTGAGTTTAACTTATTCGAGTTACCTATGAAGTCGCGAAGAATGTTTTAATGAATAAAGATTGAATCTTTGAATGAAAACACCTCAATAAAGGTACCTATTATGTTACTAGACCTTTTTAATGTCTAAAGATTGAATCTTTGGAATAAAATGATAGTTCTGAGTTTAACTTATTCGATTTACCTATGAAGTCGTGAACAGTGTTTTAATGACTAAATAATGAATCTTTGAATGAAAATACCTTAGTAAAGGTACCTGTTATGTTACTAGACCTTTTTAATGTATAAAGATTGAATCTTGGAAAGAAAATGACTGTTTTGAGTTAAACTTATTCGAGTTCCCTATGACATCCCGAAGAGTATTTCAACGAGTAAAGATTTAATTTTTTTTTGAAATTACTTGAATCAAGGGACTTATTTTGTCCCTGGACCTTTTATATATAAAGATTGAATCTTTAAAAAGAAATGAGCGTTATGAGTTAAACCTATCCGAGTTCCCTATGACGTCCCGAATAGTGTTTTAACGTGTAACGATTAAATCTTTGTATGAAATTACCTCAATAGAGGCACTTATTATGTCACTAGACCTTTTTAATGTATAAAGGTTTAATCTTTGAAAGAAAATGAGAGTTTTGAGTTAAACATATTCGAGTTCCCTGCGACGTCTCGAAGAGTGTTTTAAAGAGTAAATATTGAATCTTTGAATGAAATTACCTCAATCAAGGTACCTTTTATGTCACTAGACCTTTTTAATGTATAAAGATTGAATATTTGTAAAGAACTACGAGTTTTGAGTTAAAGTTATTTGAGTTCCCTTTGACGTCACGAAGCGTGTTTTAATGAGTAAAGATTGAATCTTTGAACGAAATTATCTCAATCAATGTACCTATTATGTCAGTAGACCATTTTTAATGTATAAAGATGGAATCTTTGAAAAAAATGAGAGTATTGAGTTTAACTTATTCGAGTTACCTATGAAGTCGCGAAAAGTGTTTTAATGACCAAAGATTGAATCTTCAAATGAAAATTCCTCAATAAAGGAACCTATTATGTTATTAGATCTTTTTGGTGTATAAAGATTGAATCTTTGAAAGAAAATTAAAGTTTTGAGTTAAACTTATTTGAGTTCCTTTTGACATCCCGAAGGGTGTTTTAGTGAATAAAGATTGAATCTTTGAATGAAATTACCTCGATCAAGGTACCTATTAAGTCACTAGAAATTTTTATTGTATAAAGATTGAATCTTTAAAAAGAAATGAGAGTTTTGAGTTAAAGTTATTCGAGTTCCCTTTGACGTCACGAAGAGTGTTTTATTGAGTAAAGATTGAATATTTGAATGAAATTACCTCAATTAAGGTACCTATTCTACCACTAGAGCTTTGTAATGTATAAAGATTGAATCTTTGAAAGAAAATGAGTGTTTTGAGTTTAACTTATTCGAGTTACCTATGAAATCGTGAAGAGTGTTTTAATGACTGAAGATTGAATCTTTGAATGAAAAATACCACAATAAAGGTACCAATTCTGTTAGTTGACCTTTTTAATGTATAAAGATTGAATCTTTGAAAGAAAATGAGATTTTTGAGTTAAACTTATTCAAGTTCCCTGTAACGTCCCGAAGAGTGTAGCTATTACATCACTAGACCTTTTTAATTTATAAAGATTGACTTTTTGAAAAGAAATGAGTGTTTCGAGTTAAAGTTATTCAAGTTCACTTTGACACCACGAAGAGTGTTTTAACGAGTAAAGATTGAATCTTTGAAAGAAATTACCTCAATCAAGGTACCTATTCTGTCACTAAACCTTTTTAATGTATAAAGATTGAATCTTTGAAAGAACATGAGAGTTTTGAGTTCAACTTGTTCGAGTTACTTATGAAGTTGCGAAGAGTGTTTTAATTACTAAAGATTGAATCTTTGAATTAAAATACCTCAATAAAGGTACTTATTTTGTTAGTGGACCTTTTTAATGTATAAAGATTGTATCTTTGAAAGAAAATGAGAGTTTTGAGTTAAACTTATTCATGTTCCCTGTAACGTCCCAGAGAGTGTTTTAAGGAGTAAATATTGAATCTTTGAATGTAATTACCTCAATCAAGGTAGCTACTATGTCACTAGACCTTTTTAATGTACAAAGATTGAATCTTGGAAAGAAAATGAGAGTTTTGAGTTTAACTTATTCGAGTTACCTTTGAAGTCACAAAGAGTGTTTTAATGAATAAAGATTGAATCTTTGAATGAAAACACCTCAACAAAGTTACCTATTATGTTACTAGACCTTTTTAATGTCTAAAGATTTAATCTTTGGAATAAAATGATAGTTCTGAGTTTAACTTATTCGATTTACCTATGAAGTCGTGAACATGGTTTTAATGACTAAATAATGAATCTTTGAATGAAAATACCTTAGTAAAGGTACCTATTATGTCACTAGACCTTTTTAATGTATAAAGATTGAATATTTGTAAAGAACTACGAGTTTTGAGTTAAAGTTATTTGAGTTCCCTTTAACGTCACGAAGCGTGTTTTAATGAGTTAATGTGATACCCCCGGATTTCCGGATGCGGGTTGGCCATGCCCACGCCCGATTACCCGAGGATATCAAACCAATTAGCAATAAACGAACACAGAATACAATTAAGGAAACAGGAATAAATAAAAATTTGCTGAAAAGAAACTAGAATAATAAACCAAATACTGAAACCTCAGAATAAAATTAAATTAATAAAGAAATATTCTGATACATCCAAATTCTCCATTTTTAATACAACTCGGGAATCCATCTAGTGGACCCCTAATAAAATCATCACTGAGAAATGAACCACTGAAAAAGAATCCAATGCTAAACCATACAAGAACCGCCTACGTCGTCGGAAGAATGAGAAGTCGTCTCTGCTCAGTATGAACAAGATCTAAGACCTGGAACTGTCCGTTACCTGGAAAATAATAGTGGGTCAGGCCCACGAACAAGTTCTATCCTAACTGCAATCCAAATAGAGACCCGATACGCAGATACATCCTAGATGTCTCTACCATATCTATATAGTCCGTAAATAGATATATACATATAACCACACTACATGACTCTCACTAGACTATGCTGAGGGTCTCAACCTGAATAGAAGGCAACATGCAAAAACGCACCTGAGTGGGCATGACTACCTAAGCCTAACAGGGTATACCTCAACCAACATAGCTAGCTATGCATCCTACTGCATATACGCTCCCTAACCGTCGACTATGAGACTCAAGCTCAAATCGCGGTACCATAATTATATATATAAAGTCCGATCCTATCCAACCATAAGAAATCCAGCTAGTCGTTCAGCTTGTTCAGTTGCACAGACTAACATAAATTAAGCGTATATACATCCTATCCAAAAATAATGTTGAGCCGGTCAACTATTCGTCGCCAAAACACAACATATAATTAGGATCTAAATATTTTAATTAAATCCCTATCCTTCCTATTAACAGAAAATAAAAAAAACCATCCAATATGTCATTCAACTGTTTTAGTTGACAGGACATGAAACCATGTAGGATTCAACTGTTTTAGTTAATCCATTCCGTATGTATGAATGGGTTGGAATTAGCGTTTTGATCTAATCCGTCCCTCCGTATGTCACCGTCCCATACCGGTACATACCATGCATATGATCTGTAAATGATGCATTAACTCAATCAGTACACCAAATACAGTCCACATAAATCCATGTAGCTAATAAAACAAAATTGGAACAGTTTATCAACTAAATATCCATGACAATATCCATGAAATTGATGAGACAAAACTTAATCGTTCGTCAACTTAAAATCCAGAATCCATTCATATAATTGACAGAAAATATGCAATTAATTCTTCAATTATGTCCAGGTTAACTCCTATGTAAATTACAAAATCTATGTTTTAGTTTAGCAATTTAAGTCCAAAACCATCATCCAGTTGAAAACCATCATCCAATTAATTGCAGAAAAGTGTATCTAATAATTCAGCAATTTAAAGCAAACCTTTTACTCATGTAATTACAGGAAAATTAATGTTTCAGCAATATAAAAATCCAAAGCATGCACAGGTCCAATCTGTTAACTAAAAGACTCTACTATGCATCTAAAACAAAAATTAGAAACATGTTATAACTCATTAAATTGCCATATTAGAACAAGCAAGTAATTTCCCTATCCTTAATCTACATAATTGCAGAACGGGTTTACTAATTCAGCAATTATATTCCCGAGTGTGCACAGATCAAATTTATTAATTAAATGACCCTAACATGCATTTAAAACAAGATTAAAATCATGTTATAAATACTTAAGTCACCCATTTAAAAATTTAACAACTACTTCCCTTCCAACCGTTAACAGTATGTGAATTGTCTAATTTTCACACTGATCATTCCCTTCCTATAATAGGCTAACTTATGAAATTAGAGAGCTTAAGATCTCTTGAAATTACTTTTAAAATTGTTAGTTCACTCCCTAAAACAATTTAGAACTCCAAACATAGCCCAAACAGTTCCCGGATAGCTCCAGATTGCAACCAAACGTAACCTAACCAAAGAGCCTTCTCTTGAAAATCATAGAGCAGGCTCTTTACACCATGGAGCCTGCTCTATAAAAACTTAGAGCCTGCTCTAGAAACTTAGAGCCTGCTCCATAAAACTTAAAGCCTGCTCTTAAAGGCTTAGAGCCTCCTCTGTCCAGTTTTGCTCCGTTTCGCCTTTCAGCTTCGTGTCCGGCTATTCCCAACATTTGGTTCATCTTTAATACTGAGTTTAAGAATCCTATTTACACCCAAAATCATCCCCATGACTGGTTTTATAATCCGTCAATCACTGAATTAAACTACGCAATTTAACTTTCCTCCAACCGTTAACAGTACTAAAAAATTGTCTATTTTCCTACTGTTTAACACTTTAGCGTAAATGTATAAAATATGCAATAAGAGGTTTAAATACACTTGAAGTTTAAATTAAGAACCCAAATGCCCTCACAACACAATTCGAAAGAATTAAAATCATCCAAACGGTGCCCAGAAAATCAGAAAACACTTAAAATACGTCAAAATAGGAGAGAGCCTGCTCTAAAATACGTCAAAATAGGAGAGAGCCGGCTCCCATCATTCAAGAGCCGGCTCTTGCAAGCATGGAGCCGGCTCCATGCCTTCCTGGAGCCGGCTCTTGAATGATGGGAGCCGGCTCTTCAATCCCCAGAGCCGGCTCTTCATCCCTCTGAGCCTCTGTTCCCCTCCAGCTACGTTTTTTCAACCATCTGCTTCAGCACCGGCCACTTCCACTCCCTTTGTTGGTTTTTAAAATTGTTCCAAGGAGTCCTAAGTATATCTAAAATCATCCCAAATCCTTACTTAAGTCAATTTGCATCAAATTAAAACTTAAAACATTTACCGATCCAACATGCTTAAAAAGAGCAAGCACTGCAACCAAACCAAACTTGCATGAACTGTAACAAAATTAATTCACGCCTACATACAGATAATTGATTAAACAAATACTAAGCATCTAAGATTCAACTTATTAGTCCATTAAATCCCTAGAGACTATCTACAGATGCACAGAACACAGGCGACGGGAGAGAGAAAGGAAAGAACTTGCCTTTGCGGTTTTGGAATCAAAACCTTGTTGCCGTCTTCCTAGGTTTTTCCCCAGCGATCATGACTGCCATCAAGCCTCCTACTGCTCAACCTTCCCTTCTCCTATGACCAATCCTTTATCCATAGTTGAAACCCTCACCAAAGATGGTCTGTTATTGTCTCACAATTTACGCTCTGTTCCTCTCTATCTCTCTAGTACGTGAAAAAGGTTTACATATTTTTTTTTTTCAGAATCCTAAGTCAACATAATGATATATTTTTAGGTTTAGAAAAACTAAAACCCTAATTCTAATTTTAATCCGAGAAAGAAAAACAACCATAAAAGTTATAATGTAAGTCGGCTAAAAACGTGAGAATATATGTAACCCTAAAATTATAACCTATATTAAATTATGATTAATACCTCAAGTTTAATTATTAATAAATACCAATAATTAAAACTAACTCTATATACATATATACCCATATATATACATGTATATACTTCCATGGGTGAAACGGTACCCATTTACACTATCCAAATAGTCCGTTAATCATGTCCAAGCCCAAGTTCGATTAAAAATAAAATAAAATAAAAACAATACATTTAATTTAACATTCAAATGACACTTCATCACGCACACTTATAATTAAATAGTTAATTCATTTAAACAACAAAACAGGAAGCCACGTAACAAAAGTCATGAAAACACCTAAGAATAATAAAATAAAATAAAAAATTCCAATTATGTCCTTTTTAAATTTAGGGGTATTACAGTTAAGATTGAATCTTTGAACGAAATTATCTTAATCAATGTACCTATTATGTCAGTAGACCTTTTTAATGTATAAAGATGGACTCTTTGAAAAAAATGAGAGTATTGAGTTTAACTTATTCGAGTTACCTATGAAGTCGCGAAGAGTGTTTTAATGACCAAAGATTGAATCTTGAAATGAAAATTCCTCAATAAAGGAACCTATTATGTTACTAAATCTTTTTAATGTATAAAGATTGAATCTTTGAAAGAAAATTAGAGTTTTGAGTTAAACTTATTCGAGTTCCTTTTGACATCCCGAAGAGTGTTTTAATGAATAAAGAATGAATCTTTGAATGAAATTACCTCGATCAAGGTACCTATTAAGTCATTAGAAATTTTTATTGTATATAGATTGAATCTTTGAAAAGAAATGAGAGTTTTGAGTTAAAGTTATTCGAGTTCCCTTTGACGTCACGAAGAATGTTTTATTGAGTAAAGATTAAATCTTTGAATAAAATTACCTCAATCAAGGTACCTATTCTACCACTAGACCTTTGTAATGTATAAAGATTGAATCTTTGAAAGAAAATGAGTGTTTTGAGTTTAACTTATTCGAGTTACCTATGAAATCGCGAAGAGTGTTTTAATGACTGAAGATTGAATCTTTGAATGAAAAATACCACAATAAAGGTACCAATTCTGTTACTAGACCTTTTTAATGTATAAAGATTGAATCTTTGAAAGAAAATGAGATTTTTTAGTTAAACTTATTCGAGTTCCCTGTAACGTCCCCAAGAGTGTAGCTATTACATTACTAGACCTTATTAATTTATAGAGATTGACGTTTTGAAAAGAAATGAGTGTTTCGAGTTAAAGTTATTCAAATTCCCTTTGATGCCACGAAGAGTGTTTTAACGAGTAAAGATTGAATCTTTGAAAGAAATTACCTCAATCAAGGTACCTATTCTGTCACTAAACCTTTTTAATATATAAAGATTGAATCTTTGAAAGAACATGAGAGTTTTGAGTTCAACTTATTCGAGTTACCTATGAAGTTGCGAAGAGTGTTTTAATGACTAAAGATTGAATCTTTGAATGAAAATACCTCAATAAAGGTACATATTTTGTTAGTGGACCTTTTTAATGTATAAAGATTGTATCTTTGAAAGAAAATGAGAGTTTTGAGTTAAACTTATTCATGTTCCCTGTAACGTCCCAAAGAGTGTTTTAAGGAGTAAATATTGAATCTTTGAATGTAATTACCTCAATCAAGGTAGCTATTATGTCACTAGACCTTTTTAATGTACAAAGATTGAATCTTGGAAAGAAAATGAGAGTTTTGAGTTTAACTTATTCGAGTTACCTTCGAAGTCGCGAAGAGTGTTTTAATGAATAAAGATTGAATCTTTGAATGAAAACACCTCAACAAAGTTACCTATTATGTTACTAGATCTCTTTAATGTCTAAAGATTGAATCTTTGGAATAAAATGATAGTTCTGAGTTTAACTTATTCGATTTACCTATGAAGTCGTGAACAGGGTTTTAATGACTAAAAAATGAATCTTTGAATGAAAATACCTTAGTAAAGGTACCAATTATGTTACTAGACCTTTTTAATGTATAAAGATTGAATCTTGGAAAGAAAATGACTGTTTTGTGTTAAACTTATTCGATTTCCCTATGACATCCAACGAGTATTTCAACGAGTAAAGATTGAATCTTTGATTGAAATTAGTTGAATCAAGGGACTTATTTTATCCCTGGACCTTTTATATATAAAGATTGAATCTTTAAAAAGAAATGAGCGTTATGAGTTAAACCTATCCGAGTTCCCTATGACGTCCCGAATGGTGTTTTAACGCCTAAGCATTGACTCTTTGTATGAAATTACCTCAATAGAGGTACTTATTATGTCACTAGACCTTTTTAATGTATAAAGGTTTAATCTTTGAAAAAAAATGAGAGTTTTGAGTTAAACATATTTGAGTTCCCTGCGACGTCTCGAAGAGTGTTTTAAAGAGTAAATATTGAATCTCTGAATGAAATTACCTCAATCAAGGTACCTATTATGTCACTAGAATTTTTTAATGTATAAAGATTGAATATTTGTAAAGAACTACGAGTTTTGAGTTAAAGTTATTTGAGTTCCCTTTGACGTCACGAAGCGTGTTTTAATGAGTAAAGATTGAATCTTTGAACGAAATTATCTCAATCAATGTGCCTATTATGTCAGTAAACCTTTTTAATGTATAAAGATGGAATCTTTGAAAAAAATGAGAGTATTGAGTTTAACTTATTCGAGTTACCTATGAAGTCGCGAAGAGTGTTTTAATGACCAAAGATTGAATCTTCAAATGAAAATTCCTCAATAAAGGAACCTATTATGTTACTAGATCTTTTTGATTTATAAAGATTGAATCTTTGAAAGAAAATTAGAGTTTTGAGTTAAACTTATTCGAGTTCCTTTTGACATCCTGAAGAGTGTTTTAATGAATAAAGATTGAATCTTTGAATGAAAATACCTCGATCAAGCTACCTATTAAGTCACTAGAAATTTGTATTGTATAAAGATTGAATCTTTGAAAAGAAATGAGAGTTTTGAGTTAATGTTATTCGAGTTCCTTTTGACGTCACGAAGAATGTTTTAACGAGTAAATACTGAATCTTTGAATGTAATTACCTCAATCAAGGTAACTATTATGTCACTAGACCTTTTTAATGTACAAAGATTGAATCTTGGAAAGAAAATGAGAGTTTTGAGTTGAACTTATTCGAGTTACCAATCAAGTCGCGAAGAGTGTTTTAATTTATAAAGATTGAATCTTTGAATGAAAATACCTCAATAAAGGTACCAATTATGTTACTAGACCTTTTTAATGTCTAAAGATTGAATCTTTGGAATAAAATGATAGTTCTGAGTTTAACTTATTCGATTTACCTATGAAGTCGTGAACAGTGTTTTAATGACTAAATAATGAATCTTTGAATGAAAATACCTTAGTAAAGGTACCCATTATGTTACTAGACCTTTTTAATGTATAAAGATTGAATCTTGGAAAGAAAATGACTGTTTTGAGTTAAAGTTATTCGAGTTCCCTATGACATCCCGAAGAGTATTTCAACGAGTAAAGCTTGAATCTTTGATTGAAATGACTTGAATCAAGGGACTTATTTTGTCCCTGGACCTTTTATATATAAAGATTGAATCTTTAAAAAGAAATGAGCGTTATGAGTTAAACCTATCCGAGTTCCCTATGACGTCCCGAATAGTGTTTTAACGTGTTAGGATTGAATCTTTGTATGAAATTACCTCAATAGAGGTACTTATTATGTCACTAGACCTTTTTAATGTATAAAGGTTTAATCCTTGAAAGAAAATGCGAGTTTTGAGTTAAACATATTCGAGTTTCCTGCGACGTCTCGAAGAGTGTTTTAAAGAGTAAATATTGAATCTTTGAATGAAATTACCTCAATCAAGGTACCTATTATGTCACTAGACCTTTTTATTGTATAAAGATTGAATATTTGTAAAGAACTATGAGTATTGAGTTAAAGTTATTTGAGTTCCCTTTGACGTCACGAAGCGTATTTTAATGAGTAAAGATTGAATCTTTGAACGAAATTATCTCAATCAATGTACCTATTATGTCAGTAGACCTTTTTAATGTGTAAAGATGGAATCTTTAAAAAAAATGAGAGTATTGAGTTTAACTTATTCGAGTTACCTATGAAGTCGCGAAAAGTGTTTTAATGACCAAAGATTGAATCTTCAAATGAAAATTCCTCAATAAAGGAACCTATTATGTTACTAGATCTTTTTGATGTATAAAGATTGAATCTTTGAAAGAAAATTAGAGTTTTGAGTTAAACTTATTCAAGTTCCTTTCGACATCCCGAATAGAGTTTTAATGAATAAGGATTGATTCTCTGAATGAAATTACCTCGATCAAGGTACCTATTAAGTCACTAAAAATTTTTATTGTATAAAGATTGATTCTTTGAAAAGAAATGAGAATTTTGAGTTAAAGTTATTCGAGTTCCCTTTGACATCATGAAGAGTGCTTTAATGAATAAAGACTGAATCTTTGAATGAAATTACCTCAATCAAGGTACCGATTCTACCACTAGACCTTTGTAATGTATAAAGATTGAATCTTCGAAAGAAAATGAGTGTTTTGAGTTTCACTTATTCGAGTTACCTATGAAATCGCGAAGAGTGTTTTAATGACTGAAGATTGAATCTTTGAATGAAAAATACCACAATAAAGGTACCAATTCAGTTACTAGACCTTTTTAATGTATAAAGATTGAATCTTTGAAAGAAAATGAGATTTTTGAGTTAAACTTATTCGAGTTCCCTGTAACGTCCCGAAGAGTGTTTTAATGTGTAAAGATTGAATCATTGAATGAAATTACCTCAATCAAGGTAGCTATTACATCACTAGACCTTTCTAATTTATAAAGATTGACGTTTTGAAAAGAAATGAGTGTTTCGAGTTAAAGTTATTCGAGTTCCCTTTGACGCCACGAAGAGTGTTTTAACGATTAAAGATTGAATCTTTGAATGAAATTACCTCAATCAAGGTACCTATTCTGTCACTAAACCTTTTTAATGTATAAAGATTGAATCTTTGAAAGAACATTAGAGTTTTGAGTTCAACTTATTCGAGTTACCTATGAAGTTGCGAAGAGTGTTTTAATGACTGAAGATTGAATCTTTGAATGAAAATAACTCAATAAAGGTACTTATTTTGTTAGTAGACCTTTTTAATGTATAAAGATTGTATCTTTGAAAGAAAATGAGGGTTCTGAGTTAAACTTATTCATGTTCCCTGTAACGTCCCAAAGAGTGTTATAAGGAGTAAATATTGAACCTTTGAATGTAATTACCTCAATCAAGGTAGCTATTATGTCACTAGAGCTTTTTAATGTACAAAGATTGAATCTTGAAAAGAAAATGAGAGTTTTGAGTTTAACTTATTCGAGTTACCTATGAAGTCACGAAGAGTGTTTTAATGAATAAAGATTGAATCTTTGAATGAAAACACCTCAATAAAGGTGCCTATTATGTTACTAGACCTTTTTAATGTCTAAAGATTGAATCCTTGGAATAAAATGATAGTTCTGAGTTTAACTTATTCGATTTACCTATGAAGTCATGAACAGTGTTTTAATGACTAAATAATGAATCTTTGAATGAAAATAACTTAGTAAAGGTACCTATTATGTTACTAGACCTTTTTAATGTATAAAGATTGAATCTTGGAAAGAAAATGACTAATTTGAGTTAAACTTATTTGAGTTCCCTAAGACATCCCGAAGACTATTTCAACGAGTAAAGATTTAATTTTTTATTGAAATTACTTGAATCAAGGGACTTATTTTGTCCCTGGACCTTTTTATATATAAAGATTGAATCTTTAAGAAGAAATGAGCGTTATGAGTTAAACCTATCCGAGTTCCCTATGACGTCCCGAAGAGTGTTTTAACGCATAAGGATTGAATCTTTGTATGAAATTACCTCAATAGAGGAACTTATTATGTCACTAGACCTTTTTAATGTATAAAGGTTTAATCTTTGAAAGAAAATGAGAGTTTTGTGTAAAACATATTCGAGTTCCCTGCGACGTCTCGAAGAGTGTTTTAAAAAGTAAATATTGAATCTTTGAATGAAATTACCTCAATCAAGGTACCTATTATGTCACTAGACCTTTTTCATGTATAAAGATTGAATATTTGTAAAGAACTACGAGTTTTGAGTGAAAGTTATTTGAGTTCCCTTTGACCTCACGAAGCGTGTTTTAATGAGTAAAGATTGAATCTTTGAACGAAACTATCTCAATCAATGTACCTATTATGTCAGTAGACCTTTATAATGTATAAAGATAGAATCTTTGAAAAAAATGAGAGTATTGAGTTTAACTTATTCGAGTTACCTACGAAGTCGCGAAGAGTGTTTTAATGACCAAAGATTGAATCTTCAAATGAAAATTCCTCAATAAAGGAACCTATTATGTTACTAGATCTTTTTGATGTATAAAGATTGAATCTTTGAAAGAAAATTAGAGTTTTGAGTTAAACTTATTCGAGTTCCTTTTGACATCCCGAAGAGTGTTTTAATGAATAAAGATTGAATCTTTGAATGAAATTACCTCGATCAAGGTACCTATTAAGTCACTAGAAAATTTTATTGTATAAAGATTAAATCTTTGAAAAGAAATGAGAGTTTTGAGTTAAAGTTATTCAAGTTCCCTTTGACGTCACGAAGAGTGTTTTAATGAGTAAAGATTGAATCTTTGAATGAAATTACCTCAATCAAGGTACCTATTCTACCACTAGACCTTTGTAATGTATAAAGATTGAATCTTCGAAAGAAAATGAGTGTTTTGAGTTTAACTTATTCGAGTTACGTATGAAATCGCGAAGAGTGTTTTAATGACTGAATATTGAATCTTTGAATGAAAAATACCACAATAAAGGTACCAATTCTATTACTAGACCTTTTTAATGTATAAAGATTGAATCTTTGAAAGAAAATGAGATTTTTGAGTTAAACTTATTCGAGTTCCCTGTAACGTCCCGAAGAGTGTTTTAATGTGTAAAGATTGAATCATTGAATGAAATTACCTCAATCAAGGTAGCTATTACATCACTAGACCTTTTTAATTTATAAAGATTGACGTTTTGAAAAGAAATGAGTGTTTCGAGTTAAAGTTATTCAAGTTCCCTTTGACGCCACGAAGCGTGTTTTAACGATTAAAGATTGAATCTTTGAATGAAATTACCTCAATCAAGGTACCTATTCTGTCACTAAACCTTTTTAATGTATAAAGATTGAATCTTTGAAAGAACATGAGAGTTTTGAGTTCAACTTATTCGAGTTACCTATGAAGTTACGAAGAGTGTTTTGATGACTAAAGATTGAATCTTTGAATGAAAATACCTCAATAAAGGTCCTTATTTTGTTAGTAGACCTTTTTAATGTATAAAGATTGTATCTTTGAAAGAAAATGAGGGTTTTGAGTTAAACTTATTCATGTTCCCTATAACGTCCCAAAGAGTGTTTTAAGGAATAAATATTGAATCTTTGAATGTAATTACCTCAATCAAGGTAGGTATTATGTCACTAGACCTTTTTAATGTACAAAGATTGAATCTTGGAAAGAAAATGAGAGTTTTGAGTTTAACTTATTCGAGTTGCCTATGAAGTCGCGAAGAGTGTTTTAATGAATAAAGATTGAATCTTTGAGTGAAAACACCTCAATAAAGGTACCTATTATGTTACTAGACCTTTTTGATGTCTGAAGATTGAATCTTTGGAATAAAATGATAGTTCTGAGTTTAACTTATTCGATTTAGCTATGAAGTCGTGAACAGTGTTTTAATGACTAAATAATGAATCTTTGAATCAAAATACCTCAGTAAAGGTACTTATTATGTTACTAGACCTTTTTAATGTATAAAGATTGAATCTTGGAAAGAAAATGACTGTTTTGAGTTAAACTTATTCGAGTTCCCTATGACATCCCGAAGAGTATTTCAACGAGTAAAGATTGAATCTTTGATTCAAATTACTTGAATCAAGGGATTTATTTTGTCCCTGGACCTTTTTATATATAAAGATTGAATCTTTAAAAAGAATTGAGCGTTATGAGTTAAACCTATCCGAGTTCCCTATGACGTCCCGAATAGTGTTTTAACGCGTAAGGATTGAATCTTTGTATGAAATTACCTCAATAGAGGTACTTATTATGTCACTAGACCTTTTTAACGTATAAAGGTTTAATCTTTGAAAGAAAATGAGAGTTTTGAGTTAAACATATTCGAGTTCCCAGCGACATCTCGAAGAGTGTTTTAAAGAGTAAATATTGAATCTTTGAATGAAATTACCTCAATCAAGGTACCTATTATGTCACTACACCTTTTTAATGTATAAAGATTGAATATTTGTAAAGAACTTCGAGTTTTGAGTTAAAGTTATTTGAGTTCCCTTTGACGTCACGAAGCGTGTTTTAATGAGTAAAGATTGAATCTTTGAACGAAATTATCTCAATCAATGTACCTATTATGTCAGTAGACCTTTTTAATGTATAAAGTTGGAATCTTTGAAAAAAATGAGAGTATTGAGTTTAACTTATTCGAGTTACCTATGAAGTCGCGAAGAGTGTTTTAATGACCAAATATTGAATCTTCAAATGAAAATTCCTCAATAAAGGAACCTATTATGTTACTAGATCTTTTTGATGTATAAAGATTGAATCTTTAAAAGAGAATTAGAGTTTTGAGTTAAACTTATTTGAGTTCCTTTTGACATCCCGAAGAGTGTTTTAATGAATAAAGATTGAATATTTGAATGAAATTACCTCGATCAAGGTACCTATTAAGTCACTAGAAATTTTTATTGTATAAAGATTGAATTTTTGAAAAGAAATGAGAGTTTTGAGTTAAAGTTATTCGAGTTCCCTTTGACGTCACGAAGAGTGTTTTAATGAGTAAAGATTGAATCTTTGAATGAAATTACCTCAATCAACGTACCTATTCTACCACTAGACCTTTGTAATGTATAAAGATTGAATCTTCGAAAGAAAATGAGTGTTTTGAGTTTCACTTATTCGAGTTACCTTTGAAATCGCGAAGAGTGTTTTAATGACTGAAGATTGAATCTTTGAATGAAAAATGCCACAATAAAGGTACCAATTCTGTGACTAGACCTTTTTAATGTATGAAGATTGAATCATTGAAAGAAAATGAGATTTTTGAGTTAAACTTATTCGAGTTCCCTGTAACTTCCCGAAGAGTGTTTTAATGAGTAAAGATTTAATCATTGAATGAAATTACCTCAATCAAGGTAGCATTTTCATCACTAGACCTTTTAAATTTATAAAGATTGACGTTTTGAAAAGTAATGAGTGTTTCGAGTTAAAGGTATTCAAGTTCCCTTTGACTCCACGAAGAGTGTTTTAACGAGTAAAGATTGAATCTTTGAATGAAATTACCTCAATCAAGGTACCTATTCTGTCACTATACCTTTTTAATGTATAAAGATTGAATCTTTGAAAGAACATGAGAGTTTTAAGTTCAACTTATTCGAGTTACCTATGAAGTTGCGAAGAGTGTTTTAATGACTAAAGATTGAATTTTTGAATGAAAATACCTCAATAAAGGTACTTATTTTGTTAGTAGACCTTTTTAATGTACAAAGATTGAATCTTGGACAGAAAATGAGAGTTTTGAGTTTAACTTATTCGAGTTACCTATGAAGTCGTGAAGAGTGTTTTAATGAATAAAGATTGAATCTTTGAATGAAAACACCTCAATAAAGGTACCTATTATGTTACTAGACCTTTTTAATGTCTAAAGATTGAATCTTTGGAACAAAATGATAGTATTGAGTTTAGCTTATTCGATTTACCTTTGAAGTCATGAATAGTGTTTTAATGACTAAATATTGAATCTTTGAATGAAAATACCTTAGTAAAGGTACCTATTATGTTACTAGACCTTTTTAATGTATAAAGATTGAATCTTGGAAAGAAAATGACTGTTTTGAGTTAAACTTATTCGAGTTCCCTATGACATCCCGAAGAGTATTTCAACGAGTAAAGATTGAATCTTTGATTGAAATTACTTGAATCAAGGGACTTATTTTGTCCCTGGACCCTTTACATATAAAGATTGAATCTTGAAAAAGAAATGAGCGTTATGAGTTAAACCTATCCAAGTTCCCTATGACGTCCCGAATAGTGTTTTAACGCGTAAGGATTGAATCTTTGTATGAAATTACCTCAATAGAGGTACTTATTATGTCACTAGACCTTTTTAATGTGTAAAGGTTTAATCTTTGAAAGAAAATGAGTGTTTTGAGTTAAACATATTCGAGTTCCCTGCGACGTCTCGAAGAGTGTTTTAAAGAGTAAATATTGAATCTTTGAATGAAATTACCTCAATCAAAGTACCTTTTTTGTCACTAGATCTTTTTAATGTATAAAGATTGAATATTTGTAAAGAAGTACGAGTTTTGAGTTAAAGTTATTTGAGTTCCCTTTGACGTCACGAAGCGTGTTTTAATGAGTAAAGAATGAATCTTTGAACGAAATTATCTCAATCATGTACCTATTTTGTCAGTAGACCTTTTTAATGTATAAAGATGGAATCTTTGAAAAAAATGAGAGTTTGAGTTTAACTTATTCGAGTTACCTATGAAGTCGCGAAGAGTGTTTTAACGACCAAAGATTGAATCTTCAAATGAAAATTCCTCAATAAAGGAAACTATTATGTTACTAGATCTTTTTGATGTATAAAGATTGAATCTTTGAAAGAAAATTAGAGTTTTGAGGTAAACTTATTCGAGTTCCTTTTGACATCCCGAAGAGTTTTTTAATGAATAAAGATTGAATCTTTGAATGAAATTACCTCGCTCAAGGTACCTATTAAGTCACTAGAAATATTTATTGTATAAAGATTGAATCTTTGAAAAGAAATGAGATTTTTGAGTTAAAGTTATTCGAGTTCCCTTTGACGTCACGAAGAGTGTTTTAATGAGTAAAGATTGAATCTTTGAATGAAATTACCTCAATCAAGGTACCTATTCTACCACTAAACCTTTGTAATGTATAAAGATTGAATCTTTGAAAGAAAATGAGTGTTTTGAGTTTAACTTATTCGAGTTACCTATGAAATCGCGAAGAGCGTTTTAGTGACTGAAGTTTGAATCTTTGAATGAAAAATACCACAATAAAGGTACCAAATCTGTTACTAGACCTTTTTAATGTATAAAGATTGAATCTTCAAAAGAAAATGAGATTTTTGAGTTAAACTTATTGGAGTACCCTGTAACGTCCCGAAGAGTGTTTTAAGGGCTAAAGAATGAATCATTGAATGAAATTACCTCAATCAAGGTAGCTATTACATCACTAGACCTTTTTAATTTATAAAGATTAACGTTTTGAAAAGAAATGAGTGTTTCGAGTTAAAGTTATTCAAGTTCCCTTTGACGCCACGAAGAGTGTTTTAATGAGTAAAGATTAAATCTTTGAATGAAATTACCTCAATCAAGGTACCTATTCTGTCACTAAACCTTTTTAATGTATAAAGATTGAATCTTTGAAAGAACATGAGAGTTTTCAGTTTAACTTATTTGAGTTACCTACGAAGTTGCGAAGAGTGTTTTAATGACTAAAGATTGAATCTTTGAATGAAAATACCTCAATAAAGGTACTTATTTTGTTAGTAGACCTTTTTAATGTATAAAGATTGTATCTTTGAAAGAAAATGAGAGTTTTGAGTTAAACTTATTCATGTTCCCTCTAACGTCCCAAAGAGGGTTTTAAGGTGTAAATATTGAATCTTTGAATTTAATTACCTCAATCAAGCTAGCTATTATGTCACTAGACCTTTTTAATGTACAAAGATTGAATCTTGGAAAGAAAATGAGAGTTTTGAGTTTAACTTATTCGAGTTACCTTTGAAGTCGCGAAGAGTGTTTTAATGAATAAAGATTGAATCTTTGAATGAAAACACCTCAATAAAGGTACCTATTATGTTACTAGACCTTTTTAATATCTAAAGATTGAATCTTTGGAATAAAATGATAGTTCTGAGTTTAACTTATTCGATTTAACAACGAAGTCGTGAACAGTGTTTTAATGACTAAATAGTGAATCTTTGAATGAAAATGCCTCAGTAAAGGTACGTATTATGTTACTAGACCTTTTTAATGTATAAAGATTGAATCTTGGAAAGAAAATGACTGTTTTGAGTTAAACTTATTCGAGTTCCTTATGACATCTCGAAGAGTATTTCAACGAGTAAAGATTGAATCTTTGATTGAAATTACTTGAATCAAGGGACTTATTTTGTCCCTGAACCTTTTATATATAAAGATTGAATCTTTAAAAAGAAATGAGCGTTATGAGTTAAACCTATCCGAGTTCCCAATGACGTCCCGAATAGTGTTTTAACGCGTAAGGATTGAATCTTTGTATGAAATTACCTCAATAGAGGTACTTATTATGTCACTAGACCTTTTTAATGTATAAAGGTTTAATCTTTGAAAGAAAATGAGAGTTTTGAGTTAAACATATTCGAGTTCCCTGCGACGTCTCGAAGAGTGTTTTAAAGAGTAAATATTGAATCTTTGAATGAAATTATCTCAATCAAGGTACCTGTTATGTCAGTAGACCTTTTTAATGTATAAAGATTGAATATTTGTAAAGAACTACGAGTTTTGAGTTAAAGTTATTTGAGTTCCCTTTGACGTCACGAAGCGTGTTTTAATGAGTAAAGATTGAATCTTTGAACGAAATTATCTCAATCAATGTACCAATTATGTCAGTAGACCTTTTTAATGTATAAAGATGGAATCTTTGAAAAAAATGAGAGTATTGAGTTTTAACTTATTCGAGTTAACTAGGAAGTCGCGAAGAGTGTTTTAATGACCAAAGATTGAATCTACAACTTAAAATTCCTCAATAAAGGAACCTATTATGTTACTAGATCTTTTTGATGTATAAAGATTGAATCTTTGAAAGAAAATTAGAGTTTTGAGTTAAACTTATGCGACTTCTTTTTGACATCACGAAGAGTGTTTTAATAAATAAAGATTGAATCTTTGAATGAAATTACCTCGATCAAGGTACCTATTAAGTCACTAGAATTTTTATTGTATAAAGATTGAATCTTTGAAAAGAAATGAGAGTTTTGAGTTAAAGTTATTCGAGTTACCTTTGACGTCACGAAGAGCGTTTTAATGAGTAAAGATTGAATCTTTGAATGAAATTACCTCAATCAAGGTACCTATTCTACCACTAGACCTTTGTAATGTATAAAGATTGAATCTTTGAAAGAAAATGAGTGTTTTGAGTTTAACTTATTCGAGTTACCTATGAAATCGCGAAGAGTGTTTTAATGACTAAAGATTGAATCTTTGAATGAAAAATACCCCAATAAAGGTACCAATTCTGTTACTAGACTTTTTTAATGTAGAAAGATTGAATCTTTGAAAGAAAATGAGATTTTTGAGTTAAACTTATTCGAGTTCCCTTTAACTTCCCGAAGAGTGTTTTAATGAGTAAAGATTGAATTATTGAATGAAATTACCTCAATCAAGGTAGCTATTACATCACTAGACCTTTTTAATTTATAAAGATTGACATTTTGAAAAGAAATGAGTGTTCTGAGTTAAAGTAATTCAAGTTCCCTTTCACGCCACAAAGAGTGTTTTAATGAGTAAAGATAGAATTTTTGAATGAAATTACGTCAATCAAGGTACCTATTCTGTCACTAAACCTTTTTAATGTATAAAGATTGAATCTTTGAAAAAACATGAGAGTTTTGAGTTCAACTTATTCAAGTTACCTATGAAGTTGCAAAGAGTGTTTTAGTGACTAAAGATTGAATCTTTGAATGAAAATAACACAATAAAGGTACTTATTTTGTTAGTAGACCTTTTTAATGTATAAATATTGTATCTTTGAAAGAAAATGAGAGTTTTGAGTTAAACTTATTCATGTTCCCTGTAACGTCCCAAAGAGTGTTTTAAGGAGTAAATATTGAATCTTTGAATGTAATTACCTCAATCAAGGTAACTATTATGTCACTAGACCTTTTTAATGTACATAGATTGAATCTTGGAAATAAAATGAGAGTTTTGAGTTTAACTTATTCGACTTACCTATGAAGTCGCGAAGAGTGTTTTAATGAATAAAGATTGAATCTTTGAATGAAAACACCTTAATAAAGGTACCTATTATGTTACTAGACCTTTTTAATGTCTAAAGATTGAATCTTTGGAATAAACTGATAGTTCTGAGTTTAACTTATTCGATTTACCTATGAAGTCGTGAAGAGTGTTTTAATGACAAAATAATGAATCTTTGAATGAAAATACCATAGTAAAGGTACCTATTATGTTACTAGACCTTTTTAATGTATAAAGATTGCTTCTTGGAAAGAAAATGACTGTTTTGAGTTAAACTTATTCGAGTTCCCAATGACATCCCGAAGGGTATTTCAACGAGTAAAGATTGAATATTTGATTGAAATTACTTGAATCAAGGGACTTATTTTGTCCCTGGACCTTTTATATATAAAGATTGAATCTTTAAAAAGAAATGAGCGTTATAAGTTAAAACCTATCCGAATTCCCTATGACGTCCCGAATAGTGTTTTAACGCGTAAGGATTAAATTTTTGTATGAAATTACCTCAATAAAGGTACTTATTATGTCACTAGACCTTTTTAATGTATAAAGGTTTAATCTTTGAAAGAAAATGAGAGTTTTGAGTTAAACATATTCGAGTTCCCTGCAACGTCTCGAAGAGTGTTTTAAAGAGTAAATATTGAATCTTTGAATGAGATTACCTCAATCAAGGTACCTATTATGTCACTAGACCTTTTTAATGTATAAAGATTGAATATTTGTAAAGAACTACGAGTTTTGAGTTAAAGTTATTTGAGTTTCCTTTGACGTCACGAAGCGTGTTTTAATGAGTAAAGATTGAATCTTTAACGAAATTATCTCAATCAATGTACCTATTATGTCAGTAGACCTTTTTAATGTATAAAGATTGAATATTTGAAAAAAATGAGAGTATTGAGTTTAACTTATTCGAGTTACCTATGAAGTCGCGAAGAGTGTTTTAATGACCAAAGATTGAATCTTCAAATGAAAATTCCTCAATAAAGGAACCTATTATGTTACTAGATCTTTTTGATGTATAAAGATTGAATCTTTGAAAGAAAATTAGAGTTTTGAGTTAAACTTATTCAAGTTCCTTTTGACATCCCGAAGAGTACCTCAATCAAGGTACCTACTAAGACACTAGAAATTTTAATTGTATAAAGATTGAATCTTTGAAAAGAAATGAGAGTTTTGAGTTAAAGTTATTCGAGTTCCCTTTGACGTCACGAAGATTGTTTTAGTGAGTAAAGATTGAATCTTTGAATGAAATTACCTCAATCAAGGTACCTATTCTTCCACTAGACCTTTGTAATGTATAAAGATTGAATCTTTGAAAGAAAATGAGTGTTTTGAGTTTAACTTATTCGAGTTACCTGTGAAATCGCGAAGAGTGTTTTAATGACTGAAGATTGAATCTTGAATGAAAAATACCATAATAAAGGTACCAATTCTGTTACAAGACCTTTTTAATGTATAAAGATTGAATCTTTGAAAGAAAATGAGATTTTTGAGTTAAACTTATTCGAGTTCCCTGTAACGTCCCGAAGAGTGTTTTAATGAGTAAATATTGAATCATTGAATGAAATTACCTCAATCAAGGTAGCTATTACATCACTAGACCTTTTTAATTTATAAAGATTGACGTTTTGAAAAGAAATGAGTGTTTCGAGTTAAAGTTATTCAAGTTCCCTTTGACGCCACGAAGAGTGTTTTAATGAGTAAAGATTGAATCTTTGAATGAAATTACCTCAATCAAGGTACCTATTCTGTCACTAAACCTTTTTAATGTATAAAGATTGAATCTTTGAAAGAACATGAGAGTTTTGAGTTCAACTTATTCAAGTTACCTATGAAGTTGCGAAGAGTGTTTTAATGACTAAAGCTTGAATCTTTGAATGAAAATACCTCAATAAAGTTACTTATTTTGTTAGTAGAACTTTTTAATGTATAAAGATTGTATCTTTGAAAGAAAATGAGAGTTTTGAGTTAAACTTATTCATGTTCCCTGTAACGTCCCAAAGAGTGTTTTAAGGAATAAATATTGAATCTTTGAATGTAATTACCTCAATCAAGGTAGCTATTATGTCACTAGACCTTTTTAATGTACAAAGATTGAATCTTGGAAAGAAAATGAGAGTTTTGAGTTTAACTTATTCGAGTTACCTATGAAGTCGCGAAGAGTGTTTTAATGAATAAAGATTGAATCTTTGAATGAAAACACCTCAATAAAGGTACTATTATGTTACTAAACCTTTTTAATGTCTAAAGATTGAATCTTTGGAATAAAATGATAGTTCTGAGTTTAACTTATTCGATTTACCTATGAAGTCGTGAACAGTGTTTTCATGACTAAATAATGAATCTTTGAATGAAAATACCTTAGTAAAGGTACCTATTTTGTTACTAGACCTTTTTAATGTATAAAGATTGAATCTTGGAATGAAAATGACTGTTTTGAGTTAAAGTTTTTCGAGTTCTCTATGACATCCCGAAGAGTATTTCAACGAGTAAAGATTGAATCTTTGAATGAAATTAGTTGAATCAAGGGACTTATTTTGTCCCTGGACCTTTTATATATAAAGATTGAATCTTTAAAAAGAAATGAGCGTTATGAGTTAAACCTATACGAGTTCCCTATGACGTCCCGAATAGTGTTTTAACGCGTAAGGATTGAATTTTTGTATGAAATTACCACAATAGAGGTACTTATTATGTCATTAGACCTTTTTAATGTATAAAGGTTTAATCTTTGAAAGAAAATGAGAGTTTTGAGTTAAACATATTCGAGTTCCCTGCGACGTCTCGAAGAGTGTTTTAAAGAGTAGATATTGAATCTTTGAATGAAATTATCTCAATCAAGGTACCTATTATGTCGCTAGACCTTTTTAATGTATAAAGATTGAATATTTGTAAAGAACTACGAGTTTTGAGTTAAAGATATTTGAGTTCCCTTTGACGTCACGAATCGTGTTTTAATGAGTAAAGATTAATTCTTTGAACGAAATTATCTCAATCAATGTACCTATTATGTCGGTAGACCTTTTTAATTTATAAAGATGGAATCTTTGAAAAAAATGAGAGTATTGAGTTTAACTTATTCGAGTTACTTATGAAGTCGCGAAGAGTGTTTTAATGACCAAAGATTGAATCTTCAACTGAAAATTCCTCAATAAAGGAACCTATTATGTTACTAGATCTTTTTGATGTAAAGATTGAATCTTTGAAAGAAAACTAGAGTTTTGAGTTAAACTTATTCGAGTTCCTTTTGACATCCCGAAGAGTGTTTTAATAAATAAAGATTGAATCTTTGAATGAAATTATCTCGATCAAGGTACCTATTAAGTTACAAGAAATTTTTATTGTATAAAGATTGACTCTTTGAAAAGAAATGAGAGTTTTGAGTTAAAGTTATTCGAGTTCCCTTTGACATCACGAAGAGTGTTTTAATGAGTAAAGATTGAATCTTTGAATGAAATTACCTCAATCAAGGTACCTATTCTACCACTAGACCTTCGTAATGTATAACGATTGAATCTTTGAAAGAAAATGAGTGTTTTGAGTTTAACTTATTCGAGTTACCTATGAAATCGCGAAGAGTGTTTTAATGACTGAAGATTGAATCTTTGAATGAAAAGTACCATAATAAAGGTACCAATTCTGTTACTAGACCTTTTTAATGTATAAAGATTGAATCTTTGAAAGAAAATGAGATTTTTGAGTTAAACTTATTCGAGTTCCCTGTAACGTCCCGAAGAGTGTTTTAATGAGTAAAGATTGAATCATTGAATGAAATTACCTCCATCAAGGTTGCTATTACATCACTAGACCTTTTTAATTTATAAAGATTGACGTTTTGAAAAGAAATGAGTGTTCCGAGTTGAAGTCATTCAAGTTCCCTTTGACGCCACGAAGAGTGTTTTAATGAGTAAAGATTGAATCTTTAAATGAAATTACCTCAATCAAGGTACCTATTCTGTCACTAAACCTTTTTAATGTATAAAGATTGAATCTTTGAAAGAACATGAGAGTTTTGAGTTCAACTTATTCGAGTTACCTATGAAGTTGTGAAGAGTATTTTAATGACTAAAGATTGAATCTTTGAATGAAAATACCTCAATAAAGGTACTTATTTTGTTAGTAGACCTTTTTAATGTATAAAGATTGTATCTTTGAAAGAAAATGAGAGTTTTGAGTTAAACTTATTCATGTTCCCTGTAACGTCCCAAAGAGTGTTTTAAGGAGTAAATATTGAATCTTTGAATGTAATTACCTCAATCAAGGTAGCTATTATGTCGCTAGAACTTTTTAATATACAAAGATTGAATCTTGGAAAGAAAATGAGAGTTTTGAGTTTAACCTCTTCGAGTTACATTTGAAGTCGCGAAGAGTGTTTTAATGAATAAAGATTGAATCTTTGAATGAAAACACTTCAATAAAGGTACCTATTATGTTACATGACCTTTTTAATGTCTAAAGATTGAATCTTTGGAATAAAATGATAGTTCTGAGTTTAACTTATTTGATTTACCTAATAAATCGTGAACTGTGTTTTAATGACTAAATAATGAATCGTTGAAAGAAAATACCTTAGTAAAGGTTCCTATTATGTTACTAGACCTTTTTAATGTATAAAGATTGAATCTTGGAAAGAAAATGACTGTTATGAGTTAAACTTATTCGAGTACCCTATGGCATCCCGAAGAGTATTTCAACGAGTAAAGATTGAATCTTTGACTGAAATTACTTGAATCAAGGGACTTATTTTGTTCCTGGACCTTTTATATATAAAGATTGAATCTTTAAAAAGAAATGAGCGTTATGAGTTAAACCTATCCGAGTTCCCTATGACGTCCCGAATAGTGTTTTAACGCGTAAGGATTGAATCTTTCTATGAAATTACCTCAATAGAGGTACTTATTATGTCACTAGACCTTTTTAATGCATAAAGGTTTAATCTTTGAAAGAAAATGAGAGTTTTGAGTTAAACATATTCGAGTTCCCTGCGACGTCTCGAAGAGTGTTTTAAAGAGTAAATATTGAATCTTTGAATGAAATTACCTCAGTCAAGGTACCTATTATGTCACTAGACCTTTTTAATGTATAAAGATTGAATATTTGTAAAGAACTACGAGTTTTGAGTTAAAGTTATTTGAGTTCCCTTTGACGTCACGCAGCGTGTTTTAATGAGTAAAGATTGAATCTTTGAACGAAATTATCTCAATCAATGTACCTATTATGTCAGTAGACCTTTTTAATGTATAAAGTTGGAATCTTTGAAAAAAATGAGAGTATTGAGTTTAACTTATTCGAGTTACCTACGAAGTCGCGAAGAGTGTTTTAATGACCAAAGATTGAATCTACAACTGAAAATTCCTCAATAAAGGAACCTATTATGTTACTAGATCTTTTTTATGTATAAAGATTGAATCTTTGAAAGAAAATTAGAGTTTTGAGTTTAACTTATTCGAGTTCCTTTCGACATCCCGAAGAGTGTTTTAATGAATAAAGATTGAATCTTTGAATGATGTTACCTCAATCAAGATACCTACTAAGTCACTAGAAATTTTTATTGTATAAAGATTGAATCTTTGAAAAGAAAAGAGAGTTTTGAGTTAAAGTTATTCGAGTTTCCTTTAACGTCACGAAGATTGTTTTAATGAGTAAAGATTGAATCTTTGAATGAAATTACGTCAATCAAGGTACCTATTCTACCACTAGACCTTTGTAATGTATAAATATTGAATCTTTGAAAGAAAATGTGTGTTTTGAGTTTAACTTATTCGAGTTACCTTTGAAATCGCGAAGAGTGTTTTAATGACTGAAGATTGAATCTTTGAATGAAAAATACCACAATAAAGGTACCAATTCTGTTACTAGACCTTTTTAATGTATAAAGATTGAATCTTTGAAAGAAAATGAGATTTTTGAGTTAAACTTATTCGAGTTCCCTGTAACGTCCCGAAGAGTGTTTTAATGAGTAAAGATTGAATCAATGAATGAAATTACCTCAATCAAGGTAGCTATTACATCACTAGACCTTTTTAATTTATAAAGATTGACGTTTTGAAAAGAAATGAGTGTTCCGAGTTAAAGTTATTCAAGTTCCCTTTGACGCCACGAAGAGTGTTTTAATGAGTAAAGATTGAATCGTTGAATGAAATTACCTCAATCAAGGTACCTATTCTGTCACTAAACCTTTTTAATGTATAAAGATTGAATCTTTGAAAGAACATGAGAGTTTTGAGTTCAACTTATTCAAGTTACCTATGAAGTTGCGAAGAGTGTTTTAATGACTAAAGAATGAATCTTTGAAGGAAAATACCTCAATAAAGGTACTTATTTTGTTAGTAGACCTTTTTAATGTATAAAGATTGTATCTTTGAAAGAAAATGAGAGTTTTGAGTTAAACTTATTCATGTTCCCTGTAACGTCCCAAAGAGTGTTTTAAGGAGTAAATATTGAATCTTTGAATGTAATTACCTCAATCAAGGTAGCTATTATGTCACTAGACCTTTTTAATGTACAAAGATTGAATCTTGAAAAGAAAATGAGAGTTTTGAGTTTAACCTATTCGAGTTACCTATGAAGTCACGAAAAGTGTTTTAATGAATAAAGATTGAATCTTTGAATGAAAACACCTCAATAAAGGTACCTATTATGTTATTAGACCTTTTTAATGTCTAACGATTGAATCTTTGGAATAAAATGATAGTTCTGAGTTTAACTTATTTGATTTACCCCTGAAGTCGTGAACAGTGTTTTCATGACTAAATAATGAATCAACTTATTCGAGTTCCCTATAACATCCCGAATAGTATTTCAACGAGTAAAGATTGAATCTTTGATTGAAATTACTTGAATCAAGGGACTTATTTTGTCCCTGGACCTTTTTATGTATAAAGATTGAATCTTTAAAAAGAAATGGGCGTTATGAGTTAAACCTATCCGAGTTCCCTATGACGTCCCGAAGGGTGTTTTAACGCGTAAGGATTGAATCTTTGTATGAAATTACCTCAATAGAGGTACTTATTATTTCACTAGACCTTTTTAATGTATAAAGGTTTAATCTTTGAAAGAAAATGAGAGTTTTGAGTTAAACATATTCGATTTCCCTGCGACGTCTCGAAGAGTGTTTTAAAGAGTAAATATTGAATCTTTGAATGAAATTACCTCAATCAAGGTACCTATTATGTCACTAGATCTTTTTAATGTATAAAGATTGAATATTTGTAAAGAACTACGAGTTTTGAGTTAAAGTTATTTGAGTTCCCTTTGACGTCACGAATCGTGTTTTAATGAGTAAAGATTGAATCTTTAAACGAAATTATCTCTATCAATGTACCTATTATGTCAGTAGACCTTTTTAATGTAAAAAGATGAAATCCTTGAAAAAAATGAGAGTATTGAGTTTAACTTATTCGAGTTACCTATGAAGTCGCGAAGAGTGTTTTAATGACCAAAGATTGAATCTTCAACTGAAAATTCCTCAATAAAGGAACCTATTATGTTACTAGATCTTTTTGATGTATAAAGATTGAATCTTTGAAAGAAAACTAGAGCTTTGAGTTAAACTTATTCGAGTTCCTTTTGACATCCCGAAGAGTGTTTTAATGAATAAAGATTGAATCTTTGAATGAAATTATCTCGATCAAGGTACCTATTAAGTCACTAGATATTTTTATTGTATAAAGATTGAATCTTTGAAAAGAAATGAAAGTTTTGAGTTAAAGTTATTCGAGTTCCCTTTGATGTCACTAAGAGTGTTTTTATGAGTAAAGATTGAATCTTTGAGTGAAATTACCTCAATCAAGGTACCTATTCTACCACTAGACCTTTGTAATATATAAAGATTGAATCTTTGAAATAAAATGAGTGTTTTGAGTTTAACTTATTCGAGTTACCTATGAAATCGTGAAGAGTGTTTTAATGACTGAAGATTGAATCTTTGAATGACAAATATCACAATAAAGGTACAAATTCTATCACTAGACCTTTTTAATGTATAAAGATTGAATCTTTGAAAGAAAATCAGATTTTTGAGTTAAACTTATTCGAGTTCCCTGTAACGTCCCGAAGAGTGTTTTAATGAGTAAAGATTGAATCATTGAATGAAATTACCTCAATAAAGGTAGCTATTACATCACTAGACCTTTTTAATTTATAAAGATTGACGTTTTGAAAAGAAATGAGTGTTTCGAGTTAAAGTTATTCAAGTTCCCTTTGACGCCACGAAGAGTGTTTTAATGCGTAAAGATTGAATCTTTGAATGAAATTACCTCAATCAAGGTACCTATTCTGTCACTGAACCTTTCTAATGTATAAAGATTGAATCTTTGAAAGAACATGATAGTTTTGAGTTCAACTTATTCGAGTTACCTATGAAGTTGTGAAGAGTGTTTTAGTGACTAAAGATTGAATCTTTGAATGAAAATACCTCAATAAAGGTACTTATTTTGTTAGTATACCTTTTTAATGTATAAAGATTGTATCTTTGAAAGAAAATGAGAGTTTTGAGTTAAACTTATTCATGTTCCCTGTAACGTCCCAAAGAGTGTTTTAAGGAGTAAATATTGAATCTTTGAATGTAATTACCTCAATTAAGGTAGCTATTATGTCACTAGAACTTTTTAATGTACAAAGATTGAATCTTGGAAAGAAAATGAGAGTTTTGAGTTTAACATATTCGAGTTACCTTTGAAGTCGCGAAGAGTGTTTTACGGAATAAAGATTGAATCTTTGAATGCAAACACCTTAATAAAGGTACCTATTATGTTACACGACCTTTTTAATGTCTAAAGATTGAATCTTTGGAATAAAATGATAGTTCTGAGTTTAACTTATTTGATTTACCTATGAAGTCGTGAACAGTGTTTTAACGACTAAATAATGAATCTTTGAATGAAAATACCTTAGTAAAGGTTCCTATTATGTTACTAGACCTTTTTAATGTATAAAGATTGAATCTTGGAAAGAAAATGACTCTTTTGAGTTAAACTTATTCGAGTTCCCTATGACATCCCGAAGAGTATTTCAACGAGTAAAGATTGAATCTTTGATTGAAATTACTTGAATCAAGGGACTTATTTTGTCCCTGGACCTTTTATATATAAAGATTGAATCTTTAAAAAGAAATGAGCGTTATGAGTTAAACCTATTCGAGTTTTCTATGGCGACCCGAATAGTGTTTCAACGCGTAAGGATTGAATCTTTCTATGAAATTACCTCAATAGAGGTACTTATTATGTCACTAGCCCTTTTTAATGCATAAAGGTTTAATCTTTGAAAGAAAATGAGAGTTTTGAGTTAAACATATTCGAGTTCCCTGCGACGTCTCGAAGAGTGTTTTAAAGAGTAAATATTGAATCTTTGAATGAAATTACCACAATCAAGGTACCTATTATGTCACTAGACCTTTTTAATGTATAAAGATTGAATATTTGTAAAGAACTACGAGTTTTGAGTTAAAGTTATTTGAGTTCCCTTTGACGTCACGAAGCGTGTTTTAATGAGTAAAGATTGAATCTTTAACGAAATTATCTCAATCAATGTACCTATTATGTCAGTAGACCTTTTTAATGTATAAAGATTGAATCTTTGAAAAAAATGAGAGTATTGAGTTTAACTTATTCGAGTTACCTATGAAGTCGCGAAGAGTGTTTTAATGACCAAAGATTGAATCTTTAAATGAAAATTCCTTAATAAAGGAACCTATTATGTTACTAGATCTTTTTGATGTATAAAGATTGAATCTTTGAAAGAAAATTAGAGTTTTGAGTTAAACTTATTCGAGTTCCTTTTGACATCCCGAAGAGTGTTTTAATGAATAAAGATTGAATCTTTGAATGAAATTACCTCAATGAAGGTACCTACTAAGACACTAGAAATTTTTATTGTATAAAGATTGAATCTTTGAAAAGAAATGAGAGTTTTGAGTTAAAGTTATTCGAGTTCCCTTTGACGTCACGAAGATTGTTTTAGTGAGTAAAGATTGAATCTTTGAATGAAATTACCTCAATCAAGGTACCTATTCTACCACTAGACCTTTTTAATGTATAAAGATTGAATCTTTGAAAGAAAATGAGTGTTTTGAGTTTAACTTATTCGAGTTACCTGTGAAATCGCGAAGAGTGTTTTAATGACTGAAGATTGAATCTTTGAATGAAAAATATCACAATAAAGGTACCAATTCTGTTACTAGACCTTTTTAGTGTATAAAGATTGAATCTTTGAAAGAAAATGAGATTTTTGAGTTAAACTTATTCGAGTTCCCTGTAACGTCCCGAAGAGTGTTTTAATGAGTAAAGATTGAATCATTAAATGAAATTACCTCAATCAAGGTAGCTATTACATCACTAGACCTTTTTAATTTATAAAGATTGATGTTTTGAAAAGAAATGCGTGTTTCGAGTTAAAGTTATTCAAGTTCCCTTTGACGCCACGAAGAGTGTTTTAAAGAGTAAAGATTGAATCTTTGAATGAAATTACCTCAATCAAGGTACCTATTCTGTCACTAAACCTTTTTAATGTATAAAGATTGAATCTTTGAAAGAACATGAGAGTTTTGAGTTCAACTTATTCAAGTTACCTATGAAGTTGCGAAGAGTGTTTTAATGACTAAAGATTGAATCTTTGAATGAAAATACCTCAATAAATGTACTTATTTTGTTAGTAGATCTTTTTAATGTAGAAAGATTGTATCTTTGAAAGAAAATGAGAGTTTTGAGTTAAACTTATTCATGTTCCCTGTAACGTCCCAAAGAGTGTTTTAAGGAATAAATATTGAATCTTTGAATGTAATTACCTCAATCAAGGTAGCCATTATGTCACTAGACCTTTTTAATGTACAAAGATTGAATCTTGGAAAGAAAATGAGAGTTTTGAGTTTAACTTATTCGAGTTACCTATGAAGTCGCGAAGAGTGTTTTAATGAATAAAGATTGAATCTTTGAATGAAAACACCCCAATAAAGGTACTATTATGTTACTAGACCTTTTTAATGTCTAAAGATTGAATCTTTGGAATAAAATGATAGTTCTGAGTTTAACTTATTCAATTTACCTATGAAGTCGTGAACAGTGTTTTAATGACTAAATAATGAATCTTTGAATGAAAATACCTTAGTAAAGGTACCTATTATGTTACTAGACCTTTTTAATGTATAAAGACTGAATCTTGGAAAGAAAATGAGAGTTTTGAGTTTAACTTATTCGAGTTACCTATGAAGTCGCGAAGAGTGTTTTAATGAATAAAGATTGAATCTTTGAATGAAAACACCCCAATAAAGGTACTATTATGTTACTAGACCTTTTTAATGTCTAAAGATTGAATCTTTGGAATAAAATGATAGTTCTGAGTTTAACTTATTCGATTTACCTATGAAGTCGTGAACAGTGTTTTAATGACTAAAGATTGAATCTTTGAATGAAAATACCTCAATAAAGGTACTTATTTTGTTAGTATACCTTTTTAATGTATAAAGATTGTATCTTTGAAAGAAAATGAGAGTTTTGAGTTAAACTTATTCATGTTCCCTGTAACGTCCCAAAGAGTGTTTTAAGGAGTAAATATTGAATCTTTGAATGTAATTACCTCAATTAAGGTAGCTATTATGTCACTAGAACTTTTTAATGTACAAAGATTGAATCTTGGAAAGAAAATGAGAGTTTTGAGTTTAACATATTCGAGTTACCTTTGAAGTCGCGAAGAGTGTTTTACGGAATAAAGATTGAATCTTTGAATGCAAACACCTCAATAAAGGTACCTATTATGTTACACGACCTTTTTAATGTCTAAAGATTGAATCTTTGGAATAAAATGATAGTTCTGAGTTTAACTTATTTGATTTACCTATGAAGTCGTGAACAGTGTTTTAACGACTAAATAATGAATCTTTGAATGAAAATACCTTAGTAAAGGTTGCTATTATGTTACTAGACCTTTTTAATGTATAAAGATTGAATCTTGGAAAGAAAATGACTCTTTTGTGTTAAACTTATTCGAGTTCCCTATGACATCCCGAATAGTATTTCAACGAGTAAAGATTGAATCTTTGATTGAAATTACTTGAATCAAGGGACTTATTTTGTCCCTGGACCTTTTATATATAAAGATTGAATCTTTAAAAAGAAGTGAGCGTTATGAGTTAAACCTATCCGAGTTTTCTATGGCGACCCGAATAGTGTTTTAACGCGTAAGGATTGAATCTTTCTATGAAATTACCTCAATAGAGGTACTTATTATGTCACTAGCCCTTTTTAATGCATAAAGGTTTAATCTTGGAAAGAAAATGAGAGTATAAAGATTGTATCTTTGAAAGAAAATGAGAGTTTTGAGTTAAACTTATTCGTGTTCCCTGTAACGTCCCGAAGAGTGTTTTAAGGAATAAATATTGAATCTTTGAATGTAATTACCTCAATCAAGGAAGCTATTATGTCACTAGACCTTTTTTAATGTACAAAGATTGAATCTTGGAAAGAAAATGAGAGTTTTGAGTTTAACTTATTCGAGTTACCTATGAAGTCGCGAAGAGTGTTTTCATAAATAAAGATTGAATCTTTGAATGAAAACACCCCAATAAAGGTACTATTATGTTACTAGACCTTTTTAATGTCTAAAGATTGAATCTTTGGAATAAAATGATAGTTCTGAGTTTAACTTATTCGATTTACCTATGAAGTCGTGAACAGTGTTTTAATGACTAAATAATGAATCTTTGAATGAAAATACCTTAGTAAAGGTACCTATTATGTTACTAGACCTTTTTAATGTATAAAGACCGAATCTTGGAATGAAAATGACTGTTTTGAGTTAAAAGTTTTTCGAGTTCCCTATGGCATCCCGAAGAGTATTTCAACGAGTAAAGATTGAATCTTTGATTGAAATTACTTGAATCAAGGAACTTATTTTGTCCCTGGACCTTTTATATATAAAGATTGAATCTTTAAAAAGAAATGAGCGTTATGAGTTAAACCTATCCGAGTTCCCTATGACGTCCCGAATAGTGTTTTAACGCCTAAGGATTGAATTTTTGTTTGAAATTACCTCAATAGAGGTGCTTATTATGTCACTAGACCTTTTTAATGTATAAAGGTTTAATCTTTGAAAGAAAATGAGAGTTTTGAGTTAAATATATTCGAGTTCCCTGCGACGTCTCGAAGAGTGTTTTAAAGAGTAAATATTGAATCTTTGAATGAAATTACCACAATCAAGGTACCTATTATGTCACTAGACCTTTTTAATGTATAAAGATTGAATATTTGTAAAGAACTACGAGTTTTGAATTAAAGATATTTGAGTTCCTTTTGACGTCACGAATCGTGTTTTAATGAGTAAAGATTGAATCTTTGAACGAAATTATCTCAATCGATGTACCTATTATGTCAGTAGACATTTTTAATGTATAAAGATGGAATCTTTGAAAAAAATGAGAGTATTGAGTTTAACTTATTCGAGTTACCTATGAAGTCGCGAAGAGTGTTTTAATGACCAAAGATTGAATCTTCAACTGAAAATTCCTCAATAAAGGAACCTATTATGTTACTAGATCTTTTTGATGTATAAAGATTGAATCTTTGAAAGAAAACTAGAGTTTTGATTTAAACTTATTCGAGTTCCTTTTGACATCCCGAAGAGTGTTTTAAAAAATAAAGATTGAATCTTTGAATGAAATTACCTCGATCAAGGTACCTATTAAGTCACTAGAAATTTTTATTATATAAAGATTGACTCTTTGAAAAGAAAGGAGAGTTTTGAGTTAAAATTATTCGAGTTCCCTTTGACGTCACGAAGAGTGTTTTAATGAGTAAAGATTGAATCTTTGAATGAAATTACCTCAATCAAGGTACCTATTCTACCACTAGACCTTTCTAATGTATAAATATTGAATCTTTGAAAGAAAATGAGTGTTTTGAGTTTAACTTATTCGAGTTACCTATGGAATCGCGAAGAGTGTTTTAATGACTGAAGATTGAATCTTTGAATGAAAAATACCATAATAAAGGTACCAATTTTGTTACTAGACCTTTTTAATGTATAAAGATTGAATCTTTGAAAGAAAATGAGATTTTTGAGTTAAACTTATTCGAGTTCCCTGTATCGTCCCGAAGAGTGTTTTAATGAGTAAAGATTGAATCATTGAATGAAATTACCTCAATCAAGGTAGCTATTACATCACTAGACCTTTTTAATTTATAAAGATTGATGTTTTGAAAAGAAATGCGTGTTTTGAGTTAAAGTTTTTCAAGTTCCCTTTGACGCCACGAAGAGTGTTTTAAAGAGTAAAGATTGAATCTTTGAATGAAATTACCTCAATCAAGGTACCTATTCTGTCACTAAACCTTTTTAATGTATAAAGATTGAATATTTGAAAGAACATGAGAGTTTTGAGTTCAACTTATTCAAGTTACCTATGAAGTTGCGAAGAGTGTTTTAATGACTAAAAATTGAATCTTTGAATGAAAATACCTCAATAAAGGTACTTATTTTGTTAGTAGATCTTTTTAATGTATAAAGATTGTATCTTTGAAAGAAAATGAGAGTTTTGAGTTAAACTTATTCGTGTTCCCTGTAACGTCCCAAAGAGTGTTTTAAGGAATAAATATTGAATCTTTGAATGTAATTACCTCAATCAAGGTAGCTACTATGTCACTAGACCTTTTTTAATGTACAAAGATTGAATCTTGGAAAGAAAATGAGAGTTTTGAGTTTAACTTATTCGAGTTACCTATGAAGTCGCGAAGAGTGTTTTAATGAATAAAGATTGAATCTTTGAATGAAAACACCCCAATAAAGGTACTATTATGTTACTAGACCTTTTTAATGTCTAAAGATTGAATCTTTGGAATAAAATGATAGTTCTGAGTTTAACTTATTCGATTTACCTATGAAGTCGTGAACAGTGTTTTAATGACTAAATAATGAATCTTTGAATGAAAATACCTTAGTAAAGGTACCTATTATGTTAGTAGACCTTTTTAATGTATAAAGATTGAATCTTGGAATGAAAATGACTGTTTTGAGTTAAAGTTTTTCGACTTCCCAATGACATCCCGAAGAGTATTTCAACGAGTAAAGATTGAATCTTTGATTGAAATTAGTTGAATCAAGGGACTTATTTTGTCCCTGGACCTTTTATATATAAAGATTGAATCTTTAAAAAGAAATGAGCGTTATGAGTTAAACCTATCCGAGTTCCCTATGACATCCCGAATAGTGTTTTAACGCGTAAGGATTGAATTTTTGTATGAAATTACCTCAATAGAGGTACTTATTATGTCACTAGACCTTTTTAATGTATAAAGGTTTAATCTTTGAAAGAAAATGAGAGTTTTCAGTTAAACATATTCGAGTTCCCTGCGACGTCTCGAAGAGTGTTTTAAAGAGTAAATATTGAATCTTTGAATGAAATTACCTCAATCAAGGTACCTCTTATGTCACTAGACCTTTTTAATGTATAATGATTGAATATTTGTAAAGAACTACGAGTTTTGAGTTGAAGATATTTGAGTTCCCTTTGACGTCACGAATCGTGTTTCAATGAGTAAAGATTGAATCTTTGAACGAAATTATCTCAATCAATGTACCTATTATGTCAGTAGACCTTCTTAATGTATAAAAATGGAATATTTGAAAAAAATGAGAGTATTGAGTTTAACATATTCGAGTTACCTATGAAGTCGCGAAGAGTGTTTTAATGACCAAAGATTGAATCTTGAACTGAAAATTCCTCAATAAAGGAACCAATTATGTTACTAGATCTTTTTGATGTATAATGATTGAATCTTTGAAAGAAAACTAGAGTTTTGATTTAAAATTATTCGAGTTCCGTTTGACATCCCGAAGAGTGTTTTAATAAATAAAGATTGAATCTTTGAATGAAATTACCTCGATCAAGGTACCTATTAAGTCACTAAAAATTTTTATTGTATAAAGATTGACTCTTTGAAAAGAAATGAGAGTTTTGAGTTAAAGTTATTCGAGTTCCCTTTGACGTCACGAAGAGTGTTTTAATGAGTAAAGATTGAATCTTTGAATGAAATTACCTCAATCAAGGTACCTATTCTACCACTAGACCTTTCTAATGTATAAATATTGAATCTTTGAAAGAAAATAAGTGTTTTGAGTTTAACTTATTCGAGTTACCTATGAAATCGCGAAGAGTGTTTTAATGACTGAAGATTGAATCTTTGAATGAAAAATATCACAATAAAGGTACCAATTCTGTTACTAGACCTTTTTAATGTATAAAGATTGAATCTTTGAAAGAAAATGAGATTTTTGAGTTAAACTTATTCGAGTTCCCTGTAACGTCCCGAAGAGTGTTTTAATGAGTAAAGATTGAATCATTGAATGAAATTACCTCAATCAAGGTAGCTATTACATCACTAGACCTTTTTAATTTATAAAGATTGATGTTTTGAAAAGAAATGCGTGTTTCGAGTTAAAGTTATTCAAGTTCCCTTTGACGCCACGAAGAGTGTTTTAAAGAGTAAAGATTGAATCTTTGAATGAAATTACCTCAATCAAGGTACCTATTCTGTCACTAAACCTTTTTAATGTATAAAGATTGAATCTTTGAAAGAACATGAGAGTTTTGAGTTCAACTTTTTCAAGTTACCTATGAAGTTGCGAAGAGTGTTTTAATGACTAAAGATTGAATCTTTGAATGAAAATACCTCAATAAAGGTACTTATTTTTTTAGTAGATCTTTTTAATGTAGAAAGATTGTATCTTTGAAAGAAAATGAGAGTTTTGAGTTAAACTTATTCATGTTCCCTGTAACGTCCTAAAGAGTGTTTTAAGGAATAAATATTGAATCTTTGAATGTAATTACCTCAATCAAGGTAGCCATTATGTCACTAGACCTTTTTAATGTACAAAGATTGAATCTTGGAAAGAAAATGAGAGTTTTGAGTTTAACTTATTCGAGTTACCTATGAAGTCGCGAAGAGTGTTTTAATGAATAAAGATTGAATCTTTGAATGAAAACACCCCAATAAAGGTACTATTATGTTACTAGACGTTTTTAATGTCTGAAGATTGAATCTTTGGAATAAAATGATAGTTCTGAGTTTAACTTATTCGATTTACCTATGAAGTCGTGAACAGTGTTTTAATGACTAAATAATGAATCTTTGAATGAAAATACCTTAGTAAAGGTACCTATTATGTTACTAGACCTTTTTAATGTATAAAGACTGAATCTTAGAATGAAAATGACTGTTTTGAGTTAAAAGTTTTTCGAGTTCCCTATGGCATCCCGAAGAGTATTTCAACGAGTAAAGAATGAATGTTTGATTGAAATTACTTGTATCAAGGAACTTATTTTGTCCCTGGACCTTTTATATATAAAGATTGAATCTTTAAAAAGAAATGAGCGTTATGAGTTAAACCTATCCGAGTTCCCTATGACGTCCCGAATAGTGTTTTAACGCCTAAGGATTGAATTTTTGTATGAAATTACCTCAATAGAGGTAGTTATTATGTCACTAGACCTTTTTAATGTATAAAGGTTTAATCTTTGAAAGAAAATGAGAGTTTTGAGTGAAATATATTCGAGTTCCCTGCGACGTCTCGAAGAGTGTTTTAAAGAGTAAATATTGAATCTTTGAATGAAATTACCACAATCAAGGTACCTATTATGTCACTAGACCTTTTTAATGTATAAAGATTGAATATTTGTAAAGAACTACGAGTTTTGAATTAAAGATATTTGAGTTCCTTTTGACGTCACGAATCGTGTTTTAATGAGTAAAGATTGAATCTTTGAACGAAATTATCTCAATCAATGCACCTATTATGTCAGTAGACATTTTTAATGTATAAAGATGGAATCTTTGAAAAAAATGAGAATATTGAGTTTAACTTATTCGAGTTACCTATGAAGTCGCGAAGAGTGTTTTAATGACCAAAGATTGAATCTTCAACTGAAAATTCCTCAATAAAGGAACCTATTATGTTACTAGATCTTTTTGATGTATAAAGATTGAATCTTTGATAGAAAACTAGAGTTTTGATTTAAACTTATTCGAGTTCCTTTTGACATCCCGAAGAGTGTTTTAATAAATAAAGATTGAATCTTTGAATGAAATTACCTCGATCAAGGTACCTATTAAGTCACTAGAAATTTTTATTGTATAAAGATTGACTCTTTGAAAAGAAATGAGAGTTTTGAGTTAAAATTATTCGAGTTCCCTTTGACGTCACGAAGAGTGTTTTAATGAGTAAAGATTGAATCTTTGAATGAAATTACCTCAATCAAGGTACCTATTCTACCACTAGACCTTTCTAATGTATAAATATTGAATCTTTGAAAGAAAATGAGTGTTTTGAGTTTAACTTATTCGAGTTACCTATGGAATCGCGAAGAGTGTTTTAATGACTGAAGATTGAATCTTTGAATGAAAAATACCATAATAAAGGTACCAATTTTGTTACTAGACCTTTTCAATGTATAAAGATTGAATCTTTGAAAGAAAATGAAATTTTTGAGTTAAACTTATTCGAGTTCCCTGTAACGTCCCGAAGAGTGTTTTAATGAGTAAAGATTGAATCATTGAATGAAATTACCTCAATCAAGGTAGCTATTACATCACTAGACCTTTTTAATTTATCAAGATTGATGTTTTGAAAAGAAATGCGTGTTTCGAGTTAAAGTTATTCAAGTTACCTTTGACGCCACGAAGAGTGTTTTAAAGAGTAAAGATTGAATCTTTGAATGAAATTACCTCAATCAAGGTACCTATTCTGTCACTAAACCTTTTTAATGTATAAAGATTGAATCTTTGAAAGAACATGAGAGTTTTGAGTTCAACTTATTCAAGTTACCTATGAAGTTGCGAAGAGTGTTTTAATGACTAAAGATTGAATCTTTGAATGAAAATACCTCAATAAAGGTACTTATTTTGTTAGTAGATCTTTTTAATGTAGAAAGATTGTATCTTTGAAAGAAAATGAGAGTTTCGAGTTAAACTTATTCATGTTCCCTGTAACGTCCCAAAGAGTGTTTTAAGGAATAAATATTGAATCTTTGAATGTAATTACCTCAATCAAGGTAGCCATTATGTCACTAGACCTTTTTAATGTACAAAGATTGAATCTTGGAAAGAAAATGAGAGTTTTGAGTTTAACTTATTCGAGTTACCTATGAAGTCGCGAAGAGTGTTTTAATGAATAAAGATTGAATCTTTGAATGAAAATACCCCAATAAAGGTACTATTATGTTACTAGACCTTTTTAATGTCTAAAGATTGAATCTTTGGAATAAAATGATAGTTCTGAGTTTAACTTATTCGATATACCTATGAAGTCGTGAACAGTGTTTTAATGACTAAATAATGAATCTTTGAATGAAAATACCTTAGTAAAGGTACCTATTATGTTAGTAGACCTTTTTAATGTATAAAGATTGAATCTTGGAATGAAAATGACTGTTTTGAGTTAAAGTTTTTCGACTTCCCAATGACATCCCGAAGAGTATTTCAACGAGTAAAGATTGAATCTTTGATTGAAATTAGTTGAATCAAGGGACTTATTTTGTCCCTGGACCTTTTATATATAAAGATTGAATCTTTAAAAAGAAATGAGCGTTATGAGTTAAACCTATCCGAGTTCCCTATGACGTCCCGAATAGTGTTTTAACGCGTAAGGATTGAATTTTTGTATGAAATTACCTCAATAGAGGTACTTATTATGTCACTAGACCTTTTTAATGTATAAAGGTTTAATCTTTGAAAGAAAATGAGAGTTTTCAGTTAAACATATTCGAGTTCCCTGCGACGTCTCGAAGAGTGTTTTAAAGAGTAAATATTGAATCTTTGAATGAAATTACCTCAATCAAGGTACCTATTATGTCACTAGACCATTTTAATGTATAATGATTGAATATTTGTAAAGAACTACGAGTTTTGAGTTAAAGATATTTGAGTTCCCTTTCACGTCACGAATCGTGTTTTAATGAGTAAAGATTGAATCTTTGAACGAAATTATCTCAATCAATGTACCTATTATGTCAGTAGACCTTTTTAATGTATAAAGATGGAATATTTGAAAAAAATGAGAGTATTGAGTTTAACTTATTCGAGTTACCTATGAAGTCGCGAAGAGTGTTTTAATGACCAAAGATTGAATCTTCAACTGAAAATTCCTCAATAAAGGAACCAATTATGTTACTAGATCTTTTTGATGTATAAAGATTGAATCTTTGAAAGAAAACTAGAGTTTTGATTTAAACTTATTCGAGTTCCGTTTGATATCCCGAAGAGTGTTTTAATAAATAAAGATTGAATCTTTGAATGAAATTACCTCGATCAAGGTACCTATTAAGTCACTAGAAATTTTTATTGTATAAAGATTGACTCTTTGAAAAGAAATGAGAGTTTTGAGTTAAAGTTATTCGAGTTCCCTTTGACGTCACGAAGAGTGTTTTAATGAGTAAAGATTGAATCTTTGAATGAAATTACCTCAATCAAGGTACCTATTCTACCACTAGACCTTTCTAATGTATAAATATTGAATCTTTGAAAGAAAATGAGTGTTTTGAGTTTAACTTATTCGAGTTACCTATGAAATCGCGAAGAGTGTTTTAATGACTGAAGATTGAATCTTTGAATGAAAAATATCACAATAAAGGTACCAATTCTGTTAGTAGACCTTTTTAATGTATAAAGATTGAATCTTTGAAAGAAAATGAGATTTTTGAGTTAAACTTATTCGAGTTCCCTGTAACGTCCCGAAGAGTGTTTTAATGAGTAAAGATTGAATCATTGAATGAAATTACCTCAATCAAGGTAGCTATTACATCACTAGACCTTTTTAATTTATAAAGATTGATGTTTTGAAAAGAAATGCGTGTTTCGAGTTAAAGTTATTCAAGTTACCTTTGACGCCACGAAGAGTGTTTTAAAGAGTAAAGATTGAATCTTTGAATGAAATTACCTCAATCAAGGTACCTATTCTGTCACTAAACCTTTTTAATGTATAAAGATTGAATCTTTTAAAGAACATGAGAGTTTTGAGTTCAACTTATTCAAGTTACCTATGAAGTTGCGAAGAGTGTTTTAATGACTAAAGATTGAATCTTTGAATGAAAATACCTCAATAAAGGTACTTATTTTGTTAGTAGATCTTTTTAATGTAGAAAGATTGTATCTTTGAAAGAAAATGAGTGTTTCGAGTTAAACTTATCCATGTTCCCTGTAACGTCCCAAAGAGTGTTTTAAGGAATAAATATTGAATCTTTGAATGTAATTACCTCAATCAAGGTAGCCATTATGTCACTAGACCTTTTTAATGTACAAAGATTGAATCTTGGAAAGAAAATGAGAGTTTTGAGTTTAACTTATTCGAGTTACCTATGAAGTCGCGAAGAGTGTTTTAATGAATAAAGATTGAATCTTTGAATGAAAATACCCCAATAAAGGTACTATTATGTTACTAGACCTTTTTAATGTCTAAAGATTGAATCTTTGGAATAAAATGATAGTTCTGAGTTTAACTTATTCGATATACCTATGAAGTCGTGAACAGTGTTTTAATGACTAAATAATGAATCTTTGAATGAAAATACCTTAGTAAAGGTACCTATTATGTTACTAGACCTTTTTAATGTATAAAGACTGAATCTTGGAATGAAAATGACTGTTTTGAGTTAAAGTTTTTCGAGTTCCCTATGGCATCCCGAAGAGTATTTCAACGAGTAAAGATTGAATCTTTAATTGAAATTACTTGAATCAAGGGACTTATTTTGTCCCTGGACCTTTTATATATAAAGATTGAATCTTTAAAAAGAAATGAGCGTTATGAGTTAAACCTATCCGAGTTCCCTATGACGTCCCGAATAGTGTTTTAACGCCTAAGGATTTAATTTTTGTATGAAATTACCTCAATAGAGGTACTTATTATGTCACTAGACCTTTTTAATGTATAAAGGTTTAATCTTTGAAAGAAAATGAGAGTTTTGAGTTAAATATATTCGAGTTCCCTGCGACGTCTCGAAGAGTGTTTTAAAGAGTAAATATTGAATCTTTGAATGAAATTACCACAATCAAGGTACCTATTATGTCACTAGATCTTTTTAATGTATAAAGATTGAATATTTGTAAAGAACTACGAGTTTTGAATTAAAGATATTTGAGTTCCTTTTGACGTCACGAATCGTGTTTTAATGAGTAAAGATTGAATCTTTGAACGAAATTATCTCAATCAATGTACCTATTATGTCAGTAGACATTTTTAATGTATAAAGATGGAATCTTTGAAAAAAATGAGAGTATTGAGTTTAACTTATTCGAGTTACCTATGAAGTCGCGATGAGTGTTTTAATGACCAAAGATTGAATCTTCAACTGAAAATTCCTCAATAAAGGAACCTATTATGTTACTAGATCTTTTTGATGTATAAAGATTGAATCTTTGAAAGAAAACTAGAGTTTTGATTTAAACTTATTCGAGTTCCTTTTGACATCCCGAAGAGTGTTTTAATAAATAAAGATTGAATCTTTGAATGAAATTACCTCGATCAAGGTACCTATTAAGTCACTAGAAATTTTTATTGTATAAAGATTGACTCTTTGAAAAGAAATGAGAGTTTTGAGTTAAAATTATTCGAGTTCCCTTTGACGTCACGAAGAGTGTTTTAATGAGTAAAGATTGAATCTTTGAATGAAATTACCTCAATCAAGGTACCTATTCTACCACTAGACCTTTCTAATGTATAAATATTGAATCTTTGAAAGAAAATGAGTGTTTTGAGTTTAACTTATTCGAGTTACCTATGGAATCGCGAAGAGTGTTTTAATGACTGAAGATTGAATCTTTGAATGAAAAATACCATAATAAAGGTACCAATTTTGTTACTAGACCTTTTCAATGTATAAAGATTGAATCTTTGAAAGAAAATGAAATTTTTGAGTTAAACTTATTCGAGTTCCCTGTAACGTCCCGAAGAGTGTTTTAATGAGTAAAGATTGAATCATTGAATGAAATTACCTCAATCAAGGTAGCTATTACATCACTAGACCTTTTTAATTTATCAAGATTGATGTTTTGAAAAAAAATGCGTGTTTCGAGTTAAAGTTTTTCAAGTTCCCTTTGACGCCACGAAGAGTGTTTTAAAGAGTAAAGATTGAATCTTTGAATGAAATTACCTCAATCAAGGTACCTATTCTGCCACTAAACCTTTTTAATGTATAAAGATTGAATATTTGAAAGAACATGAGAGTTTTGAGTTCAACTTATTCAAGTTACCTATGAAGTTGTGAAGAGTGTTTTAATGACTAAAAATTGAATCTTTGAGTGAAAATACCTCAATAAAGGTACTTATTTTGTTAGTAGATCTTTTAAATGTATAAAGATTGTATCTTTGAAAGAAAATGAGAGTTTTGAGTTAAACTTATTCGTGTTCCCTGTAACGTCCCAAAGAGTGTTTTAAGGAATAAATATTGAATCTTTGAATGTAATTACCTCAATCAAGGTAGCTATTATGTCACTAGACCTTTTTTAATGTACAAAGATTGAATCTTGGAAAGAAAATGAGAGTTTTGAGTTTAACGTATTCGAGTTACCTATGAAGTCGCGAAGAGTGTTTTAATGAATAAAGATTGAATCTTTGAATGAAAACACCCCAATAAAGGTACTATTATGTTACTAGACCTTTTTAATGTCTAAAGATTGAATCTTTGAAATAAAATGATAGTTCTGAGTTTAACTTATTCGATTTACCTATGAAGTCGTGAACAGTGTTTTAATGACTAAATAATGAATCTTTGAATGAAAATACCTTAGTAAAGGTACCTATTATGTTAGTAGACCTTTTTAATGTATAAAGATTGAATCTTGGAATGAAAATGACTGTTTTGAGTTAAAGTTTTTCGACTTCCCAATGACATCCCGAAGAGTATTTCAACGAGTAAAGATTGAATCTTTGATTCAAATTAGTTGAATCAAGGGACTTATTTTGTCCCTGGACCTTTTATATATAAAGATTGAATCTTTAAAAAGAAATGAGCGTTATGAGTTAAACCTATCCGAGTTCCCTATGACGTCCCTAATAGTGTTTTAACGCGTAAGGATTGAATTTTTGTATGAAATTACCTCAATAGAGGTACTTATTATGTCACTAGACCTTTTTAATGTATAAAGGTTTAATCTTTGAAAGAAAATGAGAGTTTTCAGTTAAACATATTCGAGTTCCCTGCGACGTCTCGAAGAGTGTTTTAAAGAGTAAATATTGAATCTTTGAATGAAATTACCTCAATCAAGGTACCTATTATGTCACTAGACCTTTTTAATGTATAATGATTGAATATTTGTAAAGAACTACGAGTTTTGAGTTAAAGATATTTGAGTTCCCTTTGACGTCACGAATCGTGTTTTAATGAGTAAAGATTGAATCTTTGAACGAAATTATCTCAATCAATGTACCTATTATGTCAGTAGACCTTTTTAATGTATAAAGATGGAATATTTGAAAAAAATGAGAGTATTGAGTTTAACTTATTCGAGTTACCTATGAAGTCGCGAAGAGTGTTTTAATGACCAAAGATTGAATCTTCAACTGAAAATTCCTCAATAAAGGAACCAATTATGTTACTAGATCTTTTTGATGTATAAAGATTGAATCTTTGAAAGAAAACTAGAGTTTTGATTTAAACTTATTCGAGTTCCGTTTGACATCCCGAAGAGTGTTTTAATAAATAAAGATTGAATCTTTGAATGAAATTACCTCGATCAAGGTACCTATTAAGTCAATAGAAATTTTTATTGTATAAAGATTGACTCTTTGAAAAGAAATGAGAGTTTTGAGTTAAAGTTATTCGAGTTCCCTTTGACGTCACGAAGAGTGTTTTAATGAGTAAAGATTGAATCTTTGAATGAAATTACCTCAATCAAGGTACCTATTCTACCACTAGACCTTTCTAATGTATAAATATTGAATCTTTGAAAGAAAATGAGTGTTTTGAGTTTAACTTATTCGAGTTACCTATGAAATCGCGAAGAGTGTTTTAATGACTGAAGATTGAATCTTTGAATGAAAAATATCACAATAAAGGAACCAATTCTGTTACTAGACCTTTTTAATGTATAAAGATTGAATCTTTGAAAGAAAATGAGATTTTTGAGTTCAACTTATTCGAGTTCCCTGTAACGTCCCGAAGAGTGTTTTAATGAGTAAAGATTGAATCATTGAATGAAATTACCTCAATCAAGGTAGCTATTACATCACTAGACCTTTTTAATTTATAAAGATTGATGTTTTGAAAAGAAATGCGTGTTTCGAGTTAAAGTTATTCAAGTTCCCTTTGACGCCACGAAGAGTGTTTTAAAGAGTAAAGATTGAATCTTTGAATGAAATTACCTCAATCAAGGTACCTATTCTGTCACTAAACCTTTTTAATGTATAAAGATTGAATCTTTGAAAGAACATGAGAGTTTTGAGTTCAACTTATTCAAGTTACCTATGAAGTTACGAAGAGTGTTTTAATGACTAAAGATTGAATCTTTGAATGAAAATACCTCAATAAAGGTACTTATTTTGTTAATAGATCTTTTTAATGTAGAAAGATTGTATCTTTGAAAGAAAATGAGAGTTTCGAGTTAAACTTATTCATGTTCCCTGTAACGTCCCAAAGAGTGTTTTAAGGAATAAATATTGAATCTTTGAATGTAATTACCTCAATCAAGGTAGCCATTATGTCACTAGACCTTTTTAATGTACAAAGATTGAATCTTGGAAAGAAAATGAGAGTTTTGAGTTTAACTTATTCGAGTTACCTATGAAGTCTCGAAGAGTGTTTTAATGAATAAAGATTGAATCTTTGAATGAAAATACCCCAATAAAGGTACAATTATGTTACTAGACCTTTTTAATGTCTAAAGATTGAATCTTTGGAATAAAATGATAGTTCTGAGTTTAACTTATTCGATTTACCTATGAAGTCGTGAACAGTGTTTTAATGACTAAATAATGAATCTTTGAATGAAAATACCTTAGTAAAGGTACCTATTATGTTACTAGACCTTTTTAATGTATAAAGACTGAATCTTGGAATGAAAATGACTGTTTTGAGTTAAAGTTTTTCGAGTTCCCTATGGCATCCCGAAGAGTATTTCAATGAGTAAAGATTGAATCTTTGATTGAAATTACTTGAATCAAGGGACTTATTTTGTCCCTGGACCTTTTATATATAAAGATTGAATCTTTAAAAAGAAATGAGCGTTATGAGTTAAACCTATCCGAGTTCCCTATGACGTCCCGAATAGTGTTTTAACGCCTAAGGATTTAATTTTTGTATGAAATTACCTCAATAGAGGTACTTATTATGTCACTAGACCTTTTTAATGTATAAAGGTTTAATCTTTGAAAGAAAATGAGAGTTTTGAGTTAATATATTCGAGTTCCCTGCGACGTCTCGAAGAGTGTTTTAAAGAGTAAATATTGAATCTTTGAATGAAATTACCACAATCAAGGTACCTATTATGTCACTAGACCTTTTTAATGTATAAAGATTGAATATTTGTAAAGAACTACGAGTTTTGAATTAAAGATATTTGAGTTCCTTTTGACGTCACGAATCGTGTTTTAATGAGTAAAGATTGAATCTTTGAACGAAATTATCTCAATCAATGTACCTATTATGTCAGTAGACATTTTTAATGTATAAAGATGGAATCTTTGAAAAAAATGAGAGTATTGAGTTTAACTTATTCGAGTTACCTATGAAGTCGCAATGAGTGTTTTAATGACCAAAGATTGAATCTTCAACTGAAAATTCCTCAATAAAGGAACCTATTATGTTACTAGATCTTTTTGATGTATAAAGATTGAATCTTTGAAAGAAAACTAGAGTTTTGATTTAAACTTATTCGAGTTCCTTTTAACATCCCGAAGAGTGTTTTAATAAATAAAGATTGAATCTTTGAATGAAATTACCTCGATCAAGGTACCTATTAAGTCACTAGAAATTTTTATTGTATAAAGATTGACTCTTTGAAAAGAAATGAGAGTTTTGAGTTAAAATTATTCGAGTTCCCTTTGACGTCACGAAGAGTGTTTTAATGAGTAAAGATTGAATCTTTGAATGAAATTACCTCAATCAAGGTACCTATTCTACCACTAGACCTTTCTAATGTATAAATATTGAATCTTTGAAAGAAATTGAGTGTTTTGAGTTTAACTTATTCGAGTTACCTATGTAATCGCGAAGAGTGTTTTAATGACTGAAGATTGAATCTTTGAATGAAAAATACCATAATAAAGGTACCAATTTTGTTACTAGACCTTTTTAATGTATAAAGATTGAATCTTTGAAAGAAAATGAGATTTTTGAGTTAAACTTATTCGAGTTCCTTGTATCGTCCCGAAGAGTGTTTTAATGAGTAAAGATTGAATCATTGAATGAAATTACCTCAATCAAGGTAGCTATTACATCACTAGACCTTTTTAATTTATAAAGATTGATGTTTTGAAAAGAAATGCGTGTTTCGAGTTAAAGTTTTTCAAGTTCCCTTTGACGCCACGAAGAGTGTTTTAAAGAGTAAAGATTGAATCTTTGAATGAAATTACCTCAATCAAGGTACCTATTCTGTCACTAAACCTTTTTAATGTATAAAGATTGAATATTTGAAAGAACATGAGAGTTTTGAGTTCAACTTATTCAAGTTACCTATGAAGTTGCGAAGAGTGTTTTAATGACTAAAAATTGAATCTTTGAATGAAAATACCTCAATAAAGGTACTTATTTTGTTAGTAGATCTTTTTAATGTATAAAGATTGTATCTTTGAAAGAAAATGAGAGTTTTGAGTTAAACTTATTCGTGTTCCCTGTAACGTCCCAAAGAGTGTTTTAAGGAATAAATATTGAATCTTTGAATGTAATTACCTCAATCAAGGTAGCTATTATGTCACTAGACCTTTTTTAATGTGCAAAGATTGAATCTTGGAAAGAAAATGAGAGTTTTGAGTTTAACTTATTCGAGTTACCTATGAAGTCGCGAAGAGTGTTTTAATGAATAAAGATTGAATCTTTGAATGAAAACACGCCAATAAAGGTACTATTATGTTACTAGACCTTTTTAATGTCTAAAGATTGAATCTTTGGAATAAAATGATAGTTCTGAGTTTAACTTATTCGATTTACCTATGAAGTCGTGAACAGTGTTTTAATGACTAAATAATGAATCTTTGAATGAAAATACCTTAGTAAAGGTACCTATTATGTTAGTAGACCTTTTTAATGTATAAAGATTGAATCTTGGAATGAAAATGACTGTTTTGAGTTAAAGTTTTTCGACTTCCCAATGACATCCCGAAGAGTATTTCAACGAGTAAAGATTGAATCTTTGATTGAAATTAGTTGAATCAAGGGACTTATTTTGTCCCTGGACCTTTTATATATAAAGATTGAATACTTAAAAAGAAATGAGCGTTATGAGTTAAACCTATCCGAGTTCCCTATGATGTCCCGAATAGTGTTTTAACGCGTAAGGATTGAATTTTTGTATGAAATTACCTCAATTAAGGTACTTATTATGTCACTAGACCTTTTTAATGTATAAAGGTTTAATCTTTGAAAGAAAATGAGAGTTTTGAGTTAAACATATTCGAGTTCCCTGCGACGTCTCGAAGAGTGTTTTAAAGAGTAAATATTGAATCTTTGAATGAAATTACCTCAATCAAGGTACCTATTATGTCACTAGACCTTTTTAATGTATAATGATTGAATATTTGTAAAGAACTACAAGTTTTGAGTTAAAGATATTTGAGTTCCCTTTGACGTCACGAATCGTGTTTTAATGAGTAAAGATTGCATCTTTGAACGAAATTATCTCAATCAATGTACCTATTATGTCAGTAGACCTTTTTAATGTATAAAGATGGAATATTTGAAAAAAATGAGAGTATTGAGTTTAACTTATTCGAGTTACCTATGAAATCGCGAAGAGTGTTTTAATGACTGAAGATTGAATCTTTGAATGAAAAATACCATAATAAAGGTACCAATTTTGTTACTAAACCTTTTTGATGTATAAAGATTGAATCTTTAAAAGAAAATGAGATTTTTGAGTTAAACTTATTCGAGTTCCCTGTAACGTCCCGTAGAGTGTTTTAATGAGTAAAGATTGAATCATTGAATGAAATTACCTCAATCAAGGTAGCTATTACATCACTAGACCTTTTTAATTTATAAAGATTGACGTTTTGAACAGAAATGAGTGATCCGAGTTAAAGTTATTCAAGTTCCCTTTGACGCCACGAAGAGTGTTTTAATGAGTAAAGATTGACTCTTTGAAAGAAATTACCTAAATCAAGGTACCTATTCTGTCACTAAACCTTTTTAATGTATAAAGATTGAATCTTTGAAAGAATATGAGAGTTTTGAGTTCAACTTATTCGAGTTACCTATGAAGTTGCGAAGAGTATTTTAATGACTAAAGATTGAATCTTTGAATGAAAATACCTCAATAAAGGTAATTATTTTGTTAGTAGAACTTTTTAATGTCTAAAGATTGTATCTTTGAAAGAAAATGAGAGTTTTGAGTTAAACTTATTCATGTTCCCTGTAACGTCCCAAAGAGTGTTTTAAAGAGTAAATATTGAATCTTTGAATGTAATTACCTCAATCAAGGTAGCTATTATGTCACTAGACCTTTTTAATGTACAAAGATTGAATCATGAAAAGAAAATGAGAGTTTTGAGATTAACTTATTCGAGTTACCTATAAAGTCGGGAAGAGTGTTTTAATGAATAAAAATTGAATCTTTGAATGAAAACACCTCCATAAAGGTACCTATTATGTTACTAGACCTTTTTAATGTCTAAAGATTGAATCTTTGGAGTAAAATGATAGTTCTGAGTTTAACTTATTCGATTTACCTATGAAGTCGTGAACAGTGTTTTAATGACTAAATAATGAATCTTTGAATGAAAATACCTTAGTAAAGGTACCTATTATGTTATTAGACCTTTTTAATGTATAAAGATTGAATCTTGAAAAGAAAATGGCTGTTTTGAGATAAACTTATTCGAGTTCCCTATGATATCCCGAAGAGTATTTCAACGAGTAAAGATTGAATCTTTGATCGAAATTACTTGAATAAAGGGACTTATTTTGTCCCTGGACCTTCTATATATAAAGATTGAATCTTTAAAAAGAAATGAGCGTTATGAGTTAAACATATCCGAGTTCCCTATGACGTCCCGAATAGTGTTTTAACGCGTAAGGATTGAATCTTTCTATGAAATTACCTCAATAGAGGTACTTATTATGTCACTAGACCTTTTTAATGCATAAAGGTTTAATGTTTGAAAGAAAATGAGAGTTTTGAGTTAAACATATTTGAGTTTCCTGCGACGTCTCGAAGAGTGTTTTAAAGAGAAAATATTGAATCTTTGAATGAAATTACCTCAGTCAAGGTACCTATTATGTCAGTAGACCTTTTTAATGTATAAAGATTGAATATTTGTAAAGAACTACGAGTTTTGAGTTAGAGTTATTTGAGTTCCCTTTGACGTCACGAAGCGTGTTTTAATGAGTAAAGATTGAATCTTTGAACGAAATTATCTCAATCAATGTACCTATTATGTCAGTAGACCTTTTTAATGTATAAAGATGGAATCTTTGAAAAAAATGAGAGTATTGAGTTTAACTTATTCGAGTTACCTATGAAGTCGCGAAGAGTGTTTTAATGACCAAAGATTGAATCTTCAAATGAAAATTCCTCAATAAAGGAACCTATTATGTTACTAGATCTTTTTGACGTATAAAGATTGAATCTTTGAAAGAAAATTAGAGTTTTGAGTTAAACTTATTCGAGTTCCTTTTGACATCCCGAAGAGTGTTTTAATGAATAAAGATTGAATCTTTGAATGAAATTACCTCAATCAAGGTACCTACTAAGTCACTAGAAATTTTTATTGTATAAAGATTGAATCTTTGAAAAGAAATGAGAGTTTTGAGTTAAAGTTATTCGAGTTCCCTTTGACGTCAGGAAGATTGTTTTAATGAGTAAAGATTGAATCTTTGAATGAAATTACGTCAATCAAGGTACCTACTCTACCACTAGACCTTTGTAATGTATAAAGATTGAATCTTTTAAAGAAAATGAGTGTTTTGAGTTTAACTTATTCGAGTTACCTGTGAAATGGCGAAGAGTGTTTTAATGACTGAAGATTGAATCTTTGAATGAAAAATACCACAATAAAGGTACCAATTCTGTTACTAGATCTTTTTAATGTATAAAGATTGAATCTTTGAAAGAAAATGAGATTTTTGAGTTAAACTTATTCGAGTTCCCTGTAACGTCCCGAAGAGTGTTTTAATGAGTAAAGATTGAATCATTGAATGAAATCACTAGACCTTTTTAATTTATAAAGATTGTCGTTTTTAAAAGAAATGAGTGTTTCGAGTTAAAGTTATTCAAGCTCCCTTTGACGCCACGAAGAGTATTTTAATGAGTAAAGATTGAATCTTCGAATGAAATTACCTCAATAAAGGTATTTATTTTGTTAGTAGACCTTTTTAATGTATAAAGATTGTATCTATGAAAGAAAATACCTCAATAAAGGTATTTATTTTGTTAGTAGACCTTTTTAATGTATAAAGATTGTATCTTTGAAAGAAAATGAGAGTTTGGAGTTAAACTTATTCATGTTCCCTGTAACGTCCCAAAGAGTGTTTTAAGGAGTAAATATTGAATCTTTGAATGTAATTACCTCAATCAAGGTAGCTATTATGTCACTAGACCTTTTTAATGTACAAAGATTGAATCTTGGAAATAAAATGAGAGTTTTGAGTTTAACTTATTCGAGTTACCTATGAAGTCGCGAAGAGTGTTTTAATGAATAAAGATTGAATCTTTGAATGAAAACACCTCAATAAAGGTACCTATTATGTTACTAGACCTTTTTAATGTCTAAAGATTGAATCTTTGGAATAAAATTATAGTTCTGAGTTTAACTTATTCGATTTACCTATGAAGTCGTGAACAGTGTTTTAATGACTAAATAATGAATCTTTGAACGAAAATACCTTAGTAAAGGTACCTATTATGTTACTAGACCTTTTTAATGCATAAAGATTGAATCTTGGAAAGAAAATTACTATTTTGAGTTAAACTTATTCGAGTTCCCTATGACATCCCGAAGAGTATTTCAACGAGTAAAGATTGAATCTTTGATTGAAATTAGTTGAATCAAGGGACTTATTTTGTCCCTGAACCTTTTATATATAAAGATTGAATCTTTAAAAAGAAATGAGCGTTATGAGTTAAACCTATCCGAGTTCCCTATGACGTCCCGAATAGTGTTTTAATGCGTAAGGATTGAATCTTTGTATGAAATTACCTCAATAGAGGTACTTATTATGTCACTAGACCTTTTTAATGTATAAAGGTTTAATCTTTGAAAGAAAATGAGAGTTTTGAGTTAAACATATTCGAGTTCCCTGCGACGTCTCGAAGAGTGTTTTAAAGAGTAAATATTGAATCTTTGAATGAAATTACCTCAATCAAGGTACCTATTATGTCACTAGACCTTTTTAATGTATAAAGATGGAATATTTATAAAGAACTACGAGTTTTGAGTTAAAGTTATTTGAGTTCCCTTTGACGTCACGAAGCGTGTGTTAATGAGTAAAGATTGAATCTTTGAACGAAATTATCTCAATCAATGTACCTATTATGTCAGTAGACCTTTTTAATATATAAAGACGGAATCTTTGAAAAAAATGAGAGTATTGAGTTTAACTTATTCGAGTTACCTATGAAGTCGCGAAGAGTGTTTTAATGACCAAAGATTGAATCTTCAACTGAAAATTTCTCAATAAAGGAACCTATTATGTTACTAGAACTTTTTGATGTATAAAGATTGAATCTTTGAAAGAAAACTAGAGTTTTGAGTTAAACTTATTCGAGTTCCTTTTGACATCCCGAAGAGTGTTTTAATGAATAAAGATTGAATCTTTGAATGAAATTACCTCGATCAAGGTACCTATTAAGTCACTAGAAATTTTTATTGTATTAAGATTGAATCTTTGAATAGAAATTAGAGTTTTGAGTTAAAGTTATTCGAGTTCCCATTGACGTCACGAAGTGTATTTTAATGAGTCAAGATTGAATCTTTCAATGAAATTACCTCAATCAAGGTACCTATTCTACCACTAGAACTTTGAAAGAAAATGAGTGTTTTGAGTTTAACTTATTCGAGTAACCTATGAAATCGTGAAGAGGTTTTTAATGACTGAAGATTGAATCTTTGAATGAAAAATTCCACAATAAAGGTACCAATTCTGTTACTAGACCTTTTCAATGTATGAAGATTGAATCTTTGATAGAAAATGAGATTTTTAAGTTAAACTTATTCGAGTTTCCTGTAACGTCCCGAAGAGTGTTTTAATGAGTAAAGATTGAATCATTGAATGAAATTACCTCAATCAAGGTAGCTATTACATCACTAGACCTTTTTCATTTATAAAGATTGATGTTTTGAAAAGAAATGAGTGTTTCGAGTTAATGTTATTCAAGTTCCCTTTGACGCCACAAAGAGTGTTTTAATGAGTAAAGATTGAATCTTTGAATAAAATTACCTCAATCAAGATACCTATTTTGTCACTAAACCTTTTTCAGGTATAAAGATTGAATCTTTGAAAGAACATGAGAGTTTTGAGTTCAACTTATTCGAGTTACCTATGAAGTTGCGAAGAGTGTTTTAATGACTAAAGATTGTATCTTTGAATGAAAATACCTCAATAAAGGTACTTATTTTGTTAGTAGACCTTTTTAATGTATAAAGATTGTATCTTTGAAAGAAAATGAGAGTTTTGAGTTAAACTTATTCATGTTCCCTGTAACGTCCCAAAGAGTGTTTTAACGAGTAAATATTGAATCTTTGAATGTAATTACCTCAATCAAGGTAGCTATGATGTCACTAGACCTTTTTAATGCACAAAGATTGAATCTTGGAAAGAAAATGAGAGTTTTGAGTTTAACTTATTCGAGTTACCTATGAAGTCGCGAAGAGTGTTTTAATGAATAAAGATTGAATCTTTGAATGAAAATACCTCAATAAAGGTGCCTATTATGTTACTAGACCTTTTTAATGTCTAAAGATTGAATCTTTGGAATAAAATGATAGTTCTGAGTTTAACTTATTTGATTTACCTATGAAGTCGTGAACAGTGTTTTAATGACTAAATAACGAATCTTTGAATGAAAATACCTTAGCAAAGGTTCCTATTATGTTACTAGACCTTTTTAACGTATAAAGATTGAATCTTGGAAAGAAAATAACCGTTTTGAGTTAAACTTATTCGAGTTCCCTACGACATCCCGAAGAGTATTTCAACGAGTAAAGATTGAATCTTTGATTGAAATTACTTGAATCAAGGGACTTATTTTGTACCTGGACCTTTTTATATATAAAGATTGAATCTTTAAAAAGAAATGAGCGTTATGAGTTAAACCTATCCGAGTTCCCTATGACGTCCCGAATAATGTTTTAACGCGTAAGGATTGAATCTTTGTATGAAATTACCACAATAGAGGTACTTATTATGTCACTAGACCTTTTTAATGTATAAAGGTTTTATCTTTGAAAGAAAATGAGAGTTTTGAGTTAAACATATTCGAGTTCCCTGGGACGTCTCGAAGAGTGTTTTAAAGAGTAAATATTGAATCTTTGAATGAAATTACCTCAATCAAGGTACCTATTATGTCACAAGACCTTTTTAATGTATAAAGATGGGATATTTGTAAAGAACTACGAGTTATGAGTTAAAGTTATTTGAGTTCCCTTTGACATCACGAAGCGTGTTTTAATGAGTAAAGATTGAATCTTTGAACGAAATTATCTCAATCAATGTACCTATTATGTCAGTAGACCTTTTTAATGTATAAAGAAGTTTAACTTATTCGAGTTACCTATGAAGTCGCGAAGAGTATTTTAATGACTAAAGATTAAATCCTCAAATGAAAATTCCTCAATAAAGGAACCTATTATGTTACTAGATCTTTTTGACGTATAAAGATTGAATCTTTAAAAGAAAATTAGAGTTTTCAGTTTAACTTATTCGAGTTCCTTTTGACATCCCGAAGAGTGTTTTAATGAATAAAGAATGAATCTTTGAATGAAATTACCTCAATCAAGTTACCTATTTAGTCACTAGAAATTTTTATTGTATAAAAATTGAATCTTTGAAAAGAAATGAGAGTTTTGAGTTAAAGTTATTCGAGTTCCCTTTGACGTCACGAAGAGTGTTTTAATGAGTAAAGATTGAATCTTTGAATGAAATTACCTCAATCAAGGTACCTATTCTACCACTAGACCTTTGTAATGTATAAAGATTGAATCTTTGAAAGAAAATGAGTGTTTTGAGTTTAACTTATTCGAGTTACCTATGAAATCGCGAAGAGTGTTTTAATGACTGAAGATTGAATCTTTGAATGAAAAATACCACAAAAAAGGTACCAATTCTGTTACTAGACCTTTTTAATGTATGAAGATTGAATCTTTGAAAGAAAATGAGAGTTTCGAGTTAAAGTTATTCAAGTTCCCTTTGACGTCACGAAGAGTGTTTTAATGAGTAAAGATTGAATCTTTGAATAAAATTACCTCAATCAAGATACCTATTCTGTCACTAAACCTTTTTAATATATAAAGATTGAATCTTTGAAAGAACATGAGAGTTTTGAGTTCAACTTATTCGAGTTACCTATGAAGTTGCGAAGAGTGTTTTAATGACTAAAGATTGTATCTTTGAATGAAAATACCTCAATAAAGGTACTTATTTTGTTAGTAAACCTTTTTAATGTATAAAGATTGTATCTTTGAAAGAAAATGAGAGTTTTGAGTTAAACTTATTCATGTTCCCTGTAACGTCCCAAAGAGTGTTTTAACGAGTAAATATTGAATCTTTGAATGTAATTACCTCAATCAAGGTAGCTATGATGTCACTAGACCTTTTTAATGCACAAAGATTGAATCTTGGAAAGAAAATGAGAGTTTTGAGTTTAACTTATTCGAGTTACCTATGAAGTCGCGAAGAGTGTTTTAATGAATAAAGATTGAATGTTTGAACGAAAACACCTCAATAAAGGTACCTATTATGTTACTAGACCTTTTTAATGTCTAGAGATTGAATCTTTGGAATAAAATGATAGTTCTGAGTTTAACTTATTCGATTTACCTATGAAGTCGTGAACAGTGTTTTAATGACTAAATAATGAATCTTTGAATGAAAATACCTTAGTAAAGGTCCCTATTATGTTACTAGACCTTTTTAGTGTATAAAGATTGAATCTTGGAAAGAAAATGACTGTTTTGAGTTAAACTTATTCGAGTTCCCTATGACATCCCGAAGAGTATTTCAATGAGTAAAGATTGAATCTTTGATTGAAATTACCTGAATCAAGGGACTTATTTTTTCCTTGGACCTTTTATAATATAAGGATTGAATCTTTAAAAAGAAATGAGCGTTATGAGTTAAACCTATCCAAGTTCCCTATGACGTCCCGAATAATGTTTTAACGAGTAATCATTGAGTCCTTGTATGAAATTACCTCAATAGGGGTACTTATTATGCCACTAGACCTTTTTAATGTATAAAGGTTTAATATTTGAAAGAAAATGAGAGTTTTGAGTTAAACATATTCGAGTTCCCTGCGACGTCTCGAAGAGTGTTTTAAAGAATAAATATTGAATCTTTGAATAAAATTACCTCAATCAAGGTACCTATTATGTCACTAGACCTTTTTAATGTATAAAGATTGAATATTTGTAAAGAACTACGAGTTTTGAGTTAAAGTTATTTGTGTTCCCTTTGACGTCACGAAACGTGCTTTATTGAGTAAAGATTGAATCTTTGAACGAAATTATCTCAATCAATGTACCAATTATGTCAGTAGACCTTTTTAATGTATAAAGATGGAATCTCTGAAAAAAATGAGAGTATTGAGTTTAACTTAATTGAGTTACCTATGAAGTCGCGAAGAGTGTTTTAATGACTAAAGATTGAATCTTCAAATGAAAATTGCTCAATAAAGGAACCTATTATATTACTAGATCTTTTTGACATATAAAGATTGAATCTTTGAAAGAAAATTAGAGTTTTGAGTTAAACTTATTCGAGTTACTTTTGACATCCCGAAGAGTGTTTTAATGAATAAAGATTGAATCTTTGAATGAAATTACGTCAATCAAGGTACCTATTATGTCACTAGAAATTTTTATTATATAAAGATTGAATCTTTGAAAAGAAATGAGAGTTTTGAGTTAAAGTTATTCGAGTTCCCTTTGACGTCACGAAGAGTGTTTTAATGAGTAAAGATTGAATCTTTGAATGAAATTACCTCAATCAATGCACCTATTCTACCACTACACCTTTGTAATGTATAAAGATTGAATCTTTGAAAGAAAATGAGTGTTTTGAGTTTAACTTATTCGAGTTACCTATGAAATCGCGAAGAGTGTTTTAATGGCTGAAGATTGAATCTTTGAATGATAAATACCACAAAAAAGGTACCAATTCTGTTACTAGACCTTTTTAATGTATAAAGATTGAATCGTTGAAAGAAAATGAGATTTTTTAGTTAAACTTATTCGAGTTCCCTGTAACGTCCCGAAGAGTGTTTTAATGTGTAAAGATTGAATCATTGAATGAAATTACCTCAATCATGGTAGCTAATACATCACTAGACCTTTTTAATTTATAAAGATTGACGTTTTGAAAAGAAATGAGTGTTTCGAGTTAAAGTTATTCAAGTTCCCTTTGACGTCACGAAGAGTGTTTTAATGAGTAAAGATTGAATCTTTGAATGAAATTACCTCAATCAAGGTACCTATTCTGTCACTAAACCTTTTTAATTTATAAAGATTGAATCTTTGAAAGAACATGAGAGTTTTGAGTTCAACTTATTCGAGTTACCTATGAAGTGGCGAAGAGTGTTTTAATGACTAAAGATTGAATCCTTGAATGAAAATACCTCAATAAAGGTACTTATTTTGTTAGTAGACCTTTTTAATGTATAAAGATTGTATCTTTGAAAGAAAATAAGAGTTTTGAGTTAAACTTATTCATGTTCCTTGTAACGTCCCAAAGAGTGTTTTAACGAGTAAATATTGAATCTTTGAATGTAATTACCTCAATCAAGGTAGCTATTATGTCACTAGACCTTTTTAATGCACAAAGATTGAATCTTAGAAAGAAAATGAGAGTTTTGAGTTTAACTTATTCGAGTTCCCTATGTCACGAAGAATGTTTTAATGAATAAAGATTGAATCTTTGAATGAAAACACCTCAATAAAGGTACCTATTATGTTACTAGACCTCTTTAATGTCTAAAGATTGAATCTTTGGAATAAAATGATATTTCTGAGTTTAACTTATTCGATTTACCTATGAAGTCGTGAACAGTGTTTTAATGACTAAATAATGAATATTTGAATGAAAATACCTTAGTAAAGGTACCTATTATGTTACTAGACCTTTTTAATGTATAAAGATTGAATCTTGGAAAGAAAATGACTGTTTTGAGTTAAACTTATTCGAGTTCCCTATGACATCCCGAAGAGTATTTCAATGAGAAAAGATTGAATCTTTGATTGAAATTACTTGAATCAAGGGACTTATTTTGTCCCTGGACCTTTTATATATAAAGATTGAATCTTTAAAAAGAAATGAGCGTTCCGAGTTAAACCTATCCGAGTTCCCTATGACGTCCCGAATAGTGTTTTAACGCGTAAGGATTGAATCTTTGTATGAAACTACATCAATAGGGGTACTTATTATGTCACTAGACCTTTTTAATGTTTAAAGGTTTAATCTTTGAAAGAAAATGAGAGTTTTGAGTTAAACATATTCGAGTTCCCTGCGACGTCTCGAAGAGTGTTTTAAAGAGTAAATATTGAATCTTTGAATGAAATTACCTCAATCCAGGTACCTATTATGTCACTAGACCTTTTTACTGTATAAAGATTGAATATTTGTAAAGAACTACGAGTTTTGAGTTAAAGTTATTTGAGTACCCTTTGACGTCACGAAGCGTGTTTTAATGAGTAAAGATTGAATCTTTGAACGAAATTACCTCAATCAATGTTCCTATTATGTTAGCAGACCAGTTTAATGTATAAAGACGGAATCTCTGAAAAAATTGAGAGTATTGAGTTTAACTTATTCGAGTTACCTATGAAGTCGCGAAGAGTGTTTTAATTACTAAAGATTGAATCTTCATATGAAAATTCCTCAATAAAGGAACCTATTATGTTACTAGATCTTTTTGACGTATACAGATTGAATCTTTGAAAGAAAATTAGAGTTTTGAGTTAAACTTACTCGAGTTCCTTTTGACATCCCGAAGAGTGTTTTAATGAATAAAGATTGAATCTTTGAATGAAATTACCTCAATCAAGATACCTATTAAGTCACTATAAATTTTTTTTGTATAAAGATTGAATCTTTGAAAAGAAATGAGAGTTTTAAGAAATGAGAATTTTTGACGTATACAGATTGAATCTTTGAAAAGAAATGAGAGTGTTAAAATGAGAGTTTTTTGTATAAAGATTGAATCTTTGAATGAAATTACCTCAATCAAGGTACCTATTCTACCACTAGACCTTTGTAATTTATAAAGATTGAATCTTTCAAAGAAAATGAGTGTTTTCAGTTTAACTTATTCGAGTTATCTATAAAATCGCGAAGAGTGTTTTAATGACTGAAGATTGAATCTTTGAATGAAAAATACCACAATAAAGGTACCAATTCTGTTACTAGACCTTTTTAATGTATAAAGATTGAATCTTTGAAAGAAAATGAGATTTTTGAGTTAAACTTATTTGAGTTCCCTGTAACATCCCGAAGAGTGTTTTAAAGTGTAAAGATTGAATCATTGAATGAAATTACCTAAATCAGGGTTGCTATTACATCACTAGACCTTTTTAATTTATAAGGATTGACGTTTTGAAAAGAAATGAGTGTTTTGAGTTAAAGTTATTCAAGTTCCCTTTGACGTCACGAAGAGTGTTTTAATGAGTAAAGTTTGAATCTTTGAATGAAATTACCTCAATCATGGTACCTATTCTATCACTAAACCTTTTTAATGTATAAAGATTGAATCTTTGAAAGAACATGAGAGTTTTGAGTTCAACTTATTCGAGTAACCTACGAAGTTGCGAAGTGTGTTTTAATGACTAAAGATTGAATCTTTGAATGAAAATACCTCAATAAAGCTACTTATTTTGTTAGTAGACCTTTTTAATGTATAAAGATTGTACCTTTGAAAGAAAATTAGAGTTTTGAGTTAAACTTATTCATGTTCCCTGTAACATCCCAAAGAGTGTTTTAACGAGTAAATATTGAATCTTTGAATGTAATTACCTCAATCAAGGTAGCTATTATGTCACTAGACCTTTTTAATGCACAAAGATTGAATCTTGGAAAGAAAATGAGAGTTTAACTTATTCGAGTTACCTATGAAGTCCGGAAGAGTGTTTTAATGAATAAATATTGAATCTTTGAATGAAAACACCTCAATAAAGGTACCTATTATGTTACTAGACCTTTTTAATGTCTAAAGATTGAATCTTTGGAATAAAATGATAGTTCTGAGTTTAACTTATTCGATTTACCTATGAAGTCGTGAACAGTATTTTAATGACTAAATAATGAATCTTTGAATGAAAATACCTTAGTCAAGGTACCTATTATGTTACTAGACCTTTTTAATGTATAAAGATTGAATCTTGGAAAGAAAATGACTGTTTTGAGTTAAACTTATTCGAGTTCCCTATGACATCCCGAAGAGTATTTCAATGAGTAAAGATTGAATCTTTGATTGACATTACTTGAATCAAGGGACTTATTTTGTCCCTGGACCTTTTATATATAAAGATTGAATCTTTAAAAAGAAATGAGCGTTACGAGTTAAACCTATCCGAGTTCCCTACGACGTCCCGAATAGTGTTTTAACGCGTAAGGATTCAATCTTTGTATGAAATTACCTCAATAGGGGTAGTTATTATGTCACTAGACCTTTTTAATGTATAAAGGTTTAATCTTTGAAAGAAAATGAGAGTTTTGAGTTAAACATATTCGAGTTCCCTGCGACGTCTCGAAGAGTGTTTTATAGAGTAAATATTGAATCTTTGAATAAAATTACCTCAATCAAGGTACCTATTATGTCACTAGACCTTTTTAATGTATAAAGATTGAATATTTGTAAAGAATTACGAGTTTTGAGTTAAAGTTATTTGAGTTCCCTTTGACGTCACGAAGCGTGTTTTAATGAGTAAAGATTGAATTTTTGAACGAAATTATCTCAATCAATGTACCTATTATGTCAGTAGACCTTTTTAATGTATAAAGATGGAATCTCTGAAAAAATTGAGAGTATTGAGTTTAACTTATTCGAGTTACCTATGAAGTCGCGAAGAGTATTTTAATGACTAAAGATTGAATCTTCAAATGAAAATTCCTCAATGAAGGAACCTATTATGTTAGAAGATCTTTTTGACGTATAAAGATTGAATCTTTGAAAGAAAATTAGAGTTTTGAGTTAAACTTATTCGAATTCCTTTTGACATCCCGAAGAGTGTTTTAATGAATAAAGATTGAATCTTTGAATGAAATTACCTCAATCAAGGTACCTATTCTACCACTAGACCTTTGTAATGTATAAAGATTGAATCTTTGAAAGAAAATGAGTGTTTTGAGTTTGACTTATTCGAGTTACCTATGAAATCGCGAATGGTGTTTTAAGGACTGAAGATTGAATGTTTGAATGAAAAATACCACAATAAAGGTACCAATTCTGTTACTAGAACTTTTTAATGTATAAAGATTGAATCTTTGAAAGAAAATGAGATTTTTGAGTTAAACTTATTCGAGTTCCCTGTAACGTCCCGAAGAGTGTTTTAATGTGTAAAGATTGAATCATTGAATGAAATTACCTCAATCAAGGTAGCTATTACATCACTAGACCTTTTTAATTTATAAAGATTGACGTTTTGAAAAGAAATGAGTGTTTCTAGTTAAAGTTATTCAAGTTCCCTTTGACGTCACGAAGAGTGTTTTAATGAGTAAAGATTGAATATTTGACTGAAATTACCTCAATCAAGGTACCTATTCTGTCACTAAACCTTTTTAATAAATAAAGATTGAATCTTTGAAAGAACATGAGAGTTTTGAGTTCAACTTATTCGAGTTACCTATAAAGTTGCGAAGAGTGTTTTAATGACCAAAGATTGAATATTTGAATGAAAATACCTCAATAAAGGTACTTATTTTGTTAGTAGACCTTTTTAATGTATAAAGATTGTATCTTTGAAAGAAAATGAGAGTTTTGAGTTAAACTTATTCATGTTCCCTGTAACGTCCCAAAGAGTGATTTAACGTGTAAATATTGAATCTTTGAATGTAATTACCTCAATCAAGGTAGCTATTATGTCACTAGACCTTTTTAATGCGCAAAGATTGAATCTTGGAAAGAAAATGAGAGTTTTGAGTTTAACTTATTCGAGTTACCTATGAAGTCGCGAAGAGTGTTTTAATGAATAAAGATTGAATCTTTGAATGAAAACACCTCAATAAAGGTACCTATTATGTTACTAGACCTTTTTAATGTCTAAAGATTGAATCTTTGGAATAAAATGATAGTTCTGAGTTTAACTTATTCGATTTACCTATGAAGTCGTGAACAGTGTTTTAATGACTAAATAATGAATTTTTGAATAAAAATACCTTAGTCAAGGTACCTATTATGTTACTAGACCTTTTTAATGTATAAAGATTGAATCTTGGAAAGAAAATGACTGTTTTGAGTTAAACTTATTCGAGTTCCCTATGACATCCCAAAGAGTATTTCAATGAGTAAAGAATGAATCTTTGATTGAAATTACTTGAATCAAGGGACTTGTTTTGTCCCTGGACCTTTTATATATAAAGATTGAATCTTTAAAAAGAAATGAGCGTTACGAGTTAAACCTATCCGAGTTCCCTATGACGTCCCGAATAGTGTTTTAACGCGTAAGGATTGAATTTTTGTATGAAATTACCTCAATGGGGGTACTTATGATGTCACTAGACTTTTTTAATGTATAAAGGTTTAATCTTTGAAAGAAAATGAGAGTTTTGAGTTAAACATATTCGAGTTCCCTGCGACGTCTCGAAGAGTGTTTTAAAGAGTAAATATTGAATCTTTGAATGAAATTACCTCAGTCAAGGTACCTATTATGTCACTAGACCTTCTTAATGTATAAAGATTGAATATTTGTAAAGAATTACGAGTTTTGAGTTAAAGTTATTTGAGTTACCTTTGATGTCACGAAGCGTGTTTTAATGAGTAAAGATTGAATCTTTGAACGAAATTATCTCATTCAATGTACCTATTATGTCAGTAGACCATTTTAATGTATAAAGATGGAATCTCTTAAAAAATTTAGAGTATTGAGTTTAACTTATTCGAGTTACCTATGAAGTCGCGAAGAGTGTTTTAATGACTAAAGATTGAATCTTCAAATGAAAATTCCTCAATAAAGGAACCTATTATGTTACTAGATCTTTTTGACGTATAAAGATTGAATCTTTGAAAGAAAATTAGAGTTTTGAGTTAAACTTATTCGAGTTCCTTTTGACATCCCAAAGAGTGTTTTAATGAATAAAGATTGAATCTTTGAATGAAATTACCCCAATCAAGGTACCTATTAAGTCACTAGAAATTTTATTTGCATAAAGATTGAATATTTGAAAAGAAATTAGAGTTTTGAATTAAAGTTATTCGAGTTCCCTTTGACGTCACGAAGAGTGTTTTAATGAGTAAATATTGAATCTTTGAATGAAATTACCTCAATCAAGGTACCTATTCTACCACTAGACCTTTGTAATGTATAAAGATTGAATCTTTGAAAGAAAATGAGTGTTTTAAGTTTAACTTATTCGAGTTACCTATGAAATCGCGAAGAGTGTTTTAATGACTGAAGATTGAATCTTTGAATGAAAAATACCACAATAAAGGTACCAATTCTGTTACTAGACCTTTTTAATGTATAAAGATTGAATCTTTGAAAGAAAATGAGATTTTTGAGTTAAACTTATTCGAGTTCCCTGTAACGTCCCGAAGAGTGTTTTAATGCGTAAAGATTGAATCATTGAATGAAATTACCTCAATCAAGGTAGCCATTACATCACTAGACCTTTTTAATTTATAAAGATTGACGTTTTGAAAAGAAATGAGTGTTTTGAGTTAAAGTTATTCAAGTTCCCTTTGACGTCACGAAGAGTGTTTTAATGAGTAAAGATTGAATCTTTGAATGAAATTACCTCAATCAAGGTACCTATTCTGTCACTAAACCTTTTTAATGTATAAAGATTGAATCTATGAAAGAACATGAGAGTTTTGAGTTCAACTTATTCGAGTTACCTATGAATTTGCGAAGAGTGTTTTAATGACTAAAGATTGAATCCTTGAATGAAAATACCTCAATAAAAGTACTTATTTTGTTAGTATACCTTTTTAATGTATAAAGATTGTATCTTTGAAAGAAAATGAGAGTTTTGAGTTAAACTTATTCATGTTCCCTGTTACGTCCCAAAGAGTGTTTTAACGAGTAAATATTGAATCTTTGAATGTAATTACCTCAATCAAGGTAGCTATTATGTCACTAGACCTTTTTAATGCACAAAGATTGAATCTTGGAAAGAAAATGAGAGTTTTGAGTTTAACTTATTCGAGTCACCTATGAAGTCGCGAAGAGTGTTTTAATGAATAAAGATTGAATCTTAGAATGAAAACACCTCAATAAAGGTACCTATTATGTTACTAGACTTTTTTAATGTCTAAAGATTGAATCTTTGGAATAAAATGATAGTTCTGAGTTTAACTTATTCGATTTACCTATGAAGTCGTGAATAGTGTTTTAATGACTAAATAATGAATCTTTGAATGAAAATACCTTAGTCAAGGTACCTATTATGTTACTAGATCTTTTTAATGTATAAAGATTTAATCTTGGAAAGAAAATGACTCTTTTGAGTTAAACTAATTCGAGTTCCCTATGACATCCCAAAGAGTATTTCAATGAGTAAAGATTGAATCTTTGATTGAAATTACTTGAATCAAGGGACTTATTTTGTCCCTGACCTTTTATATATAAAGATTGAATCTTTAAAAAGAAATGAGAGTTATGAGCTAAACCTATCCGAGTTCCCTATGACATCCCGAATAGTGTTTTAACGCGTAAGGATTGAATCTTTGTTTGAAATTACCTCAATAGGGGTACTTATTATGTCACTAGACCTTTTTAATGTATAAAGGTTTAATCTTTCAAAGAAAATGAGAGTTTTGAGTTAAACATATTCGAGTTCCCTGCGACGTCTCGAAGAGTGTTTTAAAGAGTAAATATTGAATCTTTGAATGAAATTACCTCAATCAAGGTACCTATTATGTCACTAGACCTTCTTAATGTATAAAGATTGAATATTTGTAAAGAACTACGAGTTTTGAGTTAAAGTTATTTGAGTTCCCTTTGACGTCACGAAGCGTGTTTTAATGAGTAAAGATTGAATCTTTGAATGAATTTATGTCGTTCAATGTACCTATTATGTCAGTAGACCTTTTTAATGTATAAAGATGGAATCTCTGAAAAAATAGAGAGTATTGAGTTTAACTTATTCGAGTTACCTATGAATTCTCGAAGAGTGTTTTAGTGACTAAAGATTGAATCTTCAAATGAAAATTCCTCAATAAAGGAACCTATTATGTTACTAGATCTTTTTGACGTATAAAGATTGAATCTTTGAAAGAAAATTAGAGTTTTGAGTTAAACTTATTTGAGTTCCTTTTGACATCCCGAAGAGTGTTTTAATGAATAAAGATTAAATCTTTGAATGAAATTACCTCAATCAAGGTACCTATTAAGTCACTAGAAATTTTTGTTGTATAAAGATTGAATCTTTGAAAAGAAATGAGAGTTTTGAATTAAAGTTATTCGAGCTCCCTTTGACGTCAGGAAGAGTGTTTTAATGAGTAAAGATTGAATCTTTGAATGGAATTACCTCAATCAAGGTACCTATTCTACCACTAGGAAGAGTGTTTTAATGACTGAAGATGGAATCTTTGAATGAAAAATACCACAATAAAGGTACCAATTCTGTTACTAGGCCTTTTTGATGTATAAAGAATGAATCTTTGAAAGAAAATGAGATTTTGGAGTTAAACTTATTCGAGTTCCCTGTAACGTCCCGAAGAGTGTTTTAATGTGTAAAGATTGAATCATTGAATGAAATTACCTCAATCAATGTACCTATTATGTCAGTAGACCTTTTTAATGTATAAAGATGGAATCTCTGAAAAAAATGAGAGTATTGAGTTTAACTTATTCGAGTTCCCAGTAACGTCCCGAAGAGTGTTTTAATGTGTAAAGATTGAATCATTGAATGAAATTACCTCAATCAAAGTAGCTATTACATCTCTAGACCTTTTTAATTTATAAAGATTGACGTTTTGAAAAGAAATGAGTGTTTCGAGTTAAAGTTATTCAAGTTCCCTTTGACGTCACGAAGAGTGTTTTAATGAGTAAAGATTGAATCTTTGAATGAAATTACCTCAATCAAGGTACCTATTCTGTCACTAAACCTTTTTAATGTATAAAGATTGAATCTTTGAAAGAACATGAGAGTTTTGAGTTCAACTTATTCGAGTTACCTATGAAGTTGCGAAGAGTGTTTTAATGACTAAAGATTGAATCTTTGAATGAAAATACCTCAATAAAGGTACTTATTTCGTTAGTAGACCTTTTTAATGTATAAAGATTGTATCTTTCAAAGAAAATGAGAGTTTTGAGTTAAACTTATTCATGTTCCCTATAACGTCCCCAAGAGTGTTTTAATGAGTAAAGATTGAATATTTGAATGAAATTACCTCAATCAAGGTACCTATTCTGTCACTAAACCTTTTTAATGTATAAAGATTGAATCTTGGAAAGAAAATGAGAGTTTTGAGTTTAACTTATTTGAGTTACCTATGAAGTCGCGAAGAGTGTTTAAATGAATAAAGATTGAATCTTTGAATGAAAACATCTCAATAAAGGTACCTATTTTGTTACTAGACCTTTTTATTGTCTAAAGATTGAATCTTTGGAATAAAATGATAGTTCTGAGTTTAACTTATTCGATTTACCTATGAAGTCATGAACAGTATTTTAATGACTAAATAATGAATCTTTGAATGAAAATACCTTAGTAAAGGTACCTTTTATGTTACAAGACCTTTTTAATGTATAAAGATTGAATCTTGGAAAAGAAATGACTGTTTTGAGTTAAACTTATTCGAGTTCCCTATGACATCCCGAAGAGTTTTTCAATGAGTAAAGATTGAATCTTTGATTGACATTACTTGAATCTTTAAAAAGAAATGAGCGTTACAAGTTAAACCTATCCGAGTTCCCTATGACGTCCCGAATAGTGTTTTAAAGCGTAAGGATTGAATCTTTGTATGAAATTACCTCAATAGGGATACTTATTATGTCACTAGACCTTTTTAATGTATAAAGGTTTAATCTTTGAAAGAAAATGAGAGTTTTGAGTTAAACATATTCGAGTTCCCTGCGACGTCTCGAAGAGTGTTTTATAGTGTAAATATTGAATCTTAGACTAAAATTACCTCAATCAAGGTACCTATTATGTCACTAGACCTTTTTAATGTATAAAGATTGAATATTTGTAAAGAACTACGAGTTTTGAGTTAAAGTTATTTGAGTTCCCTTTGACGTCACGAAGCGTGTTTTAATGAGTAAAGATTGAATCTTTGAATGAAATTATCTCAATCAATGTACCTAATATGTCAGTAGACCTTTTTACTGTATAAAGATGGAATCTCTGAAAAAAATGAGAGTATTGAGTTTAACATATTCGAGTTACCTATGAAGTCGCGAAGAGTGTTTTAATGACTAAAGATTGAATCTTAAAATGAAAATTCCTCAAAAAAGGAACCTATTATGTTACTAGATCTTTTTGACGTATAAAGATTGAATCTTTGAAAGAAAATTAGAGTTTTGAGTTAAACTTATTCGAGTTCCTTTTGACATCCCGAAGAGTGTTTTAATGAATAAAGATTGAATCTTTGACAGAAATTACCTCAATCAATGTACCTATTAAGTCACAAGAAATTTTTATTGTATAAAGATTGAATCTTTGAAAAGAAATGAGAGTTTTGAGTTAAAGTTATTCGAGTTCCTTTTGACATCACGAAGAGTGTTTTAACGAGTAATGATTGAATCTTTGATTGAAATTACCTCAATCAATGTACCAATTCTACCACTAGACCTTTGTAATGTATAAAGATTGAATCTTTGAAAGAAAATGAGTGTTTTGAGTTTAACTTATTCGAGTTACCTATGAAATCGCGAAGAGTGTTTTAATGACTGAAGATGGAATCTTTGAATGAAAAATACCACAATAAAGGTACCAATTCTGTTACTAGGCCTTTTTAATGTATAAAGATTGAATCTTTGAAAGAAAATGAGATTTTGGAGTTAAACTTATTCGAGTTCCCTGTAACGTCCCGAAGAGTGTTTTAATGTGTAAAAATTGAATCACTGAATGAAATTACCTCAATCAAGGTACCTATTATGTCAGTAGACCTTTTTAATGTATAAAGATGGAATCTCTGAAAAAAATGAGAGTATTGAGTTTAACTTATTCGAGTTACCTATGAAGTCGCGAAGAGTGTTTTAATGACTAAAGATTGAATCTTCAAATGAAAATTCCTCAATAAAGGAACCTATTATGTTACTAGATCTTTTTGACGTATAAAGATTGAATCTTTGAAAGAAAATTAGAGTTTCGAGTTAAACTTATTCGAGTTCCTTTTGACATCCCGAAGAGTGTTTTAATGAATAAAGATTGAATCTTTGAATGAAATTACCTCAATTAAGGTACCTATTAAATCACTAGAAATTTTTATTGTATAAAGATTGAATCTTTGAAAAGAAATGAGAGTTTTGAGTTAAAGTTATTCGAGTTCCCTTTGACATCACGAAGAGTGTTTTAATGAGTAAAGATTGAATCTTTGAATGAAGTTACCTCAATCAAAGTACCTATTCTATCACTAGACCTTTGTAATGTATAAAGATTGAATCTGTGAAAGAAAATGAGTGTTTTGAGTTTAACTTATTCGAGTTACCTATGAAAACACGAAGAGTGTTTTAATGACTGAAGATTGAATCTTTGAATGAAAAATACCACAATAAAGGTACCAATTCTGTTACTAGACCTTTTTATTGTATAAAGATTGAATCTTTGAAAGAAAATGAGATTTTTGAGTAAAACTTATTCGAGTTCCCTGTAACGTCCCGAAGAGTGTTTTAATGTGTAAAGATTGAATCATTGAATGAAATTACCTCAATTAAGGTAGCTATTACATCACTAGACCTTTTTAATTTACAAAGATTGACGTTTTGAAAAGACATGAGTGTTTCGAGTTAAAGTTGTTCAAGTTCCCTTTGACGTCACAAAGAGTGTTTTAATGAGTAAAGATTGAATCTTCGAATGAAATTACCTCAATCAAGGTACCTATTCTGTCAGTAAACCTTTTTAGTGTATAAAGATTGAATCTTTGAAAGAACATGAGAGTTTTGAGTTCAACTTATTCGAGTTACCTATGAAGTTGCGAAGAGTGTTTTGATGACTAAAGATTGAATCTTTGAATGAAAATACCTCAATAAAGGTACTTATTTGGTTAGTAGACCTTTTTAATGTATAAAGATTGTATCTCTGAAAGAAAATGAGAGTTTTGAGTTAAACTTATTCGTGTTCCCTATAACGTCCCAAAGAGTGTTTTAACGAGTAAATATTGAATCTTTGAATGTAATTACCTCAATCAATGTAGCTATTATGTCACTAGACCTTTTTAATGCACAAAGATTGAATCTTAGAAAGAAAATGAGAGTTTTGAGTTTAACTTATTCGAGTTACCTATGAAGTTGCGAAGAGTTTTTTAATGAATAAAGATTGAATCTTTGAATGAAAACACCTCAATAAAGGTGCCTATTATGTTACTAGACCTTTTTAATGTCTAAAGATTGAATCTTTGGAATAAAATGATAGTTCTGAGTTTAACTTATTCGATTTACCTATGAAGTCGTGAACAGTGTTTTAATGACTAAATAATGAATCTTTGAATGAAAATACCTTAGTAAAGGTACCTATTATGTTACTAGACCTTTTTAATGTATAAAGATTGAATCTTGGAAAGAAAATGACTGTTTTGAGTTAAACTTATTCGAGTTCCCTATGACATCCCGAAGAGTATTTCAATGAGTAAAGATTGAATCTTTGATTGAAATTACTTGAATCGAGGGACTTATTTTATGCCTGGACCTTTTATATATAAAGATTGAATCTTTAAAAAGAAATGAGCGTTATGAGTTAAATCTATCCGAGTTCCCTATGACGTCCCGAATAGTGTTTTAACGTGTAACGATTGAATCTTTGTATGAAATTACCTCAATAGGGGTACTTATTATGTCACAAGACCTTTTTACTGTATAAAGGTTTAATCTTTGAAAGAACATGAAAGTTTTGAGTTCAACTTATTCGAGTTACCTATGAAGTTGCGAAGAGTGTTTTAATGACTAAAGATTGAGTCCTTGAATGAAAATACCTCAATAAAGGTACTTATTTTGTTAGTAGACCTTTTTGATGTATAAAGATTGTATCTTTGAAAGAAAATGAGAGTTTTGATTTAAACTTATTTATGTTTCCTATAACGTCCCAAAGAGTGTTTTAACAAGTAAATATTGAATCTTTGAATGTAATTACCTCAATCAAGGTAGCTATTATGTCACTAGACCTTTTTAATGCACAAAGATTGAATCTTGGAAAGAAATTGAGAGTTTGGAGTTTAACTTATTCGAGTTACCTATGAAGTCGCGAAGAGTGTTTTAATGAATAAAGATTGAATCTTTGAATGAAAACACCTCAATAAAGGTACCTATTAAGTTACTAGACCTTTTTAATGTCTAAAGATTGAATATTTGGAATAAAAAGTTAGTTCTGAGTTTAACTTATTCGATTTACCTATGAAGTCGTGAACAGTGTTTTAATGACTAAATAATGAATCTTTGAATGACAATACCTTAGTAAAGGTCCCTATTATGTTACTAGACCTTTTTAATGTATAAAGATTGAATCTTGGAAAGAAAATGACTGTTTTGACTTAAACTTATTGGAGTTCCCTATGACATCCCGAAGAGTATTTCAATGAGTAAAGATTGAATCTTTGATTGAAATTAGTTGAATCAAGTGACTTATTTTGTCCCTGGACTTTTTATATATAAAGATTGAATCTTTAAAAAGAAATGTGCATTACGAGTTAAACCTATCCGAGTTCTCTATGACGTCCCGAATAGTGTTTTAACGCGTAAGGATTGAATCCTTGTATGAAATTACCTCAATAGGGGTACTTATTCTGTCACTAGACCTTTTTAATGTATAAAGGTTTAATCTTTGAAAGAAAATGAGAGTTTTGAGTTAAACATATTCGAGTTCCCTGCGACGTCTCGAAGAGTGTTTTAAAGAGTAATTATTAAATCTTTGAATGAAATTACCTCAATCAAGGTGCCTATTATGTCACTAGACTTTTTTAATGTATAAAGATTGAATATTTGTAAAGAACTACGAGTTTTGAGTTAAAATTATTTGAGTTCCCTTCGACGTCACGAAGCGTGTTTTAAGGAGTAAAGATTGAATCTTTGAACGAAATTATCTCAATCAATATACCTATTATGTCAGTAGACCTTTTTAATGCATAAAGATGGAATCCCTGAAAAAAATTAGAGTATTGAGTTTAACTTATTCGAGTTACCTATGAAGTCGTGAAGAGTGTTTTAATGACTAAAGATTAAATCTTCAAATGAAAATTACTCAATAAAGGAACCTATTATGTTACTAGATCTTTTTGACGTATAAAGATTGAATCTTTGAAAGAAAATTAGAGTTTTGAGTTAAACTTATTCGAGTTTCTTTTGACATCCCGAAGAGTGTTTTAATGAATAAAGATTGAATCTTTGAATGAAATTACCTCAATCAAGGTACCTATTAAGTCACTAGAAATTTTTATTGTATAAAGATTGAATCTTTGAAAAGAAATGAGAGTTTTGAGTTAAAGTTATTCGAGTTCCCTTTGACGTCACGAAGAGTGTTTTAATGAGTAAAGATTGAATCTTTGAATGAAATTACCTCAATCAAGGTACCTATTCTACCACTAGACGTTTGTAATGTATAAAGATTGAATCTTTGAAAGAAAATGAGTGTTTTGAGTTTAACTTATTCGAGTTACCTTTGAAATCGCAAAGAGTGTTTTAATGACTGAAAATTGAATCTTTGAACGAAAAATACCACAATAAAGGTACCAATTCTGTTACTAGACCTTTTTATTGTATAAAGATTGATTCTTTGAAAGAAAATGAGATTTTTGAGTTAAACTTATTCGAGTTCCCTGTAACGTCCCGAAGAGTGTTTTAATGAGTAAATATTGAATCATTGAATAAAATTACCTCAATCAAGGTAGCTATTACATCACTAGACCTTTTTAATTTATAAAGATCGACGTTTTGAAAAGAAATGAGTGTTTCGAGTTAAAGTTATTCAAGTTCCCTTTAACGTCACGAAGTGTGTTTTAATGAGTAACGATTGAATATTTGGATGAAATTACCTCAATCAAGTTACCTATTCTGTCACTAAACCTTTTTAATGTATAAAGATAGAATCTTTGAAAGAACATGAGAGTTTTGAGTTCAACTTATTCGAGTTACCTATGAAGTTGCGAAGAGTGTTTTAATGACTAAAGATTGAATCTTTGAGTGAAAATACCTCAATAAAGGTACTTATTTTGTTTGTAGACCTTTTTAATCTATAAAGATTGTATCTTTGAAAGAAAATGAGAGTTTTGAGTGAAACTAATTCATGTTCCCTACAACGTCCCAAAGAGTGTTTTAAGGAGTAAATATTGAATCTTTGAATGTAATTACCTCAATCAAGGTTGCTATTATGTCACTAGATCTTTTTAATACACAAAGATTGAATCTTGGAAAGTAAATGAGAGTTTTGAGTTTAACTTATTCGAGTTACCTATGAAGTCGCGAAGAGTGTTTTAATGAATAAAGATTGAATCTTTGAATGAAAATACCTCAATAAAAGTACCTATTATGTTACAAGACCTTTTTAATGTCTAAAGATTGAATCTTTGGAATAAAATGACAATTCTGAGTTTAACTTATTCGATTTACCTATGAAGTTGTGAACAGTGTTTTAATGACTAAATAATGAATCTTTGAATGAAAATCCCTTAGTAAAGGTACCCATTATGTTACTAGACCTTTTTAATGTATAAAGATTGAATCTGGGAAAGAAAATGACTGTTTTGAGTTAAACTTATTCGAGTTCCCTATGACATCCCGAAGAGTATTTCAATGAGTAAAGATTGAATCTTTGATTGAAATTACTTGAATCAAGGGACTTATTTTGTCCCTGGACCTTTTATATATAAAGATTGAATCTTTAAAAAGAAATGAGCGTTATGAGTTAAACCTATCCGAGTTCCCTATGACGTCCCGAATAGTGTTTTAACGCGTAAGGATTGAATCTTTGTATGAAATTACCTCAATAGGGGTACTTATTATGTTACTAGACCTTTTTAATGTATAAAGGTTTAATCTTTGAAAGAAAAAAAGAGTTTTGAGTTAAACATATTCGAGTTCCCTCCGACGTCTCGAAGAGTGTTTTAAAGAGTAAATATTGATTCTTTGAATGAAATTACCTCAATCAAGGTACCTATTATGTCACTAGACCTTTTTAATGCATAAAGATTGAATATTTTTAAAGAACTATGAGTTTTGAGTTAAAGTTATTTGAGTTTCCTTTGACGTCACGAAGCGTGTTTTAATGAGTAAAGATTGAATCTTTGTACGAAATTATCTCAATCAATGTACCTATTATGTCAGTTGACCTTTTTAATGTATAAAGATGGAATCTCTGAAAAAAATGAGTATTGAGTTTAACTTATTCGAGTTACCGATGAAGTCGCGAAGAGTGTTTTAATGACTAAAGATTGAATCTTCAAATGAAAATTCCTCAATAAAGGAACCTATTATGTTACTAGATATTTTTGACGTATAAAGATTGAATCTTTGAAAGAAAATTAGAGCTTCGAGTTAAACTTATTCGAGTTCCTTTTGACATCCCGAAGAGTGTTTTAATGAATAAAGATTGAATCTTTGAATGAAATTACCTCAATCAAGGTACCTATTAAGTCATTAGAAATTTTTATTGTATAAAGATTGAATCTTTGAAAAGAAATGAGAGTTTTGAGTTAAAGTTATTCGAGTTCCCTTTGACATCACGAAGCGTGTTTTAATGAGTAAAGATTGAATCTTTGAACGAAATTATCTCAATCAATGTACCTATTATGTCAGTAGACATTTTTAATGTATAAAGATGGAATCTCTGAAAAAAATGAGAGTATTGAGTTTAACTTATTCGAGTTACCTATGAAGTCGCGAAGAGTGTTTTAATGACTAAAGATTGAATCTTAAAATGAAAATTCCTCAATAAAGGAACCTATTATGTTACTAGATCTTTTTGACGTATAAAGATTGAATCTTTGAAAGAAAATTAGAGTTTTGAGTTAAACTTATTCGAGTTCCTTTTGACATCCCAAAGAGTGTTTTAATGAATAAAGATTGAATCTTTGAATGAAATTACCCCAATCAAGGTACCTATTAAGTCACTAGAAATTTTTATTGCATAAAGATTGAATATTTGAAAAGAAATTAGAGTTTTGAATTAAAGTTATTCGAGTTCCCTTTGACGTCACGAAGAGTGTTTTAATGAGTAAATATTGAATCTTTGAATGAAATTACCTCAATCAAGGTACCTATTCTACCACTAGACCTTTGTAATGTATAAAGATTGAATCTTTGAAAGAAAATGAGTGTTTTAAGTTTAACTTATTCGAGTTACCTATGAAATCGCGAAGAGTGTTTTAATGACTGAAGATTGAATCTTTGAATGAAAAATACCACAATAAAGGTACCAATTCTGTTACTAGACCTTTTTAATGTATAAAGATTGAATCTTTGAAAGAAAATGAGATTTTTGAGTTAAACTTATTCGAGTTCCCTGTGACGTCCCGAAGAGTGTTTTAATGAGTAAAGATTGAATCATTGAATGAAATTACCTCAATCAAGGTAGCTATTACATCACTAGACCTTTTTAATTTATAAAGATTGACGTTTTGAAAACAAATGAGTGTTTTGAGTTAAAGTTAATCAAGTTCCCTTTGACGTCACGAAGAGTGTTTTAATGAGTAAAGATTGAATCTTTGAATGAAATTACCTCAATAAAGGTACCTATTCTCTCACTAAACCTTTTTAATGTACAAAGATTGAATCTTTGAAAGAACATGAGAGTTTTGAGTTCAACTTATTCGAGTTACCTATGAAGTCGCGAAGATTGTTTTAATGACTAAAGATTGAATCTTTGAATGAAAATACCTCAATAAAGGTACTTATTTTGTTAGTAGACCTTTTTAATGTATAAAGATTGTACCTTTGAAAGAAAATGAGAGTTTTGAGTTAAACTTATTCATCTTCCCTGTAACGTCCCAAAGAGTGTTTTAACGAGTAAATATTGAATCTTTGAATGTAATTTCCTCAATCAAGGTAGCTATTATATCGCTAGACCTTTTTAATGCACAAAGATTGAATCTTGGAAAGAAAATGAGAGTTTTGAGTTTAACTTATTCGAGTTACCTATGAAGTCGCGAAGAGTGTTTTAATGAATAAAAATTGAATCTTTGAATGAAAACACCTCAATAAAGGTACCTATTATGTTACTAGACCTTTTTAATGTCTAAAGATTGAATCTTTGGAATAAAATGACAGTTCTGAGTTTAACTTATTCGATTTACCCATGAAGTCGTGAACTGTGTTTTAATGACTAAATATTGAATCTTTGAAAGAAATTACCTCAATCAAGGTACCTATTATGTCACTAGACCTTTTTAATGTATAAAGATTGAATATTTGTAAAGAACTACGAGTTTTGAGTTAAAGTTATTTGAGTTCCCTTTGACGTCACGAAGCGTGTTTTAATGAGTAAAGATTGAATCTTTGAACGAAATTATCTCAATCAATATACCTATTATGTCAATAGACCTTTTTAATGTATAAAGATGGAATCTCTGAAAAAAATGAGAGTATTGAGTTTAACTTATTCGAGTTACCTATGAAGTCGCGAAGAGTGTTTTAATGACTAAAAATTGAATCTTCAAATGAAAATTCTTCAATAAAGGAACCTATTATGTTACTAGATCTTTTTGACGTATAAAGATTAAATCTTTAAAAGAAAATTAGAATTTTGAGTTAAACTTATTCGAGTTCCTTTTGACATTCCGAAGAGTGTTTTAATGAATAAAGATTGAATCTTTGAATCAAATTACCTCAATCAAGGTACCTATTAAGTCACTAGAAATTTTTATTGTATAAAGATTGAATCTTTGAAAAGAAATGAGAGTTTTGTGTTAAAGTTATTCGAGTTCCCTTTGACGTCACGAAGAGTGTTTTAACGAGTAATGATTGAATCTTTGAATGAAATTACCTTAATCAAGGTACCTATTCTACCACTAGACCTTTGTAATGTATAAAGATTGAAAATTTGAAAGAAAATGAGTGTTTTGAGTTTAACTTATTCGAGTTACCTATGAAATCGCGAAGAGTGTTTTAATGACTGAAGATTGAATCTTTTAATGAAAAATACCACAATAAAGGTACCAATTCTGTTACTAGACGTTTTTAATGTATAAAGATTGAATCTTTGAAAGAAAATGAGATTTTTGAGTTAACTTATTCGAGTTCCCTGTAACGTCCCGAAGTGTGTTTTAATGAGTAAAGATTGAATCATTGAATGAAATTACCTCAATCAAGGTAGCTATTACATCACTAGACCTTTTTAATGTATAAAGATTGAATATTTGTAAAGAATTACGAGTTTTGAGTTAAAGTTATTTGAGTTCCCTTTGACGTCACGAAGCGTGTTTTAATGAGTAAAGATTGAATTTTTGAACGAAATTATCTCAATCAATGTACCTATTATGTCAGTAGACCTTTTTAATGTATAAAGATGGAATCTCTGAAAAAATTGAGAGTATTGAGTTTAACTTATTCGAGTTACCTATGAAGTCGCGAAGAGTATTTTAATGACTAAAGATTGAATCTTCAAATGAAAATTCCTCAATAAAGGAACCTATTATGTTAGTAGATCTTTTTGACGTATAAAGATTGAATCTTTGAAAGAAAATTAGAGTTTTGAGTTAAACTTATTCGAATTCCTTTTGACATCCCGAAGAGTGTTTTAATGAATAAAGATTGAATCTTTGAATGAAATTACCTCAATCAAGGTACCTATTCTACCACTAGACCTTTGTAATGTATAAAGATTGAATCTTTGAAAGAAAATGAGTGTTTTGAGTTTGACTTATTCGAGTTACCTATGAAATCGCGAATGGTGTTTTAAGGACTGAAGATTGAATGTTTGAATGAAAAATACCACAATAAAGGTACCAATTCTGTTACTAGAACTTTTTAATGTATAAAGATTGAATCTTTGAAAGAAAATGAGATTTTTGAGTTAAACTTATTCGAGTTCCCTGTAACGTCCCGAAGAGTGTTTTAATGTGTAAAGATTGAATCATTGAATGAAATTACCTCAATCAAGGTAGCTATTACATCACTAGACCTTTTTAATTTATAAAGATTGACGTTTTGAAAAGAAATGAGTGTTTCTAGTTAAAGTTATTCAAGTTCCCTTTGACGTCACGAAGAGTGTTTTAATGAGTAAAGATTGAATATTTGACTGAAATTACCTCAATCAAGGTACCTATTCTGTCACTAAACCTTTTTAATAAATAAAGATTGAATCTTTGAAAGAACATGAGAGTTTTGAGTTCAACTTATTCGAGTTACCTATAAAGTTGCGAAGAGTGTTTTAATGACCAAAGACTGAATATTTGAATGAAAATACCTCAATAAAGGTACTTATTTTGTTAGTAGACCTTTTTAATGTATAAAGATTGTATCTTTGAAAGAAAATGAGAGTTTTGAGTTAAACTTATTCATGTTCCCTGTAACGTCCCAAAGAGTGATTTAACGTGTAAATATTGAATCTTTGAATGTAATTACCTCAATCAAGGTAGCTATTATGTCACTAGACCTTTTTAATGCGCAAAGATTGAATCTTGGAAAGAAAATGAGAGTTTTGAGTTTAACTTATTCGAGTTACCTATGAAGTCGCGAAGAGTGTTTTAATGAATAAAGATTGAATCTTTGAATGAAAACACCTCAATAAAGGTACCTATTATGTTACTAGACCTTTTTAATGTCTAAAGATTGAATCTTTGGAATAAAATGATAGTTCTGAGTTTAACTTATTCGATTTACCTATGAAGTCGTGAACAGTGTTTTAATGACTAAATAATGAATTTTTGAATAAAAATACCTTAGTCAAGGTACCTATTATGTTACTAGACCTTTTTAATGTATAAAGATTGAATCTTGGAAAGAAAATGACTGTTTTGAGTTAAACTTATTCGAGTTCCCTATGACATCCCAAAGAGTATTTCAATGAGTAAAGAATGAATCTTTGATTGAAATTACTTGAATCAAGGGAGTTGTTTTGTCCCTGGACCTTTTATATATAAAGATTGAATCTTTCAAAAGAAATGAGCGTTACGAGTTAAACCTATCCGAGTTCCCTATGACGTCCCGAATAGTGTTTTAACGCGTAAGGATTGAATTTTTGTATGAAATTACCTCAATGGGGGTACTTATGATGTCACTAGACTTTTTTAATGTATAAAGGTTTAATCTTTGAAAGAAAATGAGAGTTTTGAGTTAAACATATTCGAGTTCCCTGCGACGTCTCGAAGAGTGTTTTAAAGAGTAAATATTGAATCTTTGAATGAAATTACCTCAGTCAAGGTACCTATTATGTCACTAGACCTTCTTAATGTATAAAGATTGAATATTTGTAAAGAATTACGAGTTTTGAGTTAAAGTTATTTGAGTTACCTTTGACGTCACGAAGCGTGTTTTAATGAGTAAAGATTGAATCTTTGAACGAAATTATCTCATTCAATGTACCTATTATGTCAGTAGACCATTTTAATGTATAAAGATGGAATCTCTTAAAAAATTTAGAGTATTGAGTTTAACTTATTCGAGTTACCTATGAAGTCGCGAAGAGTGTTTTAATGACTAAAGATTGAATCTTCAAATGAAAATTCCTCAATAAAGGAACCTATTATGTTACTAGATCTTTTTGACGTATAAAGATTGAATCTTTGAAAGAAAATTAGAGTTTTGAGTTAAACTTATTCGAGTTCCTTTTGACATCCCAAAGAGTGTTTTAATGAATAAAGATTGAATCTTTGAATGAAATTACCCCAATCAAGGTACCTATTAAGTCACTAGAAATTTTTATTGCATAAAGATTGAATATTTGAAAAGAAATTAGAGTTTTGAATTAAAGTTATTCGAGTTCCCTTTGACGTCACGAAGAGTGTTTTAATGAGTAAATATTGAATCTTTGAATGAAATTACCTCAATCAAGGTACCTATTCTACCACTAGACCTTTGTAATGTATAAAGATTGAATCTTTGAAAGAAAATGAGTGTTTTAAGTTTAACTTATTCGAGTTACCTATGAAATCGCGAAGAGTGTTTTAATGACTGAAGATTGAATCTTTGAATGAAAAAAACCACAATAAAGGTACCAATTCTGTTACTAGACCTTTTTAATGTATAAAGATTGAATCTTTGAAAGAAAATGAGATTTTTGAGTTAAACTTATTCGAGTTCCCTGTAACGTCCCGAAGAGTGTTTTAATGCGTAAAGATTGAATCATTGAATGAAATTACCTCAATCAAGGTAGCCATTACATCACTAGACCTTTTTAATTTATAAAGATTGACGTTTTGAAAAGAAATGAGTGTTTTGAGTTAAAGTTATTCAAGTTCCCTTTGACGTCACGAAGAGTGTTTTAATGAGTAAAGATTGAATCTTTGAATGAAATTACCTCAATCAAGGTACCTATTCTGTCACTAAACCTTTTTAATGTATAAAGATTGAATCTATGAAAGAACATGAGAGTTTTGAGTTCAACTTATTCGAGTTACCTATGAATTTGCGAAGAGTGTTTTAATGACTAAAGATTGAATCCTTGAATGAAAATACCTCAATAAAAGTACTTATTTTGTTAGTATACCTTTTTAATGTATAAAGATTGTATCTTTGAAAGAAAATGAGAGTTTTGAGTTAAACTTATTCATGTTCCCTGTTACGTCCCAAAGAGTGTTTTAACGAGTAAATATTGAATCTTTGAATGTAATTACCTCAATCAAGGTAGCTATTATGTCACTAGACCTTTTTAATGCACAAAGATTGAATCTTGGAAAGAAAATGAGAGTTTTGAGTTTAACTTATTCGAGTCACCTATGAAGTCGCGAAGAGTGTTTTAATGAATAAAGATTGAATCTTAGAATGAAAACACCTCAATAAAGGTACCTATTATGTTACTAGACTTTTTTAATATCTAAAGATTGAATCTTTGGAATAAAATGATAGTTCTGAGTTTAACTTATTCGATTTACCTATGAAGTCGTGAATAGTGTTTTAATGACTAAATAATGAATCTTTGAATGAAAATACCTTAGTCAAGGTACCTATTATGTTACTAGATCTTTTTAATGTATAAAGATTTAATCTTGGAAAGAAAATGACTCTTTTGAGTTAAACTAATTCGAGTTCCCTATGACATCCCAAAGAGTATTTCAATGAGTAAAGATTGAATCTTTGATTGAAATTACTTGAATCAAGGGACTTATTTTGTCCCTGACCTTTTATATATAAAGATTGAATCTTTAAAAAGAAATGAGAGTTATGAGTTAAACCTATCCGAGTTCCCTATGACATCCCGAATAGTGTTTTAACGCGTAAGGATTGAATCTTTGTTTGAAATTACCTCAATAGGGGTACTTATTATGTCACTAGACCTTTTTAATGTATAAAGGTTTAATCTTTCAAAGAAAATGAGAGTTTTGAGTTAAACATATTCGAGTTCCCTGCGACGTCTCGAAGAGTGTTTTAAAGAGTAAATATTGAATCTTTGAATGAAATTACCTCAATCAAGGTACCTATTATGTCACTAGACCTTCTTAATGTATAAAGATTGAATATTTGTAAAGAACTACGAGTTTTGAGTTAAAGTTATTTGAGTTCCCTTTGACGTCACGAAGCGTGTTTTAATGAGTAAAGATTGAATCTTTGAATGAATTTATGTCGTTCAATGTACCTATTATGTCAGTAGACCTTTTTAATGTATAAAGATGGAATCTCTGAAAAAATAGAGAGTATTGAGTTTAACTTATTCGAGTTACCTATGAATTCTCGAAGAGTGTTTTAGTGACTAAAGATTGAATCTTCAAATGAAAATTCCTCAATAAAGGAACCTATTATGTTACTAGATCTTTTTGACGTATAAAGATTGAATCTTTGAAAGAAAATTAGAGTTTTGAGTTAAACTTATTTGAGTTCCTTTTGACATCCCGAAGAGTGTTTTAATGAATAAAGATTAAATCTTTGAATGAAATTACCTCAATCAAGGTACCTATTAAGTCACTAGAAATTTTTGTTGTATAAAGATTGAATCTTTGAAAAGAAATGAGAGTTTTGAATTAAAGTTATTCGAGCTCCCTTTGACGTCAGGAAGAGTGTTTTAATGAGTAAAGATTGAATCTTTGAATGGAATTATCTCAATCAAGGTACCTATTCTACCACTAGGAAGAGTGTTTTAATGACTGAAGATGGAATCTTTGAATGAAAAATACCACAATAAAGGTACCAATTCTGTTACTAGGCCTTTTTGATGTATAAAGAATGAATCTTTGAAAGAAAATGAGATTTTGGAGTTAAACTTATTCGAGTTCCCTGTAACGTCCCGAAGAGTGTTTTAATGTGTAAAGATTGAATCATTGAATGAAATTACCTCAATAAATGTACCTATTATGTTAGTAGACCTTTTTAATGTATAAAGATGGAATCTCTGAAAAAAATGAGAGTATTGAGTTTAACTTATTCGAGTTCCCAGTAACGTCCCGAAGAGTGTTTTAATGTGTAAAGGTTGAATCATGGAATGAAATTACCTCAATCAAAGTAGCTATTACATCTCTAGACCTTTTTAATTTATAAAGATTGACGTTTTGAAAAGAAATGAGTGTTTCGAGTTAAAGTTATTCAAGTTCCCTTTGACGTCACGAAGAGTGTTTTAATGAGTAAAGATTGAATCTTTGAATGAAATTACCTCAATCAAGGTACCTATTCTGTCACTAAACCTTTTTAATGTATAAAGATTGAATCTTTGAAAGAACATGAGAGTTTTGAGTTCAACTTATTCGAGTTACCTATGAAGTTGCGAAGAGTGTTTTAATGACTAAAGATTGAATCTTTGAATGAAAATACCTCAATAAAGGTACTTATTTCGTTAGTAGACCTTTTTAATGTATAAAGATTGTATCTTTCAAAGAAAATGAGAGTTTTGAGTTAAACTTATTCATGTTCCCTATAACGTCCCCAAGAGTGTTTTAATGAGTAAAGATTGAATATTTGAATGAAATTACCTCAATCAAGGTACCTATTCTGTCACTAAACCTTTTTAATGTATAAAGATTGAATCTTGGAAAGAAAATGAGAGTTTTGAGTTTAACTTATTCGAGTTACCTATGAAGTCGCGGAGAGTGTTTAAATGAATAAAGATTGAATCTTTGAATGAAAACATCTCAATAAAGGTACCTATTTTGTTACTAGACCTTTTTATTGTCTAAAGATTGAATCTTTGGAATAAAATGATAGTTCTGAGTTTAACTTATTCGATTTACCTATGAAGTCATGAACAGTATTTTAATGACTAAATAATGAATCTTTGAATGAAAATACCTTAGTAAAGGTACCTTTTATGTTACAAGACCTTTTTAATGTATAAAGATTGAATCTTGGAAAAGAAATGACTGTTTTGAGTTAAACTTATTCGAGTTCCCTATGACATCCCGAAGAGTTTTTCAATGAGTAAAGATTGAATCTTTGATTGACATTACTTGAATCTTTAAAAAGAAATGAGCGTTACAAGTTAAACCTATCCGAGTTCCCTATGACGTCCCGAATAGTGTTTTAAAGCGTAAGGATTGAATCTTTGTATGAAATTACCTCAATAGGGATACTTATTATGTCACTAGACCTTTTTAATGTATAAAGGTTTAATCTTTGAAAGAAAATGAGAGTTTTGAGTTAAACATATTCGAGTTCCCTGCGACGTCTCGAAGAGTGTTTTATAGTGTAAATATTGAATCTTTGACTAAAATTACCTCAATCAAGGTACCTATTATGTCACTAGACCTTTTTAATGTATAAAGATTGAATATTTGTAAAGAACTACGAGTTTTGAGTTAAAGTTATTTGAGTTCCCTTTGACGTCACGAAGCGTGTTTTAATGAGTAAAGATTGAATCTTTGAATGAAATTATCTCAATCAATGTACCTAATATGTCAGTAGACCTTTTTACTGTATAAAGATGGAATCTCTGAAAAAAATGAGAGTATTGAGTTTAACATATTCGAGTTACCTATGAAGTCGCGAAGAGTGTTTTAATGACTAAAGATTGAATCTTAAAATGAAAATTCCTCAATAAAGGAACCTATTATGTTACTAGATCTTTTTGACGTATAAAGATTGAATCTTTGAAAGAAAATTAGAGTTTTGAGTTAAACTTATTCGAGTTCCTTTTGACATCCCGAAGAGTGTTTTAATGAATAAAGATTGAATCTTTGACAGAAATTACCTCAATCAATGTACCTATTAAGTCACAAGAAATTTTTATTGTATAAAGATTGAATCTTTGAAAAGAAATGAGAGTTTTGAGTTAAAGTTATTCGAGTTCCTTTTGACATCACGAAGAGTGTTTTAACGAGTAATGATTGAATCTTTGATTGAAATTACCTCAATCAATGTACCAATTCTACCACTAGACCTTTGTAATGTATAAAGATTGAATCTTTGAAAGAAAATGAGTGTTTTGAGTTTAACTTATTCGAGTTACCTATGAAATCGCGAAGAGTGTTTTAATGACTGAAGATGGAATCTTTGAATGAAAAATACCACAATAAAGGTACCAATTCTGTTACTAGGCCTTTTTAATGTATAAAGATTGAATCTTTGAAAGAAAATGAGATTTTGGAGTTAAACTTATTCGAGTTCCCTGTAACGTCCCGAAGAGTGTTTTAATGTGTAAAAATTGAATCATTGAATGAAATTACCTCAATCAAGGTACCTATTATGTCAGTAGACCTTTTTAATGTATAAAGATGGAATCTCTGAAAAAAATGAGAGTATTGAGTTTAACTTATTCGAGTTACCTATGAAGTCGCGAAGAGTGTTTTAATGACTAAAGATTGAATCTTCAAATGAAAATTCCTCAATAAAGGAACCTATTATGTTACTAGATCTTTTTGACGTATAAAGATTGAATCTTTGAAAGAAAATTAGAGTTTCGAGTTAAACTTATTCGAGTTCCTTTTGACATCCCGAAGAGTGTTTTAATGAATAAAGATTGAATCTTTGAATGAAATTACCTCAATTAAGGTACCTATTAAATCACTAGAAATTTTTATTGTATAAAGATTGAATCTTTGAAAAGAAATGAGAGTTTTGAGTTAAAGTTATTCGAGTTCCCTTTGACATCACGAAGAGTGTTTTAATGAGTAAAGATTGAATCTTTGAATGAAGTTACCTCAATCAAAGTACCTATTCTATCACTAGACCTTTGTAATGTATAAAGATTGAATCTGTGAAAGAAAATGAGTGTTTTGAGTTTAACTTATTCGAGTTACCTATGAAAACACGAAGAGTGTTTTAATGACTGAAGATTGAATCTTTGAATGAAAAATACCACAATAAAGGTACCAATTCTGTTACTAGACCTTTTTAATGTATAAAGATTGAATCTTTGAAAGAAAATGAGATTTTTGAGTAAAACTTATTCGAGTTCCCTGTAACGTCCCGAAGAGTGTTTTAATGTGTAAAGATTGAATCATTGAATGAAATTACCTCAATTAAGGTAGCTATTACATCACTAGACCTTTTTAATTTACAAAGATTGACGTTTTGAAAAGACATGAGTGTTTCGAGTTAAAGTTGTTCAAGTTCCCTTTGACGTCACAAAGAGTGTTTTAATGAGTAAAGATTGAATCTTCGAATGAAATTACCTCAATCAAGGTACCTATTCTGTCAGTAAACCTTTTTAGTGTATAAAGATTGAATCTTTGAAAGAACATGAGAGTTTTGAGTTCAACTTATTCGAGTTACCTATGAAGTTGCGAAGAGTGTTTTGATGACTAAAGATTGAATCTTTGAATGAAAATACCTCAATAAAGGTACTTATTTTGTTAGTAGACCTTTTTAATGTATAAAGATTGTATCTCTGAAAGAAAATGAGAGTTTTGAGTTAAACTTATTCGTGTTCCCTATAACGTCCCAAAGAGTGTTTTAACGAGTAAATATTGAATCTTTGAATGTAATTACCTCAATCAATGTAGCTATTATGTCACTAGACCTTTTTAATGCACAAAGATTGAATCTTAGAAAGAAAATGAGAGTTTTGAGTTTAACTTATTCGAGTTACCTATGAAGTTGCGAAGAGTTTTTTAATGAATAAAGATTGAATCTTTGAATGAAAACACCTCAATAAAGGTGCCTATTATGTTACTAGACCTTTTTAATGTCTAAAGATTGAATCTTTGGAATAAAATGATAGTTCTGAGTTTAACTTATTCGATTTACCTATGAAGTCGTGAACAGTGTTTTAATGACTAAATAATGAATCTTTGAATGAAAATACCTTAGTAAAGGTACCTATTATGTTACTAGACCTTTTTAATGTATAAAGATTGAATCTTGGAAAGAAAATGACTGTTTTGAGTTAAACTTATTCGAGTTCCCTATGACATCCCGAAGAGTATTTCAATGAGTAAAGATTGAATCTTTGATTGAAATTACTTGAATCGAGGGACTTATTTTATGCCTGGACCTTTTATATATAAAGATTGAATCTTTAAAAAGAAATGAGCGTTATGAGTTAAATCTATCCGAGTTCCCTATGACGTCCCGAATAGTGTTTTAACGTGTAACGATTGAATCTTTGTATGAAATTACCTCAATAGGGGTACTTATTATGTCACAAGACCTTTTTACTGTATAAAGGTTTAATCTTTGAAAGAACATGAAAGTTTTGAGTTCAACCTATTCGAGTTACCTATGAAGTTGCGAAGAGTGTTTTAATGACTAAAGATTGAGTCCTTGAATGAAAATACCTCAATAAAGGTACTTATTTTGTTAGTAGACCTTTTTGATGTATAAAGATTGTATCTTTGAAAGAAAATGAGAATTTTGATTTAAACTTATTTATGTTTCCTATAACGTCCCAAAGAGTGTTTTAACAAGTAAATATTGAATCTTTGAATGTAATTACCTCAATCAAGGTAGCTATTATGTCACTAGACCTTTTTAATGCACAAAGATTGAATCTTGGAAAGAAATTGAGAGTTTTGAGTTTAACTTATTCGAGTTACCTATGAAGTCGCGAAGAGTGTTTTATGGAATAAAGATTGAATCTTTGAATGAAAACACCTCAATAAAGGTACCTATTAAGTTACTAGACCTTTTTAATGTCTAAAGATTGAATATTTGGAATAAAAAGTTAGTTCTGAGTTTAACTTATTCGATTTACCTATGAAGTCGTGAACAGTGTTTTAATGACTAAATAATGAATCTTTGAATGACAATACCTTAGTAAAGGTCCCTATTATGTTACTAGACCTTTTTAATGTATAAAGATTGAATCTTGGAAAGAAAATGACTGTTTTGTCTTAAACTTATTGGAGTTCCCTATGACATCCCGAAGAGTATTTCAATGAGTAAAGATTGAATCTTTGATTGAAATTAGTTGAATCAAGTGACTTATTTTGTCCCTGGACTTTTTATATATAAAGATTGAATCTTTAAAAAGAAATGTGCATTACGAGTTAAACCTATCCGAGTTCCCTATGACGTCCCGAATAGTGTTTTAACGCGTAAGGATTGAATCCTTGTATGAAATTACCTCAATAGGGGTACTTATTCTGTCACTAGACCTTTTTAATGTATAAAGGTTTAATCTTTGAAAGAAAATGAGAGTTTTGAGTTAAACATATTCGAGTTCCCTGCGACGTCTCGAAGAGTGTTTTAAAGAGTAATTATTAAATCTTTGAATGAAATTACCTCAATCAAGGTGCCTATTATGTCACTAGACCTTTTTAATGTATAAAGATTGAATATTTGTAAAGAACTACGAGTTTTGAGTTAAAATTATTTGAGTTCCCTTCGACGTCACGAAGCGTGTTTTAAGGAGTAAAGATTGAATCTTTGAACGAAATTATCTCAATCAATATACCTATTATGTCAGTAGACCTTTTTAATGCATAAAGATGGAATCCCTGAAAAAAATGAGAGTATTGAGTTTAACTTATTCGAGTTACCTATGAAGTCGTGAAGAGTGTTTTAATGACTAAAGATTAAATCTTCAAATGAAAATTACTCAATAAAGGAACCTATTATGTTACTAGATCTTTTTGACGTATAAAGATTGAATCTTTGAAAGAAAATTAGAGTTTTGAGTTAAACTTATTCGAGTTTCTTTTGACATCCCGAAGAGTGTTTTAATGAATAAAGATTGAATCTTTGAATGAAATTACCTCAATCAAGGTACCTATTAAGTCACTAGAAATTTTTATTGTATAAAGATTGAATCTTTGAAAAGAAATGAGAGTTTTGAGTTAAAGTTATTCGAGTTCCCTTTGACGTCACGAAGAGTGTTTTAATGAGTAAAGATTGAATCTTTGAATGAAATTACCTCAATCAAGGTACCTATTCTACCACTAGACGTTTGTAATGTATAAAGATTGAATCTTTGAAAGAAAATGAGTGTTTTGAGTTTAACTTATTCGAGTTACCTTTGAAATCGCGAAGAGTGTTTTAATGACTGAAAATTGAATCTTTGAACGAAAAATACCACAATAAAGGTACCAATTCTGTTACTAGACCTTTTTATTGTATAAAGATTGATTCTTTGAAAGAAAATGAGATTTTTGAGTTAAACTTATTCGAGTTCCCTGTAACGTCCCGAAGAGTGTTTTAATGAGTAAATATTGAATCATTGAATAAAATTACCTCAATCAAGGTAGCTATTACATCACTAGACCTTTTTAATTTATAAAGATCGACGTTTTGAAAAGAAATGAGTGTTTCGAGTTAAAGTTATTCAAGTTCCCTTTAACGTCACGAAGTGTGTTTTAATGAGTAACGATTGAATATTTGGATGAAATTACCTCAATCAAGTTACCTATTCTGTCACTAAACCTTTTTAATGTATAAAGATGGAATCTTTGAAAGAACATGAGAGTTTTGAGTTCAACCTATTCGAGTTACCTATGAAGTTGCGAAGAGTGTTTTAATGACTAAAGATTGAATCTTTGAGTGAAAATACCTCAATAAAGGTACTTATTTTGTTTGTAGACCTTTTTAATCTATAAAGATTGTATCTTTGAAAGAAAATGAGAGTTTTGAGTGAAACTTATTCATGTTCCCTACAACGTCCCAAAGAGTGTTTTAAGGAGTAAATATTGAATCTTTGAATGTAATTACCTCAATCAAGGTTGCTATTATGTCACTAGATCTTTTTAATACACAAAGATTGAATCTTGGAAAGTAAATGAGAGTTTTGAGTTTAACTTATTCGAGTTACCTATGAAGTCGCGAAGAGTGTTTTAATGAATAAAGATTGAATCTTTGAATGAAAATACCTCAATAAAAGTACCTATTATGTTACTAGACCTTTTTAATGTCTAAAGATTGAATCTTTGGAATAAAATGACAATTCTGAGTTTAACTTATTCGATTTACCTATGAAGTCGTGAACAGTGTTTTAATGACTAAATAATGAATCTTTGAATGAAAATCCCTTAGTAAAGGTACCCATTATGTTACTAGACCTTTTTAATGTATAAAGATTGAATCTTGGAAAGAAAATGACTGTTTTGAGTTAAACTTATTCGAGTTCCCTATGACATCCCGAAGAGTATTTCAATGAGTAAAGATTGAATCTTTGATTGAAATTACTTGAATCAAGGGACTTATTTTGTCCCTGGACCTTTTATATATAAAGATTGAATCTTTAAAAAGAAATGAGCGTTATGAGTTAAACCTATCCGAGTTCCCTATGACGTCCCGAATAGTGTTTTAACGCGTAAGGATTGAATCTTTGTATGAAATTACCTCAATAGGGGTACTTATTATGTCACTAGACCTTTTTAATGTATAAAGGTTTAATCTTTGAAAGAAAAAAAGAGTTTTGAGTTAAACATATTCGAGTTCCTTCCGACGTCTCGAAGAGTGTTTTAAAGAGTAAATATTGATTCTTTGAATGAAATTACCTCAATCAAGGTACCTATTATGTCACTAGACCTTTTTAATGTATAAAGATTGAATATTTTTAAAGAACTATGAGTTTTGAGTTAAAGTTATTTGAGTTTCCTTTGACGTCACGAAGCGTGTTTTAATGAGTAAAGATTGAATCTTTGTACGAAATTATCTCAATCAATGTACCTATTATGTCAGTTGACCTTTTTAATGTATAAAGATGGAATCTCTGAAAAAAATGAGTATTGAGTTTAACTTATTCGAGTTACCTATGAAGTCGCGAAGAGTGTTTTAATGACTAAAGATTGAATCTTCAAATGAAAATTCCTCAATAAAGGAACCTATTATGTTACTAGATATTTTTGACGTATAAAGATTGAATCTTTGAAAGAAAATTAGAGCTTCGAGTTAAACTTATTCGAGTTCCTTTTGACATCCCGAAGAGTGTTTTAATGAATAAAGATTGAATCTTTGAATGAAATTACCTCAATCAAGGTACCTATTAAGTCATTAGAAATTTTTATTGTATAAAGATTGAATCTTTGAAAAGAAATGAGAGTTTTGAGTTAAAGTTATTCGAGTTCCCTTTGACATCACGAAGCGTGTTTTAATGAGTAAAGATTGAATCTTTGAACGAAATTATCTCAATCAATGTACCTATTATGTCAGTAGACCTTTTTAATGTATAAAGATGGAATCTCTGAAAAAAATGAGAGTATTGAGTTTAACTTATTCGAGTTACCTATGAAGTCGCGAAGAGTGTTTTAATGACTAAAGATTGAATCTTAAAATGAAAATTCCTCAATAAAGGAACCTATTATGTTACTAGATCTTTTTGACGTATAAAGATTGAATCTTTGAAAGAAAATTAGAGTTTTGAGTTAAACTTATTCGAGTTCCTTTTGACATCCCGAAGAGTGTTTTAATGAATAAAGATTGAATCTTTGAAAGAAATTACCTCAATCAATGTACCTATTAAGTCACAAGAAATTTTTATTGTATAAAGATTGAATCTTTGAAAAGAAATGAGAGTTTTGAGTTAAAGTTATTCGAGTTCCTTTTGATTGAATCTTTGAATGAAATTACCTCAATCAATGTACCTATTCTACCACTAGACCTTTGTAATGTATAAAGATTGAATCTTTGAAAGAAAATGAGTGTTTTGAGTTTAACTTATTCGAGTTACCTATGAAATCGCGAAGAGTGTTTTAATGACTGAAGATGGAATCTTTGAATGAAAAATACCACGATAAAGGTACCAATTCTGTTACTAGGCCTTTTTAATGTATAAAGATTGAATCTTTCAAAGAAAATGAGATTTTGGAGTTAAACTTATTCGAGTTCCCTATGACGTCCCGAAGAGTGTTTTAATGTGTAAAGATTGAATCATTGAATGAAATTACCTCAATCAAGGTACCTATTATGTCAGTAGACCTTTTTAATGTATAAAAATGGAATCTCTGAAAAAAATGAGAGTACTGAGTTTAACTTATTCGAGTTACCTATGAAGTCGCGAAGAGTGTTTTAATGACTAAAGATTGAATCTTCAAATGAAAATTCCTCAATAAAGGAACCTATTATGTTACTAGATCTTTTTGACGTATAAAGATTGAATCTTTGAAAGAAAATTAGAGTTTCGAGTTAAACTTATTCGAGTTCCTTTTGACATCCCGAAGAGTGTTTTAATGAATAAAGATTGAATCTTTGAATGAAATTACCTCAATCAAGGTACCTATTAAGTCACTAGAAATTTTTATTGTATAAAGATTGAATCTTTGAAAAGAAATGAGAGTTTTGAGTTAAAGTTATTCGAGTTCCCTTTGACATTACGAAGCGTGTTTTAATGAATAAAGATTGAATCTTTGAACGAAATTATCTTAATCAAGGTACCTATTAAGGCACTAGAAATTTTTATTGTATAAAGATTGAATCTTTGAAAAGAAATGAGAGTTTTGAGTTAAAGTTATTCGAGTTCCCTTTGACGTCACGAAGAGTGTTTTAATGAGTAAAGATTAAATTTTTGAATGAAATTACCTCAATCAAGGTACCTATTCAACCACTAGACCTTTGAAATGTATAAAGATTGAATCTTTGAAAGAAAATGAGTGTTTTATGTTTAACTTATTCGAGTTACCTTTGAAATCGCGAAGAGTTTTTTAATGACTGAAAATTGAATCTTTGAATGAAAAATACCACAATAAAGGTACCAATTCTGTTACTAGACCTTTTTAATGTATAAAGATTGAATCTTTGAAAGAAAATGAGATTTTTGAGTTAAACTTATTCGAGTTCCCTGTGACGTCCCGAAGAGTGTTTTAATGAGTAAAGATTGAATCATTGAATGAAATTACCTCAATCAAGGTAGCTATTACATCACTAGACCTTTTTAATTTATAAAGATTGACGTTTTGAAAACAAATGAGTGTTTCGAGTTAAAGTTAATCAAGTTCCCTTTGACGTCACGAAGAGTGTTTTAATGAGTAAAGATTGAATCTTTGAATGAAATTACCTCAATAAAGGTACCTATTCTCTCACTAAACCTTTTTAATGTACAAAGATTGAATCTTTGAAAGAACATGAGAGTTTTGAGTTCAACTTATTCGAGTTACCTATGAAGTCGCGAAGATTGTTTTAATGACTAAAGATTGAATCTTTGAATGAAAATACCTCAATAAAGGTACTTATTTTGTTAGTAGACCTTTTTAATGTATAAAGATTGTACCTTTGAAAGAAAATGAGAGTTTTGAGTTAAACTTATTCATCTTCCCTGTAACGTCCCAAAGAGTGTTTTAACGAGTAAATATTGAATCTTTGAATGTAATTTCCTCAATCAAGGTAGCTATTATGTCGCTAGACCTTTTTAATGCACAAAGATTGAATCTTGGAAAGAAAATGAGAGTTTTGAGTTTAACTTATTCGAGTTACCTATGAAGTCGCGAAGAGTGTTTTAATGAATAAAGATTGAATCTTTGAATGAAAACACCTCAATAAAGGTACCTATTATGTTACTAGACCTTTTTAATGTCTAAAGATTGAATCTTTGGAATAAAATGACAGTTCTGAGTTTAACTTATTCGATTTACCCATGAAGTCGTGAACTGTGTTTTAATGACTAAATATTGAATCTTTGAAAGAAATTACCTCAATCAAGGTACCTATTATGTCACTAGACCTTTTTAATGTATAAAGATTGAATATTTGTAAAGAACTACGAGTTTTGAGTTAAAGTTATTTGAGTTCCCTTTGACGTCACGAAGCGTGTTTTAATGAGTAAAGATTGAATCTTTTAACGAAATTATCTCAATCAATATACCTATTATGTCAATAGACCTTTTTAATGTATAAAGATGGAATCTCTGAAAAAAATGAGAGTATTGAGTTTAACTTATTCGAGTTACCTATGAAGTCGCGAAGAATGTTTTAATGACTAAAAATTGAATCTTCAAATGAAAATTCTTCAATAAAGGAACCTATTATGTTACTAGATCTTTTTGACGTATAAAGATTAAATCTTTAAAAGAAAATTAGAATTTTGAGTTAAACTTATTCGAGTTCCTTTTGACATTCCGAAGAGTGTTTTAATGAATAAAGATTGAATCTTTGAATCAAATTATCTCAATCAAGGTACCTATTAAGTCACTAGAAATTTTTATTGTATAAAGATTGAATCTTTGAAAAGAAATGAGAGTTTTGTGTTAAAGTTATTCGAGTTCCCTTTAACGTCACGAAGAGTGTTTTAACGAGTAATGATTGAATCTTTGAATGAAATTACCTCAATCAAGGTACCTATTCTACCACTAGACCTTTGTAATGTATAAAGATTGAATCTTTGAAAGAAAATGAGTGTTTTGAGTTTAACTTATTCGAGTTACCTATGAAATCGCGAAGAGTGTTTTAATGACTGAAGATTGAATCTTTTAATGAAAAATACCACAATAAAGGTACCAATTCTGTTACTAGACGTTTTTAATGTATAAAGATTGAATCTTTGAAAGAAAATGAGATTTTTGAGTTAACTTATTCGAGTTCCCTGTAACGTCCCGAAGTGTGTTTTAATGAGTAAAGATTGAATCATTGAATGAAATTACCTCAATCAAGGTAGCTATTACATCACTAGACCTTTTTAATTTATAAAGATTGACGTTTTGAAAAGAAATGAGTGTTTCGAGTTAAAGTTATTCAAGTTCCCTTTGACGTCATGAAGAGTGTTTTAATGAGTAAAGATTGAATCTTTGAATGAAATTACCTCAATCAAGGTACCTATTCTATCACCTAACCTTTTTAATGTATAAAGATTGAATCTTTGAAAGAACATGAGTGTTTTGAGTTCAACTTATTCCAGTTACCTATGAAGTTGCGAAGAGTGTTTTAATGACTAAAGATTGAATCTTTGAATGAAAATACCTCAATAAAGGTACTTATTTTGTTGGTAGACCTTTTTAATATATAAAGATTGTATCTTTGAAAGAAAATGAGAGTTTTGAGTTAAACTTATTTATCTTCCCTGTAACGTCCCAAAGAGTGTTTTAAAAAGTAAATATTGAATCTTTGAATGTAATTACTTCAATCAAGGTAGCTATTATGTCACTATACCTTTTTAATGCACAAAGATTTAATCTTGGAAAGAAAATGAGAGTTTTGAGTTTAACTTATTCGAGTTACCTATGAAGTCGCGAAGAGTGTTTTAATGTATAAAGTTTGAATCTTTGAATCAAAACACCCCAATAAAGGTACCTATTAAGTTACTAGACCTTTTTAATGTCTAAAGATTGAATCTTAGGAATAAAATGACAGTTCTGAGTTTAACTTATTCGATTTACCCATGAAGTCGTGAACAATGTTTTAATGACTAAATATTGAATCTTTGAATGAAATTACCTCAATCAAGGTACCCATTATGTCACTAGACCTTTTTAGTGTATAAAGATTAAATATTTGTAAAGAACTACAAGTTTTGAGTTAAAGTTATTTGAGTTCCCTTTGACGTCACGAAGCGTGTTTTAATGAGTAAAGATTGAATCTTTGAACGAAATTATCTCAATCAATGTACCTATTATGTCAGTAGACCTTTTTAATGTATAAAGATGGAATCTCTGAAAAAAATGAGAGTTTTGAGTTTAACTTATTCGAGTTACCTATGAAGTCGCGAAGAGTGTTTTAATGACTAAAGATTGAATCTTCAAATTAAAATTCCTCAATAAAGGAACCTATTATGTTACTAGATCTTTTTCACGTATAAAGATTGAATCTTTGGAAGAAAATTAGAGTTTTGAGTTAAACTTATTCGAGTTCCTTTTGACATCCCGAAGAGTGTTTCAATGAATAAAGATTGAATCTTTGAATGAAATTACCTCAATCAAGGTACCTATTAAGTCACTAGAAATTTTTATTGTATAAAGATTGAGTCTTTGAAAAGAAATGAGAGTTTTGAGTTAAAGTTATTCGAGTTCCGTTTGACGTCACGAAGAGTGTTTTAATGAGTAAAGATTGAATCTTTAAATGAAATTACCTCAATCAAGGTACCTATTCTACCACTAGACCTTTGTAATGTATAAAGATTGAATCTTTGAAAGAAAATGAGTGTTTTGAGTTTAACTTATTCGAGTTACCTATGAAATCGCGAAGAGTGTTTTAATGACTGAAGATTGAATCTTTGAATGACAAAATTCCACAATAAAGGTACCAATTCTGTTACTTGACCTTTTTAATGTATAAAGATTAAATCTTTGAAAGAAAATGAGATTTTTGAGTTAAACTTATTCAAGTTCCCTGTAACGTCCCGAAGAGTGTTTTAATGAGTAAATATTGAATCATTGAATGAAATTACCTCAATCAAGGTAGCTATTACATCACTAGACCTTTTTAATTTATAAAAATTGACATTTTGAAAAGAAATGAGTGTTTCGAGTTAAATGTATTCAAGTTCCCTTTGACGTTATGAAGAGTGTTTTAATGAGTAAAGATTGAATCTTTGAATGAAATTACCTCAATCAAGGTACCTATTCTGTCACTAAACCTTTTTAATGCATAAAGATTGAATCTTTGATAGAACATGAGAGTTTTGAGGTCAACTTATTCGAGTTACCTATGAAGTTGCGAAGAGTGTTTTAATGACTAAAGATTGAATCTTTGAATGAAAATACCTCAATAAAGGTACTTATTTTGTCAGTAGGCCTTTTTAATGTATAAAGATTGTATCTTTGAAAGAAAATGAGAGTTTTGAGTTAAACTTATTCATCTTCCCTATAACGTCCCAAAGAGTGTTTTAATGAGTAAATATTGAATCTTTGACTGTAATTACCTCAATCAAGGTAGCTATTATGTCACTAGACCTTTTTAATGCACAAAGATTCAATCTTGGAAGAGTGTTTTAATGAATAAAGATTGAATCTTTGAATGAAAACACCTCAATAAAGTTACCTATTATGTTACTAGACCTTTTCAATGTCTAAAGATTGAATCTTTGGAATAAAATGACAGTTCTGAGTTTAACTTATTCGATTTACCGATGAAGTCATGAACATTCTTTTAATGACTAAATAATTAATCTTTGAATGAAAATACCTTAGTAAAGGTACCCATTATGTTACTAGACCTTTTTAATGTATAAAGATTGAATCTTAGAAAGAAATTGACTGTTTTTAGTTAAACTTATTCGAGTTTCCTATGACATCCCGAAGAGTATTTCAATGAGTAAAGATTGAATCTTTGATTGAAATTACTTGAATCAAGGGACTTATTTTATACCTGGACCTTTTATATATAAAGATTAAATCTTTAAAAAGCAATGAGCGTTATGAGTTAAACCTATCCGAGTTCCCTATGACGTCCCGAATAGTGTTTTAACGCATAAGGATTGAATCTTTGTATGAAATTACCTCAATTGGGGTACTTATTATGTCACTAGACCTTTTTAATGTATAAAGGTTTAATCTTTGAAAGAAAATGAGAGTTTTGAGTTAAACGTATTCGAGTTCCCTGCAACGTCTCGAAGAGTGTTTTAAAGATTAAATATTGAATCTTTGATTGAAATTACCTCAATCAAGGTACCTATTATGTCACTAGACCTTTTTAATGTATAAAGATTGAATATTTGTAAAGAACTACGAGTTTTGAGTTAAAGTTATTTGAGTTTCCTTTGACGTCACGAAGCGTGTTTTAATGAGTAAAGATTGAATCTTTGAACGAAATTATCTCAATCAATGTACCTATTATGTCAGAAGACCTTTTAATGTAAAAAGATGGAATCTCTGAAAAAAATGAGAGTATTGAGTTTAACTTATTCGAGTTACCTATGAAGTCGCAAAGAGTGTTTTAATGACTAAAGATTGAATCTTCAAATGAAAATTCCTCAATAAAGGAACCTATTATGTTACTAGATCTTTTTGACGTATAAAGATTGAATCTTTGAAAGAAAATTAGAGTTTTGAATTAAACTTATTCGAGTTCCTTTTGACATCCCGAAGAGTGTTTTAATGAATAAAGATTGAATCTTTGAATGAAATTACCTCAATCAAGGTACCTACTAAGTCACTAGAAATTTTTATAGTATAAAGATTGAATCTTTGAAAAGAAATGAGAGTTTTGAGTTAAAGTTTTTCGAGTTCCCTTTGACGTCACGAAAAGTGTTTTAATGAGTAAAGATTAAATCTTTGAATGAAATTACCTCAATCAAGGTACCTATTCTACCACTAGACCTTTGTAATGTATAAAGATTGAATCTTTGAAAGAAAATGAGTGTTTTATGTTTAACTTATTCGAGTTACCTATGAAATCGCGAAGAGTGTTTTAATGACTGAAGATTGAATCTTTGAATGAAAAATACGACAATAAATGTACCAATTCTATAACTAGACCTTTTTAATGTATAAAGATTGAATCTTTGAAAGAAAATGAGATTTTTGAGTCGAACTTATTCGAGTTCCACGTAACGTCCCAAAGAGTGTTTTAATGAGTAAAGATTGAATCATTGAATGAAATTACCTCAATAAAGGCACCTATTCTGTCACTAAACCTTTTTAATGTATAACGATAGAATCTTTGAAAGAATATGAGAGTTTTGAGTTCAACTTATTCGAGTTACCTATGAAGTTGCGAAGAGAGTTTTAATGACTAAAGATTGAATCTTTGAATGAAAATACCTCAATAAAGGTACTTATTTTGTTAGTAGACCTTTTTAATGTATAAAGATTGTATCTTTGAAAGAAAATGAGAGTTTGAGTTAAACTTAGTCATCTTCCCGGTAACGTCCCAAAGAGTGTTTTAACGAGTAAATATTGAATCTTTGAGTGTAATTACCTCAATCACGGTAGCTATTATGTCACTAGACCTTTTTAATGCACAAAGATTGAATCTTGGAAAGAAAATGAGAGTTTTGAGGTTAACTTATTCGAGTTACCTATGAAGTCGCGAAGAGTGTTTTAATGAATAAAGATTGAATCTTTGAATGAAAACACCTCAATAAAGGTACCTATTATGTTACTAGACCTTTTTAATGTCTAAAGATTGAATATTTGGAATAAAATGACAGTTCTGAGTTTAACTTATTCGATTTACCCATGAAGTCGTGAACAGTGTTTTAATGACTAAATATTGAATCTTTGAATGAAATTACCTCAATCAAGGTACCTATTATGTCACTAGACCTTTTTAATGTATAAAGATTGAATATTTGTAAAGAACTACGAGTTTTGAGTTAAAGTTATTTGAGTTCCCTTTGACGTCACAAAGCGTGTTTTAATGAGTAAAGATTGAATGTTTGGACGAAATTATCTCAATCAATGTACCTATTATGTCAGTAGACCTTTTTAATGTATAAAGATGGAATCTGTGAAAAAAATGAGAGTTTTGAGTTTAACTTATTCGAGTTACCTATAAAGTCGCGAAGAGTGTGTTTTAATGACTAAAGATTGAATCTTCAAATGAAAATTCCTCAATAAAGGAACCTATTATGTTACTAGATCTTTTTGACGTATAAAGATTGAATCTTTGAAAGAAATTAGAGTTCTGAGTTAAACTTATTCGAGTTCCTTTTGACATCCCGAAGAGTGTTTTAATGAATAAAGATTGAATCTTTGAATGAAATTACCTCAATCAAGGTACCTATTAAGTCACTAGAAATTTTTATTGTATAAAGATTGAGTCTTTGAAAAGAAATGAGAGTTTTGAGTTAAAGTTATTCGAGTTCCCTTTGACGTCACGAAGAGTGTTTTAATGAGTAAAGATTGAATCTTTGAATGAAATTACCTCAATCAAGGTACCTATTCTACCACTAGACCATTGTAATGTATAAAGATTGAATCTTTGAAAGAAAATGAGTGTTTTGAGTTTAACTTATTCGTGTTACCTATGAAATCGCAAAGAGTATTTTAATGACTGAAGATTGAATCTTTGAAAGTAAAATACCACAATAAAGGTACCAATTCTGTTACTAGACCATTTTAATGTATAAAGATTAAATCTTTGAAAGAAAATGAGATTTTTGAGTTAAACTTATTCGAGTTCCCTCTAACGTTCCGAAAAGTGTTTTAATGGGTAAAGTTTGAATTATTGAATGAAATTACCTTAATCAAGGTGGCTATTACATCACTAGACCTTTTTAATTTATAAAGATTGACGTGTTGAAAAGAAATGAGTGCTTCGAGTTAAAGTTATTCAAGTTCCCTTTGACGTTATGAAGAGTGTTTTAAAGAGTAAAGATTGAATCTCTGAAAGAAATTACCTCAATCAAGGTACATATTATGTCACTAAACCTTTTTAATGTATAAAGATTGAATCTTTGAAAGAACATGAGAGTTTTGAGTTCAACTTATTCGAGTTACCTATGAAGTTGCGAAGAGTGTTTTAATGACTAAAGATTGAATCTTTGAATGAAAATACCTCAATAAAGGTACTTATTTTGTCAGTAGACCTTTTTAATGTATAAAGATTGTATCTTTGGAAGAAAATGAGAGTTTTGAGTTAAACTTATTTATCTTCCCTGTAACGTCCCAAAGAGTGTTTTAATGAGTAAATATTGAATCTTTGAATGTAATTACCTCAATCAAGGTAGCTATAATGTCATTAGACCTTTTTAATGCACAAAGATTGAATCTTGGAAAGAAAATGAGAGTTTTGAGTTTAACTTATTCGAGTTACCTATGAAGTCGCGAAGAGTGTTTTAATGAATAAAGGTTGAATCTTTGAATGACAACACCTCAATAAAGGTACCTATTATGTTAGTAGACCTTTTTAATGTCTAAAGATAGAATCTTTGGAATAAAATGACAGTTCTGAGTTTAACTTATTCGATTTACCTATGAAGTCGTGAACAGTGTTTTAATGACTAAATAATGAATCTTTGAATGAAAATCCCTTAGTAAAGGTACCCATTATATTACTAGACCTTTTTAATGTATAAAGATTGAATCTTGGAAAGAAAATGACTGTTTTGAGTTAAACTTATTCGAGTTCCCTATGACATCCCGAAGAGTATTTCAACGAGTAAAGATTAAATCTTTGATTGAAATTACTTGAATCAAGGGACTTATTTTGTCCCTTGACCTTTTGTATACAAAGATTGAATCTTTAAAAAGAAATTAGCGTTATGAGTTAAACCTATCCGAGTTCCCTATGACGTCCCGAATAGTGTTTTAACGCCTAAGGATTGAATCCTTGTATGAAATTACTTCAATAGGGGTACTTATTATGTCACTAGACCTTTTTAATGTATAAAAGTTTAATCTTTGAAAGAAAATGAGAGTTTTGAGTTAAACATATTCGAGTTCCCTACGACGTCTCGAAGAGTGTTTTAAAGAGTAAATATTGAATCTTTGAATGAAATTACCTCAATCAAGGTACCTATTATGTCACAAGACCTTTTTAATGTATAAAGATTGAATATTTGTAAAGAATTACGTGTTTTGAGTTAAAGTTATTTGAGTTCCCTTTGACGTCACGAAGCGTGTTTTAATGAGTAAAGATTGAATCTTTGAACGAAATTATCTCAATCATTGTACCTATTATGTCAGTAGACCTTTTTAATGTATAAAGATGGAATCTCTGAAAAAAATGAGAGTATTGAGTTTAACTTATTCGAGTTACCTATGAAGTCACGAAGAGTGTTTTATTGACTAAAGATTGAATCTTCAAATGAAAATTCCTCAATAAAGGAACCTATTATGTTACTAGATCTTTTTGACGTACAAAGATTGAATCTTTGAAAGAAAATTAGAGTTTTGAGTTAAACTTATTCGAGTTCCTTTTCACATCCCGAAGAGTGTTTTAATGAATAAAGATTGAATCTTTGAATAAAATTACCTCAATCAAGGTACCTATTAAGTCACTAGAAATTTTTATTGTATAAAGATTGAATCTTTGAAAAGAAATAAGAGTTTTGAGTTAAAGTTATTTGAGTTCCCTTTGACGTCACGAAGAGTGTTTTAATAAGTAAAGATTAAATCTTTCAATGAAATTACCTCAATCAAGGTACCTATTCTACCACTAGAACTTTGTAATGTATAAAGATTGAATCTTTGAAAGAAAATGAGTGTTTTATGTTTAACTTATTCGAGTTACCCATGAAATCGCGAAGAGTGTTTTAATGACTGAAGAGTGAATCTTTGAATGAAAAATACCACAATTATGGTACCAATTCTGTTACTAGACCTTTTTAATGTATAAAGATTGAATCTTTGAAAGAAAATGAGATTTTTGAGTTGAAGTTATTCGAGTTCCCTATAACGTCCCAAGGAGTGTTTTAATGAGTAAAGATTGAATCATTGAATGAAATTACCTCAATCAAGGTTGCTATTACATCACTAGACCTTTTTAATTTATAAAGATTGACGTTTTGAAAAGAAATGAGTGTTTCGAGTTAAAGTTATTCAAGTTCCCTTTGATGTCACGAAAAGTGTTTTAATGAGTAAAGATTGAATCTTTGAATGAAATTACCTCAATAAAGGTACCTAATCTGTCACTAAACCTTTTTTATGTATAAAGATTGAATCTTTGGAAGAATATGAGAGTTTTGAATTCAACTTATTCGAGTTACCTATGAAGTTGCGAAGAGAGTTTTAATGACTAAAGATTGAATCTTTGAATGAAAATACATCAATAAAGGTACTTATTTTGTCAGTAGGCCTTTTTAATGTATAAAGATTGTATCTTTGAAAGAAAATGAGAGTTTTGAGTTAAACTTATTCATCTTCCCTGTAACGTCGCAAAGAGTGTTTTAATGAGTAAATATTGAATCTTTGAATGTAATTACCTCAATCAAGGTAGCTATTATGTCACTAGACCTTTTTAAGGCACAAAGATTGAATCTTGGAAAGAAAATGAGAGTTTTGAGTTTAACTTATTCGAGTTACCTATGAAGTCGCGAAGAGTGTTTTAATGAATAAAGATTGAATCTTTGAATGAAAACACCCCAATAAAGGTACTATTATGTTACTAGACCTTTTTAATGTCTAAATATTGAATCTTTGGAATAAAATGACAGTTCTGAGTTTAACTTTTTCGATTTACCTACGAAGTCGTGAACAGTGTTTTAATGACTAAATAATGAATCTTTGAATGAAAATGCCTTAGTAAAGGTACCCATTATGTTACTAGACCTTTTTAATGTATAAAGATTGAATCTTAGAAAGAAAATGACTGTTTTGAGTTAAACTTATTCGAGTTCCATATGACATTCCGAAGAGTATTTCAATGAGTAAAGATTGAATCTTTGATTGAAATTACTTGAATCAAGGGACTTATTTTATACCTGGACCTTTTATATATAAAGATTGAATCTTTAAAAAGCAATGAGCGTTATGAGTTAAACCTATCCGAGTTCCCTATGACGTCCCGAATAGTGTTTTAACGCGTAAGGATTGAATCTTTGTATGAAATTACTTCAATAGGGGTACTTATTATGTCACTAGACCTTTTTAATGTATAAAGGTTTAATCTTTGAAAGAAAATGAGAGTTTTGAGTTAAACGTATTCGAGTTCCCTGCGACGTCTCGTAGAGTGTTTTAAAGAGTAAATATTGAATCTTTGAATGAAATTACCTCAATAAAGGTACCTATTATGTCACTAGACCTTTTTAATGTATAAAAATTGAATATTTGTAAAGAACTACGAGTTTTGAGTTAAAGTTATTTGAGTTTCCTTTGACGTCACGAAGCGTGTTTTAATGAGTAAAGATTGAATCTTTGAACGAAATTATCTCAATCAATGTACCTATCATGTCAGTAGACCTTTTTAATGTATAAAGATGGAATCTCTGAAAAAAATGAGAGTATTGAGTTTAACTTATTCGAGTTACCTACGAAGTCGCGAAGAGTGTTTTATTGACTAAAGATTGAATCTTCAAATGAAAATTCCTCAATAAAGGAACCTATTATGTTACTAGATCTTTTTGACGTATAAAGATTGAATCTTTGAAAGAAAGTTAGAGTTTTGAATTAAACTTATTCGAGTTCCTTTTGACATCCCGAAGAGTGTTTTAATGAATAAAGAATGAATCTTTGAATGAAATTACCTCAATCAAGGTACCTATTAAGTCACTAGAAATTTTTATAGTATAAAGATTGAATCTTTGAAAAGGAATGAGAGTTTTGAGTTAAAGTTATTCGAGTTCCCTTTGACGTCATGAAAAGTGTTTTAATGAGTAAAGATTAAATCTTTGAATGAAATTACCTCAATCAAGGTACCTATTCTACAACTAGACCATTGTAACGTATAAAGATTGAATCTTTGAAAGAAAATGAGTGTTTTGAGTTTAACTTATTCGAGTTACCTATGAAGTTGCGACGAGTGTTTTAATGACTAAAGATTGAATCTTCGAATGAAAATACCTCAATAAAGGTACTTATTTTGTTAGTAGACCTTTTTAATGTATAAAGATTGTATCTTTGAAAGAAAATGAGAGTTTTGACATCCCAAAGAGTGTTTTAATGAGTAAAGATTGAATCATTGAATGAAATTACCTCAATCTAGGTTGCTATTACATCACTAGACCTTTTTAATTTATAAAGATTGACGTTTTGAAAAGAAATGAGTGTTTCGAGTTAAAGTTATTCAAGTTCCCTTTGACGTCACGAAGAGTGTTTTAATGAGTAAAGATTGAATCTTTGAATGAAATTACCTCAATAAAGGTACCTATTCTGTCGCTAAACCTTTTTAATGTATAAAGATTGAATCTTTGAAAGAATATGAGAGTTTTGAGTTCAACTTATTCGAGTTACCTATGAAGTTGCGAAGAGAGTTTTAATGACTAAAGATTGAATCTTTGAATGAAAATACCTCAATAAAGGTTCTTGTTTTGTTAGTAGACCTTTTTAATGTATAAAGATTGTATCTTTGAAAGAAAATGAGAGTTTTGATTTAAACTTATTCATCTTCCCGGTAACGTCCCAAAGAGTGTTTTAACGAGTAAATATTGAATCTTTGAATGTAATTACCTCAATCAAGGTAGCTATTATGTCACTAGACCTTTTTAATGCACAAAGATTGAATCTTGGAAAGAAAATGAGAGTTGGAAGTTTAACTTATTCGAGTTACCAATGAAGTCGCGAATAGTGTTTTAATGAATAAAGATTGAATCTTTGAATGAAAACACCTCAATAAAGGTACCTATTATGTTACTAGACCTTTTTAATGTCTAAAGATTGAATCTTTGGAATAAAATGACAGTTCTGAGTTTAACTTATTCGATTTACCCATGAAGTCGTGAACAGTGTTTTAAAGACTAAATATTGAATCTTTGAAAGAAATTACCTCAATCAAGGTACCTATTATGTCACTAGACCTTTTTAATGTATAAAGATTGAATATTTGTAAAGAACTAGGAGTTTTGAGTTAAAGTTTTTTGAGTTCCCTTTGACGTCACAAAGCGTGTTTTAATGTGTAAAGATTGAATCTTTGGATGAAATTATCTCAATCAATGTACCTATTATGTCATTAGACCTTTTTAATGTATAAAGATGGAATCTGTGAAAAAAATGAGAGTTTTGAGTTTAACTTATTCGAGTTACCTATGAAGTCGCGAAGAGTGTTTTAATGACTAAAGATTGAATCTTCAAATGAAAATTCCTTAATAAAGGAACCTATTATGTTACTAGATCTTTTTGACGTATAAAGATTGAATCTTTGAAAGAAAATTAGAGTTTTGAGTTAAACTTATTCGAGTTCCTTTTGACATCCCGAAGAGTGTTTTAATGAATAAAGATTGAATCTTTGAATGAAATTACCTTAATCAAGGTACCTATTAAGTCACTAGAAATTTTTATTGTTTAAAGATTGAGTCTTTGAAAAGAAATGAGAGTTTTGAGTTAAAGTTATTCGAGTTCCCTTTGACGTCATGAAGAGTGTTTTAATGAGTAAAGATTGAATCTTTGAATGAAATTACCTCAATCAAGGTACCTATTCTACCACTAGACCATTGTAACGTATAAAGATTGAATCTTTGAAAGAAAATGAGTGTTTTGAGTTTAAATTATTCGAGTTACCTATGAAGTTGCGACGAGTGTTTTAATAACTAAAGATTGAATCTTCGAATGAAAATACCTCAATAAAGGTACTTATTTTGTTAGTAGACCTTTTTAATGTATAAAGATTGTATCTTTGAAAGAAAATGAGAATTTTGAGTTAAACTTATTCATCTTCCCTGTAACGTCCCAAATAGTGTCTTATTGAGTAAATATGGAATCTTTGAATGTAATTACCTCAATCAAGGTAGCTATTATGCCACTAGACCTTTTTAATACACAAAGATTGAATCTTGGAAAGAAAATGAGAGTTTTGTGTTTATCTTATAAGAGTTACCTATGAAGTCGCGAAGAGTGTTTTAATGAATAAAGTTTGAATCTTTGAATGAAAACACCTCAATAAAGGTACCTATTATGTTACTAGACCTTTTTAATGTCTAAAGATTGAATCTTTGAACGAAAATCCCTTAGTAAAGGTACCCATTATGTTACTAAACCTTTTTAATGTATAAAGATTAAATCTTGGAAAGAAAATGACTGTTTTGAGTTAAACTTATTCGAGTTCAATATGACATCCCGAAGATTATTTCAATGAGTAAAGATTGAATCTTTTATTGAAATTACTTGAATCAAGGGACTTATTTTGTCCCTAGATCTTTTATATATAAAGATTGAATCTTTAAAAAGAAATGAGCGTTATGAGTTAAACCTATCCGAGTTCCCTATGACGTCCCGAATAGTGCTTTAACGCGTAAGGATTGAATCTTTGTTTGAAAATACCTCAATAGGGGTACTTATTATGTCACTAGACCTTTTTAATGTATAAAGGTTTAATCTTTGAAAGAAAATGAGAGTTTTGAGTTAAACATATTCGAGTTCCCTACGACGTCTCGAAGAGTGTTTTATAGAGTAAATATTGAATCTTTAAATGAAATTACCTCAATCAAGGTACCTATTATGTCACTAGACCTTTTTAATGTATAAAGATTGAATATTTGTAAAGAACTACGAGTTTTGAGTTAAAGTTATTTAAGTTCCCTTTGACGTCACGAAGCGTGTTTTAATGATTAAAGATTGAATCTTTGAACGAAATTATCTCAATCAATGTACCTATTATGTTAGTAGACCTTTTTAATGTATAAAGATGGAATCTCTGAAAAAAAATGAGAGTATTGAGTTTAACTTATTCGAGTTACCTATGAAGTCGCGAAAAGTGTTTTAATGACAAAAGATTGAATCTTTAAATGAAAATTCCTCAATAAAGGAACCTACTATGTTACTAGATCTTTTTGACGTATAAAGATTGAATCTTTGAAAGAAAATTAGAGTTTTGAGTTAAACTTATTCGAGTTCCTTTTGACATCCCGAAGAGTGTTTTAATGAATAAAGATTGAATCTTTGAATGAAATTATCTCAATCAATGTACCTATTAAGTCACTAGAAATTTTTATTGTATAAATATTGAATCTTTGAAAAGAAATGAGAGTTTTGAGTTAAAGTTATTAGAGTTCCCTTTGACGTCACGAAGAGTGTTTTAATGAGTAAAGATTGAATCTTTGAATGAAAATACCTCAATCAAGATACCTATTCTACCACTAGACCTTTGTAATGTATAAAGATTGAATCTTTCAAAGAAAATGAGTGTTTTGAGTTTAACTTATTCGAGTTACGTATGAAATCGCGAAGAGTGTTTTAATGACTGAAGATTGAATCTTTGAATGAAAAATACCACAATAAAGGTACCAATTCTGTTACAAGACCTTTTTAATGTATAAAGATTCAATCTTTAAAAGAAAATGAGATTTTTGAGTTAAACTTATTCGAGTTCCCTGTAACGCCCCGAAGAGTGTTTTAATGAGTAAAGATTGAATCATTGAATGAAATTACCTCAATCAAGGTAGGTATTACATCACTATACCTTTTTAATTTATAAAGATTGACGTTTTGAAAAGAAATGAGTGTTTCGAGTTAAAGTTATTCAAGTTCCCTTTGACGTCACGAAGAGTGTTTTAATGAGTAAAGATTGAATCTTTGAATGAAATTACCTCAATCAAGGTATTTATTCTGTCACTAAACCTTTTTAATGTATAAAGATTGAATGTTTGAAAGAACATGAGAGTTTTGAGTTCAACGTATTCGAGTTACCATTGAAGTTGGGAAAAGTGTTTTAATGACTAAAGATTGAATCTTTGAATGAAAATACCTCAATAAAGGTACTTATTTTGTTCGTAGACATTTTTAATGTATAAAGATTGTACCTTTGAAAGAAAATGAGAGTTTTGAGTTAAACTTATTCAAGTTCCCTGTCACGTCCCAAAGAGTGTTTTAACTTGTAAATATTGAATCTTTGAATGTAATTACCTCAATCAAGGTAACTATTATGTCAGTAGACCTTTTTAATACACAAAGATTGAATGTTGGAAAGAAAATGAGAGTTTTGAGTTTAACTTATTCGAGTTACCTATGAAGTCGCGAAAAGTGTTTTAATGAATAAAGATTGAATCTTTGAATGAAAACACCTTAATACAGGTACCTATTATGTTACTAGACCTTTTTAATGTCTAAAGATTGAATCTTTGGAATAAAATGACAGTTCTGAGTTTAACTTATTCGATTTACCTATGAAGTCGTGAACAGTGTTTTAATGACTAAATAATGAATCTTTGAATGAAAATCCCTTAGTAAAGGTACCTATTATGTTACTAGACCTTTTTAATGTATAAGGATTGAATCTTGGAAAGAAAATGACTGTTTTGAGTTAAACTTATTCGAGTTCCCTATGACATCCCGAAGAGTATTTCAATGAGTAAAGATTGAATCTTTGGTTGAAATTACTTGAATCAAGGGACTTATTTTGTCCCTGGACCTTTTATATATAAAGATTGAATCTTTAAAAAGAAATGAGCGTTATGAGTTAAACCTATCTGAGTTCCTTTTGACGTCCCGAATAGTGTTTTAACGCATTAGGATTGAATCTTTGTATGAAATTACCTCAATAGGGTTACTTATTATGTCACTAGACCTTTTTAATGTATAAAGGTTTAATGTTTGAAAGAAAATTAGAGTTTTGAGTTAAATATATTCGACTTCCCAGCGACGTCTCGAAGAGTGTTTTAAATAGTAAATATTGAATCTTTGAATGAAATTACCTCAATCAAGCTACCTATTATGTCACTAGACCTTTTTAATGTATAAAGATTGAATATTTGTAAAGAACTACGAGTTTTGAGTTAAAGTTATTTGAGTTCCCCTTGACGTCACGAAGCGTGTTTTAATGAGTAAAGAATGAATCTTTGAATGAAATTACCTCGATCAAGGTACCTATTAAGTCACTAGAAATTTTTATTGTATAAAGATTGAATCTTTGAAAAGAAATGAGAGTTTTGAGTTAAAGTTAGTCGAGTTCTCTTTCACGTCACGAAGAGTGGTTTAATGAGTAAAGATTGAATCTTTAAATGAAATTACCTCAATCAAGGAACCTATTCTACCACTAGACCTTTGTAATGTATAAAGATTGAATCTTTGAAAGAAAATGAGTGTTTTGAGTTTAACTTATTCGAGTTACGTATGAAATCGCGAAGAGTGTTTTAATGACTCAAGATTGAATCTTTGAATGAAAAATACCACAATAAAGGTACCAATTCTGTTACTAGACCTCTTTAAGGTATAAAGATTGAATCTTTGAAAGAAAATGAGATTTTTGAGTTAAACTTATTCGAGTTCCCTGTAACGTCCCGAAGAGTGTTTTAATGAGTAAAGATTGAATCATTGAATGAAATTACCTCAATCAGGGTAGCTATTACATCACTAGACCTTTTTAATTTATAAAGATTGACGTTTTGAAAAGAAATGAGTGTTTCGAGTTAAAGTTATTCAAGCTCCCTTTGACGACACGAAGAGTGTTTTAATGACTAAAGATTAAATCTTTGAATGAAAAGACCTTAATAAAGGTACTTATTTTGTTAGTAGACCTTTTTAAGGTATAAAGATTGTATCTTTGAAAGAAAATGAGTGTTTTGAGTTAAACTTATTCATGTTCCCTGTAACGTCCCGAAGAGTGTTTTAACGAGTTAATATTGAATCTCTGAATGTAATTACCTCAATCAAGGTAGCTTTTACGTCACTAGACCTTTTTAATACACAAAGATTGAATCTTGGAAAGAAAATGAGAGTTTTGAGTTTAACTTATTCGAGTTACCTATGAAGTCGCGAAGAGTGTTTTAATGAATAAAGATTGAATCTTTGAATGAAAACACCTCAATAAAGGTACCTATTATGTTACTAGACCTTTTTAATGTCTAAAGATTGAATCATTAGAATAAAATGATAGTTCTGAGTTTAACTTATTCGATTTACCTATGAAGTCGTGAACAGTGTTTTAATGACTAAATAATGAATCTTTGAATGAAAATACCTTAGTAAAGGTACCTATTATGTTACTATACCTTTTTAATGTATAAAGATTGAATCTTGGAAAGAAAATGACTATTTTGAGTTAAACTTATTCGAGTTCCCTATGACATCCCGAAGAGTATTTCAATGAGTAAAGATTGAATCTTTGATTGAAATTACTTGAATCAAGGGACTTATTTTGTCCCTGGACCTTTTATATATAAAAATTGAATCTTTAAAAAGAAATGAGCGTTATGAGTTAAACCTATCCGAGTTCCCTATGACGTCCCGAATAGTGTTTTAACGCGTAAGGATTGAATCTTTGTATGAAATTACCTCAATAGGTGTACTTATTATGTCACTAGACCTTTTTAATGTATAAAGGTTTAATCTTTGAAAGAAAATGAGAGTTTTGAGTTAAACATATTCGAGTTCCCTGCGACGTCTCGAAGAGTGTTTTAAAGAGTAAATATTGAATCTTTGAATGAAATTACCTCAATCACGGTGCCTATTATGTCACAAGACCTTTTTAATGTACAAAGATTGATTATTTGTAAAGAACTACGAGTTTTGAATTAAAGTTATTTGAGTTTCCTTTGACGTCACGAAGCGTGTTTTAATGAGTACAGATTGAATCTTTGAACGAAATTATCTCAATCAATCTACCTATTATGTCAGTAGACCTTTTTAATGTATAAAGATGGAATATTTGAAAAAAATGAATGTCTTGAGTTTAACTTATTCGAGTTACCTATGAAGTCGCGAAGAGTGTTTTAATGACTAAAGATTGAATCTTCAAATGAAAATTCCTCAATAAAGGAACCTATTATGTTACCAGATCTTTTTGACGTATAAAGATTGAATCTTTGAAAGAAAATTAGAGTTTTGAGTTAAACTTTTTTGAGTTCCTTTTGATATCCCGAAGGGTGTTTTAATGAATAAAGATTGAATCTTTGAATGATTTACCTCAATCAAGGTACCTATTAAGTCACTAGAAATTTTTATTGTATAAAGATTGAATCTTTAAAAAGAAATGAGAGTTTTGAGTTAAAGTTATTCGAGTTCCCTTTGACGTCACGAAGAGTGTTTTAATGAGTAAAGATTGAATCTTTGAATGAAATTACCTCAATCAAGGTACCTATTCTACTACTAGACCTTTGTAATGTAGAAAGATTGAATCTTTGAAAGAAAATGAGTGTTTTGAGCTTAACTTATTCGTGTTACCAATGAAATCGCGAAGAGTGTTTTAATGACTGAAGATTGAATTTTTGAATGAAAAATACCACAATAAAGGTACCAATTCTGTTACTAGACCTTCTTAATGTATAAAGATTGAATCTTTGAAAGAAAATGAGATTTTTAAGTTAAACTTATTCGAGTTCCTTGTAACGTCCCGAAGAGTGTTTTATTGAGTAAAGATTGAATCATTGAATGAAATTACCTCAATCAAGGTAGCTATTACATCACTAGACCTTTTTAATTTATAAAGATTGACGTTTTGAAAAGAAATGAGTGTTTCGCGTTAAAGTTATTCAAGTTTCCTTTAACGTCACGAAGTGTGTTTTAATGAGTAAAGATTGAATCTTTGAATGAAATTACCTCAATCAAGGTACCTATTCTACTACTAGACCTTTGTAATGTAGAAAGATTGAATCTTTGAAAGAAAATGAGTGTTTTGAGTTTAACTTATTCGTGTTACCAATGAAATCGCGAAGAGTGTTTTAATGACTGAAGATTGAATTTTTGAATGAAAAATACCACAATAAAGGTACCAATTCTGTTACTAGACCTTTTTAACGTATAAAGATTGAAGCTTTGAAAGAAAATGAGATTTTTAAGTTAAACTTATTCGAGTTCCTTGTAACGTCCCGAAGAGTGTTTTATTGAGTAAGATTGAATCATTGAATGAAATTACCTCAATCAAGGTAGCTATTACATCACTAGACCTTTTTAATTTATAAAGATTGACGTTTTGAAAAGAAATGAGTGTTTCGCGTTAAAGTTATTCAAGTTTCCTTTAACGTCACGAAGTGTGTTTTAATGAGTAAAGATTGAATCTTTGAATGAAATTACCTCAATCAAGGTACCTATTCTGTCACTAAACCTTTTTAATGTATAAAGATTGAATCGTTGAAAGAACATGAGAGTTTTGAGTTCAACTTAATCGAGTTACCTATGAAGTTGCGAAGAGTGTTTGAATGACTAAAGATTAAATCTTTGAATGAAAATACCTCAATAAAGGTACTTATTTTGTTAGTAGACCTTTTTAATGTATAAAGATTGTATCTTTGAAAGAAAATGAGAGTTTTGAGTTAAACTTATTCATGTTCCCTGTAACGTCCCAAAGAGTGTTTTAATGAGTAAATATTGAATCTTTGAATGTAATTACCTCAATCAAGGTAACTATTATGTCACTAGGCCTTTTTAATGCACAAAGATTAAATCTTGGAATGAAAATGAGAGTTTTGAGTTTAACTTATTCGAGTTACCTATGAAATCGCGAAGAGTGTTTTGATAAATAAAGATTGAATCTTTGAATGAAAACACCTCAATAAAGGTACCTATTATGTTACTAGACCTTTTTAATGTCTACAGATTGAATCTTTGGAATAAAATGACAGTTCTGAGTTCAACTTATTCGATTTACCTATGAAGTCGTGAACAGTGTTTTAATAACTAAATAATGAATCTTTGAATGAAAATACCTTAGTAAAGGTACCTATTATGTTACTAGATGTTTTTGACCTATAAAGAGTGTTTTAATGACTAAAGAGTATTTTAATGAAATTACCTCAATCACGGTGCCTATTTGAATCTTTGATTGAAATTACTTGAATCAAGGGACTTATTTTGTCCCTGGACCTTTTATATATAAAAATTGAATCTTTAAAAAGAAATGAGCGTTATGAGTTAAACCTATCCGAGTTCCCTATGACGTCCCGAATAGTGTTTTAACGCGTAAGGATTGAATCTTTGTATGAAATTACCTCAATAGGTGTACTTATTATGTCACTAGACCTTTTTAATGTATAAAGGTTTAATCTTTGAAAGAAAATGAGAGTTTTGAGTTAAACATATTCGAGTTCCCTGCGACGTCTCGAAGAGTGTTTTAAAGAGTAAATATTGAATCTTTGAATGAAATTACCTCAATCACGGTGCCTATTATGTCACAAGACCTTTTTAATGTACAAAGATTGATTATTTGTAAAGAACTACGAGTTTTGAATTAAAGTTATTTGAGTTTCCTTTGACGTCACGAAGCGTGTTTTAATGAGTACAGATTGAATCTTTGAACGAAATTATCTCAATCAATCTACCTATTATGTCAGTAGACCTTTTTAATGTATAAAGATGGAATATTTGAAAAAAATGAATGTCTTGAGTTTAACTTATTCGAGTTACCTATGAAGTCGCGAAGAGTGTTTTAATGACTAAAGATTGAATCTTCAAATGAAAATTCCTCAATAAAGGAACCTATTATGTTACCAGATCTTTTTGACGTATAAAGATTGAATCTTTGAAAGAAAATTAGAGTTTTGAGTTAAACTTATTTGAGTTCCTTTTGATATCCCGAAGGGTGTTTTAATGAATAAAGATTGAATCTTTGAATGAAATTACCTCAATCAAGGTACCTATTAAGTCACTAGAAATTTTTATTGTATAAAGATTGAATCTTTAAAAAGAAATGAGAGTTTTGAGTTAAAGTTATTCGAGTTCCCTTTGACGTCACGAAGAGTGTTTTAATGAGTAAATATTGAATCTTTGAATGAAATTACCTCAATCAAGGTACCTATTCTACTACTAGACCTTTGTAATGTAGAAAGATTGAATCTTTGAAAGAAAATGAGTGTTTTGAGTTTAACTTATTCGTGTTACCAATGAAATCGCGAAGAGTGTTTTAATGACTGAAGATTGAATTTTTGAATGAAAAATACCACAATAAAGGTACCAATTCTGTTACTAGACCTTTTTAATGTATAAAGATTGAATCTTTGAAAGAAAATGAGATTTTTAAGTTAAACTTATTCGAGTTCCTTGTAACGTCCCGAAGAGTGTTTTATTGAGTAAAGATTGAATCATTGAATGAAATTACCTCAATCAAGGTAGCTATTACATCACTAGACCTTTTTAATTTATAAAGATTGACGTTTTGAAAAGAAATGAGTGTTTCGCGTTAAAGTTATTCAAGTTTCCTTTAACGTCACGAAGTGTGTTTTAATGAGTAAAGATTGAATCTTTGAATGAAATTACCTCAATCAAGGTACCTATTCTACTACTAGACCTTTGTAATGTAGAAAGATTGAATCTTTGAAAGAAAATGAGTGTTTTGAGTTTAACTTATTCGTGTTACCAATGAAATCGCGAAGAGTGTTTTAATGACTGAAGATTGAATTTTTGAATGAAAAATACCACAATAAAGGTACCAATTCTGTTACTAGACCTTTTTAATGTATAAAGATTGAATCTTTGAAAGAAAATGAGATTTTTAAGTTAAACTTATTCGAGTTCCTTGTAACGTCCCGAAGAGTGTTTTATTGAGTAAAGATTGAATCATTGAATGAAATTACCTCAATCAAGGTAGCTATTACATCACTAGACCTTTTTAATTTATAAAGATTGACGTTTTGAAAAGAAATGAGTGTTTCGCGTTAAAGTTATTCAAGTTTCCTTTAACGTCACGAAGTGTGTTTTAATGAGTAAAGATTGAATCTTTGAATGAAATTACCTCAATCAAGGTACCTATTCTGTCACTAAACCTTTTTAATGTATAAAGATTGAATCGTTGAAAGAACATGAGAGTTTTGAGTTCAACTTAATCGAGTTACCTATGAAGTTGCGAAGAGTGTTTGAATGACTAAAGATTTAATCTTTGAATGAAAATACCTCAATAAAGGTACTTATTTTGTTAGTAGACCTTTTTAATGTATAAAGATTGTATCTTTGAAAGAAAATGAGAGTTTTGAGTTAAACTTATTCATGTTCCCTGTAACGTCCCAAAGAGTGTTTTAATGAGTAAATATTGAATCTTTGAATGTAATTACCTCAATCAAGGTAACTATTATGTCACTAGGCCTTTTTAATGCACAAAGATTAAATCTTGGAAAGAAAATGAGAGTTTTGAGTTTAACTTATTCGAGTTACCTATGAAATCGCGAAGAGTGTTTTAATGAATAAAGATTGAATCTTTGAATGAAAACACCTCAATAAAGGTACCTATTATGTTACTAGACCTTTTTAATGTCTACAGATTAAATCTTTGGATTAAAATGACAGTTCTGAGTTCAACTTATTCGATTTACCTATGAAGTCGTGAACAGTGTTTTAATGACTAAATAATGAATCTTTGAATGAAAATACCTTAGTAAAGGTACCTATTATGTTACTAGATGTTTTTGACCTATAAAGAGTGTTTTAATGACTAAAGAGTATTTTAATGAAATTACCTCAATCACGGTGCCTATTTGAATCTTTGATTGAAATTACTTGAATCAAGGGACTTATTTTGTCCCTGGACCTTTTATATATAAAAATTGAATCTTTAAAAAGAAATGAGCGTTATGAGTTAAACCTATCCGAGTTCCCTATGACGTCCCGAATAGTGTTTTAACGCGTAAGGATTGAATCTTTGTATGAAATTACCTCAATAGGTGTACTTATTATGTCACTAGACCTTTTTAATGTATAAAGGTTTAATCTTTGAAAGAAAATGAGAGTTTTGAGTTAAACATATTCGAGTTCCCTGCGACGTCTCGAAGAGTGTTTTAAAGAGTAAATATTGAATCTTTGAATGAAATTACCTCAATCACGGTGCCTATTATGTCACAAGACCTTTTTAATGTACAAAGATTGATTATTTGTAAAGAACTACGAGTTTTGAATTAAAGTTATTTGAGTTTCCTTTGACGTCACGAAGCGTGTTTTAATGAGTACAGATTGAATCTTTGAACGAAATTATCTCAATCAATCTACCTATTATGTCAGTAGACCTTTTTAATGTATAAAGATGGAATATTTGAAAAAAATGAATGTCTTGAGTTTAACTTATTCGAGTTACCTATGAAGTCGCGAAGAGTGTTTTAATGACTAAAGATTGAATCTTCAAATGAAAATTCCTCAATAAAGGAACCTATTATGTTACCAGATCTTTTTGACGTATAAAGATTGAATCTTTGAAAGAAAATTAGAGTTTTGAGTTAAACTTATTTGAGTTCCTTTTGATATCCCGAAGGGTGTTTTAATGAATAAAGATTGAATCTTTGAATGAAATTACCTCAATCAAGGTACCTATTAAGTCACTAGAAATTTTTATTGTATAAAGATTGAATCTTTAAAAAGAAATGAGAGTTTTGAGTTAAAGTTATTCGAGTTCCCTTTGACGTCACGAAGAGTGTTTTAATGAGTAAATATTGAATCTTTGAATGAAATTACCTCAATCAAGGTACCTATTCTACTACTAGACCTTTGTAATGTAGAAAGATTGAATCTTTGAAAGAAAATAAGTGTTTTGAGTTTAACTTATTCGTGTTACCAATGAAATCGCGAAGAGTGTTTTAATGACTGAAGATTGAATTTTTGAATGAAAAATACCACAATAAAGGTACCAATTCTGTTACTAGACCTTTTTAATGTATAAAGATTGAATCTTTGAAAGAAAATGAGATTTTTAAGTTAAACTTATTCGAGTTCCTTGTAACGTCCCGAAGAGTGTTTTATTGAGTAAAGATTGAATCATTGAATGAAATTACCTCAATCAAGGTAGCTATTACATCACTAGACCTTTTTAATTTATAAAGATTGACGTTTTGAAAAGAAATGAGTGTTTCGCGTTAAAGTTATTCAAGTTTCCTTTAACGTCACGAAGTGTGTTTTAATGAGTAAAGATTGAATCTTTGAATGAAATTACCTCAATCAAGGTACCTATTCTATCACTAAACCTTTTTAATGTATAAAGATTGAATCGTTGAAAGAACATGAGAGTTTTGAGTTCAACTTAATCGAGTTACCTATGAAGTTGCGAAGAGTGTTTGAATGACTAAAGATTTAATCTTTGAATGAAAATACCTCAATAAAGGTACTTATTTTGTTAGTAGACCTTTTTAATGTATAAAGATTGTATCTTTGAAAGAAAATGAGAGTTTTGAGTTAAACTTATTCATGTTCCCTGTAACGTCCCAAAGAGTGTTTTAATGAGTAAATATTGAATCTTTGAATGTAATTACCTCAATCAAGGTAACTATTATGTCACTAGGCCTTTTTAATGCACAAAGATTAAATCTTGGAAAGAAAATGAGAGTTTTGAGTTTAACTTATTCGAGTTACCTATGAAATCGCGAAGAGTGTTTTAATGAATAAAGATTGAATCTTTGAATGAAAACACCTCAATAAAGGTACCTATTATGTTACTAGACCTTTTTAATGTCTACAGATTGAATCTTTGGAATAAAATGACAGTTCTGAGTTCAACTTATTCGATTTACCTATGAAGTCGTGAACAGTGTTTTAATGACTAAATAATGAATCTTTGAATGAAAATACCTTAGTAAAGGTACCTATTATGTTACTAGATGTTTTTGACCTATAAAGAGTGTTTTAATGACTAAAGAGTATTTTAATGAAATTACCTCAATCACGGTGCCTATTTGAATCTTTGATTGAAATTACTTGAATCAAGGGACTTATTTTGTCCCTGGACCTTTTATATATAAAAATTGAATCTTTAAAAAGAAATGAGCGTTATGAGTTAAACCTATCCGAGTTCCCTATGACGTCCCGAATAGTGTTTTAACGCGTAAGGATTGAATCTTTGTATGAAATTACCTCAATAGGTGTACTTATTATGTCACTAGACCTTTTTAATGTATAAAGGTTTAATCTTTGAAAGAAAATGAGAGTTTTGAGTTAAACATATTCGAGTTCCCTGCGACGTCTCGAAGAGTGTTTTAAAGAGTAAATATTGAATCTTTGAATGAAATTACCTCAATCACGGTGCCTATTATGTCACAAGACCTTTTTAATGTACAAAGATTGATTATTTGTAAAGAACTACGAGTTTTGAATTAAAGTTATTTGAGTTTCCTTTGACGTCACGAAGCGTGTTTTAATGAGTACAGATTGAATCTTTGAACGAAATTATCTCAATCAATCTACCTATTATGTCAGTAGACCTTTTTAATGTATAAAGATGGAATATTTGAAAAAAATGAATGTCTTGAGTTTAACTTATTCGAGTTACCTATGAAGTCGCGAAGAGTGTTTTAATGACTAAAGATTGAATCTTCAAATGAAAATTCCTCAATAAAGGAACCTATTATGTTACCAGATCTTTTTGACGTATAAAGATTGAATCTTTGAAAGAAAATTAGAGTTTTGAGTTAAACTTATTTGAGTTCCTTTTGATATCCCGAAGGGTGTTTTAATGAATAAAGATTGAATCTCTGAATGAAATTACCTCAATCAAGGTACCTATTAAGTCACTAGAAATTTTTATTGTATAAAGATTGAATCTTTAAAAAGAAATGAGAGTTTTGAGTTAAAGTTATTCGAGTTCCCTTTGACGTCACGAAGAGTGTTTTAATGAGTAAATATTGAATCTTTGAATGAAATTACCTCAATCAAGGTACCTATTCTACTACTAGACCTTTGTAATGTAGAAAGATTGAATCTTTGAAAGAAAATGAGTGTTTTGAGTTTAACTTATTCGTGTTACCAATGAAATCGCGAAGAGTGTTTTAATGACTGAAGATTGAATTTTTGAATGAAAAATACCACAATAAAGGTACCAATTCTGTTACTAGACCTTTTTAATGTATAAAGATTGAATCTTTGAAAGAAAATGAGATTTTTAAGTTAAACTTATTCGAGTTCCTTGTAACGTCCCGAAGAGTGTTTTATTGAGTAAAGATTGAATCATTGAATGAAATTACCTCAATCAAGGTAGCTATTACATCACTAGACCTTTTTAATTTATAAAGATTGACGTTTTGAAAAGAAATGAGTGTTTCGCGTTAAAGTTATTCAAGTTTCCTTTAACGTCACGAAGTGTGTTTTAATGAGTAAAGATTGAATCTTTGAATGAAATTACCTCAATCAAGGTACCTATTCTACTACTAGACCTTTGTAATGTAGAAAGATTGAATCTTTGAAAGAAAATGAGTGTTTTGAGTTTAACTTATTCGTGTTACCAATGAAATCGCGAAGAGTGTTTTAATGACTGAAGATTGAATTTTTGAATGAAAAATACCACAATAAAGGTACCAATTCTGTTACTAGACCTTTTTAATGTATAAAGATTGAATCTTTGAAAGAAAATGAGATTTTTAAGTTAAACTTATTCGAGTTCCTTGTAACGTCCCGAAGAGTGTTTTATTGAGTAAAGATTGAATCATTGAATGAAATTACCTCAATCAAGGTAGCTATTACATCACTAGACCTTTTTAATTTATAAAGATTGACGTTTTGAAAAGAAATGAGTGTTTCGCGTTAAAGTTATTCAAGTTTCCTTTAACGTCACGAAGTGTGTTTTAATGAGTAAAGATTGAATCTTTGAATGAAATTACCTCAATCAAGGTACCTATTCTGTCACTAAACCTTTTTAATGTATAAAGATTGAATCGTTGAAAGAACATGAGAGTTTTGAGTTCAACTTAATCGAGTTACCTATGAAGTTGCGAAGAGTGTTTGAATGACTAAAGATTAAATCTTTGAATGAAAATACCTCAATAAAGGTACTTATTTTGTTAGTAGACCTTTTTAATGTATAAAGATTGTATCTTTGAAAGAAAATGAGAGTTTTGAGTTAAACTTATTCATGTTCCCTGTAACGTCCCAAAGAGTGTTTTAATGAGTAAATATTGAATCTTTGAATGTAATTACCTCAATCAAGGTAACTATTATGTCACTAGGCCTTTTTAATGCACAAAGATTAAATCTTGGAAAGAAAATGAGAGTTTTGAGTTTAACTTATTCGAGTTACCTATGAAATCGCGAAGAGTGTTTTAATGAATAAAGATTGAATCTTTGAATGAAAACACCTCAATAAAGGTACCTATTATGTTACTAGACCTTTTTAATGTCTACAGATTGAATCTTTGGAATAAAATGACAGTTCTGAGTTCAACTTATTCGATTTACCTATGAAGTCGTGAACAGTGTTTTAATGACTAAATAATGAATCTTTGAATGAAAATACCTTAGTAAAGGTACCTATTATGTTACTAGATGTTTTTGACCTATAAAGAGTGTTTTAATGACTAAAGAGTATTTTAATGAAATTACCTCAATCACGGTGCCTATTTGAATCTTTGATTGAAATTACTTGAATCAAGGGACTTATTTTGTCCCTGGACCTTTTATATATAAAAATTGAATCTTTAAAAAGAAATGGGCGTTATGAGTTAAACCTATCCGAGTTCCCTATGACGTCCCGAATAGTGTTTTAACGCGTAAGGATTGAATCTTTGTGTGAAATTACCTCAATAGGTGTACTTATTATGTCACTAGACCTTTTTAATGTATAAAGGTTTAATCTTTGAAAGAAAATGAGAGTTTTGAGTTAAACATATTCGAGTTCCCTGCGACGTCTCGAAGAGTGTTTTAAAGAGTAAATATTGAATCTTTGAATGAAATTACCTCAATCACGGTGCCTATTATGTCACAAGACCTTTTTAATGTATAAAGATTGAATATTTGTAAAGAATTACGAGTTTTGAGTTAAAGTTATTTGAGTTCCCTTTGACGTCACGAAGCGTGTTTTAATGAGTAAAGATTGAATCTTTGAACGAAATTATCTCAATCATTGTACCTATTATGTCAGTAGACCTTTTTAATGTATAAAGATGGAATCTCTGAGAAAAATGAGAGTTTTGAGTTTAACTTATTCGAGTTACCTATGAAGTCGCGAAGAGTGTTTTAATGACTAAAGATTGAATCTTCAAATGAAAATTCCTCAATAAAGGAACCTATTATGTTACTAGATCTTTTTGACGTATAAAGATTGAATCTTTGAAAGAAAATTAGAGTTTTGAGTTAAACTTATTGGAGTTCCTTTTGACATCTCGAAGAGTGTTTTAATGAATAAAGATTGAATCTTTGAATGAAATTATCTCAATCAAGGTACCTATTAAGTCACTAGAAATTTTTATTGTATAAAGATTGAATCTTTGAAAAGAAATAAGAGTTTTGAGTTAAAGTTATTCGAGTTCCCTTTGACGTCACGAAGAGTGTTTTAATGAGTAAAGATTAAATCTTTCAATGAAATTACCTCAATCAAGGTACCTTTTCTACCACTAGAACTTTGTAATGTATAAAGATTGAATCTTTGAAAGAAAATGAGTGTTTTATGTTTAACTTATTCGAGTTAACCATGAAATCGCGAAGAGTGTTTTAATGACTGAAGATTGAATCTTTGAATGAAAAATACCACAATAAAGGTACCAATTCTGTTACTAGACCTTTTTAATGTATAAAGATTGAATCTTTGAAAGGAAATGAGATTTTTGAGATAAACTTATTCGAGTTCCCTGTAACGTCCCAAAGAGTGTTTTAATGAGTAAAGATTGAATCATTGAATGAAATTACCTCAATTAAGGTAGCTATTACATCACTAGACCTGTTTAATTTATAAAGATTGACGTTTTGAAAAGAAATGAGTGTTTCGAGTTAAAGTTATTCAAGTTCCCTTTGACGTTATGAAGAGTGTTTTAATGAGTAAAGATTGAATCTAAAAATGAAATTACCTCAATCAAGGTACCTATTCTGTCACTAAACCTTTTTAATGCATAAAGATTGAATCTTTGAAAGAACATGAGAGTTTTGAGGTTAACTTATTCGAGTTACCTATGAAGTTGCGAAGAGTGTTTTAATGACTAAAGATTGAATCTTTGAATGAAAATACCTCAATAAAGGTACTTATTTTGTCAGTAGGCCTTTTTAATGTATAAAGATTGTATCTTTGAAAGAAAATGAGAGTTTTGAGTTAAACTTATTCATCTTCCCTGTAACGTCCCAAAGAGTGTTTTAATGAGTAAATATTGAATCTTTGAATGTAATTACCTCAATCAAGGTAGCTATTATGTCACTAGACCTTTTTAATGCACAAAGATTGAATCTTGGAAAGAAAATGAGAGTTTTGAGTTTAACTTATTCGAGTTACCTATGAAGTCGCGAAGAGTGTTTTAATGAATAAAGATTCAATCTTTGAATGAAAACACCTCAATAAAGGTACCTATTATGTTACTAGACCTTTTTAATGTCTAAAGATTGAATCTTTGGAATAAAATTACAGTTCTGAGTTTAACTTATTCGATTTACCTATGAAGTCGTGAACAGTGTTTTAATGACTAAATAATGAATCTTTGACTGAAAATCCCTTAGTAAAGGTACCCATTATGTTACTAGACCTTTTTAATGTATAAAGATTGAATCTTGGAAAGAAAATGACAGTTTTGAGTTAAACTTATTCGAGTTCCCTATGACATCCCGAAGAGTATTTCAACGAGTAAAGATTAAATCTTTGATTGAAATTACTTGAATCAGGGGACTTATTTTGTCCCTGGACCTTTTGTATACAAAGATTGAATCTTTAAAAAGAAATTAGCGTTATGAGTTAAACCTATCCGAGTTCCCTATGACGTCCCGAATAGTGTTTTAACGCCTAAGGATTGAATCTTTGTATAAAATTACCTCAATAGGGGTACTTATTATGTCACTAGACCTTTTTAATGTATAAAGGTTTAATCTTTGAAAGAAAATGAGAGTTTTGAGTTAAACATATTCGAGTTCCCTGTGACGTCTCGAAGAGTGTTTTAAAGAGTAAATATTGAATCTTTGAATGAAATTACCTCAATCAAGGTACCTATTATGTCACAAGACCTTTTTAATGTATAAAGATTGAATATTTGTAAAGAATTACGAGTTTTGAGTTAAAGTTATTTGAGTTCCCTTTGACGTCACGAAGCGTGTTTTAATGAGTAAAGATTGAATCTTTGAACGAAATTATCTCAATCATTGTACCTATTATGTCAGTAGACCTTTTTAATGTATAAAGATGGAATCTCTAAAAAAAATGAGAGTATTGAGTTTAACGTATTCGAGTTACCTATGAAGTCGCGAAGAATGTTTTAATGACTAAAGATTGAATCTTCAAATGAAAATTCCTCAATAAAGGACCCTATTATGTTACTAGATCTTTTTGACGTATAAAGATTGAATCTTTGAAAGAAAATTAGAGTTTTGAGTTAAACTTATTCGAGTTCCTTTGGACATCCCGAATAGTGTTTTAATGAACAAAGATTGAATCTTTGAATGAAATTACCTCAATCAAGGTACCTATTAAGTCACTAGAAATTTTTATTGTATAAAGATTGAATCTTTGAAAAGAAATAAGAGTTTTGAGTTAAAGTTATTCGAGTTCCCTTTGACGTCACGAAGCGTGTTTTAATGAGTAAAGATTGAATCTTTGAATGAAATTACCTCAATCAAGGTACCTATTCTACCACTAGACCTTTGTAATGTATAAAGATTGAATCTTTGGAAGAAAATGAGTGTTTTATGTTTAAGTTATTCGAGTTACCTATGAAATCGCGAAGAGTGTTTTAATGACTGAAGATTGAATCTTTGAATGAAAAATACCATAATAAAGGTACCAATTCTATTACTAGACCTTTTTAATGTATAAAGATTGAATCTTTGAAAGAAATTGAGATTTTTGAGTTGAACTTATTCGAGTTCCCTCTAACGTCCCGAAAAGTGTTTTAATGAGTAAAGATTGAATCATTGAATGAAATTACCTCAATCAAGGTGGCTATTACATCACTAGACCTTTTTAATTTATAAAGATTGACGTTTTGAAAAGAAATGAGTGTTTCGAGTTAAAGTTCTTCAAGTTCCTTTTGACGTTATGAAGAGTGTTTTAATGAGTAAAGATTGAATCTTTGAAAGAAATTACCTCAATCAAGGTACCTATTATGTCACTAAACCTTTTTAATGCATAAAGATTGAATCTTTGAAAGAACATGAGTGTTTTGAGTTCAACTTATTCGGGTTACCTATGAAGTTGCGAATAGTGTTTTAATGACTAAAGATTGAATCTTTGAATGAAAATACCCCAATAAAGGTACTTACTTTGTCGGTAAACCTTTTTAATGTATAAAGATTGTATCTTTGAAAGAAAATTAGAGTTTTGAGTTAAACTTATTTATCTTCCCTGTAACGTCCCAAAGAGTCTTTTAATGAGTAAATATTGAATCTTTGAATGTAATTACCTCAATCAAAGTAGCTATTATGTCACTAGACCTTTTTAATGCACAAAGATTGAATCTTGGAAAGAAAATGAGAGTTTTGAGTTTAACTTATTCGAGTTACCAATGAAGTCGCGAAGAGTGTTTTAATGAATAAAGATTGAATCTTTGAATGAAAACACCTCAATAAAGGTACCTATTATGTTACTAGACCTTTTTAATGTCTAAAGATTGAATCTTTGGAATAAAATGACAGTTCTGAGTTTAACTTATTCGATTTACCTATGAAGTCGTGAACAGTGTTTTAATGACTAAATAATGAATCTGTGACAGAAAATCCCTTAGTAAAGGTACCCATTATGTTACTAGACCTTTTTAAGGCATAAAGATTGAATCTTGGAAAGAAAATGACAGTTTTGAGTTAAACTTATTCGAGTTCCCTATGACATCCCGAAGAGTATTTCAACGAGTAAAGATTAAATCTTTGAATGAAATTACTTGAATCAGGGGACTTATTTTGTCCCTGGACCTTTTGTATACAAATATTGAATCTTTAAAAAGAAATTAGCGTTATGAGTTAAACCTATCCGAGTTCCCTATGACGTCCCGAATAGTGTTTTAACGCCTAAGGATTGAATCTTTGTATGAAATTACCTCAATAGGGGTACTTATTATGTCACTAGACCTTTTTAATGTATAAAGGTTTAATCTTTGAAAGAAAATGATAGTTTTGAATTAAACACATTCGAGTTCCCTGCGACGTCTCGAAGAATGTTTTAAAGAGTAAATATTGAATCTTTGAATGAAATTACCTCAATCAAGGTACCTATTATGTCACAAGACCTTTTTAATGTATAAAGATTGAATATTTGTAAAGAATTACGAGTTTTGAGTTAAAGTTATTTGAGTTCCCTTTGACGTCACGAAGCGTGTTTTAATGAGTAAAGTTTGAATCTTTGAACGAAATTATCTCAATCATTGTACCTATTATGTCAGTAGACCTTTTTAATGTATAAAGATGGAATCTCTAAAAAAAAAGAGAGTATTGAGTTTAACGTATTCGAGTTACCTATGAAGTCGCGAAGAGTGTCTTAATGACTAAAGATTGAATCTTCAAATGAAAATTCCTCAATAAAGGACCCTATTATGTTACTAGATCTTTTTGACGTATAAAGATTGAATCTTTGAAAGAAAATTAGAGTTTTGAGTTAAACTTATTCGAGTTCCTTTTGACATCCCGAATAGTGTTTTAATGAATAAAGATTGAATCTTTGAATGAAATTACCTCAATCAAGGTACCTATTAAGTCACTAGAAATTTTTATTGTATAAAGATTGAATCTTTGAAAAGAAATAAGAGTTTTGAGTTAAAGTTATTCGAGTTCCCTTTGACGTCACGAAGAGTGTTTTAATGAGTAAAGATTAAATCTTTCAATGAAATTACCTCAATCAAGGTACCTATTCTACCACTAGAACTTTGTAATGTATAAAGATTGAATCTGTGAAAGAAAATGAGTGTTTTATGTTTAACTTATTCGAGTTACCCATGAAATCGCGAAGAGTGTTTTAATGACTGAAGATTGAATCTTTGAATGAAAAATACCACAATAAAGGTACCAATTCTGTTACTAGACCTTTTTAATGTATAAAGATTGAATCTTTGAAAGAAAATGAGATTTTTGAGATAAACTTATTCGAGTTCCCTGTAACGTCCCAAAGAGTGTTTTAATGAGGAAAGATTGAATCATTGAATGAAATTACCTCAATCAACGTAGCTATTACATCACTAGACCTTTTTAATTTATAAAGATTGACGTTTTGAAAAGAAATGAGTGTTTCAAGTTAAAGTTATTCAATTTCCTTTGACGTTATAAAGAGTGTTTTAATGAGTAAAGATTGAATCTTTGAATGAAATTACCTCAATCAAGGTACCTATTCTGTCACTAAACCTTTTTAATGCATAAAGATTGAATCTTTGAAAGAACATGAGAGTTTTGAGGTCAACTTATTCGAGTTACCTATGAAGTGACGAAGAGTGTTTTAATGACTAAATATTGAATCTTTGAATGAAAATACCTCAATAAAGGTACTTATTTTGTCAGTAGGCCTTTTTAATGTATAAAGATTGTATCTTTGAAAGAAAATGAGAGTTTTGAGTTAAACTTATTCATCTTCCCTGTAACGTCCCTAAGAGTGTTTTAATGAGTAAATATTGAATCTTTGAATGTAATTACCTCAATCAAGGTAGCTATTATGTCACTAGACCTTTTTAATGCACAAAGATTGAATCTTGGAAAGAAAATGAGAGTTTTGAGTTTAACTTATTCGAGTTACCTATGAAGTCGCGAAGAGTGTTTTAATGAATAAAGATTGAATCTATGAATGAAAACACCTCAATAAAGTTACCTATTATGTTACTAGACCTTTTCAATGTCTAAAGATTGAATCTTTGGAATAAAATGACAGTTCTGAGTTTAACTTATTCGATTTACCTATGAAGTCGTGAACAGTGTTTTAATGACTAAATAATGAATCTTTGAATGAAAATCCCTTAGTAAAGATACCCATTATGTTACTAGACCTTTTTAATGTATAAAGATTGAATCTTAGAAACGAAATGACTGTTTTGAGTTAAACTTATTCGAGTTCCCTATGACATCCCGAAGAGTATTTCAATGAGTAAAGATTGAATCTTTGATTGAAATTACTTGAATCAAGGGACTTATTTTATACCTGGACCTTTTATATGTAAAGATTGAATCATTAAAAAGCAATGAGCGTTATGAGTTAAACCTATCCGAGTTCCCTATGACGTCCCGAATAGTGTTTTAATGCGTAAGGATTGAATCTTTGTATGAAATTACCTCAATAGGGGTACTTATTATGTCACTAGACCTTTTTAATGTATAAAGGTTTAATCTTTGAAAGAAAATGAGAGTTTTGAGTTAAACGTATTCGAGTTCCTGCGACGTCTCGAAGAGTGTTTTAAAGAGTAAATATTGAATCTTTGAATGAAATTACCTCAATCAAGGTACCTATTATGTCACTAGACCTTTTTAATGTATAAAGATTGAATATTTGTAAAGAACTACGAGTTTTGAGTTAAAGTTATTTGAGTTTCCTTTGACGTCACGAAGCGTGTTTTAATGTGTAAAGATGGAATCTCTGAAAGAAATGAGAGTATTGAGTTTAACTTATTCGAGTTACCTATGAAGTCGCGGAGAGTGTTTCAATGACTAAAGATTGAATCTTCAAATGAAAATTCCTCAATAAAGGAACCTATTATGTTACTAGATCTTTTTGACGTATAAAGATTGAATCTTTGAAAGAAAATTAGAGTTTTGAAATAAACTTATTCGAGTTCCTTTTGACATCCCGAAGAGTGTTTTAATGAATAAAGATTGAATCTTTGAATGAAATTACCTCAATCAAGGTACCTATTAAGTCACTAGAAATTTTTATAGTATAAAGATTGAATCTTTGAAAAGAAATGAGAGTTTTGAGTTAAAGTTATTCGAGTTCCCTTTGACGTCACGAAAAGTGTTTTAATGAGTAAAGATTAAATCTTTGAATGAAATTACCTCAATCAAGGTACCTATTCTACCACTAGACCTTTGTAATGTATAAAGATTGAATCTTTGAAAGAAAATGAGTGTTTTGAGTTTAACTTATTCGTGTTACCTATGAAATCGCAAAGAGTGTTTTAATGACTGAAGATTGAATCTTTGAATGAAAAATACCACAATAAAGGTACCAATTCTGTTACTTGACCTTTTTAATGTATAAAGATTAAATCTTTGAAAGAAAATGAGATTTTTGAGTTAAACTTATTCGAGTTCCCTCTAACGTCCCGAAAAGTGTTTTAATGAGTAAAGATTGAATCATTGATTCAAATTACCTCAATCAACGTGGCTATTACATCACTAGACCTTTTTAATTTATAAAGATTGACGTTTTGAAAAGAAATGAGTGTTTCGAGTTAAAGTTATTTAAGTTCCTTTTGACGTTATGAAGAGTGTTTTAATGAGTAAAGATTGAATCTTTGAACGAAATTACCTCAATCAAGGTACCTATTATATCACTAAACCTTTTTAATGCATAAAGATTCAATCTTTGAAAGAAAATGAGTGTTTTGAGTTCAACTTATTCGAGTTACCTATGAAGTTGCGAAGAGTGTTTTAATGTCTAAAGATTGAATCTTTGAATGAAAATACCTCAATAAAGGTACTTATTTTGTCAGTAGACCTTTTTAATGTATAAAGATTGTATCTTTGAAAGAAAATGAGACTTTTGAGTTAAACTTATTTATCTTCCCTGTAACGTCCCAAAGAATGTTTTAATGAGTAAATATTGAATCTTTGAATGTAATTACCTCAATCAAGGTAGCTATTATGTCACTATACCTTTTTAATGCACAAAGATTGAATCTTGGAAAGAAAATGAGAGTTTTGAGTTTAACTTATTCGAGTTACCTATGAAGTCGCGAAGAGTGTTTTAATGAATAAAGATTGAATCTTTGAATGAAAACACCTCAATAAAGGTACCTATTATGTTACTAGACCTTTTTAATGTCTAAATATTGAATCTTTGGAATAAAATGACAGTTCTGAGTTTAACTTATTCGATTTACCTATGAAGTCGTGAACAGTGTTTTAATGACTAAATAATGAATCTTTGAATAAAAATCCCTTAGTAAAGGTACCCATTATGTTACTAGACCTTTTTAATGTATAAAGATTGAATCTTTAAAAAGAAATTAGCGTTATGAGTTAAACCTATCCGAGTTCCCTGTGACGTCCCGAATAGTGTTTTAACGCCTAAGGATTGAATCTTTGTATGAAATTACCTCAATAGGGGTACTTATTATGTCACTAGACCCATTATGTTGTCCCTGGACCTTTTGTATACAAAGATTGAATCTTTAAAAAGAAATTAGCGTTATGAGTTAAACCTATCCGAGTTCCCTATGATGTCCCGAATTGTGTTTTAACGCCTAAGGATTGAATCTTTGTATGAAATTACCTCAATAGGGGTACTTATTATGTCACTAGACCTTTTTAATGTATAAAGGTTGAATCTTTGAAAGAAAATGAGAGTTTTGAGTTAAACATATTCGAGTTCCCTGCGACGTCTCGAAGAGTGTTTTAAAGAGTAAATATTGAATCTTTGAATGAAATTACCTCAATCAAGGTACCTATTATGTCACAAGACCTTTTTAATGTATAAAGATTGAATATTTGTAAAGAATTACGAGTTTTGAGTTAAAGTTATTTGAGTTCCCTTTGACGTCACGAAGCGTGTTTCAATGAGTAAAGATTGAATCTTTGAACGAAATTATCTCAATCATTGTACCTATTATGTCAGTAGACCTTTTTAATGTATGAAGATGGAATCTCTGAAAAAAATGAGAGTATTGAGTTTAACTTATTCGAGTTACCTATGAAGTCGCGAAGAGTGTTTTAATGACTAAAGATTGAATCTTCAAATGAAAATTACTCAATAAAGGAACCTATTATGTTACTAGATCTTTTTGACGTATAAAGATTGAATCTTTGAAAGAAAATTAGAGTTTTGAGTTAAACTTATTCGAGTTCCTTTTGACATCCCGAAGAGTGTTTTAATGAATAAAGATTGAATCTTTGAATGAAATTACCTCAATCAAGGTACCTATTAAGTCACTAGAAATTTTTTTTGTATAAAGATTGAATCTTTGAAAAGAAATAAGAGTTTTGAGTTAAAGTTATTCGAGTTCCCTTTGACGTCACGAAGAGTGTTTTAATGAGTAAAGATTAAATCTTTCAATGAAATTACCTCAATCAAGGTACCTATTCTACCACTAGACCTTTGTAATGTATAAAGATTGAATCTTTGAAAGAAAATGAGTGTTTTATGTTTAACTTATTCGAGTTACCCATGAAATCGCGAAAAGTGTTTTAATGACTGAAGATTGAATCTTTGAATGAAATATACAACAATAAAGGTACCAATTCTGTTACTAGACCTTTTTAATGTATAAAAATTGAATCTTTGAAAGAAAATGAGATTTTTGAGATAAACTTATTCGAGTTCCCTGTAACGTCCCAAAGAGTGTTTTAATGAGTAAAGATTGAATCATTGAATGAAATTACCTCAATCAAGGTAGCTATTACATCACTAGACCTTTTTAATTTATAAAGATTGACGTTTTGAAAAGAAATGAGTGTTTCGAGTTAAAGTTATTCAAGTTCCCTTTGACGTTATGAAGAGTGTTTTAATGAGTAAAGATTGAATCTTTGAATGAAATTACCTCAATCAAGGTACCTATTCTGTCACTAAACGTTTTTAATACATAAAGATTGAATCTTTGAAAGAACATGAGAGTTTTGAGGTCAACTTATTCGAGTTACCTATGAAGTTGGGAAGAGTGTTTTAATGACTAAAGATTGAATCTTTGAATGAAAATACCTCTATAAAGGTTCTTATTTTGTCAGTAGGCCTTTTTAATGTATAAAGATTGTATCTTTGAAAGAAAATGAGAGTTTTGAGTTAAACTTATTCATCTTCCCTGTAACGTCCCAAAGAGTGTTTTAATGAGTAAATATTGAATCTTTGAATGTAATTACCTCAATCAAGGTATCTATTCTGTCACTAAACCTTTTTAATGCATAAAGATTGAATCTTTGAAAGAACATGAGAGTTTTGAGGTCAACTTATTCGAGTTACCTATGAAGTTGCGAAGAGTGTTTTAATGACTAAAGATTGAATCTTTGAATGAAAATACCTCAATAAAGGTACTTATTTTGTCAGTATGCCTTTTTAATGTATAAAGATTGTATCTTTGAAAGAAAATGAGAGTTTTGAGTTAAACTTATTCATCTTCCCTGTAACGTCCCAAAGAGTGTTTTAATGAGTAAATATTGAATCTTTGAATGTAATTACCTCAATCAAGGTAGCTATTATGTCACTAGACCTTTTTAATGCACAAAGATTGAATCTTGGTAAGAAAATGAGAGTTTTGAGTTTAACTTATTCGAGTTACCTATGAAGTCGCGAAGAGTGTTTTAATGAATAAAGATTGAATCTTTGAATGAAAACACCTCAATAAAGTTGCCTATTATGTTACTAGACCTTTTAAATGTCTAAAGATTGAATCTTTGGAATAAAATGACAGTTCTGAGTTTAACTTATTCGATTTAGCTATGAAGTCGTGAACAGTGTTTTAATGACTAAATAATGAATCTTTGAATGAAAATCCCTTAGTAAAGGTACCCATTATGTTACTAGACCTTTTTAATGTATAAAGATTGAATCTTAGAAAGGAAATGACTGTTTTGAGTTAAACTTATTCGAGTTCCCTATGACTTCCCGAAGAGTATTTCAATGAGTAAAGATTGAATCTTCGATTGAAATTACTTGAATCAAGGGACTTATTTTATACCTGGACCTTTTATATGTAAAGATTGAATCTTTAAAAAGCAATGAGCGTTATGAGTTAAACCTATCCGAGTTCCCTATGACGTCCCGAATAGTGTTTTAACGCGTAAGGATTGAATCTTTGTATGAAATTACCTCAATAGGGGTACTTATTATGTCACTAGACCTTTTTAATGTATAAAGGTTTAATCTTTGAAAGAAAATGAGAATTTTGAGTTAAACGTATTCGAGTTCCCTGCGACGTCTCGAATAGTGTTTTAAAGAGTAAATATTGAATCTTTGTATGAAATTACCTCAATAGGGGTACTTATTATGTCACTAGACCTTTTTAATTTATAAAGATTGAATATTTGTAAAGAACTACGAGTTTTGAGTTAAAGTTATTTGAGTTTCCTTTGACGTCACGAAGCGTGTTTTAATGAGTAAAGATTGAATCTTTGAACGAAATTATCTCAATCAATGTACCTATTATGTCAGTAGACCTTTTTAATGTATAAAGATGGAATCTCTGAAAAAAATGAGAGTATTGAGTTTAACTTATTCGAGTTACCTATGAAGTCGCGAAGAGTGTTTTAAAGACTAAAGATTGAATCTTCAAATGAAAATTCCTCAATAAAGGAACCTATTATGTTACTAGATCTTTTTGACGTATAAAGATTAAATCTTTGAAAGAAAATTAGAGTTTTGAGTTAAACTTATTCGAGTTCCTTTTGACATCCCGAAGAGTGTTTTAATGAATAAAGATTGAATCTTTGAATGAAATTACCTCAATCAAGGTACCTATTAAGTCACTAGAAATTTTTATTGTTTAAAGATTGAGTCTTTGAAAAGAAATGAGAGTTTTGAGTTAAAGTTATTCGAGTTCCCTTTGACGTCACGAAGAGTGTTTTAATGAGTAAAGATTGAATCTTTGAATGAAATTACCTCAATCAAGGTACCTATTCTACCACTAGACCATTGTAATGTATAAAGATTGAATCTTTGAAAGAAAATGAGTGTTTTGAGTTTAACTTATTCGAGTTACCTATGAAATCGCAAAGAGTGTTTTAATGACTGGAGATTGAATCTTTGAATGAAAAATACCACAATAAAGGTACCAATTCTGTTACTAGACCTTTTTAATGCATAAAGATTAAATCTTTGAAAGAAAATGAGATTTTTGAGTTAAACTTATTCGAGTTCCCTCTAACGTCCCGAAAAGTGTTTTAATGAGTAAAGATTGAATCATTGAATGAAATTACCTCAATCAAGGTGGCTATTACATCACTAGACCTTTTTAATTTATAAAGATTGACGTTTTGAAAAGAAATGAGTGTTTCAAGTTAAAGTTATTCAAGTTCCCTTTGACGTTATGAAGAGTGTTTTAATGAGTAAAGATTGAATCTTCGAAAGAAATTACCTCAATCAAGGTGCCTATTATGTCACTAAACCTTTTTAATGCATAAAGATTGAATCTTTGAAAGAACATGAGAGTTTTGAGTTCAACTTATTCGAGTTACCCATGAAGTTGCGAAGAGTGTTTTAATGACTAAAGATTGAATCTTTGAATGAAAATACCTCAATAAAGGTACTTATTTTGTCAGTAGACCTTTTTAATGTATAAAGATTGTATCTTTGAAAGAAAATGAGAGTTTTAAGTTAAACTAAATTATCTTCCCTGTAACGTCCCAAAGAGTGTTTTAATGAGTAAATATTGAATCTTTGAATGTAATTACCTCAATCAAGGTAGCTATTATGTCACTAGACCTTTTTAATGCACAAAGATTGAATCTTGGAAAGAAAATGAGAGTTTTGAGTTTAACTTATTCGAATTACCTATGAAGTTGCGAAGAGTGTTTTAATGAATAAAGATTGAATCTTTGAATAAAAACATCTCAATAAAGGTACCTATTATGTTACTAAACCTTTTTAATGTCTAAAGATTGAATCTTTGGAATAAAATGACAGTTCTGAGTTTAACTTATTCGATTTACCTATGAAGTCGTGAACAGTGTTTTAATGACTAAATAATGAATCTTTGAATGAAAATACCTTAGTAAAGGTACCCATTATGTTACTAGACCTTTTTAATGTATAAAGATTGAATCTTGGAAAGAAAATGACTGTTTTGAGTTAAACTTATTCGAGTTCCCTATGACATCCCGAAGAGTATTTCAACGAGTAAAGATTAAATCTTTGATTGAAATTACTTGAATCAAGGGACTTATTTTGTCCCTGGACCTTTTGCATACAAAGATTGAATCTTTAAAAAGAAATTAGCGTTATGAGTTAAACCTATCCGAGTTCCCTATGACGTCCCGAATAGTGTTTTAACGCCTAAGGATTGAATCTTTGAATGAAATTACCTCAATAGGGGTACTTATTATGTCACTAGACCTTTTTAATGTATAAAGGTTTAATCTTTGAAAGAAAATAAGAGTTTTGAGTTAAACATATTCGAGTTCCCTACGACGTCTCGAAGAGTGTTTTAAAGAGTAAATATTGAATCTTTGAATGAAATTACCTCAATCAAGGTACCTATTATGTCACAAGACCTTTTTAATGTATAAAGATTGAATATTTGTAAAGAATTACGAGTTTTGAGTTAAAGTTATTTGAGTTCCCTTTGACGTCACGAAGCGTGTTTTAATGAGTAAAGATTGAATCTTTGAACGAAATTATCTCAATCATTGTACCTATTATGTCAGTAGACCTTTTTAATGTATAAAGATGGAATCTCTGAAAAAAATGAGAGTATTGAGTTTAACTTACTCGAGTCACCTTTGAAGTCGCGAAGAGTGTTTTAATGACTAAAGATTGAATCTTCAAATGAAAATTCCTCAATAAAGGAACCTATTATGTTACTAGATCTTTTTGACGTATAAAGATTGAATCTTTGAAAGAAAATTAGAGTTTTGAGTTAAACTTATTCGAGTTCCTTTTGACATCCCGAAGAGTGTTTTAATGAATAAAGATTGAATCTTTGAATGAAATTACCTCAATCAAGGTACCTATTAAGTCACTAGAAATTTTTTTTGTATAAAGATTGAATCTTTGAAAAGAAATAAGAGTTTTGAGTTAAAGTTATTCGAGTTCCCTTTGACGTCACGAAGAGTGTTTTAATGAGTAAAGATTAAATCTTTCAATGAAATTACCTCAATCAAGGTACCTATTCTACCACTAGAACTTTGTAATGTATAAAGATTGAATCTTTGAAAGAAAATGAGTGTTTTATGTTTAACTTATTCGAGTTACCTATGAAATCGCGAAGAGTGTTTTAATGACTAAAGATTGAATCTTTGAATGAAAAATACCACAATAAAGGTATCAATTCTGTTACTAGACCTTTTTAATGTATAAAGATTGAATCTTTGAAAGAAAATGAGATTTTTGAGATAAACTTATTCGAGTTACCTATGAAGTGGGGAAGAGTGTTTTAATCACTAAAGATTGAATCTTTGAATGAAAATCCCTTAGTAAAGGTACCCATTATGTTACTAGACCTTTTTAATGAATAAAGATTGAATATTGGAAAGAAAATGACTGTTTTGAGTTAAACTTATTCGAGTTCCCTATGACATCCCGAAGATTATTTCAATGAGTAAAGATTGAATCTTTGATTGAAATTACTTGAATCAAGGGACTTATTTTGTCCCTGGACCTTTTATATATAAAGAATGAATCTTTAAAAAGAAATGAGCATTTTGAGTTAAACCTATCCGAGTTCCCTATGACGTCCCGAATAGTGTTTTAACGCGTAAGGATTGAATCTTTGTGTGAAATTATCTCAATAGGGGTACTTATTATGTCACTAGACCTTTTTAATGTATAAAGGTTTAATCTTTGAAAGAAAATGAGAGTTTTGAATTAAACATATTCGAGTTCCCTACGACATCTCGAAGGGTGTTTTAAAGAGTAAATATTGAATCTTTAAATGAAATTACCTCAATCAAGGTACCTATTATGTCACTAGACCTTTTTAATGTATAAATATTGAATATTTGTAAAGAACAACGAGTTTTGAGTTAAAGTTATTTGAGTTCTCTTTGACGTCACGAAGCGTGTTTTAATGAGTAAAGATTGAATCTTTGAACGAAATTATCTCAATCAATGTACTTATTATGTTAGTAGACCTTTTTAATGTATAAAGATGGAATCTCTGAAAAAAATGAGAGTATTGAGTTTAACTTATTCGAGTTACCTATGAAGTCGCGAAGAGTGTTTTAATGACTAAAGATTGAATCTTCAAATGAAAATTCCTCAATAAAGGAACCTATTATGTTACTATATCTTTTTGACGTATAAAGATTAAATCTTTGAAAGAAAATTAGAGTTTTGAGTTAAACTTATTCGAGTTCCTTTGACATCCCGAAGAGTGCTTTAATGAATAAAGATTGAATCTTTGAATGAAATTACCTCAATCAAGGTACCTATTAAGTCACTAGAAATTTTAAAGTATAAAGATTAAATCTTTGAAAAGAAATGAGGGTTTTGAGTTAAAGTTATTCGAGTTACCTTTGACGTCAGGAAGAGTGTTTTAATGAGTAAAGATTGAATCTTTGAATGAAATTACCTCAATCAAGGTACCTATTCTACCACTAGACCTTTGTAATGTATAAAGATTGAATCTTTGAAAGAAAATGAGTGTTTTGAGTTTAACTTATTCGAGTTACCTATGAAATCGCGAAAAGTGTTTTAATGACTGAAGATTGAATCTTTGAACGAAAAATACCACAATAAAGGTACCAATTCTGTTACTAGGCATTTTTAATGTATAAAGATTGAATCTTTGAAAGAAAATGAGATTTTTGAGTTAAACTTATTCGAGTTCCCTATAACGTCCCGAAGAGTGTTTTAATGAGTAAAGATTGAATCATTGAAAGAAATTACTTCAATCAAGGTAGCTATTACATCACTAGACCTTTTTAATTTATAAAGATTGACGTTTTGAAAAGAAACGAGTGTTTCGAGTTAAAGTTATTCAAGTTCCCTTTGACGTCATGAAGAGTGTTTTAACGAGTAAAGATTGAATCTTTGAATGAAATTACCTCAATCAAGGTACCTATTCTGTCACTAAACCTTTTTAATGTATAAAGATTGAATCTTTGAAAGAACATGAGAGTTTTGAGTTCAACTTATTCGAGTTACCTATGAAGTTGCGACGAGTGTTTTAATGACTAAAGATTAAATCTTCGAATGAAAATACCTCAATAAAGGTACTTATTTTGTTAGTAGACCTTTTTAATGTATAAAGATTGTATCTTTGAAAGAAAATGAGAGTTTTGAGTTAAACTTATTCATCTTCCCTGTAACGTCCCAAAAAGTGTTTTATTGAGTAAATATTGAATCTTTGAATGTAATTACCTCAATTAAGGTAGCTATTATGTCAGTAGACCTTTTTAATACACAAAGATAGAATCTTGGAAAGAAAATGAGAGTTTTGAGTTTATCTTATAAGAGTTACCTATGAAGTCGCGAAGAGTGTTTTAATGAATAAAGTTTGAATCTTTGAATGAAAATACCTCAATATAGGTACCTATTATGTTACTAGACCTTTTAATGTCTAAAGATTGAATCTTTGTAATAAAATGACAGTTCTGAATTTAACTTATTCGATTTACCTATGAAATCGTGAACAGTGTTTTAATGACTAAATAATGAATCTTTGAATGAAAATCCCTTTGTAAAGTTACCCATTATGTTACTAGACCTTTTTAATGTATAAAGATTGAATCTTGGAAAGAAAATGACTGTTTTGAGTTAAACTTATTCGAGTTCAATATGACATCCCGAAGATTATTTCAATGAGTAAAGATTGAATCTTTGATTGAAATTACTTGAATCAAGGGACTTATTTTGTCCCTAGACCTTTTATATATAAAGATTGAATCTTTAAAAAGAAATGAGCGTTATGAGTTAAACCTATCCGAGTTCCCCATGACGTCCCGAATAGTGTTTTAACGCGTAAGGATTGAATCTTTGTATGAAAATACCTCAATAGGGGTACTCATTATGTCACTAGACCTTTTTAATGTATAAAGGTTTAATCTTTGAAAGAAAATGAGAGTTTTGAGTTAAACATATTCGAGTTCCCTACGACGTCTCGAAGTGTGTTTTAAAGAGTAAATATTGAATCTTTAAATAAAATTAACTCAATCAAGGTACCTATTATGTCACTAGACCTTTTTAATGTATAAAGATTGAATATTTGTAAAGAATTACGAGTTTTGAGTTAAAGTTATTTGAGTTCCCTTTGACGTCACGAAGCGTGTTTTAATGATTAAAGATTGAATCTTTGAACGAAATTATCTCAATCAATGTACCTATTATGTTAGTAGACCATTTTAATGTATAAAGATGGAATCTCTGAAAGAAATGAGAGTATTGAGTTTAACTTATTCGAGTTACATATGAAGTCGCGAAGAGTGTTTTAATGACTAAAGATTGAATCTTCAAATGACAATTCCTCAATAAAGGAACCTAGTATGTTACTAGATCTTTTTGACGTATAAAGATTGAATCTTTGAAACAAAATTAGAGTTTTGAGTTAAACTTATTCGAGTTCCTTTTGACATCCCGAAGAGTGTTTTAATGAATAAAGATTGAATCTTTGAATGAAATTATCTCAATCAAGGTACCTATTAAGTCACTAGAAATTTTTATTGTATAAATATTTAATCTTTGACGTTATTCAAGTTCCCTTTGACGTCACGAAGAGTGTTTTAATGAGTAAAGATTGAATCTTTGAAAAGAAATGAGAGTTTTGAGTTAAAGTTATTCGAGTTCCTTTTGATTGAATCTTTGAATGAAATTACCTCAATCAATGTACCTATTCTACCACTAGACCTTTGTAATGTGTAAAGATTGAATCTTTGAAAGAAAATGAGTGTTTTGAGTTTAACTTATTCGATTTACCTATGAAATCGCGAAGAGTGTTTTAATGACTGAAGATTGAATCTTTGAATGAAAAATACCACAATAAAGGTACCAATTCTGTTACTAGACCTTTTTAATGTATAAAGATTGAATATTTGAAAGAAAATGAGATTTTTGAGTTAAACTTATTCGAGTTCCCTGTAACGCCCCGAAGAGTGTTTTAATGAGTAAAGATTGAATCATTGAATGAAATTACCTCAATCAAGGTAGCTATTACATCACTAGACCTTTTTAATTTATAAAGATTGACGTTTTGAAAAGAAATGAGTGTTTCGAGTTAAAGTTATTCAAGTTCCCTTTGACGTCATGAAGAGTGTTTTAGTGAGTAAAGATTGAATCTTTGAATGAAATTACCTCAATCAAAGTATTTATTCTGTCACTAAACCTTTTTAATGTATAAAGATTGAATGTTTGAAAGAACATGAGAGTTTTGAGTTCAACTTATTCGAGTTACCTATGAAGTTGGGAAGAGTGTTTTAATGACTAAAGATTGAATCTTTGAATGAAAATACCTCAATAAAGGTAATTATTTTGTTAGTAAACATTTTTAATATATAAAGATTGTATCTTTGGAAGAAAATGAGAGTTTTGAGTTAAACTTATTCAAGTTCCCTGTAACGTCCCAAAGAGTGTTTTAACTTGTAAATATTGAATCTTTGAATGTAATTACCTCAATCAAGGTAACTATTATGTCAGTAGTCCTTTTTAATACACAAAGATTGAATCTTGGAAAGAAAATCAGAGTTTTGAGTTTAACTTATTCGAGTTACCTATGAAGTCGCGAAAAGTGTTTTAATGAATAAAGATTGAATCTTTGAATGAAAACACCTCAATAAAGGTACCTATTATGTTACTAGACCTTTTTAATGTCTAAAGATTGAATCTGTGGAATAAAATGACAGTTCTGAGTTTAACTTATTCGATTTACCTATGAAGTCGTGAACAGTGTTTTAATGACTAAATAATGAATCTTTGAATGAAAATCCCTTAGTAAAGGTACCTATTATGTTACTAGACCTTTTTAATGTATAAGGATTGAATCTTGGAAAGAAAATGACTGGTTTGAGTTAAACTTATTCGAGTTCCCTATGACATCCCGAAGAGTATTTCAATGAGTAAAGATTGAATCTTGGATTGAAATTACTTGAATCAAGGGACTTATTTTGTCCCTGGACCATTTATATATATAGATTGAATCTTTAAAAAGAAATGTGCGTTATGAGTTAAACCTATCTGAGTTCCCTATGACGTCCCGAATAGTGTTTTAACGCGTTAGGATTGAATCTTTGTATGAAATTACCTCAATAGGGGTACTTATTATGTCACGAGACCTTTTTAATGTATAAAGGTTTAATCTTTGAAAGAAAATGAGTGTTTTGAGTTAAACATATTCGAGTTCCCTGCGACGTCTCGAAGAGTGTTTTAAATAGTAAATATTGAATCTTTGAATGAAATTACCTCAATCAAGGTACCAATTATGTCTCTAGACCTTTTTAATGTATAAAGATTGAATATTTGTAAAGAACTACGAGTTTTGAGTTAAAGTTATTTGAGTTCCCTTTGACGTCACGAAGCGTGTTTTAATGAGTAAAGATTGAATCTTTGATCGAAATTATCTCAATCAATGTACCTATTATGTCAGTTGACCTTTTTAATGTTTAAAGATGGAATCTCTGAAAAAAATGAGAGTATTGAGTTTAACTTATTCGAGTTACCTATGAAGTCGCGAAGAGTGTTTTAATGACTAAAGATTGAATCTTCAAATGAAAATTCCTCAATCAAGGAACCTATTATGTTACTAGATCTTTTTGATGTATAAAGATTGAATCTTTGAAAGAAAATTAGAGTTTTGAGTTAAACTTATTCGAGTTCCTTTTGACATCCCGAAGAGTGTTTTAATGAATAAAGATTGAATCTTTGAATGAAATTACCATGATCAAGGTACCTATTAAGTCACTAGAAATTTTTATTGTATAAAGATTGAATCTTTGAAAAGAAATGAGAGTTTTGAGTTAAAGTTAGTCGAGTTCCCTTTCACGTCACGAAGAGTGTTTTAATGAGTAAAGATTGAATCTTTGAATGAAATTACCTCAATCAAGGAACCTATTCTACCACTAGAACTTTGTAATGTATAAAGATTGAATCTTTGAAAGAAAATGAGTGTTTTGAGTTTAACTTATTCGAGTTACCTATGAAATCGCGAAGAGTGTTTTAATGACTCAAGATTGAACCTTTGAATGAAAAATACCACAATAAAGGTACCAATTCTGTTACTAGACCTTTTTAAGGTATAAAGATTGAATCTTTGAAAGAAAATGAGATTTTTGAGTTAAACTTATTCGAGCTCCCTGTAACGTCCCGAAGAATGTTTTAATGAGTAAAGATTGAATCATTGAATGAAATTACCTCAACTAAGGTAGCTATTACATCACTAGACCTTTTTAATTTATAAAGATTGACGTTTTGAAAAGAAATGAGTGTTTCGAGTTAAAGTTATTCAAGTTCCCTTTGACGTCACGTAGAGTGTTTTAATGAGTAAAGATTGAATCTTTGAATGAAATTACCTCAATCAAGGTACCTATTCTATCACTAAACCATTTTAATGTATCAAGATTGAATCCTTGAAAGAAAAGGAGAGTTTTGAGTTCAACTTATTCGTGTTACCTATGAAGTTGCGAAGAGTTTTTTAATTACTAAAGATTAAATCATTGAATGAAAATACCTTAATAAAGGTACTTATTTTGTTAGTAGACCTTTTTAATGTATAAAGATTGTATCTTTGAAAGAAAATGAGAGTTTTGAGTTAAACTTATTCATGTTCCCTGTAACGTCCGAAAAAGTGTTTTAACGAGTTAATATTGAATCTCTGAATGTAATTACCTCAATCAAGGTAGCTATTATGTCACTAGACCTTTTTAATATATAAAGATTGAATCTTAGAAAGAAAATGAGATTTTTAAGTTTAACTTATTCGAGTTACCTATGAAGTCGCGAAGAGTGTTTTAATGAATAAAGATTGAATCTTTGAATGAAAACACCTCAATAAATGTACCTATTATGTTACTAGACCTTTTTAATGTCTAAAGATTGAATCTTTGAAATAAAATGATAGTTCTGAGTTTAACTTATTCGATTTACCTATGAAGTCGTGAACAGTGTTTTAATGACTAAATAATGAATCTTTGAATGAAAATACCTTAGTAGAGGTACCTATTATGTTACTAGACCTTTTTAATGTATAAAGATTGAATCTTGGAAAGAAAATGATTGTTTTGAGTTAAACTTATTCGAGTTCCCTATCACATCCCGAAGAATATTTCAATGAGTAAAGATTGAATCTTTGATTGAAATTAGTTGAATCAAGGTACTTATTTTGTCCCTGGACCTTTTATATATAAAAATTGAATCTTTAAAAAAAAATGTGCGTTATGAGTTAAACCTATCCGAGTTCCCTATGACGTCCCGAATAGTGTTTTAACTCGTAAGGATTGAATCTTTGTATGAAGTTACCTCAATAGGTGTACTTATTATGTCACTAGACCTTTTTAATGTATAAAGGTTTAATCTTTGGAAGAAAATGAAAGTTTTGAGTTAAACATATTCGAGTTCCCTGCGACGTCTCGAAGGGTGTTTTAAAGAGTAAATATTGAATATTTGAATGAAATTACCTCAATCAAGGTACCTATTATGTCACAAGACCTTTTTAATGTATAAAGATTGAATATTTGTAAAGAACTATGAGTTTTGAGTTAAAGTTATTTGAGTTTCCTTTGACGTCACGAAGCGTGTTTTAATGAGTAAAGATTGAATCTTTGAACGAAATTATCTCAATCAATGTACCTATTATGTCAGTAGACCTTTTTAATGTATAAAGATGGAATATTTGAAAAAAATGAATGTCTTGAGTTTAACTTTTTCGAGTTACCTATGAAGTCGCGAAGAGTGTTTTAATGACTAAAGATTGAATCTTTTCTATGAAAATCCTCAATAAAGGAACCTATTATGTTACCAGATCTTTTTGACGTATAAAGAGTGAATCTTTGAAAGAAAATTAGAGTTTTTAGTTAAACTTATTTGAGTTCCTTTTGACATCCCGAAGGGTGTTTTAATGAATAAAGATTGAATCTTTGAATGAAATTACCTCAATCAAGGTACCTATCAAGTCACTAGAAATTTTTATTGTTTAAAGATTGAATCTTTAAAAAGAGATGAGAGTTTTGAGTTAAAGTTATTCGAGTTCCCTTTGACGTCACGAAGAGTGTTTTAATGAGTAAAGATTGAATCTTTGAATGAAATTACCTCAATCAAGGTACATATTCTACCACTAGACCTTTGTAATGTAGAAAGATTGAATCTTTGAAAGAAAATGAGTGTTTTGAGTTTAACTTATTCGTGTTACCTATGAAATCGCGAAGAGTGTTTTAATGACTGAAGATTGAATTTTTGAATGAAAAATACCACAATAAAGGTACCAATTCTGTTACTAGACCTTTTTAATGTATAATGATTGAATCTTTGAAAGAAAATGAGATTTTTGAGTTAAACTTATTCGAGTTCCTTGTAACGTCCCGAAGAGTGTTTTATTGAGTAAAGATTGAATCATTGGATGAAATTACCTCAATCAAGGTAGCTATTACATCACTAGACCTTTTTAATTTATAAAGATTGACGTTTTGAAAAGGAATGAATGTTTCGCGTTAAAGTTATTCAAGTTCCCTTCGACATCACGAAGAGTATTTTAATGAGTAAAGATTGAATCTTTGAATGAAATTACCTCAATCAAGGTACCTATTCTGTCACTAAACCTTTTTAATGTATAAAGATTGAATCGTTGAAAGAACATGAGAGTTTTGAGTTCAACTTATTCGAGTTACCTATGAAGTTGCGAAGAGTGTTTTAATGACTAAAGATTAAATCTTTGAATGAAAATACCTCAATAAAGGTACTTATTTTGTTAGTAGACCTTTTTAATGTATAAAGATTGTATCTTTGAAAGAAAATGAGAGTTTTGAATTAAACTTATTCATGTTCCCTGTAACGTCCCAAAGAGTGTTTTAATGAGTAAATATTGAATCTTTGAATGTAATTACCTCCATCAAGTTAGCTATTATGTCACTAGGCCTTTTTAATGCACAAAGATTAAATCTTGGAAAGAAAATGAGAGTTTTGAGTTTAACTTATTCGAGTTACCTATGAAGTCGCGAAGAGTGTTTTAATGAATAAAGATTGAATCTTTGAATGAAAACACCTCAATAAAGGTACCTATTATGTTACTAGACCTTTTTAATGTCTACAGATTGAATCTTTAGAATAAAATGACAGTTCTGAGTTTTACTTATTCGATTTACCTATGAAGTCGTGAACAGGGTTTTAATGACTAAATAATGAATCTTTGAATGAAAATACCTTAGTAAAGGTACCTATTATGTTACTAGTCCTTTTTAATGTATAAAGATTGAATCTTGGAAAGAAAATGACTGTTCTGAGTTAAACTTATTCGAGTTCCCTATGACATCCCGAAGAGTATTTCAATGAGTAAAGATTGAATCTTCGATTGAAATTACTTGAATCAAGGGACTTATTTTGTCCCTGAACCTTTTATATATAAAGATTGAATCTTTGAAAAGAAATGAGCGTTATGAGTTAAACCTATCCGAGTTCCCTATGACGTCCCGAATAGCGTTTTAATGCGTAAGGGTTGAATCTTTGCATGAAATTACCTCAATAGGGGTGCTTATTATGCCACTAGACCTTTTTAATGTATAAAGGTTTAATCTTTGAAAGAAAATGAGAGTTTTGAGTTAAACATATACGAGTTCCCTGCGACGTCTCGAAGAGTGTTTTAAAGAGTAAATATTGAATCTTTGAATGAAATTACCTCAATCAAGGTTCCTATTAAGTCACTAGACCTTTTTAATGTATAAAGATTGAATATTTGTAAAGAACTACGAGTTTTGAGTTAAAGTTATTTGAGTTCCCTTTGACGTCACGAAGCGTGTTTTAATGAGTAAAGATTGAATCTTTGAATGAAATTATCTCAATCAATGTACCTATTATGTCAGTAGACCTTTTTAATGTCTAAAGATTGAATCTTTGAAAAAAATGAAAGTATTTAGTTTAACTTATTCGAGTTACCTATGAAGTCGTGAAGAGTGTTTCAATGACTAAAGATTGAATCTTCAAATGAAAATTCCTCAATAAAGGAACCTATTATGTTACTAGATCTTTTTGACGTATAAAGATTGAATCTTTGAAAGAAAATTAGAGTTTTGAGTTAAACTTATTCGAGTTCCTTTTGACATCCCGAAGAGTGTTTTAATGAATAAAGATTGAATCTTTGAATGAAATTACCTCAATCAAGGTGCCTATTAAGTCACTAGAAATTTTTATTGTATAAAGATTGAATATTTGAAAAGAAATGAGAGTTTTGAGTTATAGTTATTCGAGTTCTCTTCGACGTCACGAAGAGTGTTTTAATGAGTAAAGATTGAATCTTTGAATGAAATTACATCAATCAAGGTACCTATTCTACCACTAGACCTTTGTAATGTATAAAGATTGAATCTTTGAAAGAAAATGAGTGTTTTGAGTTTAACTTATTCGAGTTACCTATGAAATCGCGAAGAGTGTTTTAATGACTGAAGATTGAATCTTTGAATCAAAAATACCACAATAAAGGTACCAATTCTGTTACTAGACCTTTTTAATGTATAAAGATTGAATCTTTGAAAGAAAATGAGATTTTTGAGTTAAACTTATTCGAGTTCCTTGTAACGTCCCGAAGAGTGTTTTAATGAATAAAGATTGAATCATTGAATGAAATTACCTCAATCAAGGTAGCTATTACATCACTAGACCTTTTTAATTTATAAAGATTGACGTTTTGAAAAGAAATGAGTGTTTCGCGTTAAAGTTATTCAAGTTCTCTTTGACGTCACGAAGAGTGTTTTAATGAGTAAAGATTGAATCTTTGAATGAAATTACCTCAATCAAGGTACCTATTCTGTCACTAAACCTTTTTAATGTATAAAGATTGAATCTTTGAAAGAACATGAGAGTTTTGAGTTCAACTTATGCGAGTTACCTATGAAGTTGCGAAGAGTGTTTTAATGACTAAAGATTAAATCTTTGAATTAAAATACCTCAATAAAGTTACTTATTTTGTTAGTAGACCTTTTTAATGTATAAAGATTGTATCTTTGAAAGAAAATGAGAGTTTTGAGTTAAACTTATTCATGTTCCCTGTAACGTCCCAAAGAGTGTTTTAATGAGTAAAAATTGAATCTTTGAATGTAATTACATCAATCAAGGTAGCTATTATGTCACTAGACCTTTTTAATGCACAAAGATTAAATCTTGGAAAGAAAATGAGAGTTTTGAGTTTAACTTATTCGAGTTACCTATGAAGTCGCGAAGAGTGTTTTAATGAATAAAGATTGAATCTTTGAATGAAAACACCTTAATAAAGGTACCTATTTTGTTACTAGACCTTTTTAATGTCTAAAGATTGAATCTTTGGAATAAAATGACAGTTCTGAGTTTAACTTATTCGATTTACCTATGAAGTCGTGAACAGTGTTTTAATGACTAAATAATGAATCATTGAATGAAAATACCTTACTAAAGGTACCTATTATGTTACTAGACCTTTTTAATGATAAAGATTGAATCTTGGAAAGAAAATGACTGTTTTGAGTTAAACTTATTCGAGTTCCCTATGACATCCCGAAAAGTATTTCAATGAGTAAAGATTGAATCTTTGATTGAAATTACTTGATGGAAGGGACTTATTTTATCCGTGGACCTTTTATATATAAAGATTGAATCTTTAAAAAGAAATGAGCGTTATGAGTTAAACCTATCCGAGTTCCCTATGACGTCTCGAATAGTGTTTTAAAGCGTAAGGGTTGAATCTTTCTATGAAATTACCTCAATAGGGGTACTTATTATGTCACTAGACCTTTTTAATGTATAAAGGTTTAATCTTTGAAAGAAAATGATAGTTTTGAATTAAACACATTCGAGTTCCCTGCGACGTCTCGAAGAATGTTTTAAAGAGTAAATATTGAATCTTTGAATGAAATTACCTCAATCAAGGTACCTATTATGTCACTAGACCTTTTTAATGTATAAAGATTGAATATTTGTAAATAAGTACGAGGTTTGAGTTAAATTATTTGAGTTCCCTTTGACGTCACGAAGCGTGTTTTAATGAGTACAGATTGAATCTTTGAACGAAATTATCTCAATCAATGTACCTATTATGTCAGTAGACCTTTTTAATGTATAAAGATGGAATCTTTGAAAAAAATGAGAGTATTGAGTTTAACTTATTCGAGTTACTCATGAAGTCGCGAAGAATATTTTAATGACTAAAGATTGAATCTTCAAATGAAAATTCCTCAATAAAGGAACCTATTATGTTACCAGATCTTTTTGACGTATAAAAATTGAATCTTTGAAAGAATATTAGAGTTTTGAGTTAAACTTATTCGAGTTCCTTTTGACATCCCGAAGAGTGTTTTAACGAATAAAGATTGAATCTTTGAATGAAATTACCTCAATCAAGGTACCTATTAAGTCACTAGAAATTTTTATTGTATAAAGATTAAATCTTTGAAAAAAAAATGAGAGTTTTGAGTTAAACATATTCGAGTTCCGTGCGACGTCTCGAAGAGTGTTTTATAGAATAAATATTGAATCTTTGAATGAAATTACCTCAATCAAGGTTCCTATTATGTCACTAGACCTTTTTAATGTATAAAGATTGAATATTTGTAAAGAACTAGGAGTTTTGAGTTAAAGTTATTTGAGTTCCCTTTGACATCACGAAGCTTGTTTTAATGAGTACAGATTGAATCTTTGAACGAAATTATCTCAATCAATGTACCTATTATGTCAGTAGACCTTTTTAATGTATAAAGATTGAATCTTTGAAAAAAATGAAAGTATTGAGTTTAACTTATTCGAGTTACCTATGAAGTCGCGAAGAGTGTTTTAATGACTAAAGATTGAATCTTCAAATGAAAATTCCTCAATAAAGGAACCTATTATGTTACCAGATCTTTTTGATGTATAAAGATTGAATCTTTGAAAGAAAATTAGAGTTTTGAGTTCAACTTATTCGAGTTCCTTTTGACATCCCGAAGAGTGTTTTAATGAATAAAGATTGAATCTTTGAATGAAATTACCTCAATCAAGGTGCCTATTAAGTCACTAGAAATTTTTATTGTATAAAGATTGAATCTTTGAAAAGAAATGAGAGTTTTGAGTTAAAGTTATTTGAGTTCCCTTTGACATCACGAAGAGTGTTTCAATGAGTAAAGATTGAATCTTTGAATGAAATTACCTCAATCAATGTACCTATTCTACCACTAGACCTTTGTAATGTATAAAGATTGAATCTTTGAAAGAAAATGAGTGTTTTGAGTTTAACTTATTCGAGTTACCTATGAAATCGCGAAGAGTGTTTTAATGACTGAAAATTGAATCTTTGAATGAAAAATAACACAATAAATGTACCAATTCTGTTACTAGACCTTTTTAATGTATAAAGATTGAATCTTTGAAAGAAAATGAGAGTTTCGAGTTTAACTTATTCGAGTTACCTATGAAGTCGCAAAGAGTGTTTTAATGAATAAAGATTGAATCTTTGAATGAAAACACCTCAATAAAGGTACCTATTATGTTACTAGACCTTTTTAATGTCTACAGATTGAATCTTTAGAATAAAATGACAGTTCTGAGTTTTACTTATTCGATTTACCTATGAAGTCGTGAACAGGGTTTTAATGACTAAATAATGAATCTTTGAATGAAAATACCTTAGTAAAGGTACCTATTATGTTACTAGACCTTTTTAATGTATAAAGATTGAATCTTGGAAAGAAAATGACTGTTCTGAGTTAAACTTATTCGAGTTCCCTATGACATCCCGAAGAGTATTTCAATGAGTAAAGATTGAATCTTTGATTGAAATTACTTGAATCAAGGGACTTATTTTGTCCCTGGACCTTTTATATATAAAGATTGAATCTTTGAAAAGAAATGAGCGTTATGAGTTAAACCTATCCGAGTTCCCTATGACGTCCCGAATAGTGTTTTAACGCGTAAGGGTTGAATCTTTGCATGAAATTACCTCAATAGGGGTACTTATTATGCCACTAGACCTTTTTAATGTATAAAGGTTTAATCTTTGAAAGAAAATAAGAGTTTTGAGTTAAACATATTCGAGTTCCCTGCGACGTCTCGAAGACTGTTTTAAAGAGTAAATATTGAATCTTTGAATGAAATTACCTCAATCAAGGTTCCTATTATGTCACTAGACCTTTTTAATGTATAAAGATTGAATATTTGTAAAGAACTACGAGTTTTGAGTTAAAGTTATTTGAGTTCCCTTTGACGTCACGAAGCGTGTTTTAATGAGTAAAGATTGAATCTTTGAACGAAATTATCTCAATCAATGTACCTATTATGTCAGTAGACCTTTTTAATGTATAAAGATTGAATCTTTGAAAAAAATGAAAGTATTTAGTTTAACTTATTCGAGTTACCTATGAAGTCGCGAAGAGTGTTTCAATGACTAAAGATTGAATCTTCAAATGAAAATTCCTCAATAAAGGAACTTATTATGTTACTAGATCTTTTTGACGTATAAAGATTGAATCTTTGAAAGAAAATTAGAGTTTTGAGTTAAACTTATTCGAGTTCCTTTTGACATCCCGAAGAGTGTTTTAATGAATAAAGATTGAATCTTTGAATGAAATTACCTCAATCAAGGTGCCTATTAAGTCACTAGAAATTTTTATTGTATAAAGATTGAATATTTGAAAAGAAATGAGAGTTTTGAGTTATAGTTATTCGAGTTCCCTTTGACGTCACGAAGAGTGTTTTAATGAGTAAAGATTGAATCTTTGAATGAAATTACATCAATCAAGGTACCTATTCTACCACTAGACCTTTGTAATGTATAAAGATTGAATCTTTGAAAGAAAATGAGTGTTTTGAGTTTAACTTATTCGAGTTACATATGAAATCGCGAAGAGTGTTTTAATGACTGAAGATTGAATCTTTGAATGAAAAATACAACAATAAAGGTACCAATTCTGTTACTAGACCTTTTTAATGTATAAAGATTGAATCTTTGAAAGAAAATGAGATTTTTGAGTTAAACTTATTCGAGTTCCTTGTAACGTCCCGAAGAGTGTTTTAATGAATAAAGATTGAATCATTGAATGAAATTACCTAAATCAAGGTAGCTATTACATCACTAGACCTTTTTAATTTATAAAGATTGACGTTTTGAAAAGAAATGAGTGCTTCGCGTTAAAGTTATTCAAGTTCTCTTTGACGTCACGAAGAGTGTTTTAATGAGTAAAGATTGAATCTTTGAATGAAATTACCTCAATCAAGGTACCTATTCTGTCACTAAACCTTTTTAATGTATAAAGATTGAATCTTTGAAAGAACATGAGAGTTTTGAGTTCAACTTATTCGAGTTACCTATGAAGTCGCGAATAGTGTTTTAATGACTAAAGATTAAATCTTTGAATGAAAATACCTCAATAAAGTTACTTATTTTGTTAGTAGACCTTTTTAATGTATAAAGATTGTATCTTTGAAAGAAAATGAGAGTTTTGAGTTAAACTTATTCATGTTCCCTGTAACGTCCCAAAGAGTGTTTTAATGAGCAAAAATTGAATCTTTGAATGTAATTACCTCAATCAAGGTAGCTATTATGTCACTAGACCATTTTAATGCACAAAGATTAAATTTTGGAAAGAAAATGAGAGTTTTGAGTTTAACTTATTCGAGTTACCTATGAAGTCGCGAAGAGTGTTTTAATGAATAAAGATTGAATCTTTGAATGAAAACACCTCAATAAAGGTACCTATTTTGTTACTAGACCTTTTTAATGTCTAAAGATTGAATCTTTGGAATCAAATGACAGTTCTGAGTTTAACTTATTCGATTTAACTATAAAGTCGTGAACAGTGTTTTAATGACTAAATAATGAATCTTTGAATGAAAATACCTTACTAAAGGTACCTATTATGTTACTAGACCTTTTTAATGATAAAGATCGAATCTTGGAAAGAAAATGACTGTTTTGGGTTAAACTTATTCGACTTCCCTATGACATCCCGAAAAGTATTTCAATGAGTAAAGATTAAATCTTTGATTGAAATTACTTGATGGAAGGGACTTATTTTATCCGTGGACCTTTTATATATAAAGATTGAATCTTTAAAAAGAAATGAGCGTTATGAGTTAAACCTATCCGAGTTCCCTATGACGTCCCGAATAGTGTTTTAAAGCGTAAGGGTTGAATCTTTGTATGAAATTACCTCAATAGGGGTACTTATTATGCCACTAGACCTTTTTAATGTATAAAGGTTTAATCTTTGAAAGAAAATGAGAGTTTTGAATTAAACATATTCGAGTTCCCTGCGACGTCTCGAAGAGTGTTTTAAAGAGTAAATATTGAATCTTTGAATGAAATTACCTCAATCAAGGTACCTATTATGTCACTAGACCTTTTTAATGTATAAAAATTGAATATTTGTAAAGAAGTACGAGGTTTGAGTTAAATTATTTGAGTTCCCTTTGACGTCACGAAGCGTGTTTTAATAAGTAAAGATTGAATCTTTGAACGAAATTATCTCAATCAATGTACCTATTATGTCAGTAGACCTTTTTAATGTATAAAGATGGAATCTTTGAAAAAAATGAGAGTATTGAGTTTAACTTATTCGAGTTACTCATGAAGTCGTGAAGAATATTTTAATGACTCAATAAAGGAACCTATTATGTTACCAGATCTTTTTGACATATAAAAATTGAATCTTTGAAAGAATATTAGAGTTTTGAGTTAAACTTATTCGAGTTCCTTTTGACATTCCGAAGAGTGTTTTAACGAATAAAGATTGAATCTTTGAATGAAATTACCTCAATCAAGGTACCTATTAAGTCACTAGAAATTTTTATTGTATAAAGATTGAATCTTTGAAAAGAAAATGAGAGTTTTGAGTTAAACATATTCGAGTTCCGTGCGACGTCTCGAAGAGGGTTTTATAGAGTAAATATTGAATCTTTGAATGAAATTACCTCAATCAAGGTTCCTATTATGTCACTAGACCTTTTTAATGTATAAAGATTGAATATTTGTAAAGAACTAGGAGTTTTGAGTTAAAGTTATTTGAGTTCCCTTTGACGTCACGAAGCTTGTTTTAATGAGTACAGATTGAATCTTTGAACGGAATTATCTCAATCAATGTACCTATTATGTCAGTAGACCTTTTTAATGTATAAAGATTGAATCTTTGAAAAAAATGAAAGTATTGAGTTTAACTTATTCGAGTTACCTATGAAGTCGCGAAGAGTGTTTTAATGACTAAAGATTGAATCTTCAAATGAAAATTCCTCAATAAAGGAACCTATTATGTTACCAGATCTTTTTGATATATAAAGATTGAATCTTTGAAAGAAAATTAGAGTTTTGAGTTAAACTTATTCGAGTTCCTTTTGACATCCCGCAGTGTGTTTTAATGAATAAAGATTGAATCTTTGAATGAAATTACCTCAATCAAGGTGCCTATTAAGTCACTAGAAATTTTTATTGTATAAAGATTGAATCTTTGAAAAGAAATGAGAGTTTTGAGTTAAAGTTAATCGAGTTCCCTTTGACATCACGAAGAGTGTTTTAATGAGTAAAGATTGAATCTTTGAATGAAATTACCTCAATCAATGTACCTATTCTACCACTAGACCTTTGTAATGTATAAAGATTGAATCTTTAAAAGAAAATGAGTGTTTTGAGTTTAACTTATTCGAGTTACCTATGAAATCGCGAAGAGTGTTTTAATGACTGAAAATTGAATCTTTGAATGAAAAATAACACAATAAATGTACCAATTCTGTTACTAGACCTTTTTAATGTATAAAGATTGAATCTTTGAAAGAAAATGAGAGTTTCGAGTTTAACTTATTCGAGTTACCTATGAAGTCGCAAAGAGTGTTTTAATGAATAAAGATTGAATCTTTGAATGAAAACACCTCAATAAAGTTACCTATTATGTTACTAGACCTTTTTAATGTCTAAAGATTGAATCTTTGGAATAAAATGACAGTTCTGAGTTTAACTTATTCGATTTACCTATGAAGTCGTGAACAGTGTTTTAATGACTAAATAATGAATCTTTGAATGAAAATACCTTAGTAAAGGTACCTATTATGTTACTAGACCTTTTTAATGTATAAAGATTGAATCTTGGAAAGAAAATGACAGTTTTGAGTTAAACTTATTCGAGTTCCCTATGACATCCCGAAGTGTATTTCAATGAATAAAGATTGAATCTTTGATTGAAATTACTTGAATCAAGGGACTTATTCTGTCCCTGGACCTTTTATATATAAAGATTGAATCTTTGAAAAGAAATAAGCGTTATGAGTTAAACCTATCCGAGTTCCCTATGACGTCCCGAATACGGTTTTAACGCGTAAGGGTTGAATCTTTGTATGAAATTACCTCAATAGGGGTACTTATTATGCCACTAGACATTTTTAATGTATAAAGGTTTAATCTTTGAAAGAAAATGAGAGTTTTGAGTTAAACATATTCGAGTTCTGTGCGACGTCTCGAAGAGTGTTTTAAAGAGTAAATATTGAATCTTTGAATGAAATTACCTCAATCAGGGTACCTATTATGTCACTAGACCTTTTTAATGTATAAAGATTGAATATTTGTAAAGAATTACGAGTTTTGAGTTAAAGTTATTTGAGTTCCCTTTGACGTCACGAAACGTGTTGTAATGAGTAAAGATTGAATCTTTGAACGAAATTATCTCAATCAATGTACCTATTATGTCAGTAGACCTTTTTAATGTATAAAGATGGAATCTTTGAAAAAAATGAGAGTATTGAGTTTAACTTATTCGAGTTACCTATGAAGTCGCGAAGAGTGTTTTAATGACTAAAGATTGAATCTTCAAATGAAAATTCCTCAATAAAGGAACCTATTATGTTACCAGATCTTTTTAGTGTATAAAAATTGAATCTTTGAAAGAAAATTAGAGTTTTGAGTCAAACTTATTCGAGTTCCTTTTGACATCCCGAAGAGTGTTTTAATGAATAAAGATTGAATCTTTGAAAGAAATTACCTCAATCAAGGTACCTATTAAGTCACTAGAAATTTTTATTGTATAAAGATTGAATCTTTGAAAAGAAATGAGAGTTTTGAGTTAAAGTTATTTGAGTTCCCTTTGACGTCACGAAGAGTGCGTTAATGAGCAAAGATTGAATCTTTGAATAAAATTACATCAATCAAGGTACCTAATCTACCACTAGACCTTTGTAATGTATAAAGATTGAATCTTTGAAAGAAAATGAGTGTTTTGAGTTTAACTTATTCGAGTTACCTATGAAATCGCGAAGAGTGTTTTATTGACTGAAGATTGAATCTTTGAATGAAAAATACCACAATAAAGGTACCAATTCTGTTACTAGACATTTTTAATGTATAAAGATTGAATCTTTGAAAGAAAATGAAAGTTTTGAGTTTAACTTATTCGAGTTACCTATGAAGTCGCGAAGAGTGTTTTAATGAATAAAGATTGAATCTTTGAATGAAAACACCTCAATAAAGGTACCTATTATGTTACTAGACCTTTTTAATGTCTAAAGATTGAATCTTTGGAATAAAATGACAGTTCTGAGTTTAACTTATTCGATTTACCTATGAAGTCGTGAACAGTGTTTTAATGACTAAATAATGAATCTTTGAATGAAAATACCTTAGTAAAGGTACCTATTATGTTACTAGACCTTTTGAATGTATAAAGATTGAATCTTGGAAAGAAAATGACTTTTTTGAGTTAAACTTATTCGAGTTCCCTATGACACCCCGAAGAGTATTTCAATGAGTAAAGATTGAATCTTTGATTGAAATTACTTGAATCAAGGGACTTATTTTGTCCCTGGACCTTTTATATATAAAGATTGAATCTTTGAAAAATAAATAAGCGTTATGAGTTAAACATATCTGAGTTCCCTATGACGTCCCGAATAGTGTTTTAACGCGTAAGGGTTGAATCTTTGTATGAAATTACCTCAATAGGGGTACTTATTATGCCACTAGACCTTTTTACTGTATAAAGGTTTAATCTTTGAAAGAAAATGAGAGTTTTGAGTTAAACATATTCGAGTTCCGTGCGACGCCTCGAAGAGTGTTTTATAGAGTAAATATTGAATCTTTGAATGAAATTACCTCAATCAAGGTTTCTATTATGTCACTAGACCTTTTTAATGTATAAAGATTGAATATTTGTAAAGAACTAGGAGTTTTGAGTTAAAGTTATTTGAGTTCCCTTTGACGTCACGAAGCTTGTTTTAATAAGTAAAGATTGAATCTTTGAACGAAATTATCTCAATCAATGTACCTATTATGTCAGTAGACCTTTTTAATGTATAAAGATTGAATCTTTGAAAAAAATGAAAGTATTGAGTTTAACTTATTCGAGTTACCTATGAAGTCGCGAAGAGTGTTTTAATGACTAAAGATTGAATCTTCAAATGAAAATTACTCAATAAAGGAACCTATTATGTTACTAGATCTTTTTGATGTATGAAGATTGAATCTTTGAAAGAAAATTAGAGTTTTGAGTTAAACTTATTCGAGTTCCTTTTGACATCCCGAAGAGTGTTTTAATAAATAAAGATTGAATCTTTGAATGAAATTACCTCAATCAAGGTGCCTATTAAGTCACTAGAAATTTTTATTGTATAAAGATTGAATCTTTGAAAAGAAATGAGAGTTTTGAGTTAAAGTTATTCGAGTTCCCTTTGACGTCACGAAGAGTGTTTTAATGAGTAAAGATTGAATGATTGAATGAAATTACCTCAATCAAGGTAGCTATTACATCACTAGACCTTTTTAATTTATAAAGATTGACATTTTGAAAAGAAATGAGTGTTTCGCGTTAAAGTTATTCAAGTTCCCTTTGACGTCACGAAGAGTGTTTTAATGAGTAAAGATTGAATCTTTGAATAAAATTACCTCAATCAAGGTACCTATTCTGTCACTAAACCTTTTTAATGTATAAAGATTGAATCTTTGAAAGAACATGAGATTTTGAGTTCAACTTATTCGAGTTACCTATGAAGTTGCGAAGAGTGTTTTAATGACTAAAGATTAAATCTTTGAATGAAAATACCTCAATAAAGGTACTTATTTTGTTAGTAGACCTTTTTAATGTATAAAGGTTGTATCTTTGAAAGAAAATGAGAGTTTTGAGTTAAACTTATTCATGTTCCCTGTAACGTCCCAAAGAGTGTTTTAATGAGTAAATATTGAATCTTTGAATGTAATTACCTCAATCAAGGTAGCTATTATGTTACTAGACCTATTTAATGCACAAAGATTAAATCTTGGAAAGAAAATGAGAGTTTTGAGTTTAACTTATTCGAGTTACCTATGAAGTTGCGAAGAGTGTTTTAATGAATACAGATTGAATCTTTGAATGAAAACACCTCAATAAAGGTACCTATTATGTTACTAGACCTTTTTAATGTCTAAAGATTGAATCTTTGGAATAAAATGACAGTTCTGAGTTTAACTTATTCGATTTACCTATGAAGTCGTGAACAGTATTTTAATGACTAAATAATGAATCTTTGAATGAAAATTCCTTAGTAGAGGTACCTATTATGTTACTAGACCTTTTTAATGTATAAGATTGAATCTTGGAAAGAAAATGACTGTTTTGAGTTAAACTTATTCGAGTTCCCTATGACATCCCGAAGAGTATTTCAATGAGTAAAGATTAAATCTTTGATTGAAATTACTTGAATCAAGGGACTTATTTTGTCCCTGGACCTTTTATATATAAAGATTGAATCTTTAAAAAGAAATGAACGTTATGAGTTAAACCTATCCGAGTTCCCTATGACGTCCCGAATAGTGTTTTAACGCGTAAGGGTTGAATCTTTGTATGAAATTACCTCAATAGGGGTACTTATTATACCACTAGGCCTTTTTAATGTATAAAGGTTTAATCTTTGAAAGAAAATGAGAGTTTTGAGTTAAACATATTCGAGTTCCCTGCGACATCTCGAAGAGTGTTTTAAAGAGTAAATATTGAATCTTCGAATGAAATTACCTCAATCAAGGTACCTATTATGTCACTAGACCTTTTTAATGTATAAAGATTGAATATTTGTAAAGAACTACGAGTTTTGAGTTAAAGTTATTTGAGTTCCCTTTGACGTCACGAAGCGTGTTTTAATAAGTAAAGGTTGAATCTTTGAACGAAATTATCTCAATCAATGTACCTATTATGTCAGTAGACCATTTTAATGTATAAAGATGGAATCTTTGAAAAAAATGAGAGTATTGAGTTTAACTTATTCGAGTTACGTATGAAGTCGCGAAGAGTGTTTTAATGACTAAAGATTGAATCTTCAAATGAAAATTCCTCAATAAAGGAACCGATTATGTTTCCAGATCTTTTTGACGTATAAAAATTGAATCTTTGAAAGAAAATTAGAGTTTTGAGTTAAACTTATTCGAGTTCCTTTCGACATCCCGAAGAGTGTTTTAATTTTTGTTGTATAAAGATTGAATCTTTGAAAAGAAATGAGAGTTTTGAGTTAAAGTTATTCGAGTTCCCTTTGACGTCACGAAAAGTGTTTTAATGAGTAAAGATTGAATCTTTGAATGAAATTACCTCAATCAAGGTACCTATTCTACCACTAGACCTTTGTAATGTATAAAGATTGAATCTTTAAAAGAAAATGAGTGTTTTCAGTTTAACTTATTCGAGTTACCTATGAAATCGCGAAGAGTGTTTTAATGACTGAAGATTGAATCTTTGAATGAAAAATACCACAATAAAGGTACCAATTCTGTTACTAGATCTTTTTAATGTATAAAGATTGAATCTTTGAAAGAAAATGAGAGTTTTGAGTTTAACTTATTCGAGTTACCTATGAAGTCGCGAAAAGTGTTTTAGTGAATAAAGATTGAATCTTTTAATGAAAACACCTCAATAAAGGTACCTATTATGTTACTAGACCTTTTTAATGTCTAAAGATTGATTCTTTGGAATAAAATGACAGTTCTGAGTTTAACTTATTCGATTTACCTATGAAGTCGTGAACATTATTTTAATGACTAAATATTGAATCTTTGAATGAAAATACCTTAGTAAAGGTACCTATTATGTTACTAGACCTTTTTAATGTATAAAGATTGAATCTTGGAAAGAAAATGACTGTTTTGAGTTAAACTTATTCGAGTTCCGTATGACATCCCGAAGAGTATTTCAATGAGTAAAGATTGAATCTTTGATTGAAATTACTTGAATCAAGGGACTTATTTTGTCCCTGAACCTTTTATATATAAAGATTGAATCTTTGAAAAGAAATGAGCGTTATGAGTTAAACTTATCCGAGTTCCCTATGACGTCCCGAATAGTGTTTTAACGCGTATGGGTTGAATCTTTGTATGAAATTACCTCAATAGGGGTACTTATTATGCCAGTAGACCTTTTTAATGTATAAACGTTTAATCTTTGATAGAAAATGAGAGTTTTGAGTTAAACATATTCGAGTTCCCTGCGACGTCTCGAAGAGTGTTTTAAAGAGTAAATATTGAATCTTTGAATGAAATTGCCTCAATCAAGGTACCTATTATGTCACTAGACCTTTGTAATGTGAAAAGATTGAACATTTGTAAAGAACTACGAGTTTTGAGTTAAAGTTATTTGAGTTCCCTTTGACGTCACGAAGCGTGTTTTAATGAGTAAAGATTGAATCTTTGAACGAAATTATCTCAATCAATGTACCTATTATGTCAGTAGACCTTTTTAATGTATAAAGATTGAATCTTTGAAAAAAATGAAAGTATTTAGTTTAACTTATTCGAGTTACCTATGAAGTCGCGAAGAGTGTTTCAATGACTAAAGATTGAATCTTCAAATGAAAATTCCTCAATAAAGGAACTTATTATGTTACTAGATCTTTTTGACGTATAAAGATTGAATCTTTGAAAGAAAATTAGAGTTTTGAGTTAAACTTATTCGAGTTCCTTTTGACATCGTGAAGAGTGTTTTAATGAATAAAGATTGAATCTTTGAATGGAATTACCTCAATCAAGGTGCCTATTAAGTCACTAGAAATTTTTATTGTATAAAGATTGAATATTTGAAAAGAAATGAGAGTTTTGAGTTATAGTTATTCGAGTTCCCTTTGACGTCACGAAGAGTGTTTTAATGAGTAAAGATTGAATCTTTGAATGAAATTACATCAATCAAGGTACCTATTATACCACTAGACCTTTGTAATGTATAAAGATTGAATCTTTGAAAGAAAATGAGTGTTTTGAGTTTAACTTATTCGAGTTACATATGAAATCGCGAAGAGTGTTTTAATGACTGAAGATTGAATCTTTGAATGAAAAATACAGCAATAAAGGTACCAATTCTGTTACTAGACCTTTTTAATGTATAAAGATTGAATCTTTGAAAGAAAATGAGATTTTTGAGTTAAACTTATTCGAGTTCCTTGTAACGTCCCGAAGAGTGTTTTAATGAATAAAGATTGAATCATTGAATGAAATTACCTCAATCAAGGTAGCTATTACATCACTAGACCTTTTTAATTTATAAAGATTGACGTTTTGAAAAGAAATGAGTGTTTCGCGTTAAAGTTATTCAAGTTCCCTTTGACGTCACGAAGAGTGTTTTAATGAGTAAAGATTGAATCTTTGAATGAAATTACCTCAATCAAGGTACCTATTCTGTCACTAAACCTTTTTAATGTATAAAGATTGAATCTTTGAAAGAACATGAGAGTTTTGAGTTCAACTTATTCGAGTTACCTATGAAGTCGCGAATAGTGTTTTAATGACTAAAGATTAAATCTTTGAATGAAAATACCTCAATAAAGTTACTTATTTTGTTAGTAGACCTTTTTAATGTATAAAGATTGTATCTTTGAAAGAAAATGAGAGTTTTGAGTTAAACTTATTCATGTTCCCTGTAACATCCCAAAGAGTGTTTTAATGAGTAAAAATTGAATCTTTGAATGTAATTACCTCAATCAAGGTAGCTATTATGTCACTAGACCATTTTAATGCACAAAGATTAAATTTTGGAAAGAAAATGAGAGTTTTGAGTTTAACTTATTCGAGTTACCTATGAAGTCGCGAAGAGTGTTTTAATGAATAAAGATTGAATCTTTGAATGAAAACACCTCAATAAAGGTACCTATTTTGTTACTAGACCTTTTTAATGTCTAAAGATTGAATCTTTGGAATAAAATGACAGTTCTGAGTTTAACTTATTCGATTTAACTATGAAGTCGTGAACAGTGTTTTAATGACTAAATAATGAATCTTTGAATGAAAATACCTTACTAAAGGTACCTATTATGTTACTAGACCTTTTTAATGATAAAGATCGAATCTTGGAAAGAAAATGACTGTTTTGGGTTAAACTTATTCGAGTTCCCTATGACATCCCGAAAAGTATTTCAATGAGTAAAGATTGAATCTTTGATTGAAATTACTTGATGGAAGGGACTTATTTTATCCGTGGACCTTTTATATATAAAGATTGAATCTTTAAAAAGAAATGAGCGTTATGAGTTAAACCTATCCGAGTTCCCTATGACGTCCCGAATAGTGTTTTAAAGCGTAAGGGTTGAATCTTTGTATGAAATTACCTCAATAGGGGTACTTATTATGCCACTAGACCTTTTTAATGTATAAAGGTTTAATCTTTGAAAGAAAATGAGAGTTTTGAATTAAACATATTCGAGTTCCCTGCGACGTCTCGAAGGGTGTTTTAAAGAGTAAATATTGAATCTTTGAATGAAATTACCTCAATCAAGGTACCTATTATGTCACAAGACCTTTTTAATGTATAAAGATTGAATATTTGTAAAGAAGTACGAGGTTTGAGTTAAATTATTTGAGTTCCCTTTGACGTCACGAAGCGTGTTTTAATGAGTAAAGATTGAATCTTTGAACGAAATTATCTCAATCAATGTACCTATTATGTCAGTAGACCTTTTTAATGTATAAAGATGGAATCTTTGAAAAAAATGAGAGTATTGAGTTTAACTTATTCGAGTTACTCATGAAGTCGTGAAGAATATTTTAATGACTCAAGATTGAATCTTCAAATGAAAATTCCTCAATAAAGGAACCTATTATGTTACCAGATCTTTTTGACGTATAAAAATTGAATCTTTGAAAGAATATTAGAGTTTTGAGTTAAACTTATTCGAGTTCCTTTTGACATTCCGAAGAGTGTTTTAACGAATAAAGATTGAATCTTTGAATGAAATTACCTCAATCAAGGTACCTATTAAGTCACTAGAAATTTTTATTGTATAAAGATTGAATCTTTGAAAAGAAAATGAGAGTTTTGAGTTAAACATATTCGAGTTCCGTGCGACGTCTCGAAGAGTGTTTTATAGAGTAAATATTGAATCTTTGAATGAAATTACCTCAATCAAGGTTCCTATTATGTCACTAGACCTTTTTAATGTATAAAGATTGAATATTTGTAAAGAACTAGGAGTTTTGAGTTAAAGTTATTTGAGTTCCCTTTGACGTCACGAAGCTTGTTTTAATGAGTACAGATTGAATCTTTGAACGGAATTATCTCAATCAATATACCTATTATGTCAGTAGACCTTTTTAATGTATAAAGATTGAATCTTTGAAAAAAATGAAAGTATTGAGTTTAACTTATTCGAGTTACCTATGAAGTCGCGAAGAGTGTTTTAATGACTAAAGATTGAATCTTCAAATGAAAATTCCTCAATAAAGGAACCTATTATGTTACCAGATCTTTTTGATGTATAAAGATTGAATCTTTGAAAGAAAATTAGAGTTTTGAGTTAAACTTATTCGAGTTCCTTTTGACATCCCGAAGTGTGTTTTAATGAATAAAGATTGAATCTTTGAATGAAATTACCTCAATCAAGGTGCCTATTAAGTCACTAGAAATTTTTATTGTATAAAGATTGAATCTTTGAAAAGAAATGAGAGTTTTGAGTTAAAGTTATTCGAGTTCCCTTTGACATCACGAAGAGTGTTTTAATGAGTAAAGATTGAATCTTTGAATGAAATTACCTCAATCAATGTACCTATTCTACCACTAGACCTTTGTAATGTATAAAGATTGAATCTTTAAAAGAAAATGAGTGTTTTGAGTTTAACTTATTCGAGTTACCTATGAAATCGCGAAGAGTGTTTTAATGACTGAAAATTGAATCTTTGAATGAAAAATAACACAATAAATGTACCAATTCTGTTACTAGACCTTTTTAATGTATAAAGATTGAATCTTTGAAAGAAAATGAGAGTTTCGAGTTTAACTTATTCGAGTTACCTATGAAGTCGCAAAGAGTGTTTTAATGAATAAAGATTGAATCTTTGAATGAAAACACCTCAATAAAGGTACCTATTATGTTACTAGACCTTTTTAATGTCTAAAGATTGAATCTTTGGAATAAAATGACAGTTCTGAGTTTAACTTATTCGATTTACCTATGAAGTCGTGAACAGTGTTTTAATGACTAAATAATGAATCTTTGAATGAAAATACCTTAGTAAAGGTACCTATTATGTTACTAGACCTTTTTAATGTATAAAGATTGAATCTCGGAAAGAAAATGACTTTTTTGAGTTAAACTTATTCGAGTTCCCTATGACACCCCGAAGAGTATTTCAATGAGTAAAGATTGAATCTTTGATTGAAATTACTTGAATCAAGGGACTTATTTTGTCCCTGGACCTTTTATATATAAAGATTGAATCTTTGAAAATAAATAAGCGTTATGAGTTAAACATATCCGAGTTCCCTATGACGTCCCGAATAGTGTTTTAACGCGTAAGGGTTGAATCTTTGTATGAAATTACCTCAATAGGGGTACTTATTATGCCACTAGACCTTTTTACTGTATAAAGGTTTAATCTTTGAAAGAAAATGAGAGTTTTGAGTTAAACATATTCGAGTTCCGTGCGACGCCTCGAAGAGTGTTTTATAGAGTAAATATTGAATCTTTGAATGAAATTACCTCAATCAAGGTTTCTATTATGTCACTAGACCTTTTTAATGTATAAAGATTGAATATTTGTAAAGAACTAGGAGTTTTGAGTTAAAGTTATTTGAGTTCCCTTTGACGTCACGAAGCTTGTTTTAATAAGTAAAGATTGAATCTTTGAACGAAATTATCTCAATCAATGTACCTATTATGTCAGTAGACCTTTTTAATGTATAAAGATTGAATCTTTGAAAAAAATGAAAGTATTGAGTTTAACTTATTCGAGTTTCCTATGAAGTCGCGAAGAGTGTTTTAATGACTAAAGATTGAATCTTCAAATGAAAATTACTCAATAAAGGAACCTATTATGTTACTAGATCTTTTTGATGTATGAAGATTGAATCTTTGAAAGAAAATTAGAGTTTTGAGTTAAACTTATTCGAGTTCCTTTTGACATCCCGAAGAGTGTTTTAATAAATAAAGATTGAATCTTTGAATGAAATTACCTCAACCAAGGTGCCTATTAAGTCACTAGAAATTTTTATTGTATAAAGATTGAATCTTTGAAAAGAAATGAGAGTTTTGAGTTAAAGTTATTCGAGTTCCCTTTGACGTCACGAAGAGTGTTTTAATGAGTAAAGATTGAATGATTGAATGAAATTACCTCAATCAAGGTAGCTATTACATCACTAGACCTTTTTAATTTATAAAGATTGACATTTTGAAAAGAAATGAGTGTTTCGCGTTAAAGTTATTCAAGTTCCCTTTGACGTCACGAAGAGTGTTTTAATGAGTAAAGATTGAATCTTTGAATAAAATTACCTCAATCAAGGTACCTATTCTGTCACTAAACCTTTTTAATGTATAAAGATTGAATCTTTGAAAGAACATGAGATTTTGAGTTCAACTTATTCGAGTTACCTATGAAGTTGCGAAGAGTGTTTTAATGACTAAAGATTAAATCTTTGAATGAAAATACCTCAATAAAGGTACTTATTTTGTTAGTAGACCTTTTTAATGTATAAAGGTTGTATCTTTGAAAGAAAATGAGAGTTTTGAGTTAAACTTATTCATGTTCCCTGTAACGTCCCAAAGAGTGTTTTAATGAGTAAATATTGAATCTTTGAATGTAATTACCTCAATCAAGGTAGCTATTATGTTACTAGACCTATTTAATGCACAAAGATTAAATCTTGGAAAGAAAATGAGAGTTTTGAGTTTAACTTATTCGAGTTACCTATGAAGTTGCGAAGAGTGTTTTAATGAATACAGATTGAATCTTTGAATGAAAACACCTCAATAAAGGTACCTATTATGTTACTAGACCTTTTTAATGTCTAAAGATTGAATCTTTGGAATAAAATGACAGTTCTGAGTTTAACTTATTCGATTTACCTATGAAGTCGTGAACAGTATTTTAATGACTAAATAATGAATCTTTGAATGAAAATTCCTTAGTAGAGGTACCTATTATGTTACTAGACCTTTTTAATGTATAAGATTGAATCTTGGAAAGAAAATGACTGTTTTGAGTTAAACTTATTCGAGTTCCCTATGACATCCCGAAGAGTATTTCAATGAGTAAAGATTGAATCTTTGATTGAAATTACTTGAATCAAGGGACTTATTTTGTCCCTGGACCTTTTATATATAAAGATTGAATCTTTAAAAAGAAATGAACGTTATGAGTTAAACCTATCCGAGTTCCCTATGACGTCCCGAATAGTGTTTTAACGCGTAAGGGTTGAATCTTTGTATGAAATTACCTCAATAGGGGTACTTATTATGCCACTAGGCCTTTTTAATGTATAAAGGTTTAATCTTTGAAAGAAAATGAGAGTTTTGAGTTAAACATATTCGAGTTCCCTGCGACATCTCGAAGAGTGTTTTAAAGAGTAAATATTGAATCTTCGAATGAAATTACCTCAATCAAGGTACCTATTATGTCACTAGACCTTTTTAATGTATAAAGATTGAATATTTGTAAAGAACTACGAGTTTTGAGTTAAAGTTATTTGAGTTCCCTTTGACGTCACGAAGCGTGTTTTAATAAGTAAAGGTTGAATCTTTGAACGAAATTATCTCAATCAATGTACCTATTATGTCAGTAGACCTTTTTAATGTATAAAGATGGAATCTTTGAAGAAAATGAGAGTATTGAGTTTAACTTATTCGAGTTACGTATGAAGTCGCGAAGAGTGTTTTAATGACTAAAGATTGAATCTTCAAATGAAAATTCCTCAATAAAGGAACCGATTATGTTTCCAGATCTTTTTGACGTATAAAAATTGAATCTTTGAAAGAAAATTAGAGTTTTGAGTTAAACTTATTCGAGTTCCTTTCGACATCCCGAAGAGTGTTTTAATTTTTATTGTATAAAGATTGAATCTTTGAAAAGAAATGAGAGTTTTGAGTTAAAGTTATTCGAGTTCCCTTTGACGTCACGAAGAGTGTTTTAATGAGTAAAGATTGAATCTTTGAATGAAATCACCTCAATCAAGGTACCTATTCTACCACTAGACCTTTGTAATGTATAAAGATTGAATCTTTAAAAGAAAATGAGTGTTTTCAGTTTAACTTATTCGAGTTACCTATGAAATCGCGAAGAGTGTTTTAATGACTGAAGATTGAATCTTTGAATGAAAAATACCACAATAAAGGTACCAATTCTGTTACTAGATCTTTTTAATGTATAAAGATTGAATCTTTGAAAGAAAATGAGAGTTTTGAGTTTAACTTATTCGAGTTACCTATGAAGTCGCGAAAAGTGTTTTAGTGAATAAAGATTGAATCTTTTAATGAAAACACCTCAATAAAGGTACCTATTATGTTACTAGACCTTTTTAATGTCTAAAGATTGATTCTTTGGAATAAAATGACAGTTCTGAGTTTAACTTATTCGATTTACCTATGAAGTCATGAACATTATTTTAATGACTAAATATTGAATCTTTGAATGAAAATACCTTAGTAAAGGTACCTATTATGTTACTAGACCTTTTTAATGTATAAAGATTGAATCTTGGAAAGAAAATGACTGTTTTGAGTTAAACTTATTCGAGTTCCGTATGACATCCCGAAGAGTATTTCAATGAGTAAAGATTGAATCTTTGATTGAAATTACTTGAATCAAGGGACTTATTTTGTCCCTGGACCTTTTATATATAAAGATTGAATCTTTGAAAAGAAATGAGCGTTATGAGTTAAACTTATCCGAGTTCCCTATGACGTCCCGAATAGTGTTTTAACGCGTATGGGTTGAATCTTTGTATGAAATTACCTCAATAGGGGTACTTATTATGCCAGTAGACCTTTTTAATGTATAAACGTTTAATCTTTGATAGAAAATGAGAGTTTTGAGTTAAACATATTCGAGTTCCCTGCGACGTCTCGAAGAGTGTTTTAAAGAGTAAATATTGAATCTTTGAATGAAATTGCCTCAATCAAGGTACCTATTATGTCACTAGACCTTTGTAATGTGAAAAGATTGAATATTTGTAAAGAACTACGAGTTTTGAGTTAAAGTTATTTGAGTTCCCTTTGACGTCACGAAGCGTGTTTTAATGAGTAAAGATTGAATCTTTGAACGAAATTATCTCAATCAATGTACCTATTATGTCAGTAGACCTTTTTAATGTATAAAGATTGAATCTTTGAAAAAAATGAAAGTATTTAGTTTAACTTATTCGAGTTACCTATGAAGTCGCGAAGAGTGTTTCAATGACTAAAGATTGAATCTTCAAATGAAAATTCCTCAATAAAGGAACTTATTATGTTACCAGATCTTTTTGACGTATAAAGATTGAATCTTTGAAAGAAAATTAGAGTTTTGAGTTAAACTTATTCGAGTTCCTTTTGACATCGTGAAGAGTGTTTTAGTGAATAAAGATTGAATCTTTGAATGAAATTACCTCAATCAAGGTGCCTATTAAGTCACTAGAAATTTTTATTGTATAAAGATTGAATATTTGAAAAGAAATGAGAGTTTTGAGTTATAGTTATTCGAGTTCCCTTTGACGTCACGAAGAGTGTTTTAATGAGTAAAGATTGAATCTTTGAATGAAATTACATCAATCAAGGTACCTATTATACCACTAGACCTTTGTAATGTATAAAGATTGAATCTTTGAAAGAAAATGAGTGTTTTGAGTTTAACTTATTCGAGTTACATATGAAATCGCGAAGAGTGTTTTAATGACTGAAGATTGAATCTTTGAATGAAAAATACAGCAATAAAGGTACCAATTCTGTTACTAGACCTTTTTAATGTATAAAGATTGAATCTTTGAAAGAAAATGAGATTTTTGAGTTAAACTTATTCGAGTTCCTTGTAACGTCCCGAAGAGTGTTTTAATGAATAAAGATTGAATCATTGAATGAAATTACCTCAATCAAGGTAGCTATTACATCACTAGACCTTTTTAATTTATAAAGATTGACGTTTTGAAAAGAAATGAGTGTTTCGCGTTAAAGTTATTCAAGTTCCCTTTGACGTCACGAAGAGTGTTTTAATGAGTAAAGATTGAATCTTTGAATGAAATTACCTCAATCAAGGTACCTATTCTGTCACTAAACCTTTTTAATGTATAAAGATTGAATCTTTGAAAGAACATGAGAGTTTTGAGTTCAACTTATTCGAGTTACCTATGAAGTCGCGAATAGTGTTTTAATGACTAAAGATTAAATCTTTGAATGAAAATACCTCAATAAAGTTACTTATTTTGTTAGTAGACCTTTTTAATGTATAAAGATTGTATCTTTGAAAGAAAATGAGAGTTTTGAGTTAAACTTATTCATGTTCCCTGTAACATCCCAAAGAGTGTTTTAATGAGTAAAAATTGAATCTTTGAATGTAATTACCTCAATCAAGGTAGCTATTATGTCACTAGACCATTTTAATGCACAAAGATTAAATTTTGGAAAGAAAATGAGAGTTTTGAGTTTAACTTATTCGAGTTACCTATGAAGTCGCGAAGAGTGTTTTAATGAATAAAGATTGAATCTTTGAATGAAAACACCTCAATAAAGGTACCTATTTTGTTACTAGACCTTTTTAATGTCTAAAGATTGAATCTTTGGAATAAAATGACAGTTCTGAGTTTAACTTATTCGATTTAACTATGAAGTCGTGAACAGTGTTTTAATGACTAAATAATGAATCTTTGAATGAAAATACCTTACTAAAGATACCTATTATGTTACTAGACCTTTTTAATGGTAAAGATCGAATCTTGGAAAGAAAATGACTGTTTTGGGTTAAACTTATTCGAGTTCCCTATGACATCCCGAAAAGTATTTCAATGAGTAAAGATTGAATCTTTGATTGAAATTACTTGATGGAAGGGACTTATTTTATCCGTGGACCTTTTATATATAAAGATTGAATCTTTAAAAAGAAATGAGCGTTATGAGTTAAACCTATCCGAGTTCCCTATGACGTCCCGAATAGTGTTTTAAAGCGTAAGGGTTGAATCTTTGTATGAAATTACCTCAATAGGGGTACTTATTATGCCACTAGACCTTTTTAATGTATAAAGGTTTAATCTTTGAAAGAAAATGAGAGTTTTGAATTAAACATATTCGAGTTCCCTGCGACGTCTCGAAGGGTGTTTTAAAGAGTAAATATTGAATCTTTGAATGAAATTACCTCAATCAAGGAACCTATTATGTCACAAGACCTTTTTAATGTATAAAGATTGAATATTTGTAAAGAAGTACGAGGTTTGAGTTAAATTATTTGAGTTCCCTTTGACGTCACGAAGCGTGTTTTAATGAGTAAAGATTGAATCTTTGAACGAAATTATCTCAATCAATGTACCTATTATGTCAGTAGACCTTTTTAATGTATAAAGATGGAATCTTTGAAAAAAATGAGAGTATTGAGTTTAACTTATTCGAGTTACTCATGAAGTCGTGAAGAATATTTTAATGACTCAAGATTGAATCTTCAAATGAAAATTCCTCAATAAAGGAACCTATTATGTTACCAGATCTTTTTGACGTATAAAAATTGAATCTTTGAAAGAATATTAGAGTTTTGAGTTAAACTTATTCGAGTTCCTTTTGACATTCCGAAGAGTGTTTTAACGAATAAAGATTGAATCTTTGAATGAAATTACCTCAATCAAGGTACCTATTAAGTCACTAGAAATTTTTATTGTATAAAGATTGAATCTTTGAAAAGAAAATGAGAGTTTTGAGTTAAACATATTCGAGTTCCGTGCGACGTCTCGAAGAGTGTTTTATAGAGTAAATATTGAATCTTTGAATGAAATTACCTCAATCAAGGTTCCTATTATGTCACTAGACCTTTTTAATGTATAAAGATTGAATATTTGTAAAGAACTAGGAGTTTTGAGTTAAAGTTATTTGAGTTCCCTTTGACGTCACGAAGCTTGTTTTAATGAGTACAGATTGAATCTTTGAACGGAATTATCTCAATCAATGTACCTATTATGTCAGTAGACCTTTTTAATGTATAAAGATTGAATCTTTGAAAAAAATGAAAGTATTGAGTTTAACTTATTCGAGTTACCTATGAAGTCGCGAAGAGTGTTTTAATGACTAAAGATTGAATCTTCAAATGAAAATTCCTCAATAAAGGAACCTATTATGTTACCAGATCTTTTTGATGTATAAAGATTGAATCTTTGAAAGAAAATTAGAGTTTTGAGTTAAACTTATTCGAGTTCCTTTTGACATCCTGAAGTGTGTTTTAATGAATAAAGATTGAATCTTTGAATGAAATTACCTCAATCAAGGTGCCTATTAAGTCACTAGAAATTTTTATTGTATAAAGATTGAATCTTTGAAAAGAAATGAGAGTTTTGAGTTAAAGTTATTCGAGTTCCCTTTGACATCACGAAGAGTGTTTTAATGAGTAAAGATTGAATCTTTGAATGAAATTACCTCAATCAATGTACCTATTCTACCACTAGACCTTTGTAATGTATAAAGATTGAATCTTTAAAAGAAAATGAGTGTTTTGAGTTTAACTTATTCGAGTTACCTATGAAATCGCGAAGAGTGTTTTAATGACTGAAAATTGAATCTTTGAATGAAAAATAACACAATAAATGTACCAATTCTGTTACTAGACCTTTTTAATGTATAAAGATTGAATCTTTGAAAGAAAATGAGAGTTTCGAGTTTAACTTATTCGAGTTACCTATGAAGTCGCAAAGAGTGTTTTAATGAATAAAGATTGAATCTTTGAATGAAAACACCTCAATAAAGGTACCTATTATGTTACTAGACCTTTTTAATGTCTAAAGATTGAATCTTTGGAATAAAATGACAGTTCTGAGTTTAACTTATTCGATTTACCTATGAAGTCGTGAACAGTGTTTTAATGACTAAATAATGAATCTTTGAATGAAAATACCTTAGTAAAGGTACCTGTTATGTTACTAGACCTTTTTAATGTATAAAGATTGAATCTTGGAAAGAAAATAACTTTTTTGAGTTAAACTTATTCGAGTTCCCTATGACACCCCGAAGAGTATTTCAATGAGTAAAGATTGAATCTTTGATTGAAATTACTTGAATCAAGGGACTTATTTTGTCCCTGGACCTTTTATATATAAAGATTGAATCTTTGAAAATAAATAAGCGTTATGAGTTAAACATATCCGAGTTCCCTATGACGTCCCGAATAGTGTTTTAACGCGTAAGGGTTGAATCTTTGTATGAAATTACCTCAATAGGGGTACTTATTATGCCACTAGACCTTTTTACTGTATAAAGGTTTAATCTTTGAAAGAAAATGAGAGTTTTGAGTTAAACATATTCGAGTTCCGTGCGACGCCTCGAAGAGTGTTTTATAGATTAAATATTGAATCTTTGAATGAAATTACCTCAATCAAGGTTTCTATTATGTCAATAGACCTTTTTAATGTATAAAGATTGAATATTTGTAAAGAACTAGGAGTTTTGAGTTAAAGTTATTTGAGTTCCCTTTGACGTCACGAAGCTTGTTTTAATAAGTAAAGATTGAATCTTTGAACGAAATTATCTCAATCAATGTACCTATTATGTCAGTAGACCTTTTTAATGTATAAAGATTGAATCTTTGAAAAAAATGAAAGTATTGAGTTTAACTTATTCGAGTTTCCTATGAAGTCGCGAAGAGTGTTTTAATGACTAAAGATTGAATCTTCAAATGAAAATTACTCAATAAAGGAACCTATTATGTTACTAGATCTTTTTGATGTATGAAGATTGAATCTTTGAAAGAAAATTAGAGTTTTGAGTTAAACTTATTCGAGTTCCTTTTGACATCCCGAAGAGTGTTTTAATAAATAAAGATTGAATCTTTGAATGAAATTACCTCAACCAAGGTGCCTATTAAGTCACTAGAAATTTTTATTGTATAAAGATTGAATCTTTGAAAAGAAATGAGAGTTTTGAGTTAAAGTTATTCGAGTTCCCTTTGACGTCACGAAGAGTGTTTTAATGAGTAAAGATTGAATGATTGAATGAAATTACCTCAATCAAGGTAGCTATTACATCACTAGACCTTTTTAATTTATAAAGATTGACATTTTGAAAAGAAATGAGTGTTTCGCGTTAAAGTTATTCAAGTTCCCTTTGACGTCACGAAGAGTGTTTTAATGAGTAAAGATTGAATCTTTGAATAAAATTACCTCAATCAAGGTACCTATTCTGTCACTAAACCTTTTTAATGTATAAAGATTGAATCTTTGAAAGAACATGAGATTTTGAGTTCAACTTATTCGAGTTACCTATGAAGTTGCGAAGAGTGTTTTAATGACTAAAGATTAAATCTTTGAATGAAAATACCTCAATAAAGGTACTTATTTTGTTAGTAGACCTTTTTAATGTATAAAGGTTGTATCTTTGAAAGAAAATGAGAGTTTTGAGTTAAACTTATTCATGTTCCCTGTAACGTCCCAAAGAGTGTTTTAATGAGTAAATATTGAATCTTTGAATGTAATTACCTCAATCAAGGTAGCTATTATGTTACTAGACCTATTTAATGCACAAAGATTAAATCTTGGAAAGAAAATGAGAGTTTTGAGTTTAACTTATTCGAGTTACCTATGAAGTTGCGAAGAGTGTTTTAATGAATACAGATTGAATCTTTGAATGAAAACACCTCAATAAAGGTACCTATTATGTTACTAGACCTTTTTAATGTCTAAAGATTGAATCTTTGGAATAAAATGACAGTTCTGAGTTTAACTTATTCGATTTACCTATGAAGTCGTGAACAGTATTTTAATGACTAAATAATGAATCTTTGAATGAAAATTCCTTAGTAGAGGTACCTATTATGTTACTAGACCTTTTTAATGTATAAGATTGAATCTTGGAAAGAAAATGACTGTTTTGAGTTAAACTTATTCGAGTTACCTATGACATCCCGAAGAGTATTTCAATGAGTAAAGATTGAATCTTTGATTGAAATTACTTGAATCAAGGGACTTATTTTGTCCCTGGACCTTTTATATATAAAGATTGAATCTTTAAAAAGAAATGAGCGTTATGAGTTAAACCTATCCGAGTTCCCTATGACGTCCCGAATAGTGTTTTAACGCGTAAGGGTTGAATCTTTGTATAAAATTACCTCAATAGGGGTACTTATTATGCCACTAGGCCTTTTTAATGTATAAAGGTTTAATCTTTGAAAGAAAATGAGAGTTTTGAGTTAAACATATTCGAGTTCCCTGCGACATCTCGAAGAGTGTTTTAAAGAGTAAATATTGAATCTTCGAATGAAATTACCTCAATCAAGGTACCTATTATGTCACTAGACCTTTTTAATGTATAAAGATTGAATATTTGTAAAGAACTACGAGTTTTGAGTTAAAGTTATTTGAGTTCCCTTTGACGTCACGAAGCGTGTTTTAATAAGTAAAGATTGAATCTTTGAACGAAATTATCTCAATCAATGTACCTATTATGTCAGTAGACCATTTTAATGTATAAAGATGGAATCTTTGAAAAAAATGAGAGTATTGAGTTTAACTTATTCGAGTTACGTATGAAGTCGCGAAGAGTGTTTTAATGACTAAAGATTGAATCTTCAAATGAAAATTCCTCAATAAAGGAACCGATTATGTTACCAGATCTTTTTGACGTATAAAAATTGAATCTTTGAAAGAAAATTAGAGTTTTGAGTTAAACTTATTCGAGTTCCTTTTGACATCCCGAAGAGTGTTTTAATTTTTATTGTATAAAGATTGAATCTTTGAAAAGAAATGAGAGTTTTGAGTTAAAGTTATTCGAGTTCCCTTTGACGTCACGAAGAGTGTTTTAATGAGTAAAGATTGAATATTTGAATGAAATTACCTCAATCAAGGTACCTATTCTACCACTAGACCTTTGTAATGTATAAAGATTGAATCTTTAAAAGAAAATGAGTGTTTTCTGTTTAACTTATTCGAGTTACCTATGAAATCGCGAAGAGTGTTTTAATGACTGAAGATTGAATCTTTGAATGAAAAATACCACAATAAAGGTACCAATTCTGTTACTAGATCTTTTTAATGTATAAAGATTGAATCTTTGAAAGAAAATGAGAGTTTTGAGTTTAACTTATTCGAGTTACCTATGAAGTCACGAAAAGTGTTTTAATGAATAAAGATTGAATCTTTTAATGAAAACACCTCAATAAAGGTACCTATTATGTTACTAGACCTTTTTAATGTCTAAAGATTGATTCTTTGGAATAAAATGACAGTTCTGAGTTTAACTTATTCGATTTACCTATGAAGTCATGAACATTATTTTAATGACTAAATATTGAATCTTTGAATGAAAATACCTTAGTAAAGGTACCTATTATGTTACTAGACCTTTTTAATGTATAAAGATTGAATCTTGGAAAGAAAATGACTGTTTTGAGTTAAACTTATTCGAGTTCCCTATGACATCCCGAAGAGTATTTCAATGAGTAAAGATTGAATCTTTGATTGAAATTACTTGAATCAAGGGACTTATTTTGTCCCTGGACCTTTTATATATAAAGATTGAATCTTTGAAAAGAAATGAGCGTTATGAGTTAAACTTATCCGAGTTCCCTATGACGTCCCGAATAGTGTTTTAACGCGTATGGGTTGAATCTTTGTATGAAATTACCTCAATAGGGGTACTTATTATGCCACTAGACCTTTTTAATGTATAAACTTTTAATCTTTGATAGAAAATGAGAGTTTTGAGTTAAACATATTCGAGTTCCCTGCGACGTCTCGAAGAGTGTTTTAAAGAGTAAATATTGAATCTTTGAATGAAATTGCCTCAATCAAGGTACCTATTATGTCACTAGACCTTTGTAATGTGAAAAGATTGAATATTTGTAAAGAACTACGAGTTTTGAGTTAAAGTTATTTGAGTTCCCTTTGACGTCACGAAGCGTGTTTTAATGAGTAAAGATTGAATCTTTAAATGAAATTATCTCAATCAATGTACCTATTATGTCAGTAGACCTTTTTAATGTATAAAGATGGAATCTTTGAAAAAAATGAGAGTATTGAGTTTAACTTATTCGAGTTACCAATGAAGTCGCGAAGAGTGTTTTAATAACTAAAGATTGAATCTTCAAATGAAAATTCCTCAATAAAGGAACCTATTATCTTACCAGATCTTTTTGACGTATAAAAATTGAATCTTTGAAAGAAAATTAGAGTTTTGAGTTAAACTTATTCGAGTTCTTTTTGACATCCCGAAGAGTGTTTTAATGAATAAAGATTGAATCTTTGAATGAAATTACCTCAATCAAGGTACCTATTAAGTCACTAGAAATTTTTATTGTATAAAGATTGAATCTTTGAAAAGAAATGAGAGTTTTGAGTTAAAGTTATTCGAGTTCCCTTTGACGTCACGAAGAGTGTTTTAATAAGTAAAGATTGAATCTTTGAATGAAATTACCTCAATCAAGGTACCTATTCTACCACTAGACCTTTGTAATGTATAAAGATTGAATCTTTGAAAGAAAATGAATGTTTTGAGTTTAACTTATTCGAGTTACCTATGAAATCGCGAAGAGTGTTTTAATGACTGAAGATTGAATCTTTAAATGAAAAATACCACAATAAAGGTACCAATTCTGTTACTAGACCTTTTTAATGTATAAGGATTGAATCGTTGAAAGAAAATGAGATTTTTGAGTTAAACTTATTCGAGTTCCTTGTAACGTCCCGAAGAGTGTTTTAAAGAATAAAGATTGAATCATTGAATGAAATTACCTCAATCAAGGTAGCTATTACATCACTAAACCTTTTTAATTTATAAAGATTGACGTTTTGAAAAGAAATGAGTGTTTCGCGTTAAAGTTATTCAAGTTCCCTTTGACGTCACGTAGAGTGTTTTAATGAGTAAAGGTTGAATCTTTGAATGAAATTACCTCAATCAAGGTACCTATTCTGTCACTAAACCTTTTTAATGTATAAAGATTGAATCTTTGAAAGAACATGAGAGTTTTTAGTTCAACTTTTTCGAGTTACCTATGAAGTTGCGAAGAGTGTTTTAATGACGAAAGATTAAATCTTTGAATGAAAATACCTCAATAAAGGTACTTATTTTGTTAGTAGACCTTTTTAATGTATAAAGATTGTATCTTTGAAAGAAAATGAGAGTTTTGAGTTAAACTTATTCATGTTCCCTGTAACGTCCGAAAGAGTGTTTTAATGAGTAAATATTGAATCTTTGAATGAAATTACCTCAGTTAAGGTACCTATTCTGTCACTAAACCTTTTTAATGTATAAAGATTGAATCTTTGAAAGAACATGAGAGTTTTGAGTTTAACTTATTCGAGTTACCTATGAAGTTGCGAAGAGTGTTTTAATGACGAAAGATTAAATCTTTGAATGAAAATACCTCAATAAAGGTACTTATCTTGTTAGTAGACCTTTTTAATGTATAAAGATTGTATCTTTGAAAGAAAATGAGAGTTTTGAGTTAAACTTATTCATGTTCCCTGTAACGTCCCAAAGAGTGTTTTAATGAGTAAATATTGAATCTTTGAATGTAATTACCTCAATCAAGGTTGCTATTATGTCACTTGACCTTTTTAATGCACAAAGATTAAATCTTGGAAAGAAAATGAGAGTTTTGAGTTTAACTTATTCAATTTACCTATGAAGTCGTGAACAGTGTTTTAATGACTAAATAATGAATCTTTGAATGAAAATACCTTAGTAAAGGTACCTATTATGTTACTAGACCTTTTTAATGTATAAAGATTGAATCTTAGAAAGAAAATGACTGTTTTGAGTTAAACTTATTCGAGTTCCCTGTGACATCCCGTAGAGTATTTCAATGAGTAAAGATTGAATCTTTGATTGAAATTACTTGAATTAAGGGACTTATTTTGTCCCTGGACCTTTTATTTGTAAAGATTGAATCATTAAAAAGAAATGAGCGTTATGAGTTAAACCTATGCGAGTTCCCTATGACGTCCCGAATAGTGTTTTAACGCGTAAGGGTTGAATCTTTGTATGAAATTACCTCAATAGGGGTACTTATTATGCCACTAGACCTTTTTAATGTATAAATGTTTAATCTTTGAAAGAAAATGAGAGTTTTGAGTTAAACATATTCGAGTTCCCTGCGACGTCTCGAAGAGTGTTTTAAAGAGTAAATATTGAATCTTTGAATGAAATTACCTCAATCAAGGTACCTATTATGTCATTAGACCTTTTTAATGTATAAAGATTGAATATTTGTAAAGAACTACGAGTTTTGAGTTAAAGTTATTTGAGTTCCCTTTGACGTCACGAAGCATGTTTTATTGAGTAAAGATTGAATCTTTGAACGAAATTATCTCAATCAATGTACCTATTATGTCAGTAAAACTTTTTAATGTATACAGATGGAATCTTTGAAAAAAATGAGAGTATTGAGTTTAATTTATTCGAGTTACCTATGAAGTCGCGAAGAGTGTTTTAATGACAAAGATTGAATCTTCAAATGAAAATTCCTCAATAAAGGAACCTATTATCTTACCAGATCTTTTTGACATATAAAAATTGAATCTTTGAAAGAAAATTAGAGTTTTGAGTTAAACTTATTCGAGTTCCATTTGACATCCCGAAGAGTGTTTTAATGAATAAAGATTGAATCTTTGAATGAAATTACCTCAATCAAGGTACCTATTAAGTCACTAGAAATTTTTATTATATAAAGATTGAATCTTTGAAAAGAAATGAGAGTTTTAAGTTAAAGTTATTCGAGTTCCTTTTGACGTCACGAAGAGTGTTTTAATGAGTAAAGATTCAATCTTTGAATGAAATTACCTCAATCAAGGTACCTATTCTACCACTAGACCTTTGTAATGTATAAAGATTGAATCTTTGAAAGAAAATGAGGGTTTTGAGTTTAACTTATTCGAGTAACCTATGAAATCGTGAAGAGTGTTTTAATGACTGAAGATTGAATCTTTGAATGAAAAATACCACAATAAAGGTACCAATTCTGTTACTAGACCTTTTTAATGTATAAAGATTGAATCTTTGAAAGAAAATGAGAGTTTTGAGTTTAACTTATTCGAGTTACCTATGAAGTCGCGAAGAGTGTTTTAATGAATAAAGATTGAATCTTTTAATGAAAACACCTCAATAACGGTACCTATTATGTTACTAGACCTTTTTAATGTCTAAAGATTGAATCTTTGGAATAAAATGACAGTTCTGAGTTTAACTAATTCGATTTACCTATGATGTCGTGAACAGTGTTTTAATGACTAAATAATGAATCTTTAAATGAAAATACCTTAGTAAAGGTACCTATTATGTTACTAGACCTTTTAATGTATAAAGATTGAATCTTGGAAAGAAAATGACTGTTTTGAGTTAAACATATTCCAGTTCCCTATGACATCCCGAAGAGTATTTCAATGAGTAAAGATTGAATCTTTGATTGAAATTACTTGAATCTAGGGACTTATTTTGTCCCAGGACCTTTTATATATAAAGATTGAATCTTTGAAAAGAAATGAGCGTTATAAGTTAAACCTATCCGAGTTCCCTATGACGTCCCGAATAGTGTTTTAACGCGTAAGGGTTGAATCTTTGTATGAAATTACCTCAATAGGGGTACTTATTATGCCACTAGACCTTTTTAATGTATAAAGATTTAATCTTTGAATGAAATTACCTCAATCAAGGTGCCTATTAAGTCACTAGAAATTTTTATTGTATAAAGATTGAATCTTTGAAAAGAAATGAGAGTTTTGAGTTAAAGTTATTCGAGTTCCCTTTGACGTCACGAAGAGTGTTTTAATGAGTAAAGATTGAGTCTTTGAATGAAATTACCTCAATCAAGGTACCTATTCTACCACTAGACCTTTGTAATGTATAAAGATTGAATCTTTGAAAGAAAATGAGTGTTTTGAGTTTAACTTATTCGAGTTACCTATGAAATCGCGAGGAATGTTTTAATGACTGAAGATTGAATATTTGAATGAAAAATACCACAATAAAGGTACCAATTCTGTTACTAGACCTTTTTAATATATAAAGATTGAATCTTTGAAAGAAAATGAGATTTTTGAGTTAAACTTATTCGAGTTCCTTGTAACGTCCTGAAGAGTGTTTTAATGAGTAAAGATTGAATCATTGAATGAAATTACCTCAATCAAGGTAGCTATTACATCACTAGACCTTTTTAATTTATAAAGATTGACGTTTTGAAAAGAAATGAGTGTTTCGCGTTAAAATTATTCAAGTTCCCTTTGACGTCACGAAGAGTGTTTTAATGAGTAAAGATTGAATCTTTGAATGAAATTACCTCAATCAAGGTACCTATTCTGTCACTAAACCTTTTTAATGTATAAAGATTGAATCTTTGAAAGAACATGAGAGTTTTGAGTTAAACTTATTCGAGTTACCTATGAAGTTGCGAAGAGTGTTTTAATGACTAAAGATTAAATCTTTGAATGAAAATACCTCAATAAAGGTACTTATTTTGTTAGTAGACCTTTTTAATGTATAAAGATTGTATCTTTGAAAGAAAATGAGAGTTTTGAGTTAAAATTATTCATGTTCCCTGTAATGTCCCAAATAGTGTTTTAATGAGTAAATATTGAATCTTTGAATGTAATTACCTCAATCAAGGTAGCTATTATGTCACTAGACCTTTTTAATGCACAAAGATTAAATCCTGGAAAGAAAATGAGAGTTTTGAGTTTAACTTATTTGAGTTACCTATGAAGTCGCGAAGAGTGTTTTAATGAATAAAGATTGAATCTTTGAATGAAAACACCTCAATACAGGTACCTATTATGTTACTAGACCTTTTTAATGTCTAAAGATTGAATCTTTGGAATAAAATGAAAGTTCTGAGTTTAACTTATTCGATTTACCTATGAAGTCGTGAACAGTATTTTAATGACTAAATAATGAATCTTTGAATGAAAATACCTTAGTAAAGGTACCTATTATGTTACTAGACCTTTTTAATGTATAAAGATTGAATCTTGGAAAGAAAATGACTGTTTTGAGTTAAACTTATTCGAGTTCCCTATGACACCCCGAAGAGTATTTCAATAAGTAAAGATTGAATCTTTGATTGAAATTACTTGTATCAAGGGACTTATTTTGTCCCTGGACCTTTTATATATAAAGATTGAATCTTTAAAAAGAAATGAGCGTTATGAGTTAAACCTATCCGAGTTCCCTATGACGTCCCGAATAGTGTTTTAACGCGTAAGGGTTGAATCTTTGCATGAAATTACCTCAATAGGGGTACTTATTATGCCACTAGACCTTTTTAATGTATAAAGATTTAATCTTTGAAAGAAAATGAGAGTTTTGAGTTAAACATATTCGAGTTCCCTGCGACGTCTCGAAGAGTGTTTTAAAGAGTATATATTGAATCTTTGAATGAAATTACCTCAATCGAGGTACCTATTATGTCACTAGACCTTTTTAATGTATAAAGATTGAATATTTGTAAAGAACTATGAGTTTTGAGTTAAAGTTATTTGAGTTCCCTTTGACGTCACGAAGCGTGTTTTAATGAGTAAAGATTGAATATTTGAACGAAATTATCTCAATCAATGTACCTATTATGTCAGTAGACCTTTTTAATGTATAAAGATTGAATCTTTGAAAAAAATGAAAGTATTGAGTTTAACTTATTCGAGTTACCTATGAAATCGCGAAGAGTGTTTTAATGACTAAAGATTGAATCTTCAAATTAAAATTCCTCAATAAAGGAACCTATTAAGTTACCAGATCTTTTTGACGTATAAAGATTGAATCTTTGAAAGAAAATTAGAGTTTTGAGTTAAACTTATTCGAGTTCCTTTTGACATCCCGAAGAGTGTTTTAAAGAATAAAGATTGAATCTTTGAATGAAATTACCTCAATCAAGGTGCCTATTAAGTCACTAGAAATTTTTATTGTATAAAGATTGAATCTTTGAAAAGAAATGAGAGTTTTGAGTTAAAGTTATTCGAGTTCCCTTTGACGTCACGAAGAGTGTTTTAATGAGTAAAGATTGAATCTTTGAATGAAATTACCTCAATCAAGGTACCTATTCTACCACTAGACCTTTGTAATGTATAAAGATTGAATCTTTGAAAGAAAATGAGTGTTTTAAGTTTAACTTATTCGAGTTACCTATGAAATCGCGAGGAATGTTTTAATGACTGAAGACTGAATCTTTGAATGAAAAATACCACAATAAAGGTACCAATTCTGTTACTAGACCTTTTTAATATATAAAGATTGAATCTTTGAAAGAAAATGAGATTTTTGATTTAAACTTATTCAAGTTCCTTGTAACGTCCCGAAGAGTGTTTTAATGAGTAAAGATTGAATCATTGAATCAAATTACCTCAATCATGGTAGCTATTACATCACTAGACCTTTTTAATTTATAAAGATTGACGTTTTGAAAAGAAATGAGTGTTTCGCGTTAAAGTTATTCAAGTTTCCTTTGACGTCACGAAGAGTGTTTTAATGAGTAAAGTTTGAATCTTTGAATGAAATTACCTCAATCAATGTACCTATTCTGTCACTAAACCTTCTTAATGTATAGAGATTGAATCTTTGGAAGAACATGAGAGTTTTGAATTCAACTTATTCGAGTTACCTATGAAGTTGCGAAGAGTGTTTTAATGACTAAAGATTAAATCTTTGAATGAAAATACCTCAATAAAGGTACTTATTTTGTTAGTAGACCTTTTTAATGTATAAAGATTGTATCTTTGAAAGAAAATGAGACTTTTGAGTTAAACTTATTCATGTTCCCTGTAATGTCCCAAATAGTGTTTTAATGAGTAAATATTGAATCTTTGAATGTAATTACCTCAATCAAGGTAGCTATTATGTCACTAGACCTTTTTAATGCACAAAGATTAAATCTTGGAAAGAAAATGAGAGTTTTGAGTTTAACTTATTCGAGTTACCTATGAAGTCGCGAAGAGTGTTTTAATGAATAAAGATTGAATCTTTGAATGAAAACACCTCAATAAAGGTACCTATTATGTTACTTGACCTTTTTAATGTCTAAATATTGAATCTTTGGAATAAAATGACAGTTCTGGGTTTAACTTATTCGATTTACCTATGAAGTCGTGAACAGTATTTTAATGACTAAATAATGAATCTTTGAATGAAAATACCTTAGTAAAGGTACCTATTATGTTACTAGACCTTTTTAATCTATAAAGATTGAATCTTGGAAAGAAAATGACTGTTTTTAGTTAAACTTATTCGAGTTCCCAATGACATCCCGAAGAGTATTTCAATGAGTAAAGATTGAATCTTTGATTGAAATTACTTGAATGAAGGGACTTATTTTGTCCCTAGACCTTTTATATATAAAGATTGAATCTTTAAAAAGAAATGAGCGTTATGAGTTAAACCTATCCGAGTTTCCTATGACGTCCCGAATAGTTTTTTAACGCGTAAGGGTTGAATCTTTGTATGAATTACCTCAATAGGGTTACTTATTATGCCACTAGACCTTTTTAATGTATAAAGGTTTAATCTTTGAAAGAAAATGAGAGTTTTGAGTTAAACATATTCGAGTTCCCTGCGACGTCTCGAAGAGTGTTTTGAAGAGTAAATATTGAATCGTTGAATGAAATTACCTCAATCAAGGTTCCTATTATGTCACTAGACCTTTTTAATGTATAAAGATTGAATATTTGTAAAGAACTACGAGTTTTGAGTTAAAGTTATTTGAGTTCCCTTTGATGTCACGAAGCGTGTTTTAATGAGTAAAGATTGAATCTTTGAACGAAATTATCTCAATCAATGTACCTATTATGTCAGTAGACCTTTTTAATGTATAAAGAATGAATCTTTGAAAAAAATGAGAGTATTGAGTTTAACTTATTCGAGTTACCTATGAAGTCGAGAAGAGTATTTTAATGACTAAAGATTGAATCTTCAAATGAAAATTCGTCAATAAAGGAACCTATTATGTTACCAGATCTTTTTGACGTATAAAAATTAAATCTTTGAAAGGAAATTAGAGTTTTGAGTTAAACTTATTCGAGTTCCTTTTGACATCCCGAAGAGTGTTTTAATGAATAAAGATTGAATCTTTGAATGAAATTACCTCAATCAAGGTACCTATTAAGTCATTAGAAATTTTTATTGTATAAAGATTGAATCTTTGAAAAGAAATGAGAGTTTTGAGTTAAAGTTATTCGAGTTCCCTTTGACGTCACGAAGAGTGTTTTAATGAGTAAAGATTGAATCTTTGAATGAAATTACCTCAATCGAGGTACCTATTCTACCACTAGACCTTTGTAATGTATAAAGATTGAATCTTTGAAAGAAAATGAGTGTTTTGAGTTTAACTTATTCGAGTTACCTATGAAATCGCGAAGAGTGTTTTAATGACTGAAGATTGAATCTTTAAATGAAAAGTACCACAATAAAGGTACCAATTCTGTTACTAGACCTTTTTAATGTATAAAGATTGAATCTTCGAAAGAAAATGAGAGTTTTGAGTTTAACTTATTCGAGTTACCTATGAAGTCGCGAAGAGTGTCTTAATGAATAAAGATTGAATCTTTGAATGAAAACACCTCAATAAAGGTACCTATTATGTTCCTAAACCTTTTTAATGTCTAAAGATTGAATCTTTGGAATAAAATGATTGTTCTGAGTTCAACTTATTCGATTTACCTATGAAGTCGTGAACAGTGTTTTAATGACTAAATAATGAATCTTTGAATGAAAATACCTTAGTAAAGGTACCTATTATGTTACTAGACCTTTTTAGTGTATAAAGATTGAATCTTGGAAAGAAATTAACTATTTTGAGTTAAACTTATTCGAGTTCCCTATGACATCCTGAAGAGTATTTCAATGAGTAAAGATTGAATCTTTGATTGAAATTACTTGAATCAAGGGACTTATTTTGTCCCTGGACCTTTTATATATAAAGATTGAATTTTTGAAAAGAAATGAGCGTTATGAGTTAAACCTATCCGAGTTCCCTATGACGTCCCGAATAGTGTTTTAACGCGTAAGGGTTGAATCTTTGTATGAAATTACCTCAATAGGGGTACTTATTTTGCCACTAGACCTTTTTAATGTATAAAGGTTTAATCTTCGAAAGAAAATTACATGTTTTGAGTTAAACATATTCGAGTTCCCTGCGACGTCTCGAAGAGTGTTTTAAAGAGTAAATATTGAATCTTTGAATGAAATTACCTCAATCAAGGTACCAATTATGTCACTAGACCTTTTTAATGTATAAAGATTGAATATTTGTAAAGAACTACGAGTTTTGAGTTAAAGTTATTTGAGTTCCCTTGGACGTCACGAAGCGTGTTTTAATGAGTAAAGATTGAATCTTCGAACGAAATTATCTCAATCAATGTACCTATTATGTCAGTAGACCTTTTTAATGTATAAAGATGGAATATTTGAAAAAAATGAAAGTATTGAGTTTAACTTATTCGAGTTACCTACGAAGTCGCGAAGAGTGTTTCAATGACTAAAGATTGAATCTTCAAATGAAAATTCCTCAATAAAGGAACCTATTATGTTACCAGATCTTTTTGACGTATAAGGATTGAATCTTTGAAAGAAAATTAGAGTTTTGAATTAAACTTATTCGAGTTCCTTTTGACATCCCGAAAAGTGTTTAATGAATAAAGATTGAATCTTTGAATGAAATTACCTCAATCAAGGTACCTATTAAGTCACTAGAAATTTTTATTGTATAAAGATTGAATCTTTGAAAAGAAATGAGAGTTTTGAGTTAAAGTTATTCGAGTTCATTTGACATCCCGAAGAGTGTTTTAAAGATTGAATGAAATTACCTCAATCAAGGTACCTATTCTACCACTAGACCTTTGTAATGTATAAAGATTGAATCTTTGAAAGAAAATGAGTGTTTTGAGTTTAACTTATTCGAGTTACCTATGAAATCGCGAAGAGTGTTTTAATGACTGAAGATTGCGTCTTTGAATGAAAAATACCACAATAAAGGTACCAATTCTGTTACTAGACCTTTTTAATGTATAAGGATTGAATCTTTGAAAGAAAATGAGATTTTTGAGTTAAACTTATTCGAGTTCCTTGTAACGTCCCGAAGAGTGTTTTAATGAGTAAAGATTGAATCATTGAATGAAATTACCTCAATCAAGGTAGCTATTACATCACTAGACCTTTTTTATTTATAAAGATTGACGTTTTGAAAAGAAATGAGTGTTTCGCGTTAAAGTTATTGAAGTTCCCTTTGACGTCACGAAGAGTGTTTTAATGAGTACAGATTGAATCTTTGAATGAAATTACCTCAATCAAGGTACCTATTCTGTCACTAAACCTTTTTAATGTATAAAGATTGAATCTTTAAAAGAACTTGAGAGTTTTGAGTTCAACTTATTCGAGTTACCTATGAAGTTACGAAGAGTGTTTTAATGACTAAAGATTAAATCTTTGAATGAAAATACCTCAATAAAGGTACTTATTTTGTTAGTAGACCTTTTTAATGTATAAATATTGTATTTTTGAAAGAAAATGAGAGTTTTGAGTTAAACTTATTCATGTTCCCTGTAACGTCCCAAAGAGTGTTTTAATGAGTAAATATTGAATCTTTGAATGTAATTACCACAATCAAGGTAGCTATTATGTCACTTGACCTTTTTAATGCACAAAGATTAAATCTTGGAAAGAAAATGAGAGTTTTGAGTTTAACTTATTCGAGTTACCTATGAAGTCGCGAAGAGTGTTTTAATGAATAGAGATTGAATCTTTGAATAAAAACACCTCAATAAAGGTACCTATTATGTTACTAGACCTTTTTAATGTCTAAAGATTGAATCTTTGGAATAAAATGATAGTTCTGAGTTTAACTAATTTGATTTACCTATGAAGTCGTGAACAGTGTTTTAATGACTAAATAATGAATCTTTGAGTGCAAATACCTTAGTAAAGGCACCTATTATGTTACTAGACCTTTTTACTGCATAAAGATTGAATCTTGGAAAGAAAATGACTGTTTTGAGTTAAACTTATACGAGTTCCCTATGACATCCCGAAGAGTATTTCAATGAGTAAAGATTGAATCTTTGATTGAAATTACTTGAATCAAGGGACTTATTTTGTCCCTGGACCTTTTATATATAAAGATTGAATCTTTAAAAAGAAATGAGCGTTATGAGTTAAACCTATCCAAGTTCCCTATGACGTCCCGAATAGTGTTTTAACGCGTAAGGGTTGAATCTTTGTATGAAATTAGCTCAATAGGGGTACTTATTATGCCACTAGACCTTTTTAATGTATAAAGGTTTAATCTTTGAAAGAAAATGAGAGTTTTGAGTTAAACATATTCGAGTTCCCTGCGACGTCTCGAAGAGTATTTTAAAGAGTAAATATTGAATCTTTGAATGAAATTACCTCAATCAAGGTACCTATTATGTCACTAGACCTTTTTAATGTATAAAGATTGAATATTTGTAAAGAACTACGAGTTTTGAGTTAAAGTTATTTGAGTTCCCTTTGACGTCACGAAGCGTGTTTTAATGAGTAAAGATTGAATCTTTGAACGAAATTATCTCAATCAATGTACCTATTATGTCAGTAGACCTTTTTAATGTATAAAGATGGAATCTTTAAAAAAAATGAGAGTATTGAGTTTAACTTATTCGAGTTACCTATGAAGTCGCGAAGAGTGTTTTAATAACTAAAGATTGAATCTTCAAATGAAAATTCCTCAATAAAGGAACCTATTATGTTACCAAATCTTTTTGACATATAAAGATTGAATCTTTGAAAGAAAATTAGAGTTTTGAGTTAAACTTATTCGATTTCCTTTTGACATCCTGAAGAGTGTTTTAATGAATAAAGACTGAATCTTTGAATGAAAACACCTCAATAAAGGTACCTATTATGTTACTAGACCTTTTTAATGTCTAAAGATTGAATCTTTGGAATAAAATGACAGTTCTGAGTTTAACTTATTCGATTTACCTATGAAGTCGTGAACAGTATTTTAATGACTAAATAATGAATCTTTGAATGAAATACCTTAGTAAAGGTACCTATTATGTTACTAGACATTTTTAATGTATAAAGATTGAATCTTGGAAAGAAAATGACTGTTTTGAGTTAAACTTATTCGAGTTCCTAATGACATCCCGAAGAGTATTTCAATGAGTAAAGATTGAATCTTTGATTGAAATTACTTGAATCAAGGGACTTATTTTTTCCCTGGACCTTTTATATATAAAGATTGAATCTTTAAAAATAAATGAGCGTTATGAGTTAAACATATCCGAGTTCCCTATGACGTCCCGAATTGTTTTTTAACGCGTAAGGGTTGAATCTTTGTATGAAATTACCTCAATAGGGGTACTTATTATGTCACTAGACCTTTTTAATGTATAAAGGTTTAATCTTTGAAAGAAAATGAGAGTTTTGAGTTAAGCATATTCGAGTTCCCTGCGACGTCTCGAAGAGTGTTTTGAAGAGTAAATATTGAATCTTTGAATGATACCTCAATCAAGGTTCCTATTATGTCACTAGACCTTTTTAATGTATAAAGATTGAATATTTGTAAAGAATTACGAGTTTTGAGTTAAAGTTATTTGAGTTCCCTTTGACGTCACGAAGCGTGTTTTAATGAGTAAAGATTGAATCTTTGAACGAAATTATCTCAATCAATGTACCTATTATGTCAGTAGACCTTTTTAATGTATAAAGATGGAATATTTGAAAAAAATGAAAGTATTGAGTTTAACTTATTCGAGTTACCTACGAAGTCGCGAAGAGTGTTTCAATGACTAAAGATTGAATCTTCAAATGAAAATTCCTCAATAAAGGAACCTATTATGTTACCAGATCTTTTTGATGTATAAGGATTGAATCTTTGAAAGAAAATTAGAGTTTTGAATTAAACTTATTCGAGTTCCTTTTGACATCCCGAAAAGTGTTTAATGAATAAAGATTGAATTTTTGAATGAAATTACCTCAATCAAGGTACCTATTAAGTCACTAGAAATTTTTATTGTATAAAGATTGAATCTTTGAAAAGAAATGAGAGTTTTGAGTTAAAGTTATTCGAGTTCATTTGACATCCCGAAGAGTGTTTTAAAGATTGAATGAAATTACCTCAATCAAGGTACCTATTCTACCACTAGACCTTTGTAATGTATAAAGATTGAATCTTTGAAAGAAAATGAGTGTTTTGAGTTTAACTTATTCGAGTTACCTATGAAATCGCGAAGAGTGTTTTAATGACTGAAGATTGCGTCTTTGAATGAAAAATACCACAATAAAGGTACCAATTCTGTTACTAGACCTTTTTAATGTATAAGGATTGAATCTTTGAAAGAAAATGAGATTTTTGAGTTAAACTTATTCGAGTTCCTTGTAACGTCCCGAAGAGTGTTTTAATGAGTAAAGATTGAATCATTGAATGAAATTACCTCAATCAAGGTAGCTATTACATCACTAGACCTTTTTTATTTATAAAGATTGACGTTTTGAAAAGAAATGAGTGTTTCGCGTTAAAGTTATTGAAGTTCCCTTTGACGTCACGAAGAGTGTTTTAATGAGTACAGATTGAATCTTTGAATGAAATTACCTCAATCAAGGTACCTATTCTGTCACTAAACCTTTTTAATGTATAAAGATTGAATCTTTAAAAGAACTTGAGAGTTTTGAGTTCAACTTATTCGAGTTACCTATGAAGTTACGAAGAGTGTTTTAATGACTAAAGATTAAATCTTTGAATGAAAATACCTCAATAAAGGTACTTATTTTGTTAGTAGACCTTTTTAATGTATAAATATTGTATCTTTGAAAGAAAATGAGAGTTTTGAGTTAAACTTATTCATGTTCCCTGTAACGTCCCAAAGAGTGTTTTAATGAGTAAATATTGAATCTTTGAATGTAATTACCACAATCAAGGTAGCTATTATGTCACTTGACCTTTTTAATGCACAAAGATTAAATCTTGGAAAGAAAATGAGAGTTTTGAGTTTAACTTATTCGAGTTACCTATGAAGTCGCGAAGAGTGTTTTAATGAATAGAGATTGAATCTTTGAATAAAAACACCTCAATAAAGGTACCTATTATGTTACTAGACCTTTTTAATGTCTAAAGATTGAATCTTTGGAATAAAATGATAGTTCTGAGTTTAACTAATTCGATTTACCTATGAAGTCGTGAACAGTGTTTTAATGACTAAATAATGAATCTTTGAGTGCAAATACCTTAGTAAAGGCACCTATTATGTTACTAGACCTTTTTACTGCATAAAGATTGAATCTTGGAAAGAAAATGACTGTTTTGAGTTAAACTTATACGAGTTCCCTATGACATCCCGAAGAGTATTTCAATGAGTAAAGATTGAATCTTTGATTGAAATTACTTGAATCAAGGGACTTATTTTGTCCCTGGACCTTTTATATATAAAGATTGAATCTTTAAAAAGAAATGAGCGTTATGAGTTAAACCTATCCAAGTTCCCTATGACGTCCCGAATAGTGTTTTAACGCGTAAGGGTTGAATCTTTGTATGAAATTACCTCAATAGGGGTACTTATTATGCCACTAGACCTTTTTAATGTATAAAGGTTTAATCTTTGAAAGAAAATGAGAGTTTTGAGTTAAACATATTCGAGTTCCCTGCGACGTCTCGAAGAGTATTTTAAAGAGTAAATATTGAATCTTTGAATGAAATTACCTCAATCACGGTACCTATTATGTCACTAGACCTTTTTAATGTATAAAGATTGAATATTTGTAAAGAACTACGAGTTTTGAGTTAAAGTTATTTGAGTTCCCTTTGACGTCACGAAGCGTGTTTTAATGAGTAAAGATTGAATCTTTGAACGAAATTATCTCAATCAATGTACCTATTATGTCAGTAGACCTTTTTAATGTATAAAGATGGAATCTTTAAAAAAAATGAGAGTTTTGAGTTTAACTTATTCGAGTTACCTATGAAGTCGCGAAGAGTGTTTTAATAACTAAAGATTGAATCTTCAAATGAAAATTCCTCAATAAAGGAACCTATTATGTTACCAAATCTTTTTGACATATAAAGATTGAATCTTTGAAAGAAAATTAGAGTTTTGAGTTAAACTTATTCGATTTCCTTTTGACATCCCGAAGAGTGTTTTAATGAATAAAGATTGAATCTTTGAATGAAAACACCTCAATAAAGGTACCTATTATGTTACTAGACCTTTTTAATGTCTAAAGATTGAATCTTTGGAATAAAATGACAGTTCTGAGTTTAACTTATTCGATTTACCTATGAAGTCGTGAACAGTATTTTAATGACTAAATAATGAATCTTTGAATGAAATACCTTAGTAAAGGTACCTATTATGTTACTAGACATTTTTAATGTATAAAGATTGAATCTTGGAAAGAAAATGACTGTTTTGAGTTAAACTTATTCGAGTTCCTAATAACATCCCGAAGAGTATTTCAATGAGTAAAGATTGAATCTTTGATTGAAATTACTTGAATCAAGGGACTTATTTTTTCCCTGGACCTTTTATATATAAAGATTGAATCTTTAAAAATAAATGAGCGTTATGAGTTAAACGTATCCGAGTTCCCTATGACGTCCCGAATTGTTTTTTAACGCGTAAGGGTTGAATCTTTGTATGAAATTACCTCAATAGGGGTACTTATTATGTCACTAGACCTTTTTAATGTATAAAGGTTTAATCTTTGAAAGAAAATGAGAGTTTTGAGTTAAACATATTCGAGTTCCCTGCGACGTCTCGAAGAGTGTTTTGAAGAGTAAATATTGAATCTTTGAATGATACCTCAATCAAGGTTCCTATTATGTCACTAGACCTTTTTAATGTATAAAGATTGAATATTTGTAAAGAATTACGAGTTTTGAGTTAAAGTTATTTGAGTTCCCTTTGACGTCACGAAGCGTGTTTTAATGAGTAAAGATTGAATCTTTGAACGAAATTATCTCAATCAATGTACCTATTATGTCAGTAGACCTTTTTAATGTATAAAGATTGAGTCTTTGAAAAAAATGAGAGTATTGAGTTTAACTTATTCGAGTTACCTATGAAGTCGCGAAGAGTATTTTAATGACTAAAGATTGAATCTTCAAATGAAAATTCCTCAATAAAGGAACCTATTATGTTACCAGATCTTTTTGACGTATAAAAATTGAATCTTTGAAAGAAAATTAGAGTTTTGAGTTAAACTTATTCGAGTTCCTTTTGACATCCCGAAGAGTGTTTTAATGAATAAAGATTGAATCTTTGAGTGAAATTACCTCAATCAAGGTACCTATTAAGTCATTAGAAATTTTTATTGTATAAAGATAGAATCTTTGATAAGAAATGAGAGTTTTGAGTTAAAGTTATTCGAGTTCCCTTTGACGTCACGAAGAGTGTTTTAATGAGTAAAGATTGAATCTTTGAATGAAATTACCTCAATCAAGGTACCTATTCTACCACTAGACCTTTGTAATGTATAAAGATTGAATCTTTGAAAGAAAATGAGTGTTTTGAGTTTAACTTATTCGAGTTACCTATGAAATCGCGAAGAGTGTTTTAATGACTGAAGATTGAATCTTTAAATGAAAAATACCACAATAAAGGTACCAATTCTGTTAGTAGACCTTTTTAATGTATAAAGATTGAATCTTCGAAAGAAAATGAGAGTTTTGAGTTTAACTTTTTCGAGTTACCTATGAAGTCGCGAACAGTGTTTTAATGAATAAAGATTGAATCTTTGAATGAAAACACCTCAATAAAGGTACCTATTATGTTACTAGACCTTTTTAATGTCTAAAGATTGAATCTTTGGAATAAAATGACAGTTCTGAGTTTAACTTATTCGATTTACCTATGAAGTTGTGAACAGTGTTTTAATGACTAAATAATGAATCTTTGAATGAAAATACCTTAGTAAAGGTACCTATTATGTTACTAGACCTTTTTAAACTTATTCGAGTTCCCTATGACATCCCGAAGAGTATTTCAATGAGTAAAGATTGAATCTTTGATTGAAATTACTTGAATCAAGGGACTTATTTTGTCCCTGGACCTTTTATATATAAAGATTGAATCTTTTAAAAGAAATGAGCGTTATGAGTTAAACCTATCCGAGTTCCCTATGACGTCCCGAATAGTGTTTTAACGCGTAAGGGTTGAATCTTTGTATGAAATTACCTCAATAGGGGTACTTATTATGCCACTAGACCTTTTTAATGTATAAAGGTTTAATCTTTGAAAGAAAATTACATGTTTTGAGTTAAACATATTCGAGTTCCCTGCGACGTCTCGAAGAGTGTTTTAAAGAGTAAATATTGAATCTTTGAATGAAATTACCTCAATCAAGGTACCAATTATGTCACTAGACCTTTTTAATGTATAAAGATTGAATATTTGTAAAGAACTACGAGTTTTGAGTTAAAGTTATTTGAGTTCCCTTTGACGTCACGAAGCGTGTTTTAATGAGTAAAGATTGAATCTTTGAACGAAATTATCTCAATCAATGTACCTATTATGTCAGTAGACCTTTTTAATGTATAAAGATGGAATATTTGAAAAAAATGAAAGTATTGAGTTTAACTTATTCGAGTTACCTATGAAGTCGCGAAGAGTGTTTTAATGACTAAAGATTGAATCTTCAAATGAAAATTCCTTAATAAAGGAACCTATTATGTTACCAGATCTTTTTGACGTATAAGGATTGAATCTTTGAAAGAAAATTAGAGTTTTGAGTTAAACTTATTCGAGTTCCTTTTGACATCCCGAAGAGTGTTTTAATGAATAAAGATTGAATCTTTGAATGAAATTACCTCAATCAAGGTACCTATTAAGTCACTAGAAATTTTTATTGTATAAAGATTTAATCTTTGAAAAGAAATGAGAGTTTTGAGTTAAAGTTATTCGAGTTCATTTGACGTCACGAAGAGTGTTTTAATGAGTAAAGATTGAATCTTTGAATGAAATTACCTCAATCAAGGTACCTATTCTACCACTAGACCTTTGTAATGTATAAAGATTGAATCTTTGAAAGAAAATGAGTGTTTTGAGTTTAACGTATTCGAGTTACCTATGAAATCGCGAAGAGTGTTTTAATGACTGAAGATTGAATCTTTGAATGAAAAATACCACAATAAAGGTACCAATTCTGTTACTAGACCTTTTTAATGTATAAAGATTGAGATTTTTGAGTTAAACTTATTCGAGTTCCTTGTAACGTCCCGAAGAGTGTTTTAATGAGTGAAGATTGAATCATTGATTGAAATTACCTCAATCAAGGTAGCTTTTACATCACTAGACCTTTTTTATTTATAAAGATTGACGTTTTGAAAAGAAATGAGTGTTTCGCGTTAAAGTTATTCAAGTTCCCTTTGACGTCACGAAGAGTGTTTTAATGAGTAAAGATTGAATCTTTGAATGAAATTACCTCAATCAAGGTACCTATTCTGTCACTAAACCTTTTTAATGTATAAAGATTGAATCTTTGAAAGAACATGAGAGTTTTGAGTTCAACTTATTCGAGTTACCTATGAAGTTGCGAAGAGTGTTTTAATGACTAAAGATTAAATCTTTGAATGAAAATACCTCAATAAAGGTACTTATTTTGTTAGTAGACCTTTTTAATGTATAAATATTGTATCTTTGAAAGAAAATGAGAGTTTTGAGTTAAACTTATTTATGTTCCCTGTAACGTCCCAAAGAGTGTTTTAATGAGTAAATATTGAATCTTTGAATGTAATTACCTCAATCAAGGTAGCTATTATGTCACTAGACCTTTTTAATGCACAAAGATTAAATCTTGGAAAGAAAATGAGAGTTTTGAGTTTAACTTATTCGAGTTACCTATGAAGTCGCGAAGAGTGTTTTAATGAATAGAGATTGAATCTTAAGGGCAATTGGGAGGAATATTTGCCGCTTTCAAGGGCAATTGGGAGGAATATTTGCCGCTTTCAGAGTTTGCTTATAACAATAGTTATCAGAAAACTATTGGTATGGCACCATTTGAGGCTTTGTACGGCAGACCGTGTAGGTCTCCTGTCTGTTGGCTTGGAGTTGGTGAGAACAGCTTTCTGGGTCCTGAATTTATTAAGGACACGTCAGAAAAGATCGCTATCATTAGGGATCGGATGCGTATAGCTCAAAGCAGACAGAAAAGTTATGCTGACCGTCGAACTCGTGCTTTGGAGTTTTAGGTTGGTGATCAGGTTTTGCTTAAGGTTTCTCCTATGAAGGGAGTAATGCGGTTTGGGTCAAAGGGTAAGTTATCGCCTCGTTTTGTGGGTCCTTTTATGATTACAGATCGGATTGGGGCAGTAGCTTATCGTCTGGCTCTACCAGATAATCTTCATAGGGTACATAATGTTTTTCATGTATCTATGCTGCGAAAATTTCTACGGGACGAAGATCGATATCAACACATTGATGTGGGTGAGATTGAGTTGCAACCTGATGCAACCTATTTGGAACAACCTTACTGTATTCTCGATCGTAGGAATCAGATACTGCGCACGAAGACTATTCCATTAGTACGTGTACAGTGGAGTCATCATAGTGCTACAGAGTCTACTTGGGAACGGGAAGATATTATCCGTGCCAAGTATCCAGAGCTCTTTAATACAGGTATGTAGTGAATTTCGGGGACGAAATTCCGTTATTAGGGGGGGAGAATGTAATACCCCGTAATTAATTAAAGAGTTTAGTGTATTTAAATTCAATTATGTGTGGATTCCTGTACCTATTATTGTGCATGCTTCATTGTTATATTAAGTTCATTTAATGGTGCATGTAAATTAATTGTGTATGTTAAAATAGTAAATTTATTCATTTAATTGTGCATGTATTATTATAATTAATTTTATTTGTTGATTATGTTTAATTAAGCAATATTAGTTAATTAGAATATTATATTTGTGTTATAAAGTATTATGATGATATAATATATTATTTTGTAATAACAATAATAATAATTATATTAGTTTAATAATAATAATAATAATAATATAATAATAATAATAATAAAAGTTTATTAATAATAATATTAGTAATAATAATAATAATAGTTATACTAATAATAATAATAGTATTAAACCAATGTCATGATGAAATTAGAGATTTGGATAGGATTGCATCAATGTTTATGGGTGGAATTGAAGCCTTATGGTTGGGAGGATGGTTAGTTGATGAAAAAATAAGATATTTGTAATATTTATATTATATATTTTGTATATAAATTAACTAGCTTGCCTTAGAAGAAAATAAAGGGAGTTAGAAGCAAAATATAAATTCTTGAGAGCTATTTTATAAGAGTGAAAGGAAAAGAGAAAGAGAAAGAAGCTTGGACCGGTGTAGGCAATTTTACCCGACTACGCGCAGACCGGCGGATTTATTTTAAATCCAAAAAGGCAAGTTATTATCTACTTTTCCCCTTTGAATTAATAAATTAATTGTTTAGCTTATTTTTATGCATAGAGCCAAGGTTAGGAGGTTAATAAATAATTTATTTTATTTTATTAAATTAATGGAATTTTAATTATATAGGATGGTATATATTTATTTAATGTCCTATGAAATTAATAATGGCTAAAAATAATTAAATAAGACTTTAGGGATTTTTCTAGAATTTTCTAGATTTTTCCGAGCATTTTCTGCAATTTCCGGCGACCTTCCGGCGAGTTTTCCGGTCGCCGGCAGTGGGGGAGACGACCGGAGTGATCCGGTGCGACGCGGCGCACCATAGGAGGGTGTACGCGCGCATCCTGGCCATTAATGGAGTCTGATTGATCCGGTGCAGCGCGGTCCATGATACCGCGGTACACCCGGATCTGTGGGCGTTGGATGGAGGGAAGATAGGGTGAGATGATCCGGTGTGACGCGCATGTAGGAAATGTGATGCAGTCAACCAACCGGAGGACGCCACGTCAGCAGGAAGCCATCAACGCGCGCGTGGCAGCGCGTGCGCGCGCGTGGGACTCTCCAGACGCGCGTGGGAGCGCGTGGCTGATGCCAGACGCGCGTGGAGGCGCGTGGGAGAGTGGGGAAGGTTGGGCTGCGCGTGGGGAGGCTCTGGGAGGCGCGTGAGGGCGCGTGTGGGGTCCCTACAGCTGCTGGAAATTACCAGAATACCCCTAGGGCCTGTTTTGTAAATTCCAGAACCTTAAACTTGGATTTTTAGGTACTGTGTTGGTAATTACGGGTTTAACGGGCCACGAAATTATTATTTTAACACCCGTTACTTATTCCTATGACCGATTAATCTTTTCTAAGCATTTATTGGTTCGTTCTCAGTACGGATACTAATGTAGTTTATTTAACGACATTGTTAAATATAAATAGTGTTATTATCATATTAAATGGTATCAAACATTACTGTTAAATTAAATAAGGCCATGGTTTTAGTCAGATAAATTATCCATGATATCTTACGGGATGTTTATACTGTTAATCGTATATAAATCATGATTATTATGCTGTGTGCATTTCAGGGAATAAATGGACTGTTTATAATGTCGCATTTATATTATATGGATGTGTTGCCATATAGAACCATGTGAGCTGACTAATAAGTTTAGACTCATTTATACCTTATGCATTCGTTGCGATAGACAGACGTGTGGCTGTCGGGGTATGTGGTTTAATATTATTGGCATGTGTTGCCTAATTGACATACTCGGTATATTTATTAATATTATTGGCATGTGTTGCCTAATTGACATACTCGGTATATTTATTAATATTATTGGCATGTGTTGCCTAAATTGACATTCTCGGTATATTTATTAATATTGTTGGCATGTGTTGCCTAATTTATATGCTCAGTATATTCATCAGTACTTTGCGAGGTGTTATCACTATGTAGTTCGTTATAGTCTGTGTTGTCAGTACCGTGCACCATGTATAATAGCTGATTTCCCGGGTAGGGAAAGGCGACACTTGACCACCTAGTGTGAGTCTAAGTGATCACCGTCTATTCTGGTTGAGGTCATGTTATACATCGGATAGTTCCCGTAGGATGTATACAGATATAGTACTCATCCGATTCATAATGATTAATTTATTTGATTCTCTGATTTGGGTCATAGTAGAGAGGACTTGCTCGTGGGGTTGACCCACCATTGTTGTTATTTCAGGATACGGTCAGTATCCGTTTTAAGGCTGAGGTTAGCAGTGTGGGACCATCATCCGAACTCATCTACTCTTACGATCCAGTGCAGGGTAGAAGTTTTATGTAATACTTCAGTTTCAGTTTTTATTTACTTTTGACGTTGAACTCTCAGGGTTATATTTAGGGATCCCTGACGTAGGATTTCCAAGTTGTAATGAAGTACTGTATTAAATAAAGGATGGATGGATGTTGTATTACTTAATGTTTCTTTCCTGTCTAAATTCTTTTATTTCCATCATTTTGTATTCCATGCTTGTATATTGCCAATTGTTTTTGATATCCCTCGTTTTTCGTGTATAAGCCTGATCAACTTATGCGTGGAAAATGTGGGGGTGTTACAGTTTTAATGAGTAAATATTGAATCTTTGAATGTAATTACCTCAATCAAGGTAGCTATTATGTCACTAGACCTTTTTAATGTATAAAGATTGAATCTTTGAAAGAAAATGAGAGTTTTGAGTTCAACTTATTCGAGTTACCTATGAAGTCGCGAAGAGTGTTTTAATGAATAAAGATTGAATCTTTGAATGAAAACACCTCAATAAAGGTACCTATTATGTTACTAGACCTTTTTAATGTCTAAAGATTGATTCTTTGGAATAAAATGATAGTTCTAAGTTTATCTTATTCGATTTACCTATGAAGTCGTGAACAGTGTTTTAATGACTAAATATTGAGTCTTTGAATGAAAATACCTTAGTAACGGTACCTATTATGTTACTAGACCTTTTTAATGTATAAAGATTGAATCTTGGAAAGAAAATGACTGTTTTGAGTTAAACTTATTCGGGTTCCCTATGACATCCCGAAGAGTATTTCAATGTGTAAAGATTGAATCTTTGATTGAAATTACCTGAATCAAGGGACTTATTTTGTCCCAGGACCTTTTATATATAAAGATTGAATCTTTAAAAAGAAATGAGCATTATGAGTTAAACCTATCCGAGTTCCCTATGACGTCCCGAATAGTGTTTTAATGCGTAAAGATTGAATCTTTGTATGAAATTACCTCAATAGAGGTACTTATTATATCACTAGACCTTTTTAATGTATTAAGGTTTAATCTTTGAAAGAGAATGAGAGTTTTGAGTTAAACATATTCGAGTTCCCTATGACGTCCCGAAGAGTGTTTTAAAGAGTAAATATTGAATCTTTGAATGAAATTACCTCAATCATGGTACCTATTATGTCACTAGACCTTTTTAATGTATAAAGATTGAATATTTGTAAAGAATTACGAGTTTTGAGTTAGAGTTATTTGATTTCCTTTGACGTCACGAAGCGTGTTTCAATGAGTAAAGATTGAATCTTTGAATGAAATTATCTTAATAGAGGTACTTATTATGCCAGTATAACCTTTTAAAGTATAAAGATTGAATCTTTGAAAGAAAATGAGTGTTTTGAGTTAAACTTACTCGAGTTCCCTATGACGTCCCGAAGAGTTTATTAAAGAGTAAATATTGAATCTTTAAATGAAATTATCTCAATTAGGGTACCTATTATGTCACTAGACCTTTTTAGTGTATAAAGATTGAATATTTAAAAAGAAATAGGAGTTTTGAGTTAAAGTTATTCGAGTTCTCTTTGACGTCACGAAGAGTGTTCTAATGAGTAAAGATTGAATCTTTGGCCGAAATTATCTCAATCAAGGTACCTATTATGTCATTAGACCTTTTTAACATATAGAGATTGAATCTTCCAAAGAAAATGAGAGTATTGAGTTTAACTTATTCGAGCTACCTATGAAGTCCCGAAGAGTATTTTAATGACTAAAGATTGAATATTTGAATGAAAATTCCTCAATAAAGGAACCTATTATGTGCTAGACTGTTTTAACGTATAAAGATTGAAGCTTTGAAAGAAAATTAGAGTTTTGAGTTAAACATATTGAGTTCCCTGAGACGTCCCGAACACTGTTTTAATGATGAAAGATAGAATCTTTGAATAACATTACCTCAATCAAATCTTTGGAAGAAAATGAGTGATTTGAGTTCAACTTATTCGAGTTACCTAAGAAGTCATGAATACTGTTTTAATGACACAAGATTGAATCTTTAAATGAAAATGAGAGTTTTGAGTTACGTTACTAGACATTTTTAATGTATAAAGATTGAATCTTGGAAAGAAAATGAGAGTTTTGAGTTAAACTTATTCGAGTTCCGTGTGACGTCCGGAAAAGTGTTTTAATGAGTAAAGATTGAATCTTTGAATGAAATTACCTCAATAGAGGTACTGATTATGTCACTAAACCTTTTTAATGTATAAAGATTGAATCTTTGAAAAGAAATGAGAGTTTGGAGTTAAAGTTATTCGAGTTCCCTTTGACGTCACGAAGAGTGTTTTATTGAGTAACGATTCAATTTTTGAATGAAATTACCTCAATCAAGGTACCTATTATGTCACTAGACCATTTTAATGTATTAAGATTGAATCTTAGAAAAGAAATGAGAGTTTGGAGTTAAAGTTATTCGAGTTCCTTTTGAAGTCACGAAGAGGGTTTTAATGAGAAAAGGTTGAATTTTTGAGTGAAATTATCTCAATCAAGGTAGCTATTATGTTACGAGACCTTTCTAATTTATAAAGATTGAATCTTTGAAATAAAATGAGAGTTTTGAGTTTAACTTATTCGAGTTGCCTATGAAGTCGCGAAGAGTATTTTAATGACTAAGGATTGAATCTTTGAATGAAAATACCTCAATAAAGGTACCTATTTTGTTACTAGACCTTTTTAATGTATAAAGATTGAATCTTTGAAAAAAATGAGAGTTTTGAGTTAAACTTGATCGAGTTTCCTGTGACGTACTGAAGAGTGCTTTAATGAGTAAAGATTGAATCATTGTATGAAATTACCTCAATCAAGGTACCAATTATGTCACTTGACCTCTTTAATGTATAAAGATTAAATCTTTGAAAAGAAATGAGAGTTTTGAGTTAAAGTTATTCGAGTTCCCTTTGACGTCACGAAGAGTGTTTTAATGAGTAAAGATTGAATCTTTGAATGAAATTACCTCAATCAAGGTACCTATTCTACCACTAGACCTTTGTAATGTATAAAGATTGAATCTTTGAAAGAAAATGAGTGTTTTGAGTTTAACTTATTCGGGATGCCTACGAAATCGCGAAGAGTGTTTTAATGATTGAAGATTGAATCTTTGAATGAAAATACCACAATAAAGGTACCTATTCTGTTACTAGACCTTTTTAATGTATAAAGATTGAATCTTTGAAAGAAAATGAAATTTTTGAGTTAAACTTATTCGAGTTCCCTATAACGTCCCGAAGAGTGTTTTAATGAGTAAAGATTGAATCATTGAATGAAATTACCTCAATCAAGGTAGCTATTACATCGCTAGACCTTTTTAATTAATAAAGATTGACGTTTTGAAAAGAAATGAGTGTTTCGAGTTAAAGTTATTCAAGTTCCCTTTGACGTCACGAAGAGTGTTTTAATGAGTAAAGATTGAATCTTTGAATGAAATTACCTCAATCAAGGTACCTATTCTGTCACTATACCTTTTTAATGTATAAAGATTGAATCTTTGAAAGAACATTAGAGTTTTGAGTTCAACTTGTTCGAGTTATCTATGAAGTTGCGAAGAGTGTTTTAATGACTAAAGATTGAATCTTTGAATGAAAATACCTCAATAAAGGTACTTATTTTGTTAGTAGACCGTTGTAATGTATAAAGATTGTTTCTTTGAAAGAAAATGAGAGTTTTGAGTTAAACTTATTCATGTTCCCTGTAATGTCCCAAAGAGTGTTTTAATGAGTAAATATTGAATCTTTGAATGTAATTACCTCAATCAAGGTAGCTATTATGTCACTAGACCCTTTTAATGTATAAAGATTGAATATTTGTAAAGAACTACGAGTTTTGAGTTAAAGTTATTTGAGTTCCCTTTAACGTCACGATGCGTGTTTCAATGAGTAAAGATTGAATCTTTGAACCAAATTGTCTCAATCATTGTACCTATTATGTCAGTAGACCTTTTTAATGTATAAAGATGGGATCTTTGAAAAAAATGGGAGTATTGAGTTTAACTTATTCGAGTTACCTATGAAGTCGCGAAGAGTGTTTTAATGGCTAAAGATTGAATCTTCAAATGAAAATTCATCAATAAAGGAACGTATTATGTTACAAGATCTTTTTGATGTACAAAGATTGAATCTTTGAAAGAAAATTAGAGTTTTGAGTTAAACTTATTCGAGTTCCTTTTGACATCCCGGAGAGTGTTTTTATGAATAAAGATTGAATCTTTGAATGAAATTACCTCTATTAAGGTACCTATTAAGTCACTAGAAATTTTTATTGTATAAAGATTGAATCTTTCAAAAGAAATGAGAGTTTTGAGTTAAAGTTATTCGAGCTCCCTTTAAAGTCACGAAGAGTGTTTTAATGAGTAAAGATTGAATCTTTGATTCAAATTATCTCAATCAAGGTACTTATTATGTCACTAGACTTTTTTAATGTAAAAAGATTGAATCATTTAAAAAAATGCGAGTTTTGAGTTTAACTTATTCGAGTTACCTAAGAAATCGCGAAAAGTGTTTTAATGACTAATGATTGAATGAAAATACCTTAACAAAGTTACCTATTATGTTGCTAGACCTTTTTAATGTATAAAGATTAAATCTTTGAAAGAAAATGAGAGTTTTGAGTTGAATTTATTCGAGTTCCCTGTGACATCCCGAAGAGTGTTTTAATGAGTAAAGATTAAATCTTTGAATGAAATTATCTTAATAGAGGTACTTATTATGCCAGTACAACCTTTTTAAGTATAAAGATTGAATCTTTGAAAGAAAATGAGTGTTTTGAGTTAAACTTACTCGAGTTCCCTGTGATATCCCGGAGAGTTTATTAAATAGTAAATATTGAATCTTTAAATGAAATTATCTCAATTAAGGTACCTATTATGTCACTACACCTTTTTAGTCTATAAATATAGAATATTTGAAAAGAAATAGGAGTTTTGAGTTAAAGTTATTCGAGTTCTCTTTGACGTCACGAAGAGTGTTTTAATGAGTAAAGATTGAATCTTTGAACGAAATTATCTCAATCAAGGTACCTATTATGTCATTAGACCTTTTTAACATATAAAGATTGAATCTTTGAAAGAAAATGAGAGTATTGAGTTTAACTTATTCGAGCTACCTATGAAGTCCCGAAGAGTATTTTAATGACTGAAGATTGAATATTTGAATGAAAATTCCTCAATAAAGGAACCTATTATGTGCTAGACCGTTTTAACGTATAAAGATTGAAGCTTTGAAAGAAAATTAGAGTTTTGAGTTAAACATATTTGAGTCCCCTGAGACGTCCCGAACACTGTTTTAATGATGAAAGATAGAATATTTGAATGAAATTACCTCAATCAGGGTACCTATTATGTCACAAGATCATTTTAATGTATAAAGATTGAATGTATGAAAAGAAATGAGAGTTTTGAGTTGAAGTTATTCGAGTTCCCTTTGACGTCAAGAAGAGTGTTTTACTGAGTGAAGATTGAATCTTTGAATGAAATTATCTCAATCAAGGAACCTATTATGTCATTAGACCTTTTTAATGTATAAAAATTAAATCTTTGGAAGAAAATGAGTGTTTTGAGTTCAACTTATTCGAGTTACCTAAAAAGTCACGAATACTGTTTTAATGACAGAAGATTAAATCTTTAAATGAAAATGAGAGTTTTGAGTTATGTTACTAGACGTTTTTAATGTATAAAGATTGAATCTTGGAAAGAAAATGAGAGTTTTGAGTTAAACTTATTCGTGTTCTGTGTGACGTCCGGAAAAGTGTTTTAATGAGTAAAGATTGAATCTTTGAATTAAATTACCTCAATAGAGGTACTGATTATGTCACTGGACCTTTTTAATGTATAAAGATTGAATCTTTGAAAAGAAATGAGAGTTTGGAGTTAAAGTTATTCGAGTTCTCTTTGACGTCACGAAGAGTGTTTTATTGAGTAAAGATTGAATTTTTGAATGAAATTACCTCAATCAAGGTACCTATTATGTCACTAGACCATTTTAATATATTAAGATTGAATCTTAGAAAAGAAATGAGAGTTTGGAGTTAAAGTTATTCAAGTTTCCTTTGAAGTCACGAAGAGGGTTTTAATGAAAAACATTGAATTTTTGAGTGAAATAATCTCAATCAAGGTAGCTATTATGTTACTAGACCTTTCTAATGTATAAAGATTGAATCTTTGAATTAAAATGAGAGTTTTGAGTTTAACTTATTCGAGTTGCCTATGAAGTCGCGAAGAGTGTTTTAATGACTGAATATTGAGTCTTTGAATGAAAATACCTCAATGAAGGTACCTATTTTGTTACTAGACCTTTTTAATGTACAAAGATTGAATCTTTGAAAAAAATGAGAGTTTTGAGTTAAACTTGATCGAGTTCCCTGTGACGTACTGAAGAGTGTTTTAATGAGTAAAGATTGAATCATTGTATGAAATTATCTCAATCAAGGTACCTATTATGTTACTAGAGGTCTTTAATGTATAAAGAGTGACTTTTTGAAAAGAAATGAGAGTTTTGAGTTAAAGTTATTCGAGTTCCTTTCACGTCACGAAGAGTGTTTTAATGAGTAAAGATTGAATCTTTGAATGAAAATACCTCAATCAAGATACCTATTCTACCACTAGACCTTTGTAAGGTATAAAGATTGAATCTTTGAAAGAAAATGAGTGTTTTGAGTTTAACTTATTCGGGTTACCTACGAAATCGTGAAGAGTGTTTTAATAATTGAAGATTGAATCTTTGAATGAAAATACCACAATAAAGGTACCTATTCTGTTACTAGACCTTTTTAATGTGTAAAGATTGAATCTTTGAAAGAAAATGAAATTTTTGAGTTAAACTTATTCGAGTTCCCTATAACATCCCGAAGAGTGTTTTAATGAGTAAAGATTGAATCATTGAATGAAATTACCTCAATCAAGGTAGCTATTACATCGCTAGACCTTTTTAATTTATAAAGATTGACGTTTTGAAAAGAAATGAGTGTTTCGAGTTAAAGTTATTCAAGTTCCCTTTGACGTCACGAAGAGTGTTTTAATGAGTAAAGATTGAATCTTTGAATGAAATTACCTCAATCAAGGTACCTATTCTGTCACTATACCTTTTTAATGTATAAAGATTGAATCTTTGAAAGAACATTAGAGTTTTGAGTTCAACTTGTTCGAGTTATCTATGAAGTTGCGAAGAGTGTTTTAATGACTAAAGATTGAATCTTTGAATGAAAATACCTCAATAAAGGTACTTATTTTGTTAGTAGACCGTTGTAATGTATAAAGATTGTTTCTTTGAAAGAAAATGAGAGTTTTGAGTTAAACTTATTCATGTTCCCTGTAATGCCCCAAAGAGTGTTTTAATGAGTAAATATTGAATCTTTGAATGTAATTACCTCAATCAAGGTAGCTATTATGTCACTAGACCTTTTGAATGTATAAAGATTGAATCTTTGAAAGAAAATGAGAGTTTTGAGTTTAACTTATTCGAGTTACCTATAAAGTCGCGAAGAGTATTTTAACGAATAAAGATTGAATCTTTGAATGAAAACACCTCAATAAAGGTACCTATTATGTTACTAGACCTTTTTAATGTCTAAAGATTGATTCTTTGGAATAAAATGATAGTTCTGAGTTTAACTTATTCGATTTACCTATGAAGTCGTGAACAGTGTTTTAATGACTAAATATTGAGTCTTTGAATGAAATACCTTAGTAACGGTACCTATTATGTTACTAGACCTTTTTAATGTATAAAGATTGAATCTTGGAAAGAAAATGACTGTTTTGAGTTAAACTTATTCGAGTTCCCTATGATATCCCGAAGAGTATTTCAATGAGTAAAGATTGAATCTTTGATTGAAATTACCTGAATCAAGGCACTTATTTTGTCCCTGGACCTTTTATATATAAAGATTGAATCTTTAAATAGAAATGAGCGTTATGAGTTAAACCTATCCGAGTTCCTTATGACTTCCCGAATAGTGTTTTAACGCGTAAAGATTGAATCTTTGTATGAAATTACCTCAATAGAGGTTCTTTTTATGTCACTAGACCTTTTTAATGTATAAAGGTTTAATCTTTGAAAGAAAATGAGAGTTTTGAGTTAAACATATTCGAGTTCCCTATAACGTCCCGAAGAGTGTTTTAAAGAGTAAATATGGAATCTTTGAATGAAATTACCTCAATCAAGGTACCTATTATGTCACTAGACCCTTTTAATGTATAAAGATTGAATATTTGTAAAGAACTACGAGTTTTGAGTTAAAGTTATTTGAGTTCCCTTTAACGTCACGAAGCGTGTTTCAATGAGCAAAGATTGAATCTTTGAACGAAATTGTCTCAATCATTGTACCTATTATGTCAGTAGACCTTTTTAATGTATAAAGATGGGATCTTTGAATAAAATGGGAGTATTGAGTTTAACTTATTCGAGTTACCTATGAAGTCGCGAAGAGTGTTTTAATGGCTAAAGATTGAATCTTCAAATGAAAATTCGTCAATAAAGGAACCTATTATGTTACTAGATCTTTTTGATGTACAAAGATTGAATCTTTGAAAGAAAATTAGAGTTTTGAGTTAAACTTATTCGAGTTCCTTTTGACATCCCGAATAGTGTTTTTATGAATAAAGATTGAATCTTTGAATGAAATTACCTCTATCAAGGTACCTATTAAGTCACTAGAAATTTTTAGTGTATAAAGATTGAATCTTTCAAAAGAAATGAGAGTTTTGAGTTAAAGTTATTCAAGCTCCCTTTGAAGTCACGAAGAGTGTTTTAATGAGTAAAGATTGAATCTTTGATTCAAATTATCTCAATCATGGTACTTATTATGTCACTAGACTTTTTTAATGTAAAAAGATTGAATCATTTAAAAAAATGCGAGTTTTGAGTTTAACTTATTCGAGTTACCTAAGAAATCGCGAAGAGTGTTTTAATGACTAATGATTGAATGAAAATACCTTAACAAAGTAACCTATTATGTTGCTAGACCTTTTTAATGTATAAAGATTGAATCTTTGAAAGAAAATGAGAGTTTTGAGTTGAATTTATTCGAGTTCCCTGTGACATCCCGAAGAGTGTTTTAATGAGTAAAGATTAAATCTTTGAATGAAATTATCTTAATAGAGGTACTTATTATGACAGTACAACCTTTTTAAGTATAAAGATTGAATCTTTGAAAGAAAATGAGTGTTTTGAGTTAAACTTACTCGAGTTCCCTGTGATATCCCGGAGTGTTTATTAAAGAGTAAATATTGAATCTTTAAATGAAATTATCTCAATTAAGGTACCTATTATGTCACTACACCTTTTTAGTGTATAAATATAGAATATTTGAAAAGAAATAGGAGTTTTGAGTTAAAGTTATTCGAGTTCTCTTTGACGTCACGAAGAGTGTTTTAATGAGTAAAGATTGAATCTTTGAACGAAATTATCTCAATCAGGGTACCTATTATGTCATTAGACCTTTTTAACATATAAAGATTGAATCTTTGAAAGAAAATGAGAGTATTGAGTTTAACTTATTCGAGCTACCTATGAAGTCCCGAAGAGTATTTTAATAACTAAAGATTGAATATTTGAATGAAAATTCCTCAATAAAGGAACCTGTTATGTGCTAGACCGTTTTAACGTATAAAGATTGAAGCTTCGAAAGAAAATTAGAGTTTTGAGTTAAACATATTTGAGTTCCCTGAGACGTCCCGAACACTGTTTTAATGATGAAAGATAGAATATTTGAATGAAATTACCTCAATCAGGGTACCTATTATGTCACAAGATCATTTTAATGTATGAAGATTGAATGTATGAAAAGAAATGAGAGTTTTGAGTTGAAGCTATTCGAGTTCCCTTTGACGTCACGAAGAGTGTTTTACTGAGTGAAGATTGAATCTTTGAATGAAATTATCTCAATCAAGGAACCTATTATGTCATTAGACTTTTTTAATGTATAAAAATTAAATCTTTGGAAGAAAATGAGTGTTTTGAGTTCAACTTATTCGAGTTACCTAAAAAGTCACGAATACTGTTTTAATGACAGAAGATTGAATCTTTAAATGAAAATGAGAGTTTTGAGTTATGTTACTAGACGTTTTTAATGTATAAAGATTGAATCTTGGAAAGAAAATGAGAGTTTTGAGTTAAACTTATTCGTGTTCTGTGTGACGTCCGGAAAAGTGTTTTAATGAGTAAAGATTGAATCTTTGAATTAAATTACCTCAATAGAGGTACTGATTATGTCACTGGACCTTTTTAATGTATAAAGATTGAATCTTTGAAAAGAAATGAGAGTTTGGAGTTAAAGTTATTCGAGTTCTCTTTGACGTCACGAAGAGTGTTTTATTGAGTAAAGATTGAATTTTTGAATGAAATTACCTCAATCAAGGTACTTATTATGTCACTAGACCATTTTAATGTATTAAGATTGAATCTTAGAAAAGAAATGAGAGTTTGGAGTTAAAGTTATTCGAGTTTCCTTTGAAGTCACGAAGAGGGTTTTAATGAAAAAGATTGAATTTTTGAGTGAAATAATCTCAATCAAGGTAGCTGTTATATTACTAGACCTTTCTAATGTATAAAGATTGAATCTTTAAATTAAAATGAGAGTTTTGAGTTTAACTTATTCGAGTTGCCTATGAAGTCGCGAAGAGTGTTTTAATGACTGAATATTGAATCTTTGAATGAAAATACCTCAATAAAGGTACCTATTTTGTTACTAGACCTTTTTAATGTATAAAGATTGAATCTTTGAAAAAAATGAGAGTTTTGAGTTAAACTTGATCGAGTTCCCTGTGACGTACTGAAGAGTGTTTTAATGAGTAAAGATTGAATCATTGTATGAAATTATCTCAATCAAGGTACCTATTATGTTACTAGACGTCTTTAATGTATAAAGAGTGAATCTTTGAAAAGAAATGAGAGTTTTGAGTTAAAGTTATTCGAGTTCCCTTTCACGTCACGAAGAGTGTTTTAATGAGTAAAGATTGAATTTTTGAATGAAATTACCTCAATCAAGATACCTATTCTACCACTAGACCTTTGTAAGGTATAAAGATTGAATCTTTGAAATAAAATGAGTGTTTTGAGTTTAACTTATTCGGGTTACCTGCGAAATCGTGAAGAGTGTTTTAATGATTGAAGATTGAATATTTGAATGAAAATACCACAATAAAGGTACCTATTCTGTTACTAGACCTTTTTAATGTATAAAGATTGAATCTTTGAAAGAAAATGAAAATTTTGAGTTAAACTTATTCGAGTTCCCTATAACGTCCCGAAGAGTGTTTTAATGAGTAAAGATTGAATCATTGAATGAAATTACCTCAATCAAGGTAGCTATTACATCGCTAGACCTTTTTAATTTATAAAGATTGACGTTTTGAAAAGAAATGAGTGTTTCGAGTTAAAGTTATTCAAGTTCCCTTTGACGTCACGAAGAGTGTTTTAATGAGTAAAGATTGAATCTTTGAATGAAATTACCTCAATCAAGGTACCTATTCTGTCACTATACCTTTTTAATGTATAAAGATTGAATCTTTGAAAGAACATTAGAGTTTTGAGTTCAACTTGTTCGAGTTATCTATGAAGTTGCGAAGAGTGTTTTAATGACTAAAGATTGAATCTTTGAATGAAAATACCTCAATAAAGGTACTTATTTTGTTAGTAGACCTTTTTAAGGTATAAAGATTGTATCTTTGAAAGAAAATGAGAGTTTTAAGTTAAACTTATTTATGTTCCCTGTAACGTCCTAAAGAGTGTTTTAATGAGTAAATATTGCATCTTTGAATGTAATTACCTCAATCAAGGTAGCTATTATGTCACTAGACCTTATTATTGTTTAAAGATGAATTTTGAAAGAAAAAGAGAGTTTTGAGTTTAACTTATTCGAGTTACCTATGAAGTCGCGAAGAGTGTTTGAATGAATGAAGATTGAATCTTTGAATGAAAACACCTCAATAAAGGTACCTATTATGTTACTAGACCTTTTTAATGTATAAAGATTGAATCTTGGAAAGAAAATGACTGTTTTGAGTCAAACTTATTCGAGTTCCCTTTGACATCCCGAAGAGTATTTCAATGAGTAAAGATTGAATCTTTGATTGAAATTACCTGAATCAAGGGACTTATTTTGTCCCAGGACCTTTTATATATAAAGATTGAATCTTTAAAAAAAAATGAGGGTTATGAGTTAAACCTATCCGAATTCCCAATGACATCCCGAATAGGGTTTTAACGCGTAAAGATTGAATCTTTGTATGAAATTACCTCAATAGAAGTACTTATTATGTCACAAGACCTTTTTAATGTATAAAGGTTTAATCTTTGAAGGAAAATGAGAGTTTTGAGTTAAACATATTCGAGTTCCCTGTGGCGTCCCGAAGAGTGTTTTAAAGAGTAAATATTGAATCTTTGAATGAAATTACCTCAATCAAGGTACCTATTATGTCACTAGACCTTTTTAATGTATAAAGATTGAATATTTGTAAAGAACTATGAGTTTTGAGTTAAAGTTATTTGAGTTCCCTTTGACGTCACGAAGCGTGTTTCAATGAGTAAAGATTCAATCTTTGAACAAAATTATCTCAATCAATGTACCTATTATGTTAGTAGACCTTTTTAATGTATAAAGATGGGATCTTTGAAAAAAATGAGAGTATTGAGTTTAACTTATTCGAGTTACCTATGAAGTCGCGAAGAGTGTTTTAATGACTAAAGATTGAATCTTCAAATGAAAATTCGTCAATAAAGGAACCTATTATGTTACTAGATCTTTTTGATGTATAAAGATTGAATCTTTAAAAGAAAATTAGAGTTTTGAGTTAAACTTATTGGAGTTCCTTTTGACATCCCGAAGAGTGTTTTAATGAATAAAGATTGAATCTTTGAATGAAATTACCTCAATCAAGGTACCTATTAAGTCACTAGAAATTTTTATTGTATAAAGATTGAATCTTTGAAAAGAAATGAGAGTTTTGAGTTGAAGTTATTCGAGCTCCCTTTGAAGTCACGAAGAGTGTTTTCATGAGTAAAGATTGAATCTTTGATTCAAATTATCTTAATCAAGGTACTTCTAATGTCACTAGACCTTTTTAATATAAAAATATTGAATCGTTCAATAAAATGCGAGTTTTGAGTTTAACTTATTCGAGTTACCTAAGAAATCGCGAAGGGTGTTTTAATTACTAAAGACTGAATCTTTGAAAGAAAATACCTTAACAAAGTTACATATTATGTTACTAGACCTTTTTAATGTATAAAGATTGAATCTTTAAAAGAAAATGAGAGTTTTGAGTTGAACTTATTCGAGTTCCCTATGACGTCCCGAAGAGTATTTTAATGAGTAAAGATTGAATCTATGAATGAAATTATCTCAATAGAGGTACTTATTAAACTAATACAGCCTTTTAAAGTATAAAGATTGAATCTTTGAAAGAAAATGAGTGTTTTGAGTTAAACTTACTCGAGTTCCCTGTGACGTCCCGAAGAGTTTATTAAAGAGTAAATATTGAATCTTTAAATGAAATTATCTCAATTAAGGTACCTATTATGTCACTAGACCTTTTTATTGTATAAAGATGAATTTTGAAAGGAAATGAGAGTTTTGAGTTTAACTTATTCGAGTTACCTATGAAGTCCCGAAGAGTGTTTTAATGAATAAAGATTGAATCTTTGAATGAAAAAACCTCAATAAAGGTACCAATTATGTTACTAGACCTTTTTAATGTCTAAAGATTGAATCTTTGGAATAAAATGATAGTTCTGAGTTTAACTTATTCGATTTACCTATGAAGTCGTGAACAGTGTTTTATTGACTAAATATTGAGTCTTTGAATTAAAATATCTTAGTAAAGGTACCTATTATGTTACTAGACCTTTTTAATGTATAAAGATTGAAACTTTGAAAGAAAATGACTGTTTTGAGTTAAACTTATTCGAGTTCCCTATGACATCCCGAAGAGTATTTCCATAAGTAAAGATTGAATCTTTGATTGAAATTACCTGAATCAATGGACTTATTTTGTCCCAGGACCTTTTATATATAAAAATGAATCTTTAAAAAGAAATGAGCGTTACGAGTTAAACCTATCCGAGTTCCCTATGACGTCCCGAATAGTGTTTTAACGCGTAAAGATTGAATCTTTGTATGAAATTACCTCAATAGAGGTACTTATTATGTCACTAGACCTTTTTAATTTATAAAGATTGAATATTTGTACAGAACTACGAGTTTTGAGTTAAACTTATTTGAGTTCCCTTTGACGTCACGAAGCGTGTTTCAATGAGTAAAGATTGAATCTTTGAACGAAATTATCTCAATCAATGTACCTATTATGTCAGTACACCTTTTTAATGTATAAAGATGGGATCTTCGAAAAAAATGACAGTATTGAGTTTAACTTAATCGAGTTACCTATGAAGTCGCGAATAGTGTTTTAATAACTAAAGATTGAATCTTCAAATGAAAACTCCTCAATAAAGGAACCTATTATGTTACTAGATCTTTTTGATGTATAAAGATTGAATTATTGAAAAAAAATTAGAGTTTTGTGTTAAATTTATTCGAGTTCATTTTGACATCCCGAATAGTGTTTTAATGAATTAAGATTGAATCTTTGAATGAAATTACCTCAATCAAGGTACCTATTAAGTCACTAGAAATTTTTATTGTATAAAGATTGAATCTTTGAAAAGAAATGAGAGTTTTGAGTTAAAGTTATTCGAGCTCCCTTTGAAGTCACGAAAAGTGTTTTCATGAGTAAAGATTGAATCTTTGATTCAAATTATCTCAATCAAGATACTTCTAATGTTACTAGACCTTTTGAATGTAAAAAGATTGAATCGTTCAATAAAATGCGGGTTTTGAGTTTAACTTATTCGAGTTACCTAAGAAATCGCGAAAGGTGTTTTAATTACTAAAGATTGAATCTTTGAATGAAAATACCTTAACAAAGTTACCTATTATGTTACTAGACCTTTTTAATGTATAAAGATTAAATCTTTAAAAGAAAATGAGAGTTTTGAGTTGAACTTATTCGAGTTCCCTGTGACGTCCCGAAGAGTATTTTAATGAGTAAAGATTGAATCTTTGAATGAAATTATCTCAATATAGGTACTTATTAAACTAATACAGCTTTTTAAAGTATAAAGATTGAATCTTTGAAAGAAAATGAGTGTTTTGAGTTAAACTTACTCGAGTTCCCTGTGACGTCTCGAAGAGTTTATTAAAGAGTAAATAATGATTCTTTAAATGAAATTATCTCAATTAAGGTACCTATTATGTCACTAGACCTTTTTATTGTATAAAGATGAATTTTGAAAGAAAATGAGAGTTTTGAGTTTAACTTATTCGAGTTACCTATGAAGTCGCGAAGTGTGTTTTAATGAATAAAGATTGAATCTTTGAATGAAAAAACCTCAATAAAGGTACCTATTATGTTACTAGACCTTTTTAATGTCTAAAGATTGAATCTTTGGAATAAAATGATAGTTCTGAGTTTAACTAATTCGATTCACCTAGGAAGTCGTGAACAGTGTTTTAATGACTAAATATTGAGTCTTTGAATGAAAATACCTTAGTAAAGGTACCTATTATGTTACTAGACCTTTTTAATGTATAAAGATTGAATCTTGGAAAGAAAATGACTATTTTGAGTTAAACTCATTCGAGTTCCCTATGACATCCCGAAGAGTATTTCAATAAGTAAAGATTGAATCTTTGATTGAAATTACCTGAATCAATGGACTTATTTTGTCCCAGGACCTTTTATATATAAAAATGAATCTTTAAAAAGAAATGAGCGTTATGAGTTAAACCTATCCGAGATCCCTATGACGTCTCGAATAGTGTTTTAACGCGTAAAGATTGAATCTTTGTATGAAATTACCTCAATAGAGGTACTTATTATGTCACTAGACCTTTTTAATGTATAAAGGTTTAATCTTTGAAAGAAAATGAGAGTTTTGAGTTAAACATATTCGATTTTCCTGTGACGTCCCGAAGAGTGTTTTAAAGAGTAAATATTGAATATTTGAATGAAATTGCCTCAATCAAGGTACCTATTATGTCACTAGACCTTTTTAATGTATAAAGATTGAATATTTGTAAAGAACTACGAGTTTTGAGTTAAAGTTATTTGAGTTCCCTTTGAGGTCACGAAGCGTGTTTTAATGAGTAAAGATTGAATCTTTGAACTAAATTATCTCAATCAATGTACCTATTAGATCAGTAGACCTTTTTAATGTACAAAGATAGGATTTTTGAAAAAAATGAGAGTATTGAGTTTAACTAATTCGAGTTACCTATGAAGTCGCAAAGAGTGTTTTAATGACTAAAGATTGAATCTTCAAATAAAGATTCCTCAATAAAGGAACCTATTATTTTACTAGATCTTTTTGATGTATAAAGATTAAATCTTTGAAAGAAAATTAGAGTTTTGAGTTGAACTTATTCGTGTTCGCTGTGACGTCCCGAAGAGTGTTTTAATAAGTAAAGATTGAATCTTTGAATGAAATTATCTTAATAGAGGTACTTATTATGCCAGTACAACCTTTTGAGTTACCTGTGACGTCCCGAAGAGTTTATTAAAGTGTAAATATTGAATCTTTAAATGAAATTATCTCAATTAAGGTACCTATTATGTCACTAGACCTTTTTAGTGTATAAATATAGAATATTTGAAAAGAAATAGGAGTTTTGAGTTAAAGTTATTCGAGTTCTCTTTGACGTCACGAAGAGTGTTTTAATGAGTAAAGATTGAATGTTTGAACGAAATTATCTCAATCAAGGTACCTATTATGTCATTAGACCTTTTTAACATATAAAGATTGAATCTTTGAAAGAAAATGAGAGTATTGAGTTTAACTTATTCGAGCAACCAATGAAGTCCTGAAGAGTATTTTAATGATTAAAGATTGAATATTTAAATGAAAATTCCTCAATAAAGGAACCTATTATGTGCTAGTCCATTTTAACGTATAAAGATTGAAGCTTTGAAAGAAAATTAGAGTTTTGAGTTGAACATATTTGAGTTCCCTGAGACGTCCCGAACACTGTTTTAATGATGAAAGATAGAATCTTAGAATGAAATTACCTCAATCAGGGTACCTATTATGTCGCAAGATCATTTTCATGTATAAAGATTGAATGTTTGAAAAGAAATGAGAGTTTTGAGTTAAAGTTATTCGAGTTCCCTTTGACATCACGAAGAGTGTTTTACTGAGTGAAGATTGAATCTTTGAATGAAATTATCTCAATCAAGGAACCTATTATGTTATTAGACCTTTTTAATGTATAAAAATTAAATATTTGGAAGAAAATGAGTGTTTTGAGTTCAACTTATTCGAGTTACCTAAGAAGTCCCGAATACTGTTTTAATGACAGAAGATTGAATCTTTAAATGAAAATGGGAGTTTTGAGTTATGTTACTAGACGTTTTTAATGTGTAAAGATTGAATCTTGGAAAGAAAATGAGCGTTTTGAGTTAAACTTATTCGAGTTCCGTGTGACGTCTGGAAAAGTGTTTTAATGAGTAAAGATTGAATCTTTGAATGAAATTACCTCAATAGAGGTACTGATTATGTCACTGGACCTTTTTAATGTATAAAGATTGAATCTTTGAAAAGAAATGAGAGTTTGGAGTTAAAGTTATTCGAGTTACCTTTGATGTCATGAAGAGTGTTTTATTAAGTGAAGATTGAATTTTCGAATGAAATTACCTCAATCAAGGTACCTATTATGTCACTAGACCATTTTAATGTATTGAGATTAAATCTTAGAAAAGAAATGAGAGTTTGGAGTTAAAGTTATTCGAGTTCCCTTTGAAGTCATGAAGAGGGTTTTAATGAGAAAAGATTGAATTTTTGAGTAAAATTATCTCAATCAAGGTAGCTATTATGTTACTAGACCTTTCTAATGTATAAAGATTGAATCTTTGAAATAAAATGAGAGTTTTGAGTTTAACTTAATCGAGTTGCCTATGAAGTCGCGAAGAGTGTTTTAATGACTGAAGATTGAATCTTTGAATGAAAATACCACAATAAAGGTACCTATGCTGTTACTAGACCTTTTAATGTATAAAGATTGAATCTTTGAAAGAAAATGAGATTTTTGAGTTAAACTTATTCGAGTTCCTTCTAACGTCCCGTAGAGTGTTTTAATGAGTAAAGATTAAATCATTGAATGAAATTACCTCAATCAAGGTAGCTATTACATCACTAGACCTTTTTAATTTATAAAGATTGACGTTTTGAAAAGAAATAATTGTTTCGAGTTAAAGTTATTCAAGTTCCCTTTGACGTCACGAAAAGTGTTTAAATGAGTAAAGATTGAATCTTTGAATGAAAGTACCTCAATCAAGGTACCTATTATGTCACTAAACCTTTTTAATGTATAAAGATTGAATCTTTGAAAGAACATGAGAGTTTTGAGTTCAACTTATTTGAGTTACCTATGGAGTTGCGAAAAGTGTTTTAATTATTAAAGGTTGAATCTTTGAATGAAAATACCTCAGTAAAGGTATTTATTTTTTTAGTAGACCTTTTTAATGTATAAAGATTGTATCTTTGAAAGAAAATAAGATTTTTGAGTTAAACTTATTCATGTTTCCTGTAACGTCCCAAAGAGTGTTTTAATGAGTTAATATTGAATCTTTGAACGTAATTACCTCAATCAAGGTAGCTATTATGTCACTAGACCTTTTTAATGTATAAAGATTGAATCTTTGAAAAAAAATGAGAGTTTTGAGTTTAACTTATTCGAGTTACCTATGAAATCGAGAAGAGTGTTTTAATGAATAAAGATTGAATCTTTGAATGAAAACACCTCAATAAAGGTACCTATTATGTTACTAGACCTTTTTAATGTCTAGAGATTGAATCTTTGGAATTAAATGATAGTTCTGAGTTTAATTTATTTGATTTACCTATGATATCGTGACAAGTGTTTTAATGACTAAATATTGAGTCTTTGAATGAAAATACCTTAGTAAAGGTACCTATTATGTTACTAGACCTTTTAAATATATAAAGATTGAATCTTGGAAAGAAAATGACTGTTTTGAGTTAAACTTATTCGAGTTCCCTATGACATCCCGAAGAGTATTTCAATGAGTAAAGATTGAATCTTTGATTGAAATTACCTGAATCAAGGGACTTATTTTATCCCAGGACCTTTAATATATAAAGATTGAATCTTTAAAAAGAAGTGTGCCTTATGAGTTAAACCTATCCGAGTTCCCTATGACGTCCCGAATAGTGTTTTAACGTGTAAAGATTGAATCTTTGTATGAAATTACCTCAATAGAGGTACTTATTATGTCACTAGACCTTTTTAATTTATAAAGGTTTAATCTTTGAAAGAAAATGAGAGTTTTGAGTTAAACATATTCGAGTTCCCTGTGACGTCCCGAAGAGTGTTTTAAAGAGTAAATATTGAATCTTTGATTAAAATTACCTCAATCAAGGTACCTATTATGTCACTAGACCTTTTTAATGTATAAAGATTGAATATTTGTACAGAACTACGAGTTTTGAGTTAAAGTTATTTGAGTTCCCTTTGACGTCATGGAGCGTGTTTCAATGAGTAAAGATTGAATCTTTGAACGAAATTATCTCAATCAATGTACCTATTATGTCAGTAGACCTTTTTAATGTATAAAGATGGGATCTTCGAAAAAAATTAGAGTATTGAGTTTAACTTAATCGAGTTACCAATGAAGTCGCGAAGAGTGTTTTAATAACTAAATGTTGAATCTTCAAATGAAAATTCCTCAAAAAAGGAACCTATTATTTTACTCGATATTTTTGATGTATAAAGATTGAATCTTTGAAAGAAAATTAGAGTTTTGTGTTAAATTTATTCGAGTTCCTTTTGACATCCCGAATAGTGTTTTAATGAATAAAGATTGAATCTTTGAATGAAATTACCTCAATCAAGGTACGTATTCAGTCACTAGAAATTTTTATAATATAAAGATTGAATCTTCGAAAATAAATGAGTGTTTTGAGTTAAAGTTATTCGAGCTCCATTTGAAGTCACGAAGAGTGTTTTAATGTGTAATGATTGAATCTTTGATTCAAATTATATCAATTAAGGTACTTATTATGTCACTAGACCTTTTTAATGTAAAAAGATTGAATCATCGAAAAAAATGCGAGTTTTGAGTTTAACTTATTCGAGTTACCTAAGAAATCGCGAAGAGTGTTTTAATGACTAAAGATTGAATTATTGAATGAAAATACCTTAACAAAGTTACCTATTTTGTTGCTAGACCTTTTTAATGTATAAAGATTGAATCTTTGAAAGAAAATAAGAATTTTGAGTTGAACTTATTCGAGTTCCCTGTGACGTCCCGAAGAGTGTTTTAATGAGTAAAGATTGAATCTTTGAATGAAATTATCTTAATAGAGGTACTTATTATGCCAGTACAACCTTTTGAAGTATAAAGATTCAATCTTTGAAAGAAAATGAGTGTTTTGAGTTAAACTTACTCGAGTTCCCTGTGACGTCCCGAAGAGTTTATTAAAGAGTAAATACTGAATCTTTAAATGAAATTATCTCAATTAAGGTACCTATTATGTCACTAGACCTTTTTAGCGTATAAAGATAGAATATTTGAAAAGAAATAGGAGTTTTGAGTTAAAGTTATTCGAGTTCTCTTTGATGTCACGAAGAGTGTTTTAATGAGTAAAGATTGAATCTTTGAACGAAATTATCTCAATCAAGGTACCTATTATGTCATTAGACCTTTTTAACATATAAAGATTGAATCTTTGAAAGAAAATGAGAGTATTGAGTTTAACTTATTCGAGCTACCTATGAAGTCCCGAAGAGTATTTTAATGACTAAAGATTGAATATTTGAATGAAAATTCCTCAATAAAGGAACCTATTATGTGCTAGACCGTTTTAACGTATAAAGATTGAAGCTTTGAAAGAAAATTAGAGTTTTGAGTTAAACATATTTGAGTTCCCTAAGACGTCCCGAACATTATTTTAATGTTGAAAGATAGAATCTTTTGAATGAAATTACCTCAATCAGGGTACCTATTATGTCACAAGATCATTTTAATGTATAAAGATTGAATGTTTGAAAAGAAATGAGAGATTTGAGTTAAAGTTATTCGAGTTCCCTTTGACGTCACGAAGAGTGTTTTACTGAGTGAAGATGAAATTATCTCAATCAAGGAACCTATTCGAGTTAGACCTTTTTAATGTATAAAAATTAAATCTTTGGAAGAAAATGAGTGTTTTGAGTTCAACTTATTCGAGTTACCTAAGAAGTCACGAATACTGTTTTAATGACAGAAGATTGAATCTTTAAATGAAAATGAGAGTTTTGAGTTATGTTACTATACGTTTTTAATGTATAAAGATTGAATCTTGGAAAGAAAATGAGAGTTTTGAGTTAAACTTAATAGAGTTCCGTGTGACATCCGGAAAAATGTTTTAATGAGTAAAGATTGAATCTTGGAATGAAATTACCTCAATAGAGGTACTGATTATGTCACTAGACCTTTTTAATGTATAAAGATTGAATCTTTTAAAAGAAATGAGAGTTTTGAGTTAAAGTTATTCGAGTTCCTTTTGACGTCACGAAGAGTGTTTTATTGAGTAAAGATTGAATTTTTTAATGAAATTACCTCAATCAAGGTACCAATTATGTCACTAGACCATTTTAATGTATTAAGATTGAATCTTAGAAAACAAATGAGAGTTTGGAGTTAAAGTTATTCGAGTTCCCTTTGAAGTCACGAAGAGGGTTTTAATGAGAAAAGATTGAATTTTTGAGTGAAATTATCTCAATCAAGGTAGCTATTATGTTACTAGACCTTTCTATTGTATAAAGATTGAATCTTTGAACGAAAATGAGAGTTTTGAGTTTAACTTATTCGAGATGCCTATGAAGTCGCGAAGAGTCTTTTAATGACTGAAGATTGAATCTTCAAATAAAAATACCTCAATAAAGGTTCCTATTTTGTTACTAGACCTTTGTAATGTATAAAGATTGAATCTTTGAAAAAAATGAGAGTTTTGAGTTAAACTTGATCGAGTTCCCTGTGACGTACTGAAGAGAGTTTTAATGAGTAAAGATTGAATCATTGTATGAAATTACCTCAATCAAGGTACCTATTATGTCACTAGACCTCTTTAATTTATAAAGATTGAATCTTTGAAAAGAAATGAGAGTTTTGAGTTAAAGTTATTCGAGTTCCCTTTGACGTCCCGAAGAGTGTTTTAAACAGTAAAGATTGAATCTTTGAATGAAATTACCTCAATCAAGGTACCTATTCTACCACTAGACCTTTGTAATGTACAAAGATTGAATCTTTGAAAGAAAATGAGTGTTTTGAGTTTAACTTGTTCAGGTTACCTACGAAATCGCGAAGAGTGTTTTAATGACTGAATATTGAATCTTTGAATGAAAATACCACAATAAAGGTACCTATTCTGTTACTAGACCTTTTTAATGTATAAAGATTGAATCTTTGAAAGAAAATGAGATTTTTGAGTTAAACTTATTCGAGTGCCTTGTAACGTCCTGAAGAGTGTTTTAATGAGTAAAGATTGAATCATTGAATGAAATTACCTCAATCAAGGTAGGTATTACATCACTAGACCTTTTTAATTTATAAAGATTGATGGTTTGAAAAGAAATGAGGGTTTCGAGTTAAAGTTATTCAAGTTCCCTTTGACGTCACGAAGAGTGTTTTAATGAGTAAAGATTGAATCTTTGAATGAAATTACCTCAATCAAGGTACCTATTCTTTCACTAAACCTTTTTAATGTATAAAGATTGAATCTTTGAAAGAACATGAGAGTTTTGAGTTCAACTTATTTGAGTTACCTATGAAGTTGCGAAGAGTGTTTTAATGACTAAAGGTTGAATCTTTGAATGAATATACCTCAATAAAAGTACTTATTTTGTTAGTAGACCTTTTTAATGTATAAAGCTTGTATCTTTGAAAGAAAATGAGAGTTTTGAGTTAAACTTATTCATGTTCCCTGTAACGCCCCAAAGTGTGTTTTAATGAGTAAATATTGAATCTTTGAAAGTAATTATCTCAATCAAGGTAGCTATTATGTCACTAGACCTTTTTAATGTATAAAGATTGAATCTTTGAATGAAAAGGATAGTTTTGAGTTTAACTTATTCGAGTTACCTATGAAGTCGCGAAGAGTGTTTTAATGAATAAAGATTGAATCTTTGAATGAAAACACCTCAATAAAGGTACCTATTATGTTACTAGACCTTTTTAATGTCTAAAGATTGAATCTTTGGAATAAAATGATAGTTCTGAGTCTAACTTATTCGATTTACCTATGAAGTCGTGAACAGTGTTTTAATGACTAAATAATAAGTCTTTGAATGAAAATACCTTAGTAAAGGTACCTATTATGTGACTAGACCTTTTTAATGTATAAAGATTGAATCTTAGAAAGAAAATGACTGTTTTGAGTCAAACTTATTCGAGTTCCCTATGACATCCCGAAGAGTATTTCAATGAGTAAAGATTGAATCTTTGATTGAAATTACCTGAATCAAGGGACTTATTTTGTCCCAGGACCTTTTACATATAAAGATTAAATCTTTAAAAAGAAATTAGCGTAATGAGTTAAACCTATCCGAGTTCCCTATGACGTCCCGAATAGTGTTTTAACGCGTAAAGATTGAATCTTTGTATGAAATTACCTCAATAGAGGTACTTGTTATGTCACTAGACCTTTTTAATGTATAAAGGTTTAATCTTTGAAAGAAAATGAGAGTTTTGAGATAAACATATTCGAGTTCCTAGTGACGTCCCGAAGAGTGTTTTAAAGAGTAAATATTGAATCTTTATATGAAATTACCTCAATCAAGGTACCTATTATGTCACTAGACCTTTTTAATGTATAAAGATTGAATATTTGTAAAGAACTACAAGTTTTAAGTTAAAGTTATTTGAATTCCCTTTGACGTCACGAAGCGTGTTTTAATGAGTAAAGATTGAATCTTCGAACGAAATTATCTCAATCAATGTACCTATTATGTCAGTAGACCTTTTTAATGTATAAAAATGAGATCTTTGAAAAAAATGAGAGTATTGAGTTTAACTGATTCGAGTTACCTATGAAGTCGCGAAGAGTGTTTTAATGACTACAGATTGAATCTTCAAATAAAAATACCTCAATAAAGGAACCTATCATGTTACTAGATCTTTTTGATGTATAAAGATTGAATCTTTGAAAGAAATTAGAGTTTTGAGTTAAACTTATTCGAGTTCCTTTTGACATCCCGAAGAGTGTTTTAATGAACAAAGATTGAATCTTTGAATGAAATTACCTCAATCAAGGTACCTATTAAGTCACTAGAAATTTTTATTGTATAAAGATTGAATCTTTGAAAAGAAATGAGAGTTCTGAGTTAAAGTTATTCGAGCTCCCTTTGAAGTCACGAAGAGTGTTTTAATGAGTAAAGATTGAATCTTTGATTCAAATTATCTCAATCAAGGTACTTATTATCTCACTAGACCTTTTTAATATAAAAAGATTGAATCATTGAAAAAAATGCGAGTTTTGAGTTTAAATTATTCGAGTTACCTAAGAAATCGCGAAGAGTGTTTAAATGACTAAAGATTGAATCATTGAATGAAAATACCTTAACAAAGTTACCTATTATGTTGCTAGACCTTTTTAATGTATAAAGATTGAATCTTTGAAAGAAAATGAGGGTTTTGAGTTGAACTTGTTCGAGCTCCCTGTGATGTCCCGAAGAGTGTTTTAATGAGTAAAGATGGAATCTTGGAATGAAATTATCATAATAGAGGTACTTATTATGTAAGTACAATATTTTAAAGTACAAAGATTGAATCTTTGAAAGAAAATGAGTGTTTAGAGTTAAACTTACTCGAGTTCCCTGTGACGTCGCGAAAAGTTTATTAAAGAGTAAATATTGAATCTTTAAATGAAATTATCTCAATTCAGGTACCTATTATGTCACTAGACTTTTTTAGTGTATAAAGATAGAATATTTGAAAAGAAATAGGAGTTTTGAGTTAAAGTTATTTGAGTTCTCTTTGACGTCACAAAGAGTGTTTTAATGAGTAAAGATTGAATCTTTGAACGAAATTTTCTCAATCAAGGTACCTATTATGTCATTAGACCTTTTTAACATACAAAGATTAAATCTTTGAAAGAAAATGAGAGTATTGAGTTTAACTTATTCGAGCTACCTATGAAGTCCCGAAGAGTATTTTAATGACTAAAGATTGAATATTTGAATGAAAATTTCTCAATAAAGGAACCTATTATGTGGTAGACCGTTTTAACGTATAAAGATTGAAGCTTTGAAAGAAAATTAGAGTTTTGAGTTAAACATACTTGAGTTCCCTAAGACATCCCGAACACTATTTTAATGATGAAAGATAGAATCTTTGAATGAAATTACCTCAATCAGGGTATCTATTATGTCACAAGATCATTTTAATGTATAAAGATTGAATGTTGGAAAAGAAATGAGAGTTTTAAGTTAAAGTTATTCGAGTTCCCTTTGACGTCACGAAGAGTGTTTTACTGAGTGAAGATTGAATCTTTGAATGAAATTATCTCAATCAAGGAACCTATTATGTCATTAGACCTTTTTAATGTATAAAAATTAAATCTTTGGAAGAAAATGAGTGTTTTGAGTTCAACTTATTCGAGTTACCTAAGAAGTCACGAATACTGTTTTAATGACAGAAGATTGAATCTTTAAATGAAAATGAGAGTTTTGAGTTATGTTACTAGACGTTTTTAATGTATAAAGATTGAATCTTGGAAAGAAAATGAGAGTTTTGAGTTAAACTTATTCGAGTTCCGTGTGACGTCCGGAAAAGTGTTTTAATGAGTAAAGATCGAATCTTTTAATGAAATTACCTCAATAGAGGTACTGATTATGTCATTAGACCTTTTTAATGTATAAAGATTGAATCTTTGAAAAGAAATGCGAGTTTGGAGTTAAAGTTATTCGAGTTCCCTTTGACGTCACGAAGAGTGTTTTATTGAGTAAAGATTGAATTTTTGAATGAAATTACCTAAATCGAGGTACCTATTATGTCACTAGACCATTTTAATGTATTAAGATTGAATCTTAGAAAAGAAATGAGAGTTTGGAGTTAAAGTTATTCGAGTTCCCTTTGAAGTCACGAAGAGGGTTTTAATGAGAAAAGATTGAATTTTTGAGTTAAATTATCTCAATCAAGGTAGCTATTATGTTACTAAACCTTTCTAATGTATAAAGATTGAATCTTTGAAAGAAAATTAGAGTTTTGAGTTTAACTTATTCGAGTTGCATATGAAGTCGCGAAGAGTGTTTTAATGACTGAAATTGAATCTTTGAATGAAAATACCTCAATAAAGAATGCTGCCAGTCCAAGATCACTGTTCATAAGCCCGATACTAATGTTATTTGGTCTTTAATCCCATTAAATCCCGAATTAAGAGATTATCAGTCCAATGTGCTAAACATCTAGCTCGTTGGTCAAGCCCAACCAGTTCAAGGTACATTCAGCCCAGTTATCCAAGAGTGAACAAATCCTATCAGTAGAAGGATTTGTTATAAAAGGAGAATTCTATGATAGAAAGTTCTGTACAAGGCAAGTAATACGTATAGAAAGTTATATAAAGGGAAAGCTCTATTTGTAAAGAAACTCTGTATAGGAAGAATTGGAGGACAAGCAATGCGAGTCCTACCTTAATTCGACCACCCTTTTGTGTATAAATAGGGGCTCAGACTTCAAATAAAAGAATCAAACAATTCTACGTTTCTCTATATACCGTTCTTGTTTATTTTTATTATTTATTGAGTGAGTTGTTCGATTTTTCTCAATCATTATTGGTTGAGCGGAATTTTGCACCTACACATACTGAAGAGTGTTTTAATGAGTAAAGATTGAATTATTTTTTGAAATTACCTCAATCAGGTACCTATTATGTCACTAGACTGCTTTAATTTATAAAGATTGAATCTTTGAAAGAAATGAGAGTTTTGAGTTAAAGTTATTCGAGTTCCTTTTGACGTTACGAAGAGTGTTTTAATGAGTAAAGATTGAATCTTTGAATGAAATTACCTCAATCAAGGTACCTATTCAACTACTAGACCTTTGTAATGTATAAAGATTGAATCTTTGAAAGAAAATGAGTGTTTTGAGTTTAACTTATTCGAGTTACCTACGAAATCGCAAAGAGTGTTTTAATGACTGAAGATTGAATCTTTGAATGAAAACACCACAATAAAGGTAGCTATTAGGTTACTAGACCTTTTTAATGTATAAAGATTGAATCTTTGAAAGAAAATGAGATTTTTGAATTAAACTTATTCGAGTTCCCTATAACATCCCGAAGAGTGTTATAATGAGTAACTATTGAATCATTGAATGAAATTACCTCAATCAAGGTAGCTATTACATCACTAGACCTTTTTAATTTATAAAGATTGACGTTTTGAAAAGAAATGAGTGTTTCGAGTTAAAGTTATTTAAGTTCCCTTTGACGTCACGAAGAGTGTTTTAATGAGTAAAGATTGAATCTTTGAATGAAATTACCTCAATCAAGGTACCTATTCTATCACTAAACCTTTTTAATGTATAAAGATTGAATATTTGAAAGAACATGAGAGTTTTGAGTTCAACTTATTTGAGTTACCTATGAAGTTGCAAAGAATGTTTTAATGACTAAAGACTGAATCTTTGAATGAAAATACCTCAATAAAGGTACTTATTTTGTCACTAGACCTTTTTAATGTATAAAGATTGAATCTTTGAAAGAAAATTAGAGTTTTGATTTTAACTTATTCGAGTTACCTATGAAGTCGCAAAGAGTGTTTTAATGAATAAAGATTGAATCTTTGAATGAAAACACCTCAATAAAGGTACCTATTATGTTACTAGACCTTTTTAATGTCTAAAGATTGAATCTTTGGAATAAAATAATAGTTCTGAGTTTAACTTATTCGATTTACCTATGAAGTCGTGAACAGTGTTTTAATGACTAAATATTCAGTCTTTGAATGAAAATACCTTAGTAAAGGTACCTATTATGTTACTAGACCTTTTTAATGTATAAAGATTGAATCTTGGAAAGAAAATGGCTGTTTTGAGTTAAACTTATTCGAGTTCCCTATGACATCTCGAAGAGTATTTCAATGAGTAAAGATTGAATCTTTTATTGAAATTACCTGAATCAAGGGACTTATTTTGTCCCAGGACCTTTTATATATAAAGATTGAATCTTTTAAAAGAAATGAGCGTTATGAGTTAAACCTATCCGAGTTCCCTATGACGTCATGAATAGTGTTTTAACGTATAAAGATTGAATCTTTGTATGAAATTACCTCAATAGAGGTACTTATTATGTCAGTAGACCTTTTTAATGTATAAAGGTTTAATCTTTGAAAGAAAATGAGAGTTTTGAGTTAAACATATTCGAGTTCCCTGTGACGTCCTGAAGAGTATTTTAAAAAGTAAATATTGTATCTTTAAATGAAATTACCACAATCAAGGTACATATTATGTTACTAGACCTTTTTAATGAACAAAGATTGAATATTTGTAAAGAACTACGAGTTTTGAGTTAAAGTTATTTGAGTTCCCTTTGACATCACGAAGCGTGTTTTAACGCGTAATGATTGAATCTTTGTATGAATTTACCTCAATAGAGGTACTTATTATGTCACAAGACCTTTTTAATATATAAAGGTTTAATTTTTGAAAGAAAATGAGAGTTTTGAGTTAAAAATATTCAAGTTCCCGGTGACGTCCCGAAGAGTGTTTTAAAGAGTACATATTGAATCTTTAAATGAAATTACCTCAATCGAGGTACCTATTATGTCACTAGACCTTTTTAATGTATAAAAATTGAATATTTATAAAGAATTACGAGTTTTGAGTTAAAGTTATTTGAATTCCCTTTGACGTCACGAAACGTGTTTTAATGAGTAACGATTGAATCTTTGAACGAAATTATCTCAATCAATGTACCTATTATGTCAGTAGACCTTTTTAATGTATAAAGATGGGATCTTTGAAAAAAATGAGAATATTGAGTTTTACTTATTCGAGTTACCTATGAAGTCGCGAAGAGTGTTTTAATGACTAAAGATTGAATCTTCAAATAAAAATTCCTCAATAAAGGAACCTATTATGTTACTAGATCTTTTTCATTTATAAAGATTGAATCTTTGAAAGAAAATTATAGTTTTGAGTTAAACTTATTCGAGTTCCTTTTGACATCCCGAAGAGTGTTTTAATGAATAAAGATTGAATCTTTAAATGAAATTACCTCAGTCAAGGTACCTATTAAGTCACTAGAAATTTTTATTATATAAAGATTGAATCTTTGAAAAGAAATGAGAGTTTTGAGTTAAAGTTATTCGAGCACCCTTTGAAGTCACGAAGAGTGTTTTAATGAGTAAAGATTGAATCTTTGATTCAAATTATCTCAATCAAGGTACTTATTATGTCACTAGACCTTTTTATTCTAAAAAGATTGAATCATTGAAAAAAATGCGAGTTTTGAATTTAACTTATTCGAGTTACCTAAGAAATCGCGAAGAGTATTTTAATGAGTAAAGATTGAATCATTGAATGAAAATACCTTAACAGAGTTACCTATTATGTTGCTAGACCTTTTTAATGTATAAAGATTGAATCTTTGAAAGAAAATGAGAGTTTTGAGTTAAACTTATTCGAGTTCCCTGTGACGTCCCGAAGAGTGTTTTAATGAGTAAAGATTGAATCTTTGAATGAAATTATCTGAATAGAGGTACTTATTATGCCAGTACAACCTTTTAAAGTATAAAGATTGAATCTTTGAAAGAAAATGTGTGTTTTGAGTTAAACTTAGCCGAGTTCCCTGTGACGTCCCGAAGAGTTTATTAAAGAATAAATATTGAATCTTTAAATGAAATTTTCTTAATTAAGGTACTTATTATGTCACTAGACCTTTTTAGTGTATAAAGATAGAATATTTCAAAAGAAATAGGAGTTTTGAGTTAAAGTTATTCGAGTTCTCTTTGACGTTACGAAGAGTGTTTTAATGAGTAAAGATTGAATCTCTGAACGAAATTATCTCAGTCAAGGTACCTATTATGTCATTAGACCTTTTGAACATATAAAGATTGAATCTTTGAAAGAAAATGAGAGTATTGAGTTTAACTTATTCGAGCTACCTCTGCAGTCCCGAAGGGCATTTTAATGACTAAAGATTGAATATTTGAATGAAAATTCCTCAATAAAGGAACCTATTATGTGCTAGACCGTTTTAACGTATAAAGATTGAAGCTTTGAAAGAAAATTAGAGTTTTGAGTTAAACATATTTGAGTTCCCTAAGACGTCCCAAACACTGTTTTAATGATGAAAGATGGAATCTTTGAATGAAATTACCTCAATCAGGGTACCTATTATGTCACAAGATCATTTTAATGTATAAAGATTGAATGTTTGAAAAGAAATGAGAGTTTTGAGTTAAAGTTATTCGAGTTCCCTTTGACGTCGCGAAGAGTGTTTTACTGAGTGAAGATTGAATCTTTGAATGAAATTATCTCAATCAATGAACCTATTATGTCATTAGACCTTTTTAATGTATAAAAATTAAATCTTTGGAAGAAAATGAGTGATTTAAGTTCAACTTATTCAATTTACCTAAGAAGTCACGAATACTGTTTTAATGACAGAAGATTGAATCTTTAAATGAAAATGAGAGTTTTGAGTTATGTTACTAGACGTTTTTAATGTCTAAAGATTGAATCTTGGACAGAAAATGAGAGTTTTGAGTTAAACTTATTCGAGTTCGGTGTGACGTCCGGAAAAGTGTTTTAATGAGTAAAGATTGAATCTTTGAATGAAATTACCTCAATGGAGGTACTGATTATGTCACTAGACCTTTTTAATGTATAAAGATTGAATCTTTGAAAAGAAATGAGAGTTCGGAGTTAAAGTTATTCGAGTTCCCTTTGACGTCACGAAGAGTGTTTTATTGAGTAAAGATTAAATTTTTGAATGAAATTACCTCAATCAAGGTACCTATTATGTCATTAGACCATTTTAATCTTAGAAAAGAAATGAGAGTTTGGAGTTAAAGTTATTCGAGTTCCCTTTGAAGTCACGAAGAGGGTTTTAATGAGAAAAGATTGAATTTTTGAGTGAAATTATCTCAATCAAGGTAGCTATTATGTTACTAGACCTTTCTAATGTATAAAGATTGAACCTTTGAAAGAAAATGAGAGTTTTGAGTTTAACTTATTCGAGTTGCCTATGAAGTTGCGAAGAGTGTTTTAATGACTGAAGATTGAATCTTCGAATTAAAATACCTCAATAAAGGTACCTATTTTGTTACTAGACCTTTTTAATGTATAAAGATTGAATCTTTGAAAAAAATGAGAGTTTTGAGTTAAACTTGATCGAGTTCCCTGTGACGTACTGAAGAGTGTTTTAATGAGTAAAGATTGAATCATTGTATGAAATTACCTCAATCGCGAAGAGTGTTTTAATGACGAATGAAAATACCACAATTAAGGTACATATTCTGTTACTAGACCTTTTTAATGTATAAATATTGAATTTTTGAAAGAAAATGAGATTTTTGAGTTAAACTTATTCGAGTTCCCGGTAACGTCACGAAGTGTGTTTTAATGAGTAAAGATTGAATCTTTGAATGAAATTACCCCAATTAAGGTAGCTATTATGTCCCTTGACCTTTTTAATGTATAAAGATTGAATCTTTGAAAGAAAATGAGAGTTTTGAGTTTAACTTAGTCGAGTTACCTATGAAGTTGCGAAGAGTGTTCTAATGAATAAAGATTGAATCTTTGAATGAAAACACCTCAATAAAGGTACCTATTATGTTACTGGACCTTTTTAATGTCTAAAAATTGAATCTTTTGAATAAAATGATAATTCTGAGTTTAACTTATTCGATTTACCTATGAAGTCGTTAACAATGTTTTAATGACTAAATATTGAGTCTTTGAATGAAAATACCTTAGGAAAGGTGCCTATTATGTTACTAGACCTTTTTAATGTATAAAGATTGAATCTTGGGAAGAAAATGACTGTTTTGAGTTAAACTTATTCGAGTTCCCTATGACATCCCGAAGAGTATTTCAATGAGTAAAGATTGAATCTTTGATTGAAATTTCCTGAATCAAGGGACTTATTTTGTCCCAGGACCTTTTATATATAAAGATTGAATCTTTAAAAAGAAATGAGCATTATGAGTTAAACTTATCCGAGTTCCCTATGACGTCCTGAATAGTGTTTTAACGCGTAAAGATTGAATCTTTGTATGAAATTACCTCAATAGAGGTACTTATTATGTCACAAGACCTTTTTAATGTATAAAGGTTCAATCTTTGAAGGAAAATGAGAGTTTTGAGTTAAACATATTCGAGTTCCCCGTGACGTTCCGAAGAGTGTTTTAAAGTGTAAATATTGAATCTTTGATAAAAATTACCTCAATCAAGGTACCTATTGTGTCACTAGACCTTTTTAATGTAGAAAGATTGAATATTTGTAAAGAACTACGAGTTTTGAGCTAAAGTTATTTGAGTTTTAATGAGTAAAGATTGAATCTTTGACCGAAATTATCTCAATTAATGTACCTATTATGTCAGTAGACCTTTTTAATGTATAAAGATGGGATCTTTCAATAAAATGAGAGTATTTAGTTTAACTTATTCGAGTAACCTATGAAGTCGCGAAGAGTGTTTTAATGACTAAAGATTGAATCTTCAAATGAAAATTCCTGAGTAAAGGAACCTATTATGTTACTAGATCTTTTTGATGTATAAAGATTAAATATTTGAAAGAAAATTAGAGTTTTGAGTTAAACTTATTCGAGTTTCTTTTGACATCCCGAAGAGTGTTTTAATGAATAAAGATTGAATCTTTGAATGAAATTACCTCAATCAAGGTACCTATTAAGTCACTAGAAATTTTTATTGTATAAAGATTGAATCTTTAAAAAGAAATAAGAGTTTTGAATTAAAGTTATTCGAGCTCCCATTGAAGTCACAAAGAGTGTTTTAATGAGTAAAGATTGAATCTTTGATTCAAATTACCTCAATCAAGGTACTTATTATGTCACTAGACCTTTTTAATGTAAAAAGATTGAATCATTGAAAAAAATGCGAGTTTTGAGTTTAACTTATTCGAGTTACCTAAGCAATCGCGAAGAGTGTTTTAATGACTAAAGATTGAATCATTGAATGAAAATACCTTAACAAAGTTACCTATTATGTTGCTAGACCTTTTTAATGTATAAAGTTTGAATCTTTGAAAGAAAATGAGAGTTTTTAGTTCAACTTATTCGAGTTCCCTGTGACGTCCCGAAGAGTGCTTTAATGAGTAAAGATTGAATCTTTGAATGAAATTATCTCAATAGAGGTACTTATTATGCCAGTAAAACCTTTTAAAGTATAAAGATTGAATATTTGAAAGAAAATGAGTGTTTTGAGTTAAACTTACTCGAGTTCACTATGACGTCCCGAAGAGTTTATTAAAGAGTAAATATTGTATCTTTAAACGAAATTTTCTCAATTAAGGTACGTATTATGTCACTAGACCTTTTTAGTGTATAAAGATAGATTATTTGAAAAGAAATAGGAGTTTTGAGTTAAAGTTATTCGAGTTCTCTTTGAGGTCACGAAGAGTGTTTTAATGAGTAAAGATCGAATCTTTGAACGAAATTATCTCAATCAAGGTACCTATTATGTCATTAGACCTTTTTAACATATAAAGATTGAATCTTTGAAAGAAAATGAGAGTATTAAGTTTAACTTATTCGAGCTACCTATGAAGTCCCAAGGAGTATTTTAATGATTAAAGATTGAATATTTGAATGAAAATTCCTCAATAAAGGAACCTATTATGTGCTAGACCGTTTTAATGTATAAAGATTGAAGCTTTGAAAGAAAATTCGAGTTTTGAGTTGAACATATTTGAGTTCCTTGACACGTCCCGAACACTGTTTTAATGATGAAAGATAGAATCTTTGAATGAAATTACCTCAATTAGGGTACCTAATATGTCACAAGATCATTTTAATGTATAAAGATTGAATGTTTGAAAAGAAATAAGAGTTTTGAGTTAAAGTTATTCGAGTTCCCTTTGACGTCACGAAGAGTGTTTTATTGAGTGAAGATTGAATCTTTGAATGAAAATATCTCAATCAAGGAACCTATTATGTCATTATACCTTTTTAATGTATAAAAATTAAATCTTTGGAGGAAAATGAGTGTTTTGAGTTCAACTTTTTCGAGTTACCTAAGAAGTCACGAATACTGTTTTAATGACAAAAGATTGAATCTTTAAATGAAAATGAGAGTTTTGAGTTATGTTACTAGACGTTTTTAATGTATAAAGATTGAATCTTGGAAAGAAAATGAGAGTTTCGAGTTAAACTTATTCGAGTTCCGTGTGACGTCCGGAAAAGAGTTTTAACGAGTAAAGATTGAATCTTTGAATGAAATTACCTCAATAGAGGTACTGATTATGTCATTGGAGTTAAAGTTATTCGAGTTCCCTTTGACGTCGCGAAGAGTTTTTTATTGAGTAAAGATTGAATTTTTGAATGAAATTACCTCAATCAAGGTACCTATTATGTCATTAGACCATTTTAATGTATTAAGATTGAATCTTAGAAAAGAAATGAGAGTTTGGAGTTAAAGTTATTCGAGTTACCTTTGAAGTCACAAAGAGGGTTTTAATAAGAAAAGATTGAAATTTTGAGTGAAATTATCTCAATCAAGGTAGCAATTATGTTACTAGACATTTCTAATGAATAAAGATTGATTCTTTGAAAGAAAATGAGAGTTTTGAGTTTAACTTATTCGAGTTGCCTATGAAGTCGCGAAGAGTGTTTTAATGACTGAAGATTGAATCTTTGAATGAAAATTCCTCAATAAAGGTACCTATTTATTTACTAGACCTTTTAAATGTATAAAGATTGAATGTTTGAAAAAAATGAGAGTTTTGAGTTAAACTTGATCGAGTTCCCTGTGACGTACTAAAGAGTGTTTTAATGAGTAAAGATTGAATCATTGTATGAAATTACCTCAATCAAGGTACCTATTATGTCACTAGACCTCTTTAATGTATAAAGATTGAATCTTTGAAAATAAATGAGAGTTTTGAGCTAAAGTTATTCGAGTTCCCTTTGACGTCACGAAGAGTGTTTTAATGAGTAAAGATTGAATCTTTGAATAAAATTACCTCAATCAAGGTACCTATTCTACCACTAGACCTTTGTAATGTATAAAGATTGAATCTTTGAAATAAAATGAGTGTTTTGAGTTTAACTTATTCGGGTTACCTACGAAATCGCGAAGAGTGTTTTAATGACTGAAGATTGAATATTTGAATGAAAATAGCACAATAAAGGTACCTATTCTGTTACTAGACCTTTTTAATGTTTAAAGATTGAATCTTTGAAAGAAAATGAGATTTTTGAGTTAAACTTATTCGAGTTCCCTGTAACGTCCCGAAGAGTGTTTTAATGAGTAAAGATTGAATCATTGAATGAAATTACCTCAATCAAGATAGCTATTACATCACTAGACCTTTTTAATTTATAAAGATTGACGTTTTGAAAAGAAATGAGTGCTTCGAGTTAAAGTTATTCAAGTTCCCTTTGACGTCACGAAGCGTGTTTTAATGAGTAAAGATTGAATCTTTCAAATGAAATTACCTCAATCAAGGTACCTATTCTGTCACTAAACGTTTTTAATGTATAAGATTGAATCTTTGAAAGAACAAGAGAGTTTTGAGTTCAACTTATTCGAGTTACCTATGAAGTTGCGAAGAGTGTTTTAATGACTAAAGACTTCATCTTTGAATGAAAATACCTCAATGAAGGTACTTATTTTGTTAGTAGACCTTTTTAATGTATAAAGATTGTATCTTTGAATGAAAATAAGAGTTTTGAGTTAAACTTATTCATGTTCCCTGTAACGTCCCAAAGAGTGTTTTAATGAGTAAATATTGAATCTTTGAATGTAATTACCTCAATCAAGGCAGCTATTATGTCACTAGACCTTTCTAATGTATAAAGATTGTATCTTTGAAAGAAAATGAGAGTTTTAAGTTTAACTTATTTGAGTTATCTATGAAGTCGCGAAGAGTGTTTTAATAAATAAAGATTGAATCTTTGAATGAAAACACCTCAATAAAGGTACCGATTATGTTACTAGACCTTTTTAATGTCTAAAGATTGAATCTTTGGAATAAAATGATAGTTCTGAGTTTAACTTATTCGATTTACCTATGCTCGTGAACAGTGTTTTAATGACTACATATTGTGTCTTTGAATGAAAATACCTTAGTAAAGGTACCAATTATGTTACAAGACATTTTTAATGTGTAAAGATTGAATCTTAGAAAGGAAATGACTGTTTTGAGTTAAACTTATTCGAGTTCCCTATGACATCCCGAAGAGTATTTCAATGAGTAAAGATTTAATCCTTGATTGAAATTACCTGAATCAAGGGACTTATTTTGTCCCCGGACCTTTTATATATAAAGATTGAATCTTTAAAAAGAAATGAGCGTTATGAGTTAAACCTATCCGAGTTCCCTATGACGTCCCGAATAGTGTTGTAACGCGTAAAGATTGAATCTTTGTATGAAATTACCTCAATAGAGGTACTTATTATGTCACTAGACCTTTTTAATGTATAAAGGTTTAATCTTTGAAAGAAAATGAGAGTTTTGTGTTAAACATATTCGAGTTCCCTATGACGTCCCGAAGAGTGTTTTCAAGAGTAAATATTGAATCTTTGAAAGAAATTACCTCAATCAAGGTACCCATTTTGCCACTAGACCTTTTTAATGTATAAAGATTGAATATTTGTAAAGAACTATGAGTTTTGAGTTAAAGTTATTTGAGTTACCTTTGACGTCACGAAGCGTATTTTAATGAGTAAAGATTGAATCTTTGAACGAAATTATCTCAATCAATGTACCTATTATGTCAGTAGACCTTTTTCTTGTATAAACATGGAATCTTTGAAAAAAATGAGAGTATTGAGTTTAACTTATTCGAGTTACCTATGAAGTCGCGAAGAGTGTTTCAGTGACTAAAGATTGAATCTTCAAATGAAAACTCCTGAATAAAGGAACCTATTATGTTACTAGATCTTTTTGATGTATAAAGATTGAATCTTTGAAAGAAAATTTGAGTTTTAAGTTAAACTTATTCAAGTTCCTTTTGACATCCCGAAGAGTGTTTTAATGAAAAAATATTGAATCTTTGAATGAAATTACCGCAATCACGGTACCTATTAAGTCACTAGAAATTTTTATTGTATAAAAATTGAATCTTTAAAAAGAAAAGTGAGTTTTGAGTTAAAGTTATTCGAGCTACCTTTGAAGTCATGAAGAGTGTTTTAATGAGTAAAGATTGAATCTTTGATTCAAATTATTTCAATCAAGGTACTTATTATGCCACTAAACCTTTTTAATGTAAAAAGATTGAATCATTGAAAAAAATGCGAGTTTTGAGTTTAACTTATTCGAGTTACGTAAGAAATCGCGAAGAGTGTTTTAATGACTAAAGATGGAATCTTTGAATGAAAATACCCTAACAAAGTTTCCTATTATGTTACTAGACCTTTTTAATGTATAAAGACTGAATCTTTGAAATAAAATGAGAGTTTTGAGTTAAACTTATTCGAGTTCCCTGTGACGTCCCGAAGAGTGTTTTAATGAGTAAGGATTGAATCTTTGAATTAAATTATCTCAATAGAGGTACTTATTATGCCAGTACAACCTTTTAAAGTATAAAGATTGAATCTTTGAAAGAAAATGAGTGTTTTGAGTTAAACTTATTCGAGTTCCCTGTGACGTCCCGAAGAGTTTATTAAAGAGTAAATATTGAATCTTTAAATGAAATTATCTCAATTATGGTACCTATTATGTCACTATACCTTTTTAGTGTTTAAAGATAGAATATTTGATAAGAAATAGGAGTTTTGAGTTAAAGTTGTTCGAGTTCTCTTTGACATCACGAAGAGTGTTTTAATGAGTAAAGATTGAATCTTTGAACGAAATTATCTCAATCAAGGTACCTATTATGTCACTAGACCTTTTTAACATATAAAGATTGAATCGTTGAAAGAAAATGAGAGTATTGAGTTTAACTTATTCAAGTTACCTATGAAGTCCCGAAGAGTATTTTAAAGACTAAAGATTGAATATTTGAATGAAAATTCCTCAATAAAGGAATCTATTATGTGCTAGACCGTTTTTAGTTAAACATATTTGAGTTCCCTGAGACGTCCCGAAGACTGTTTTAATGATGAAGGATAGAATCTTTGAATGAAATTACCTCAATCACGGTACTTATTATGTCACAAGATCATTTTAATGCATAAAGATTGACTGTTTGAAAAGAAATGAGAGTTTTGTGTTAAAGTTATTTGAGTTCTCTTTCACGTCACGAAGAGTGTTTTGCTGAGTGAAGATTGAATCTTTGAATGAAATTATCTCAATCAAGGAACCTATTATGTCATTAGACTTCTTTAATGTATAAAAATTAAATCTTCAGAAGAATATGAGTGTTTTGAGTTCAACTTATTCAAGTTACCTAAGAAGTCATGAATACTGTTTTAATGACAGAAGATTGAATCTGTAAATGAAAATGAGAGTTTTGAGTTATGTTACGAGACGTTTTTAATGTATAAAGATTGAATCTTGGAAAGAAAATGAGAGTTTTGAGTTAAACTTAATTGAGTTCCGTGTGACGTCCGGAAAAGTGTTTTAATGAGTAAAGATTGAATCTTTGAATGAAATTAACTCAATAGAGGTACTGATTATGTCACTAGACCTTTTTAATGTATAAAGATTGAATCTTTGAAAAGAAATGAGAGTTTGGAGTTAAAGTTATTCGAGTTCCCTTTGACGTCACAAAGAGTGTTTTATTGAGTAAAGATTAATTTTTTGAATGAAATTACCTCAATCAAGGTACCTATTATTTCACTAGACCTTTTTAATGTATTAAGATTGAATCTTAGAAAAGAAATGAGTGTTTGGAGTTAAAGTTATTCGAGTTCCCTTTGAAGTCATGAAGAGGGTTTTAATGAGAAAAGATTGAATTTTTGAGTGAAATTATCTCAATCAAGGTAGCTTTTATGTTACTAGACCGTTCTAATGTATAAAGATTGAATCTTTGAAAGAAAATGAGAGTTTTGAATTTAACTTTTTCGAGTTGCCTATGAAGTCGCGAAGAGTGTTTTAATGACTGAAGATTGAATCTTTGAATGAAAATACCTCAATAAACGTACTTATTTTGTTACTAGACCTTTTTCATGTATAAAGATTCAATCTTTGAAAAAAATGAGAGTTTTGAGTTAAACTTGATCGAGTTCCCTGTGACGTACTAAAGAGTGTTTTAATGAGTAAAGATAGAATCATTGTATCAAATTACCTCAATCAAGGTACCTATTATATCACTAGACTTCTTTAATGTATAAAGATTGAATCTTTGAAAAGAAATGAGATTTTTGAGTTAAAGTTATTCGAGTTCCCTTTGACGTCTCGAAGAGTGTTTTAATGAGTAAAGATTGAATCTTTGAAAGAAATTACCTCAATCAAGGTACCTATTCTACAACTAGACCTTTGTAATGTATAAATATTGAATCTTTGAAAGAAAATGAGTATTTTGAGTTTAACTTATTCGGGTTACCTATGAAATAGCGAAGAGTGTTTTAATGACTGAGGATTGAATCTCTGATTGAAAATACGACAATAAAGGTACCTATTCTGTTACTAGACCTTTTTAATATATAAAGATTGAATCTTTGAAAGAAAATGAGATTTTTGAGTTAAACTTATTCGAGTTCCCTGTAATGTCCCGAAGAGTGTTTTAATGAGTAAAGATTGAATAATTGAATGAAATTACCTCAATCAAGGTGGCTATTACATCACTAGACCTTTTTAAATTATAAAGATTGATGTTTCGAAAAGAAATGAGTGTTTCGAGTTAAAGTTATTCAAGTTCCCTTTGACGTCACGAAGAGTGTTTTAATGAGTAAAGATTGAATCTTTGAATGAAATTACCTCAATCAAGGTACCTATTCTATCACTAAACCTTTTTAATGTATAAAGATTGAATCTTTGAAAGAACATGAGAGTTTTGAGTTCAACTTATTCGAGTTACCTCTGAAGTTGCGAAGAGTGTTTTAATGACTAAAGATTGAATCTTTGAATGAAAATACTTCAATAAAGGTACTTATTTTGTTAGTAGACCTTTTAATGTATAAAGATTGTATCTCTGAAAGAAAATGAGAGCTTTGAGTTAAACTTATTCATGTTCCCTGTAACGTCCCAAAGAGTGTTTTAATGAGTAAATATTGAATCTTTGAATGTAATTACATCAATCAAGGTAACTATTATGTCACTAGACCTTTTTAATGTCTAAAGATTGAATCTTTGGAATAAAATGATAGTTCTTTGTTTAACTTATTCGATTTACCTATGAAGTCGTGAACAGTGTTTTAATGACTAAATATTGAATCTTTGAATGAAAATACCTTATTAAAGGTACCTATTTTGTTACTAAACCTTTTTAATGTATAAAGATTGAATCTTGGAAAGAAAATGACTGTTTTGAGTTAAACTTATTCGAGTTCCCTATGGCATCCCGAACAATATTTCAACGAGTAAAGATTGAATCTTTGATTGAAATTACCTGAATCAAGGTACTTATTTTGTCCCAGGACCTTTTATATATAAAGATTGAATCTTTAAAAAGAAATGAGTGTTATGAGTTAAACCCATTCGAATTCCCTATGACATCCCGAATAGTGTTTTAACGCGTAAAGATTGAATCTTTGTATGAAATTACCTCAATAGAGGTACTTATTCTGTCACTAGACCTTTTTAATGTATAAAGGTTTAATCTTTGAAAGAAAATGAGAGTTGTGAGTTAAATATATTCGAGTTCCCTGTGACGTCCCGAAGAGTGTTTTAAAGAGTAAATATTGAATCTTTGAATGAAATTACCTCAATCAAGGTACCTATTATGTCACTAGACCTTTTTAATTTATAAAGATTGAATATTTGTAAAGAACTACGAGTTTTGAGTTAAAGTTATTTGAGTTCCCTTTCACGTCACGAAGTGTGTTTTAATGAGTAAAGATTGAATCTTTGAACGAAATTATCTCAACCAATGTACTTATTATGTCAGTAGACTTTTTTCATGTATAAACATGGAATCTTTGAAAAAAGTGAGAGTATTGAGTTTAACTTATTCGAGTTACCTATGAAGTCGCGAAGAGTGTTTTAATGACTACAGATTAAGTCTTCAAATGAAAATTCCTCAATAAAGGTACTTATTATGTTACTAGATCTTTTTGATGTATAAAGATTGAGTCTTTGAAAGAAAATCAGATTTTTGAGTTAAACTTATTCGAGTTCCTTTTGACATTGCGAAGAGTGTTTTAATGAATAAAGATTGAATCTTTGAATGAAATTACCTCAATCAAGGTACCTATTAAGTCACTAGAAATTTTTATTGTATAAAGATTGAATCTTTGAAAAGAAATGAGAGTTTTGAATTGCTCCCTTTGAAGTCACGAAGAGTGTTTTAATGAGTAAAGATTGAATCTTTGATTCAAATTATCTTGATCAAGGTACTTATTATGTTACAAGACCTTTTTAACGTAAAAAGATTGAATCATTGAAAAAAATCCGAGTTTTGAGTTTAACTTATTCGAGTTACCTAAGAAATTGCGAAGAGTGTTTTAATGACTAAAGATGAATCTTTGAATGAAAATACCTTCACAAAGTTACCTAATATGTTACTAGACCTTTTTAATGTATAAAGATTGAATCTTTGAAAGAAAATAAGTGTTTTGAGTTGAACTTATTCGAGTTCCCCGTGACGTCCCGAAGAGTGTTTTAATGAGGAAAGATTGAATCTTTGAATGAAATTATCTCAATAGAGTTACTTATTATGCCAGTACAACCTTTTAAAGTATAAAGATTGAATCTTTGAAAGAAAATGAGTGTTTTGAGTTAAACTTATTCGAGTTCCCTGTGACATCCCGAAGAGTTTATTAAAGAGTAAATATTGAATATTTAAATGAAATTATCTCAATTAAGGTACCTATTATGTCACTAGACCTTTTTAGTGTATAAAGATAGAATATTTGACAAGAAATAGGAGTTCTGAGTTAAAGTTATTCGAGTTCTCTTTGACATCACGAAGAGTGTTTTAATGAGTAATGATTGAATCTTTGAACGAAATTATCTCAATCAAGGTACCTATTATGTCACTAGACCTTTTTAACATATAAAGTTTGAATCTATGAAAGAAAATGAGAGTATTGAGTTTAACTTATTTGAGTTACCTATGAAGTCCCGAAGAGTATTTTAATGACTAGAGATTGAATATTTGAATGAAAATTCCTCAATAAAGGAACCTATAATGTGCTAGACCGTTTTAACGTATAAAGATTGAAGCTTTGATAGAAAATTAGAGTTTTGAGTTAAACATATTTGAGTTCCCTGAGACGTCCCGAACACTGTTTTAGTGATGAAAGATAAAATCTTTGAATGAAATTACCTCATTCGGGGTACCTATTATGTCACAAAATCATTTTAATGTATAAAGATTGAATGTTTGAAAAGAAATGACAGTTTTGAGTTAAAGTTATTCGAGTTCCCTTTGACGTCTCGAAGGGTGTTTTACTGAGTGAAGATTGAATCTTTGAATGAAAATATCACAATCAAGGAACCTATTATGTCATTAGACCTTTTTAAGGTATAAAAATTAAATCTACGGAAGAAAATGAGTGTTTTGAGTTCAACTTATTTGAGTTACCTAAAAAGTCACGAATACTGTTTTAACGATAGAAGATTGAATCTTTAAATGAAAATGAGAGTTTTGAGTTATGTTACTAGACGTTTTTAATGTATAAAGATTGAATCTTGGAAAGAAAATAAGAGTTTTGAGTTAAACTTATTCGAGTTCCATGTAACGTCCGGAAAAATGTTTTAATGAGTAAAGATTGAATCTTTGGATGAAATTACCTCAATAGAGGTACTGATTATGTCACTAGACCTTTTTAATGTTATTCGAGTTCCCTTTGCAGTCACGAAGAGGGTTTTAATGAGTTAAAGTTATTCGAGTTCCCTTTGCAGTCACGAAGAGGGTTTTAATGAGAAAAGATTGAATTTTTGAGTGAAATTATCCCAATCAAGGTAGCTATTATGTTACTAGACTTTTCTAATGTATAAAGATTGAATCTTTGAAATAAAATGAGAGTTTTGAGTTTAACTTATTCGAGTTGCCTATGAAGTCGCGAAGAGTGTTCTAATGACTGAAGATTGAATCTTTGAATGAAAATACCTCAATAAAGGTACCTATTTTGTTACTAGACCTTTTTAATGTATAAAGATTGAATCTTTGAAAAAAATGAGAGTTTTGAGTTAAACATGATCGAGTTGCCTATGACGTACTGAGGAGTGTTTTAATGGGTAAAGATTGAATCATTGTATGAAATTCCCTCAATCAAGGTACCTATTATGTCACTAGACCTCTTTAATGTATAAAGATTGAATCTTTGAAAAGAAATGAGAGTTTTTAGTTAAAGTTATTCGAGTTCCCTTTGACGTCACGAAGACTGTTTTAATGAGTAAAGATTGAATCTTTGAATCAAATTACCTCAATCAAGGTACCTATTCTACCACTAGAGCTTTGAAATGTATAAAGATTGAATATTTGAAAGAAAATGAGTGTTCTGAGTTTAGCTTATTCGAGTTACCAATAAAATCGCGAAGAGTGTTTTAATGACTGAAGATTGAATCTTTGAATGAAAATACCACAATAAAGGTACCTATTCTGTTACTAGACCTTTTTAATGTATAAATATTGAATCTTTAAAAGAAAATGAGATTTTTGAGTTAAACTTATTCGTGTTCCCAGCAATATTCCAAAGAGTGTTTTAATGAGTAAAGATTGAATTATTGAATGAAATTACCTCAATCAAGGTAGCTATGACATCACTAGACCTTTTTAATTTATAAAGATTGACGTTTTGAAAAGAAATGAGTGATTCGAGTTAAAGTTATTCAAGTTCCCTTTAACGTCACGAAGAGTGTTTTAACAAGTAAAGATTGAATCTTTGAATGAAATTACCTCAATCAAGGTGCCTATTTTGTCACTAAACCATTTTAATGTATAAAGATTGAATCTTCGAAAGAATATGAGAGTTTTGAGTTCAACTTATTCGAGTTACCTATGAAGTTGCGAAGAGTGTTTTAATGACTAAAGATTGAATCTTTGAATGAAACTACCTCAATAAAGGTACTTAATTTGTTAGTAGACCTTTTAATGTCTAAAGATTGTATCTCTGAAAGAAAATGAGAGTTTTGAGTTAAACTTATTCATGTTCCCTGTAACGTCCCAAAGAGTGTTTTAATGAGTAAATATTGAATCTTTGAATGTAATTACCTCAATCAAGGTAGCTATTATGTCACTAGACCTTTTTAATGTATAAAGATAAAATTTTTGAAAGAAAATGAGAGTTTTGAGTTTAACTTATTCGAGTTACCTATGAAGTCGCGAAGAGTGTTTTAATGAATAAAGATTGAATCTTTGAGTGAAAACACCTCAATAAAGGTACCTATTATGTTACTAGACCTTTTTAATGTCTAAAGATTGAATCTTTGGAATAAAATGATAGTTCTGAGTTTAACTTATTCGATTTACCTATGAAGTCGTGAACAGTGTTTTAATGACTAAATATTGAATCTTTGAATGAAAATACCTTAGTAAAGGTACCTATTATGTTACTAGACCTTTTTAATGTATAAAGATTGAATCTTGGAAAGAAAATGACTATTTTGAGTTAAACTTATTCGAGTTCCCTATGACATCCCGAAGAGTATTTCAATGAGTTAAGATTGAATCTTTGATTGAAATTACCTGAATCAAGGGACTTATTTTGTCCCTGGACCTTTTGTATATAAAGATTGAATCTTTAAAAAGAAATGAGCGTTACGAGTTAAACCTATCCGAGTTCCCTATAATGTCCTAGGACCTTTTATATATAAAAATTGAATCTTTAAAAAGAAATGAGCATTATAAGTTAAACCTATCCGAGTTCCCTATGACGTCCCGAATAGTGTTTTAACGCATAAAGATTGAATCTTTGTATGAAATTACCTCAATAGAGGTACTTATTATGTCACTAGACCTTTTTAATGTATAAAGGTTTAATCTTTGAAAGAATATGAGAGTTTTGAGTTAAACATATTCGAGTTCCCTGTGACGTCCCGAAGTGTGTTTTAAAGAGTAAATATTGAATCTTTGAATGAAATTATCTCAATCAAGGTACCTATTATGTCACTAGACCGTTTTAATGTATAAAGATTGAATATTTGTAAAGAACTACGAGTTTTGAGTTAAAGTTATTTGAGTTCCCATTGACGTCATGAAGCGTGTTTTAATGAGTAAAGATTGAATTTTTGAACGAAATTATCTCAATCAATGTACCTATTATGTCAGTAGACCTTTTTAATGTATTAAGATGAAATCTTTGAAAAAAATGAGAGTATTGAGTTTAACTTATTCGAGTAACCTATGAAGACGCGAAGAGTGTTTTAATGACTAAAGATTGAATCTTCAAATGAAAATTCCTTAATAAACGAACCTATTATGTTACTAGATCTTTTTGATGTATAACGATTGAATCTTTGAAAGAAAATTAGAGTTTTAAGTTAAACTTATTCGAGTTCCTTTTAACATCCCGAGGAGTATTTTAATGAATAAAGATTGAATCTTTGAATAAAATTACCTCAATCAAGGTACCTATTAAGTCACTAGAAATTTTTATTGTATAAAGATTGAATCTTTGAAAAGAAATGAGAGTTTTAAGTTAAAGTTAATCGAGCTCCCTTTGAAGTCACGAAGAGTGTTTTAATGAGTAAAGATTGAATCTTTGATTCAAATTATCTCAATCAAGGTACTTATTATGTCACAAGATCTTTTTAATGTAAAAAGATTGAATCATTGAAAAAAATGCGAGTTTTGAGTTTAACTTATTCGAGTTAACTAACAAATCGCGAAGAGTGTTTTAATGACTAAAGATTGAATCTTTGAATGAAAATCCCTTAACAAAGTTACCTATTATGTTACTAGACCTTTTTAATGTATAAAGATTGAATCTTTGAAAGAAAATGAGAGTTTTGAATGGAACTTATTCGAGTTCCCTATGACGTCCCGAAGAGTGTTTTAATGAGTAAAGATTGAATCTTTGAATGAAATTATCTCAATAGAGGTACTTATTATGCCTGTACAACCTTTTAAAGTATAAAGATTGAATCTTTGAAAGAAAATGAGTGTTTTGAGTTAAACTTATTCGAGTTCACTGTGACATCCCGAAGAGTTTATTAAAGAGTAAATATTGAATCTTTAAATGAAATTATCTCAATTAAGGTACCTATTATGTCACTAGACCTTTTTAGTATATAAAGATAGAATATTTGAAAAGAAATAGGAGTTTTGAGTTAAAGTTATTCGAGTTCTCTTTGACGTCACGAAGAGTGTTGTATTGAGTAAAGATTGAATCTTTGAACGAAATTATCTCAATCAAGGTACCTATTATGTCACTAGACCTTTTTAACATATAAAGATTGAATCTTTGAAAGAAAAAGAGAGTATTGAGTTTGACTTATTCGAGTTACCTATGAAGTCCCGAAGAGTATTTTAATGACTAAAGATTGAATATTTGAATGAAAATTCCTCAACAATAGAACCTATTATGTGCTAGACCGTTTTAACGTATAAAGATTTAAGCTTTGAAAGAAAATTAGAGTTTTGAGCTAAACATATTTGAGTTCCCTGAGACATCCCCAACACAGTTTTAATGATGAAAGATAGAATCTTTGAATGAAATTACCTCAATCAGGGTACCTATTATGTCACAAAATCATTTTAATGTATAAAGATTGAATGTTTGAAAAGAAATGAGAGTTTTGAGTTAAAGTTATTCGAGTTCCCTATGACATCCCGAAGAGTATTTCAATGAGTAAAGATTGAATCTTTGATTGAAATTACCTGAATCAAGGGACTTATTTTGTCTCAGGACCTTTTATATATAAAGATTGAATCTTTAAAAAGAAATGAGCGTAATGAGTTAAACCTATCCGAGTTCCCTATGACGTCCCGAATAGTGTTTTAACGCGTAAAGATTGAATCTTTGTATGAAATTACCTCAATAGAGGTACTTATTATGTCACTAGACCTTTTTAATGTATAAAGGTTTAATCTTTGAAAGAAAATGAGAGTTTTGAGTTCAACACATTCGAGTTCCCTGTGACGTCCCGAAGAGTGTTTTAAAGAGTAAATATTGAATCTTTGAATGAAATTACCTCAATCAAGGTACCCATTATGTTACTAGACCTTTTTAATGTATAAAGATTGAATATTTGTAAAGAATTACGAGTTTTGAGTTAAAGTTATTTGAGTTCCCTTTGACGTCACGAAGCATGCTTTAATGAGTATGATTGAGTCTTTGAACGAAATTATCTCAATCAATGTACCTATTATGTCAGTAGACCTTTTTAATGTATAAAGATGGAATCTTTGAAAAAAATGAGAGTACTGAGTTTAACTTATTCGAGTTACCTATGAAGTCGCGAAGAGTGTTTTAATGACTAAAGATTGAATCTTAAATTGAAAATTTCTCAATAAAGGAACCTATTATGTTACTAGATCTTTTTGATGTATAAAGATTCAATCTTTGAAAGAAAATTAGAGTTTTGAGTTAAACTTATTCGAGTTCCTTTTGACATCCCGAAGTATGTTTTAATGAATAAAGATTGAATCTTTGAATGAAATTACCTCAATCAAGGTACCTATTAAGTCACTAGAAATTTTTATTGTAATAAGATTGAATCTTTGAAAAGAAATGAGAGTTTTGAGTTAAAGTTATTCGAGCTCCCTTTGAAGTCACGAAGAGTGTTTTAATGAGTAAAGATTGAATCTTTGATTCAAATTATCTCAATCAAGGTACTTATTATGTCACTAGACCTTTTTAATGTAAAAAGATTGAATCATTGAAAAAAATGCGAGTTTTGAGTTTAACTTGTTCGAGTTACCTAAGAAATCGCGAAGAGTGTTTTAATGACTAAAGATTGAATCTTTGAATGAAAATGCCTTAGCAAAGTTACCTATTATGTTACTAGACGTTTTTAATGCATAAAGATTGAATCTTTGAAAGAAAATGAGAGTTTTGTGTTGAACTTATTCGAGTTCCCTGCGACGTCCCGAAGAGTGTTTTAATGAGTAAAGATTGAATGTTCGAATGAAATTATCTCAATAGAGGTACTTATTATGCCAGTACAATCTTTTAAAGTATAAAGATTGAATCTTTGAAAGAAAATGAGTGTTTTGAGTTAAACTTATTCGAGTTCCCTATGACGTTCCGAAGAGTTTTTGAAATAGTAAATATTTTATTTTTAAATGAAATTATCTCAATTAAGGTTCCTATTATATCACTAGACCTTTTTAGTGTATAAAGATAGAATATTTGAAAAGAAATAGGAGTTTTGAGTTAAAATTATTCGAGTTCTCTTTGACGTCACGAAGAGTGTTTTAATGAGTAAAGATTGAATCTTTGAACGAAATTATCTCAATCAAGGTACCTATGATGTCACTAGACCATTTTAACATATAAAGATTGAATCTTTGAAAGAAAATGAGAGTATTGGGTTTAACTTATTCGCGTTACCTATGAAGTCCCGAAGAGTATTTTAATGACTAAAGATTGAATATTTGAATGAATATTCCTCAATAAAGGAACCTATTATGTGCTAGACCTTTTTAACGTATAAAGATTGAAGCTTTAAAAGAAAATTTGAGTTTTGAGTTAAACATATTTGAGTTCCCTGAGACGTCCCGCACACTGTTTTAATGATGAAAGATAGAATCTTTGAATGAAATTACCTCAATCAGGGTACCTATTATGTCACAAAATCATTTTAATGTATAAAGATTGAATGTTTGAAAAAAAAAAGAGAGTTTTGAGTTAAAGTTATTCGAGTTCCCTTTGACGTCACGAAGAGTGTTTTACTGAGTGAAGATTGAATCTTTGAACGAAATTATCTCAATCAAGGAACCTATTATGTCATTAGACCTTTTTAATGTATAAAAATTAAATTTTCGAAAGAAAATGAGTGTTTTGAGTTCAACTTATTCGAGTTACCTAAAAAGTCACGAATACTATTTTAATGATAGAAGATTGAATCTTTAAATGAAAATGAGAGTTTTGAGTTATGTTACTAGATGTTTTTAATGTATAAAGATTGAATCTTGGAAAGAAAACGAGAGTTTTGAGTTAAACTTATTCGAGTTCCGTGTGACGTCCGGAAAAGTGTTTCAATGAGTAAAGATTGAATCTTTGAATGAAATTAACTCAATAGAGGTACTGATTATGTCACTAGACCTTTTTAATGTATAAAGATTGAATCTTTGAAAAGAAATAAGAGTTTGGAGTTAAAGTTATACGAGTTACCTTTGACGTCACGAAGAGTGTTTTATTGAGTAAAGATTGAATTTTTGAATGAAATTACCTCAATCAAGGTACCTATTATGTCACCAGACCTTTTTAATGTATTAAGATTGAATCTTAGAAAAGAAATGAAAGTTTGGAGTTAAAGTTATTCGAGTTCCCTTTGAAGTCACGAAGAGGGTTTTAATGAGAAAAGATTGAATTTTTGAGTGAAATTATCTCAATCAAGGTAGCTATTATGTTACTAGACCTTTCTAATGTATAAAAATTGAATCTTTGAAAGAAAATGAGAGTTTTGAGTTTAACTTATTCGAGTTGCCTATGAAGTCGCGAAAAGTATTTTAGCGACGGAAGATTGAATCTATGAATGGAAATAACTCAATAAAGTATCGATTTTGTTACTAGACCTTTTGAATGTATAAAGATTAAATCTTTAAAAAAAAAAGAGAGTTTTGAGTTAAACATGATCGAGTTCCCTGTGACGTACTAAAGAGTGTTTTAATGAGTAAAGATTGAATCATTGTATGAAATTACCTCAATCAAGGTACCTATTATGTTATTAGACTTCTTTAATGTATAAAGATTGAATCTTTGAAAAGAAATGAGAGTTTTGAGTTAAAGTTATTCGAGTTGCCTTTGACGTCACGAAGAGTGTTTTAAAGAGTAAAGATTGAATCTTTGAATGAAATTACCTCAATCAAGGTATTTATTCTACCACTAGACCTTCGTAATGTCTAAAGATTGAATCTTTGAAAGAAAATGAGTGTTTTGAGTTTAACTTATTCGAGTTACCTATGAAATCGCGAAGAGTATTTTAATGACTAAAGATTGAATCTTTGAATGAAAATACCACAATAAAGGTACCTATTCCGTTACTAGACCTTTTTAATGTATAAAGATAGAATCTTTGAAAGAAAATGAGATTTTTTTGTTAAACTTATTCGAGTTCCCTGTATCGTCCCAAAGAGTATTTTAATGAGTAAAGATTTAATAATTGAATGAAATTAGCTCAATCAAGGTAGCTATTACATCACTAGACCTTTTTAATTTATAAAGATTGACATTTTGAAAAGAAATGAGTGTTTCGAGCTAAAGTTATTCAAGTTCCCTTTGACGTCACGAAGAGTGTTTTAATGAGTAAAGATTGAATCTTTGAATGAAATTACCTCAATCAAGGTACGTATTCTGTCACTAAACCTTTTTAATGTATAAAGATTGAATCTTTGAAAGAACATGAGAGTTTTGAGTTCAACTTATTCGAGTTACCTATGAAGTTGCGAAGAGTGTTTTAATGACTAAAAATTGAATCTTTGAATGAAAATACCTCAATAAAGGTACTTATTTTGTTAGTAGACCATTTTAATGTGTAAAGATTTTATCTTTGAAAGAAAATGAGAGTTTTGAGTTAAACTTATTCATGTTCCCTGTAACGTCCCAAAGAGTGTTTTAATGAGTAAATATTGAATCTTTGAATGTAATTACCTCAATCAAGGTAGCTATTATGTCACTAGACCTTTTCAATGTATAAAGATTGAATCTTTGAAAGAAAATGAGAGTTTTGAGTTTAACTTATTTGAGTTACCTATGAAGTCGCGAAGAGTGTTTTAATGAATAAAGATTGAATCTTTGAATGAAAACACCTCAATAAAGGTACCTATTATGTTACTAGACCGTTTTAATGTCTAAAGACTAAATCTTTGGAATAAAATTATAGTTCTGAGTTTAATTTATTCGATTTACCTATGAAGTCGTGAACAGTGTTTTAATGACTAAATATTGAATCTTGGAATGAAAATACCTTAGTAAAGGTACCTATTATGTTACTAGACCTTTTTAATGCATAAAGATTGAATCTTGGAAAGAAAATGACTGTTTTGAGTTAAACTTATTCGAGTTCCCTTTGACATCCCGAAGAGTATTTCAATGAGTAAAGATTGAATCTTTGATTGAAATTACCTGAATCAAGGGACTTATTTTATCCCAGGACCTTTTATATATAAAGATTGAATCTTTAAGAAGAAATGAACGTTATGAGTTAAACCTATCCGAGTTCCCTATGACGTCCCGAATAGTGTTTTCACGCGTAAAGATTGAATATCTGTATGAAATTACCTCAACAGAGGTACTTATTATATCGCTAGACCTTTTTAATGTATAAAGGTTTAATCTTTGAAAGAAAATGAGAGTTTTGAGTTAAACATATTCGAGTTCCCTGTGACGTCCCGAAGAGTGTTTTAAAGAGTAAATATTTAATATTTGAATAAAATTACCTCAATCAAGGTACCTATTATGTCACTAGACCTTTTTAATGTGTAAAGATTGAATCTTTGAACGAAATTATCTCAATCAATGTACCTATTATGTCAGTAGACCTTTTTAACGTATAAAGATGGAATCTTTGAAAAAAATGAGAGTATTGAGTTTAACTTATTCGAGTTACCTATGAAGTCGCGAAGAGTGTTTTAATGACTAAAGATTGAATCTTCAAATGAAAATTCCTCAACAAAGGAACCTATTATGTTACTAGATCTTTTTGATGTATAAAGATTGAATCTTTGAAAGAATATGAGAGTTTTGAGTTAAACTTATTCGAGTTCCTTTTGACATCCCGAAGAGTGTTTTAATGAATAAAGATTGAATCTTTGAAAAAAATTACCCCAATCAAGGTACCTATTAAGTCACTAGAAATTGTTATTGTATAAAGATTGAATCTTTGAAAAGAAATGAGAGTTTTGAGTTAAAGTTATTTGAGCTCCCTTTAAAGTCACGAAGAGTGTTTTAATGAGTAAAGATTGAATCTTTGATTCAAATTATCTCAATCAAGGTACTTATTATGTCACTAGACCTTTTTAATGTAAAAAGATTGAATCATTAAAAAAAATGTGAGTTTTGAGTTTAACTTGTTCGAGTTACCTAAGAAATCGCGAAGAGTGTTTTAATGACTAAAGATTGAATCTTTCAATGAAAATACTTTAACAAAGTTACTTATTATGTTACTAGACCTTTTTAATGTATAAATATTGAATCTTTGAAAGAAAATGAGAGTTTTTAGTTGAACTTATTCGAGTTCCCTATGACGTCCCGAAGAGTGTTTTAATGAGTAAAGATTGAATCTTCGAATGAAATTATCTCAATAGAGGTACTTATTATGCCAGTACAACCTTTTAAAGTATAAAGATTGAATCTTTGAAAGAAAATGAGTGTTTTGAGTTAAACTTATTCGAGTTCCCTCTGACGTCCCGAAGAGTTTATTAAAGAGTAAATATTGAATTTTTAAATGAAATTATCACAATTAAGGTACCAATTATATCACTAGACCATTTCAGTGTATAAAGATAGAATATTTGAAAAGAAATAGGAGTTTTGAGTTAAAATTATTCGAGTTCTCTTTGACGTCACGAAGAGTGTTTTCATGAGTAAAGATTGAATCTTTGAACGAAATTATCTCAATCAAGGTACCTATTATGTCAGTAGACCATTTTAACATATAAAGATTGAATCTTTGAAAGAAAATGAGAGTGTTGAGTTTAACTTATTCGAGTTACCTATGAAGTCCCGAAGAGTATTTTAATGACTAAAGATTGAATATTTGAATGAAAATTCCTCAATAAAGGAACCTATTATGTGCTAGACCTTTTTAACGTATAAAGATTGAAGCTTTGAAAGAAAATTAGAGTTTTGAGTTAAACATATTTGAGTTCCCTCAGACGTCCCGCACACTGTTTTAATGATGAAAGATAGAATCTTCGAATAATTACCTCAATCAGGGTACCTATTATGTCACAAAATCATTTTAATGTATAAAGATTGAATGTTTGAAAAGAAATGAGAGTTTTGAGTTAAAATTATTCGAGTTCCCTTTGACGTCACGAAGAGTGTTTTACTGAGTGAAGATTGAATCTTTGAATGAAATTATCTCAATCAAGGAACCTTTTATATCATTAGACCTTTTTAATGTACAAAAATTAAATCTTCAGAAGAAAATGAGTGTTTTGAGTTCAACTTATTCGAGTTACCTAAGAAGTCACGAATACTGTTTTAATGACAGAAGATTGAATCTTTAAATGAAAATGAGAGTTTTGAGTTATGTTACTAGACTTTTTTAATGTATAAAAATTGAATCATGGAAAGAAAATGAGAGTTTTGAATTAAACTTATTTAAGTTCCGTGTGACGTCCGGAAAAGTGTTTTAATGAGTAAAGATTGAATCTTTGAATGAAATTAACTCAATAGAGGTACTGATTATGTCACTAGACCTTTTTAATGTATAAAGATTGAATCTTTGAAAAGAAATAAGAGTTTGGAGTTAAAGTTATTCTAGTTCCCTTTAACGTCACGAAGAGTGTTTTATTGAGTAAAGATTGAATTTTTGAATGAAATTACCTCAATCAAGGTAGCTATTATGTTACTAGACCTTTCTAATGTATAAAGATTGAATCTTTGAACGAAAATAATTGTTTTGTTTTAAACGTATTCGAGTTGCCTATGAAGTCGCGAAGAGTGTTTTAATGACTGAAGATTGAATCTTTGAATGAAATTACCTCAATAGAGGTACTGCTTATGTCACTAGACCTTTTTAATGTACAAAGATTGAATCTTTTAAAAGAAATGATAGTTTGGAGTTAAAGTCATTCGAGTTACCTTTGACGTCACGAAGAGTGTTTTATTGAGTAAAGATTGAATTTTTGAGTGAAATTACCTCAATCAAGGTACCTATTATGTCACTAGACCTTTTTAATGTATTAAGATTGAATCTTAGAAAAGAAATGAGAGTTTGGAGTTAAAGTTATTCGAGTTGCCTTTGAAGTCACGAAGAGGGTTTTAATGAGAAAAGATTGAATTTTTGAGTGAAATTATCACAATCAAGGTAGCTATTATGTTACTAGACCTTTCTAATGTAACAAGATTGAATCTTTGCAAGAAAACAAGAGTTTTGAGTTTAACTTATTCGAGTTGCCTATGAAGTCGCGAAGAGTGTTTTAGCGACTGAAAATTGAATCTTTGAATGAAAATACCTCAACAAAGGTACCTATTTTGTTACTAGACCTTTTTAATGTATAAAGATTAAATCTTTGAAAAATATAAGAGTTTTAAGTTAAACTTGATCGAGTTCCCTGTGACGTACTGAAGGGTGTTTTAATGAGTAAATATTGAATCACTGTATGAAAAGAAATGAGCGTTATGAGTTAAACCTATCCGAGTTCCCTATGACGTCCCGAATAGTGTTTTAACGCGTAAAGATTGAATCTTTGCATGAAATTACCCCAATAGAGGTACTTATTAAGTCACTAGACCTTTTTAATGTATAAAGGTTTAAACATATTTAAACATATTCGAGTTCCCTGTGACGTTCCGAAGAGTGTTTTAAAGAGTAAATATTGAATCTTTGAATGAAATTACCTCAATCAAGGTACCTATTATGTCACTAGACCTTTTTAATATATAAAGGTTGAATATTTGTAAAGAACTACGAGTTTTGAGTTAAAGTTATTTGAGTTGCCTTTGACGTCACGAAGCGTGTTTTAATAAGTAAAGATTGAATCTTTGAACGAAATTATCTCAATCAATGTACCTATTATGTCAGTAGACCTTTTTAATGTATAAAGATGGAATCTTTGAAAAAAATGAGAGTATTGAGTTTAACTTATTCGAGTTACCTATGAAATCGCGAAGAGTGTTTTAATGACTAAAGATTGAATCTTCAAATGAAAATTCCTCAATAAAGGAACCTATTATCTTACTAGATCTTTTTGATGTATAAAGATTGAATCTTTGAAAGAAAATTAGAGTTTTGAGTTAAACTTATTCGTGTTCCTTTTGACATCCCGAAGAGTGTTTTAAAGAATAAAGATTGAATCTTTGAATGAAATTACCTCTATCAAGGTACCTATTAAGTCAATAGAAATTTTTATTATATAAAGATTGAATCTTTGAAAAGAAATGAGAGTTTTGAGTTAAAGTTATTCGAGCCTTCTTTGAAGTCACGAAGAGTGTTTTAATCAGTAAAGATTGAATCTTTGATTCAAATTATCTCAATCTTGGTACTTATTATGTCACTAGACCTTTTTAATGTAAAAAGATTGAATCATTGAAAAAAATGCGGGTTTTGAGTTTAACTTATTCGAGTTACCTAAGAAATCGCGAAGAGTGTTTTAATGACTAAAGATTGAATCTTTGAATGAAAATACCTTAACAAAGTTACTTATTATGTTACAAGACCTTTTTAATGTATAAAGATTGAATCTTTGAAAGAAAATGAGATTTTTGAGTTAAACTTATTCGAGTTCCCTGTGACGTCCCGAAGAGTTTATTAAAGAGTAAATATTGAATCTTTAAATGAAATTATATCAATTAAGGTACCTATTATGTCACTAGACCTTTTTAGTGTATAAAGATGGAATATTTGAAAAGAAATAGAAGTTTTGAGTTAAAGTTATTCGAGTTCTCTTTGATGTCACGAAGAGTGTTTTAATGAGTAAAGATTAAATCTTTGAACGAAGTTATCTCAATCAAGGTACCTATTATGTCCCTAGACTTTTTTAACATATAAAGATTGAATCTTCGAAAGAAAATGAGAGTATTGAGTTTAACTTATTCGAGTTACCTATAAAGTCCCGAAGAGTATTTTAATGACTAAAGATTGAATATTTGAATGAAAATTCCTCAATAAAGGAACCTATTATGTGCTAGACCGTTTTAACGTATAAAGATTGAAGCTTTGAAAGAAAATTAGAGTTAAACAAATTTGAGTTCCCTGAGATGTCCCGAACACTGTTTTAATGATGAAAGATAGAATCTTTGAATGAAATTACCTCAATCAGGGCACCTATTATCTCACAAGATCATTTTAATGTATAAAGATTGAATGTTTGAAAAGAAATGAGAGTTTTGAGTTAAAGTTATTCGAGTTCCCTCTGACGTCACGAAGAGTGTTTTACTGAGTGAAAATTGAATCTTTGAATGAAATTATCTCAATCAAGGAACCTATTATGTCATTAGACCTTTTTAATGTATAAAACTTAAATCTTTGGAAAAAAATAAGTGTTTTTAGTTCAACTTATTCAAGTTACCTAAGAAGTCACGAATATTGTTTTAATGACAGAAGATTGAATCTTTAAATGAAAATGAGAGTTTTGAGTTATGTTACTAGACGTTTTTAATGTATAAAGACTGAATCTTGGAAAGAAAATGAGAGTTTTGAGTTAAACTTAATCGAGTTCCGTGGGACGTCCGGAAAAGTGTTTTAATGAGTAAGGATTGAATCTTTGAATGAAATTACCTCATTAGAGGTACTAATTATGTCAGTAGACCTTTTTAATGCATAAAGATTGAATCTTTGAAAAGAAATGAGTGTTTGGAGTTATTCGAGGTTCCTTTGACGTCACGAAGAGTGTTTTATTGAGTAAAGATTGAATTTTTGAATGAAATTACCTCAATCAAGGTACCTATTATGTCACTTGACCTTTTTAGTGTGTTAAGATTGAATCTTAGAAAAGAAATGAGAGTTTGGAGTTAAAGTTATTCGAGTTGCCTATGAAGTCGAGAAGTGTGTTTTAATGACTGAAGATTGAATCTTTGAATGAAATTACCTCAATCAAGGTACCTACTATGTCACTGGACCTCTTTAATGCATAAAGATTGAATCTTTGAAAAGAAATGAGAGTTTTGAGTTAAAGTTATTCGAGTTCCCTTTGACGTCACGAAGAGTGTTTTAAAGAGTAAAGATTGAATCTTTGAATGAAATTACCTCAATCAAGGTACCTATTCTACAACTGGACCTTTGTAATGTATAAAGATTGAATCTTTGAAAGAAAGTGAGTGTTTGAGTTTAACTTATTCGAGTTACCAATGAAATCGCGAAGAGTGTTTTAATGACTGAAGATTGAATCTTTAAATGAAGATACCACAATAAAGGTACCGATTCTGTTACTAGACCTTTTTAATGTATAAAGATTGAATCTTTGAAAGAAAATGAGATTTTTGAGTTAAATTTATTCGAGTTCCCTGTAACGTCCCGAAGAGTGTTTTAATGAGTAAAGATTGAATCATTGAATGAAATTACCTCAATCAAGGTAGCTATTACATCACTATACCTTTTTAATTTATAAAGATTAATGTTTTAAAAACAAATGAGTGTTTCGAGTTAAACTTATTCAAGTTTCCTTTGACGTCACGAAGGGTGTTTTAATGTGTAAAAATTGAATCTTTGAATGAAATTACCTCAATCAGGGTACCTATTCTGTCACTAAACCTTTTTAATGTATAAAGATTGAATCTTTGACAGAAAATGAGAGTTTTGAGTTGAACTTGTTCGAGTTCCCTATGACGTCCTGAAGAGTGTTTTAATGAGTAAAGATTGAATCTTTGAATGAAATTATCTCAATAGAGATACTTATTATGCCAGTACAACTTTTTAAAGCATAAAGATTGAATCTTTGAAAGAAAATGAGTGTTTTGAGTTAAACTTATTCGAGTTCCCTGTGACGTCCGATGAGTTTATTAAAGAGTAAATATTGAATCTTTAAATGAAATTATGTTACTAGACCTGTTTAGTGTAAAAAGATAGAATATTTGAAAAGAAATAGGAATTTTGAGTTAAAGTTATTCGAGTTCTCTTTGACGTCACGAAGAGTGTTGTAATGAGTAAAGATTGAATCTTTGAATGAAATTATCTCAATCAAGATACCTATTATGTCACTAGACCTTTTTAACATATAAAGATTGAATCTTTGAAAGAAAATGAGAGTATTGAGTTTAACTTATTCGAGTTACCAATGAAGTCCCGAAGAGTATTTTAATGACTAAAGATTGAATATTTAAATGAAAATTCCTCAATAAAGGAACCTATTATGTGCTAGACCATTTTTACGTATAAAGATTGAAGCTTTGAACGAAAATTAGAGTTAAACATATTTGAGTTCCCTAAGACGTCCTGAACACCGTTTTAATGATGAAAGATAGAATCTTAGAATGAAATTACCTCAATCAGGGTACCTATTATGTCACAAGATCATTTTAATGTATAAAGATTGAATATTTGAAAAGAAATGAGAGTTTTGAGTTAAAGTTATTCGAGTTCCCTTTGACGTCACGAAGTGTGTTTTACTGAGTGAAAATTGAATCTTTGAATGAAATTATCTCAATCAAGGAACCTATTATGTCATTAGACCTTTTTAATGTATAAAAATTAAATCTTTAGAAGAAAATGAGTGTTTTGAGTTCAACTTATTCGAGTTACCTAAGAAGTCGCGAATACTATTTTAATGACAGAAGATTGAATCTTTAAATGAAAATCAGAGTTTTGAGTTATGTTGCTAGACGTTTTTAATGTATAAAGATTGAATCTTGGAAAGAAAATGAGAGTTTTGAGTTAAACATATTATAGTTCCGTGCGACGTCCGGAAAAGTGTTTTAATGAGTAAAGATTGAATTTTTGAATGAAATTACCTCAATAGAGGTGTTGATTATATCACTAGACCTTTTTAATGTATAAAGATTGAATCTTTGAAAAGAAATGAGAGTTTGGAGTTAAAGTTATTCGAGTTCCCTTTGACGCCACGAAGAGTTTTTTATCGAGTAAAGATTGAATTTTTGAATGAAATAACCGTAATCAAGGTACCTATTATGTCACTAGACCTTTTTAATGTATTAAGAATGAATCTTAGAAAAGAAGTGAGAGTTTGGAGTTAAAGTTATTCGAGTTCCCTTTGAAGTCACGAAGAGGGTTTTAATGAGAAAAGATTGAATTTTTTAGTGAAATTATCTCAATCAAGGTAGCTATTATGTTACTAGACCTTTCTAATGTATAAAGATTGAATCTTTGAAAGAAAATGAGAGTTTTGAGTTTAACTTATTCGAGTTGCCTATGAAGTCGCGAAGAGTGTTTTAATGACTGAAGAATGAATCTTTGAATGAAAATACCCCAATAAAGGTACCTATTTTGTTACTAGACCTTTTTAATGTATAAAGATTAAATCTTTGAAAAAAATGAGAGTTTTGAGTTAAACTTGATCGAGTTCCCTCTGACGTACTGAAGAGTGTTTTAATGAGTAAAGATTGAATCATTGTATGAAATTAGCTTTATCAAGGTACCTATTATGTCATTGGACCTCTTTAATGTATAAAGATTGAATCTTTGAAAAGAAATGAGAGTTTTGAGTTAAAGTTATTCGAGTTCCCTTTGACGTCACGAAGAGTGTTTTAATGAGTAAATATTGAATCTTTGAATGAAATTACCTCAATCAAGGTACCTATTCTGTCACTAAACCTTTTTAATGTATAATGATTGAATCTTTGAAAGAATATGAGAGTTTAGAGTTTAACTTATTCGAGTTACCTATGAAGTTGCGAAGAGCGTTTTAATGACTAAAGATTGAATCTTTGAATGAAAATAGCTCAATAAAGGTGCTTATTTTGTTAGTAGACCTTTTTAATGTATAAAGATTGTATCTTTGAAAGAAAATGAGAATTTTGAGTTAAACTTATTCATGTTCCCTGTAACGTCCCAAAGAGTGTTTTAATGAGCAAATATTGAATCTTTGAATGTAATTACTCAATCAAGGTAGCTATTATGTCACTAGACCTTTTTAATGTATTAAGATTGAATCTTTGAAAGAAAATGAGAGTTATGAGTTTAACTTATTCGAGTTTCCTATGAAGTCGCGAAGAGTGTTTTAATGAATAAAGATTGAATCTTTGAATGAAAATACCTCAATAAAGGTACCTATTATGTTACTAGACCTTTTTAATGTCTAAAGATTGAATCTTTGGAATAAAATGATAGTTCTAAGTTTAACTTATTCGATTTACCTATAAAGTCGTGAACAATGTTTTAATGACTAAATATTGAATCTTTGAATGGAAATACCTTAGTAAAGGTACCTATTATGTTACTCGACCTTTTTAATGTATAAAGATTGAATCTTGGAAAGAAAAGGACTATTTTGAGTTAAACTTATTCAAGTTCCTTATCACATCCCGATGAGTATTTCAATGAGTAAAGATTGAATCTTTGATTGAAATTACCTGAATCAAGGGACTTATTTTGTCCCTAGACCTTTTATATATAAAGATGTACTCTTTAAAAAGAAATGAGCGTTATGAGTTAAACCTATCCGAGTTCCCAATGACGTCCCGAATAGTGTTTTAATGCGTAAAGATTGAATCTTTGTATGAAATTACCTCAATAGAGGTACTTATTATGTCACTAGACCTTTTGAATGTATAAAGGTTTAATCTCTGAAACAAAATGAGAGTTTTGAGTTAAACATATTCGAGTTCCCTATGACGTCCCGAAGAGTGTTTTAAAGAGTAAATATTGAATCTTTGAATGAAATTACCTCAATCAAGGTACCTATTATGTCACTAGACCTTTTTAACGTATAAAGATTGAATATTTGTAAAGAGCAACGAGTTTTGAGTTAAAGTTATCTGAGTTCCCTTTGACGTACGAAGCGTGTTTTAATGAGTAAAGATTGAATCTTTGAACGAAATTATCTCAATCAATGTACCTATTATGTCAGTAGACCTTTTTAATGTATAAAGATGGAATCTTTAAAAAAAATGAGAGTATTGAGTTTAACTTATTCGAGTTACTTATGAAGTCGCGAAGAGTGTTTTAATGACTAAAGATTGAATCTTCAAATGAAAATTCCTCAATAAAGGAACCTATTATGTTACTATATCTTTTTGATGTATAAAGATTGAATCTTTGAAAGAAAATTAGAGTTTTGAGTTAAACTTATTCGAGTTCCTTTTGACATCCCGAAGAGTGTTTTAATGAATAAAGATTGAATCTTTGAATGAAATTACCTCAATCAAGGTACCTATTAAGTCACTAGAAATTTTTATTGTATAAAGACTGAATCTTTGAAAAGAAATGAGAGTTTTGAGTTAAAGTTATTCGAGCCCCCTTTGAAGTCGCGAAGGGTGTTTTAATGAGTAAAGATTGAATATTTGATTCAAATTATCTCAATCAAGGTACTTATTATGTCACTAGACCTTTTTAATGTAAAAGGATTGAATCATTGAAAAAAATACGAGTTTTGAGTTTAACTTATTGAAGTTACCTAAGAAATCGTGAAGAGTGTTTTAATGACTAAAGATTGAATCTTTGAATGAAAATACCTTAACAAAGTTACCTATTATGTTACTAGACCTTTTTAATATATAAAGATTGAATCTTTGAAAGAAAATCAGAGTTTTGAGTTGAACTTATTCGAGTTCCCTGTGACGTCCCGAAGAGTGTGTTAATGAGTAAAGATTGAATCATTGTATGAAATTACCTCAATCAAGGTAACTGTTATGTCACTGGACCTCTTTAATGTATAAAGATTGAATCTTTGAAAAGAAATGAGAGTTTTGAGTTAAAGTTATTCGAGTTCTCTTTGACGTCACGAAGAGTGTCTTAATGAGTAAAGATTGAATCTTTGAATGAAATTACCTCAATCAAGGTACCTATTCTACCAGTAGACCTTTGTAATGTATAAAGATTGAATCTTTGAAAGAAAATGAGTATTTTGAGTTTAACTTATTCGAGTTACCTATGAAATCACGAAGAGTGTTTTAATGACTGAAGATTGAATCTTTGAATGAAAATACCACAATAAAGGTACGTATTCTGTTAGTAGACCTTTTTAATGTATAAAGATTGAATCGTTGAAAGAAAATAAGATTTTTGAGTTAAACTTATTCGAGTTCCCTGTAACGTCCCGAAGAGTGTTTTAATGAGTAAAGATTGAATCATTGAATGAAATTACCTCAATCAAGGTAGCTATTACATCACTAGACCTTTTTAATTTATAAAGATTGACGTTTTGAAAAGAAATGAGTGTTTCGAGTTAAAGTTATTCAAGATCCCTTTGACGTCACGAAGAGTTTTTTAATGAGTAAAGATTGAATCTTTGAATGAAATTACCTCAATCAAGGTACCTATTCTGTCACTAAACCTTTTTAATGTATAAGGATTGAATCTTTGAAAGAACATGAGAGTTTTGAGTTCAACTTATTCGAATTACCTATGAAGTTGCGAAGAGTGTTTTAATGAATTAAGATTGAATCTTTGAATTAAAATACCTCAATAAAGGTACTTATTTTGTTAGTAGACCTTTTTAATATATAAAGATTTTATCTTTGAAAGAAAATGAGAGTTTTGAGTTAACCTTATTCATGTTCCCTGTAACGTCCCAAAGAGTGTTTTAATCAGTAGATATTGAATCTTCGAATGTAATTATAAAGATTGAATCTTAGAAAGAAAATGAGAGTTTTGAGTTTAACTTATTCGAGTTGCCTATGAAGTCGCGAAGAGTCTTTTAATGACTGAAGATTGAATCTTTGAATGAAAATTCCTCAATAAAGGTACATATTTTGTTATTAGACCTTTTTAATGTATAAAGATTGAATATTTGAAAAAAATGAGAGTTTTGAGTTAAACTTTATCGAGTTCCCTGTGACGTACTGAAGAATGCTTTAATGAGTAAAGATTGAATCATTGTATGAAATTACCACAATCATGGTACCTGTTATGTCACTGGACCTCTTTAATGTATAAAGATTGAATCTTTGAATAAAAATGAGTGTTTTGAGTTAATGTAATTCGAGTTCCCTTTGACGTCACGAAAAGTGTTTTAATGAGTGAAGATTGAATTTTGAATGAAAATATCTCAATCAAGCTACCTATTCTACCACTAGACCTTTGTAATGTATAAAGATTGAATCTTTGAAAGAAAATGAGTATTTTGAGTTTAACTTATTTGAGTTACCTATGAAATCACGAAGAGTGTTTTAATTACTGAAGATTGAATCTTTGAATGAAAATACCAAAATAAAGGTACCTATTCTGTTACTAGACCTTTTTAATGTATAAAGATTGAATCTTTGAAAGAAAATGAGATTTTTGAGTTACACTTATTCGAGTTCCCTGTAACGTCCCGAAGAGTGTTTTAATGAGTAAAGATTGAATCATTGAACGAAATTACCTCAATCAAGGTAGCTATTACATCACTAGACCTTTTTAATTTATAAAGATTGAAGTTTTGAATAGAAATGAGTGTTTCGAGTTAAAGTTATTCAAGTTCCCTTTGACGTCGCGAAGAGTGTTTTAATGAGTAAAGATTGAATCTTTGAATGAAATTAGCTCAATCAAGGTACCTATTCTGTCACTAAACCTTTTTAATGTATAAAGATTGAATCTTTGAAAGAACATGAGAGTTTTGAGTTCAACTTATTCGAGTTACCGACGAAGTTGCGAAGACTGTTTTAATGACTAAAGATTGAATCTTTGAATGAAGATACCTCAATAAAGATACTTATATTGTTAGTAGACCTTTTTAAAGTATAAAGATTGTATCTTTGAAAGAAAATGAGAGTTTTGAGTTAAACTTAGTCATGTTCCCTGTAACGTCCCAAAGAGTGTTTTAATGAGTAAATATTGAATCTTCGAATGTAATTACCTCAATCAAGGTAGCTATTATGTCATTAGACCTTTTTAATGTATAAAGATTGAATCTTTGAAAGAAAATGAGAGTTTTGAGTTTAACTTATTCGAGTTACCTATGAAGTCGCGAAAAGTGTTTTAATGAATAAAGATTGAATCTTTGAATGAAAACACCTCAATAAAGGTACCTATTATGTTACTAGACCTTTTTAATGTCTAAAGATTGAATCTTTGGAATAAAATGATAATTCTGAGTTTAACTTATTCGATTTACCTATGAAGTCGTGAACAGTGTTTTAATGACTAAATATAGAATCTTTGAATGAAAATACCTTAGTAAAGGTACCTATTATGTATAAAGATTGAATATTGGAAAGAAAACGACGGTTTTGAGTTTAACTTATTCGGGGTCCCTATGACATCCCGAAGAGTATTTCAATGAGTAAAGATTGATTCTTTGATTGGAATTACCTGAATCAAGGAACATATTTTGTCCCACGACCGTTTATATATAAAGATTGAATCTTTAAAAAGAAATGAGCGTTATGAGTTAAACCTATCCGAGTTCCCTATGACGTCCCGAATAGTGTTTTAACCCATAAAGATTGAATCTTTGTATGAAATTACCTCAATAGAGGTACTTATTATGTCACAAGACCTTTTTAATGTATAAAGGTTTAATCTTTGAAAGAAAATGAGAGTTTTGAGTTAAACATATTCGAGTTCCCTATGACGTTCCGAAGAGTGTTTTAAAGAGTAAATACAGAATCTTTGAATGAAATTACCTCAATCAAGGTACCTATTATGTCACTAGACCTTTTTAATGTATAAAGATTGAATATTTGTAAAGAATTACGAGTTTTGAGTTAAATTTATTTGAGTTTCCTTTGACGTCACGAAGCGTGTTTTAATGAGTAAAGATTAAATCTTTGAACGAATTTAACTTAACCAATGTACCTATTATGTCAGTAGACCTTTTTAATGTATAAAGATGGAATCTTTGAAAAAAATGAGAGTATTGAGTTTAACTTATTTGAGTTATTTATAAAGTCGTTAAGAGTGTTTTAATGACTAAAGATTGAATCTTCAAATGAAAATTCCTCAATAAAGGAACCTATTATGCTACTAGATCTTTTTGATGTATAAAGATTGAATCTTTGAAAGAAAATTAGAGTTTTGAGTTAAACTTATTCGAGTTCCTTTTGACATCCCGAAGAGTGTTTTAATGAATAAAGATTGAATCTTTGAATGAAATTACCTCAATCAAGTTACCTATTAAGTCACTAGAAATTTTTATTCTATAAAGATTGAATCTTTGAAAAGAAATGAGAGTTTTGAGTTAAAGTTATTCGAGCTCACTTTGAAGTCACGAAGAGTGTTTTAATGAGTAAAGATTGAATCTTTGATTCAAATTATCTCAATCAAGGTACTTATTATATCACTAGACCTTTTTAATGTAAAAAGATTGAATCATTGAAAAAAATGCGAGTTTTGAGTTTAACTTATTCGAGTTACCTAAGAAATCGCGAAGAGTGTTTGAATGAGTAAAGATTGAATCTTTCAATGAAAATACCTTAACAAAGTTACCTATTATGTTACTAGACCTTTTTAATGTATAAAGATTGAATCTTTGAAAGAAAATGAGAGTTTTGAGTTGAACTTGTTCGAGTTCCCTATGACGTCCCGAAGAGTGTTTTAATGAGTAGACTGAATCTTTGAATGAAATTATCTCAATAGAGTTACTTATTATACCAGTAAAACCTTTTAAAGTATAAAGATTGAATCTTTGAAAGAAAATGAGTGTTTTGAGTTAAACTTATTCGAGTTCCCTGTGACGTCCGATGAGTTTATTGAAGAATAAATATTGAATCTTTAAATGAAATTATCTCAATTAAGGTACCTATTATGTCACTAGACCTTTTTAGTGTATAAAGATAGAAGATTTGAAAAGAAATAGGAGTTTTGAATTAAAGTTATTCGAGTTCTCTTTGACGTCACGAAGAGTGTTTTAATGAGTAAAGATTGAATCTTTGAATGAAATTATCTCAATCAAGGTACCTATTATGTCACTAGACCTTTTTAACATATAAAGATTGAATCTTTGAAAGAAAATGAGAGTATTGAGTTTAACTTATTCGAGTTACCTATGAAGTCCGGAAGAGTATTTTAATGACTAAAGATTGAATATTTGAATGAAAATTCCTCAATAAAGGAACCTATTATGTGCTAGACCGTTTTAACGTATAAAGATTGAAGCTTTGAAAGAAAATTAGAGTTAAACATATTTGAGTTCCCAGAGACGTCCCGAACACTGTTTTAATGATGAAAGATAGAATCTTTGAATGAAATTACCTCAATCAGGGTACCTATTATGTCACAAGATCATTTTAATGTATAAAGATTAAATGTTTGAAAAGAAATGAGAGTTTTGAGTTAAAGTTATTCGAGTTCTCTTTGACGTCACGAAGTGTGTTTTACTGAGTGAAAATTGAATCTTTGAATGAAATTATCTCAATCAAGGAACTTATTATGTCATTAGACTTTTTTAATGTATAAAAATTAAATCTTTGGAAAAAAATGAGTGTTTTGAGTTCAACTTATTCGAGTTACCTAAGAAATGACGAATACTGTTTTAATGACAGAAGATTAAATCTTTAAATTAAAATAAGAGTTTTGAGTTATATTGCTAGACGTTTTTAATGTATAAAGATTGAATTTTGGAAAGAAAATGAGAGTTTTGAGTTAAACATATTCGAGTTCCGTGCAATGTCCGGAAAAGTGTTTTAATGAGTAAAAATTGAATTTTTGAATGAAATTACCTCAATAGAGGTACTGATTATATCACTAGACCTTTTTAATGTATAAAGATTGAATCTTTGAAAAAAAATGAGAGTTTGGAGTTAAAGTTATTCGAGTTCCTTTTGACGTCACGAAGAGTGTTTTATTAAGTAAAGATTGAATTTTTGAATGAAATTACCGCAATCAAGGTACCTATTATGTCACTAGACCTTTTTAATGTATTAAAATGAATCTTAAAAAAGACCTGAGAGTTTGGAGTTAAAGTTATTCGAGTTCCCTTTGAAGTCACGAAGAGGGTTTTAACGAGAAAAGATTGAATTTTTGAGTGAAATGATCTCAATCAAGATAGCTATTATGTTACTAGACCTTTCTAATGTATAAAGATTGAATCTTTGAAAGAAAATGAGAGATTTGAGTTTAACTTATTCGAGTTGCCTATGAAGTCGCGAATAGTGTTTTAATGACTGAAGATTGAATCTTTGAATGAAAATACCTCAATAAAGGTACCTATTTTGTTACTAGACCTTTTTAATGTATAAAGATTGAATCTTTGAAAAAAATGAGAGTTTTGAGTTAAACTTGATCGAGTTCCTTGTGACGTACTGAAGCGTGTTTTAATGAGTAAAGATTGAATCATTTTACGAAATTACCTTTATCAAGGTACCTATTATTTCACTGGACCTCTTTAATGTATAAATATTGAATCTTTGAAATGAAATGAGAGTTTTGAGTTAAAGTTATTCGAGTTCCCTTTGACGTCACGAAGAGTGTTTTAGTGAGTAAAGATTGAATCTTTGAATGAAATTTCCTCAATCAAGGTACCTATTCTGTCACTAAACCTTTTTAATGTATAAAGATTGAATCTTTGAAAGAACATGAGAGTTCTGAGGTCAACTTATTCGAGTTACCTATGAAGTTGCAAAGAGTGTTTTAATGACTAAAGATTGAATCTTTGAATGAAAATAGCTCAATAAAGGTAATTATTTTTTTAGTAGACCTTTTTAATGTATAAAGATTGTATCTTTGAAAGAAAATGAGAATTTTGAGTTAAATTTATTCCTGTTCCCTGCAACGTCACAAAGAGTGTTTTAATGAGCAAATATTGAATCTTGGAATGTAATTACCTCAATCAAGGTAGCTATTATATCACTAGACCTTTTTAATGTATAAAGATTGAATCTTTGAAAGAAAATGAGAGTTATGAGTTTAACTTATTCGAGTTACCTATGAAGTCACGAAGAGTGTTTTAATGAATAAAGATTGAATCTTTGAATGAAAACACCTCAATAAAGGTACCTATTATGTTACTCGACCTTTTTAATGTCTAAAGATTGAATATTTGGAATAAAATGATAGTTCTGAGTTTAACTTATTCGATTTACCTATGAAGTCATCAACAGTGTTTTAATAACTAAATACTGAATCTTTGAATGAAAATACCTTAGTTAAGGTACCTATTATGTTACTAGCCATTTTTAATGTATAAAGATTGAATCTTGGAAAGAAAATGACTGTTTTGAGTTAAACTTATTCAAGTTCCCTATGACATCCCGAAGAGTATTTCAATGAGTAAAGAATGAATCTTTGATTGAAATTACCTAAATCAAGGGACTTATTTTGTCCTAGGACCTTTTATATATAAAGATATAATCTTTAAAAAGAAATGAGCATTATGAGTTAAACCTATCCGAGTTCCCAATGACGTCTCGAATAGTGTTTTAACGCGTAAAGATTGAATCTTTGTATGAAATTACCTCAATAGAGGTACTTATTATGTCACTAGACCTTTTTAATGTATAAAGGTTTAATCTTTGAAAGAATTGAGAGTTTTGAGTTAAACATATTCAAGTTCCCTGTGACGTCCCGAAGAGTGTTTTAAAGAGTAAATATTGAATCTTTGAATGAAATTACCTCAATCAAGGTACCTATTACGTCACCAGACCTTTCTAATGTATAAAGATTGAATATTTGTAAAGAACTACGAGTTTTGAGTTAAATTTATTTGAGTTCCCTTTGACGTCACGAAGCGTGTTTTAATGAGTAAAGATTGAAACTTTTAACGAAATTATCTCAATCAATGTACCTATTATGTCAGTAGACATTTTTAATGTATAAAGATGGAATCTTTGAAAAAAATGAGAGTATTAAGTTTAACTTATTCGAGTTACTTATGAAGTCGCGAATAGTGTTTTAATGACTAAAGATTGAATCTTCAAATGAAAATTCCTCAATAAAGGAACCTATTATGTTACTAGATCTTTTTGATCTATAAAGATTGAATCTTTGAAAGAAAATTAGAGTTTTGAGTTATACTTATTCGAGTTCCTTTTGACATCCCGAAGAGTGTTTTAACGAATAAAAATTGAATCTTTGAATGAAATTACCTCAATCAAGGTACCTATTAAGTCACTAGAAATTTTTATTGTATTAAGATTGAATCTTTGAAAAGAAATGAGAGTTTTGAGTTAAAGTTATTCGAACTCCCTTTGAAGTCACGAAGAGTGTTTTAATGAGTAAAGATTGAATATTTGATCCAAATTATCTCAATTAAGGTACTTATTATGTCATTAGACTATTTTAATGTAAAAAGATTGAGTAATTGAAAAAAATACGAGTTTTGATTTTAACTTATTCAAGTTACCTAAGAAATCGCGAAGAGTGTTTTAATGGCTAAAAATTGAATCTTTGAATGAAAATACCTTAACAAAGTTACCTATTATGTTACTAGACCTTTTTACCTCAATCAAGGTACCTATTCTACCACTAGACCTTTGTAATGTTTAAAGATTGAATCTTTGAAAGAAAATGAGTGTTTTGAGTTTAACTTATTCGAGTTACCTATGAAATCACGAAGAGCGTTTTAATGACTGCAGATTGAATCTTTGAATGAAAATACCACAATAAAGGTACCTATTCTGTTACTAGACCTTTTAAATGTATAAAGATTGAATCTTTGAAAGAAAATAAGATTTTTGAGTTAAACTTATTCGAGTTCCCTGTAACGTCCCGAAGAGTGTTTTAATGAGTAAAGATTGAATCATTGAATGAAATTACCTTAATCAAGGTAGCTATTACATCACTAGACCTTTTTAATTTATAATCATTGACGTTTTGAAAAGAAATGAGTGTTACGAGTTAAAGTCATTCAAGTTCCATTTGACGTCACGAAGAGTGTTTTAATGAGTAAAGATTGAATCTTTGAATGAAATTACCTCAATCAAGGTACCTATTCTGTCACTAAACCTTTTTAATGTATAAGGATTGAATTTTGAAAGAACATAAGAGTTTTGAGTTCAATTTATTCGAGATACCTATGAAGTTGCGAAGAGTGTTTTAATGACTAAAGATTGTATCTTTGAAAGAAAATGAGAGTTTTGAGTTAAACTTATTCATGTTCCCTATAACGTCCCAAAGAGTGTTTTAATGAGTAAATATTGAATCTTCAAATGTAATTACCTCAATCAAGGTAGCTATTATGTCACTAGACCTTTTTAATGTATAAAGATTGAATCTTTGAAAGAAAATGAGAGTTTTGAGTTTAACTTATTCGAGTTACCTATGAAGTCGCGTAGAGTATTTTCATGCATAAAGATTGAATCTTTGAATGAAAACACCTCAATAAAAGTACCTATTATGTTACTAAACTTTTTTAATGTGTAAAGATTGAATCTTTGGAATAAAATGATTGTCTGAGTTTAACTTATTCGATTTACCTATGAAGTCGTGAGCAGTGTTGTAATGACTAAATATAGAATCTTTGAATGAAAATACTTTAGTAAAGGTACCTATTATGTTACTTGACCATTTTAATGTATGAAGATTGAATCTTGGAAAGAAAACGACTGTTTTGAGTTAAACTTATTCGAGTTCCCTATAACATCCCGAAGAGTATTTGAATGAGTAAAGATTGATTCTTTGATTGAAATTACCTGAATCAAGGGACTTATTTTGTCCCAGGACCTTTTATATATAAAGATTGAATCTTGAAAAAGAAATGAGCGTTATGAGTTAAACCTATACGAGTTCCCTATGAAGTCCCGAATAGTGTTTTAACGCGTAAAGATTGAATCTTTGTATGAAATTACCTCAATAGAGGTACTTATTATGTCACTAGACCTTTTTAATGTATAAAGGTTTAATCTTTTGAAAGAAAATGAGAGTTTTGAATTAAACATATTCGAGTTCCCTGTGACGTCCCGAAGAGTGTTTTAAAGAGTAAATATTGAATCTTTAAATGAAATTACCTCAATCAAGGTACCTATTATGTCACTAGACCTTTTTAATGTATAAAGATTGAATATTTGCAAAGAACTACGAGTTTTGAGTTAAAGTTATTTGAGTTCCCTTTGACGTCACGAAGCGTGTTTTAATGAGTAAAGATTGAATCTTTGAACGAAATTATCTCAATCAATCTACCTATTATGTCAGTAGACCTTTTTAATGTATAAAGTTGGAATCTTTGAAAAAAATGAGAGTATTGAGTTTAACTTATTCGAGTTACTTATGAAGTCGCGAAGAGTGTTTTAATGACTAAAGATGAAATCTTCAAATGAAAATTCCTCAATAAAGGAACCTATTATGTTACTAGAACTTTTTGCTGTATAAAGATTGAATCTTTGAAAGAAAATTAGAGTTTTGAGTTAAACTTTTTCGAGTTCCTTTTGACATCCCGAAGAGTGTTTTAATGAGTAAAGATTGAATCTTTGAATGAAATTACCTCAATCAAGGTACCTACTAAGTCACTAGAAATTTTTGTTGTATAAACATTGAATCTTTGAAAAGAAATGAGAGTTTTGAGTTAAAGTTATTCGAGCTCCCTTTGAAGTCACGAAGAGTGTTTTAATGAGTAAAGATTGAATCTTTGATTCAAATTATCTCAATCAAGGTACTTATTATGTCACAAGACCTTTTTAATGTAAAAAGATTGAATCATTGAAAAAAATGCGAGTTTTGAGTTTAACTTATTCGAGTTACCTAAGAAATCGCGAAGAGTGTTTTAATGACTAAAGATTGAATCTTTGAATGAAAATACCTTAACAAAGTTACCTATTATGTTACTAGACCTTTTTAATGTATAAAGATTGAATCTTTGAAAGAAAATGAAAGTTTTGAGTTGAACTTATTCGATTTCGCTGTGACGTCCCGAAGAGTGTTTTAATGAGTAAAGATTGAATCTTTGAATGAAATTATCTCAATATAGGTACTTATTATGCCAGTACAACATTTTAAAGTATAAAGATTGAATCTTTGTAAGAAAATGAGCGTTTTGAGTTAAACTTATTCGAGTTCCCTGTGACGTCCCGAAGAGTTTATTAAAGAGTAAATATTGAATCTTTAAATGAAATTATCTCAATTAAGGTACCTATTATGTCACTAGACCTTTTTAGTGTATAAAGATAGAATATTTGAAAAGAAATAGGAGTTTTGAGTTAAAGTTATTCAAGTTCTCTTTGACGTCACGAAGAGTGTTTTAATGAGTAAAGATTGAATCTTTGAACGAAATTATCTCAATCAAGGTATCTATTATGCCACTAGACCTATTTAACATATAAAGATTGAATCTTTGAAAAAAAAATGAGAGTATTGAGTTTAACTTATTCGAGTTACCTATGAAGTCCTGAAGAGTATTTTAATGACTAAAGATTGAATATTTGAATGAAAATTCCTTAATAAAGGAACCTATTATGTGCTAGATCGTTTTAAAGTATAAAGATTGAAGCTTTAAAAGAAAATTAGAGTTAAACATATTTGAGTTCCCTGAGACGTCCCGAACACTGTTTTAATGATGAAAGATAGAATCTTTGAATGAAATTACCTCAATCAGGGTACATATTATGTCACGAGATCATTTTAATGTATAAAGATTACATGTTTGAAAAGAAATGAGAGTTTTGAGTTAAAGTTATTCGAGTTCCCTTTGACGTCACGAAGAGTGTTTTATTGAGTGAAGGTTGAATCTTTGAATGAAATTATCTCAATCAAGGAACCTATTATGTCATTAGACCTTTTTAATGTATAAAAATTAAATCTTTGGAAGAAAATGAGTGTTTTGAGTTCAACTTATTCGAGTTACCTATGAAGTCACGAATACTGTTTTAATGACAGAAGATTGAACTTTTAAATGAAAATGAGAGTTTTGAGTTATGTTACAAGACGTTTTTAATGTATAAAGATTGAATCTTGGAAAGAAAATGAGAGTTTTGAGTTAAACTTATTCGAGTTCCGTGTGACGTCCGGAAAAGTGTTGTAATGAGTAAAGATTGAATGTTTGAATGAAATTACCTCAATAGAGGTACTGATTATGTCACTAGACATTTTTAATGTATAAAGATTGAATCTTTGAAAAGAAATGAGGGTTTGGAGTTAAAGATATTCGAATTCCCTTTGACGTCACGAGGAGTGTTTTATTGAGTAAAGATTGAATTTTTGAATGAAATTACCTCAATCAAGGTACCTAATATGTCACTAGACCTTTTTAATGTATTAAGATTGAATCTTAGAAAAGAAATGAGAGTTTAGAATTAAAGTTATTCGAGTTCCCTTTGAAGTCACGAAGAGGGTTTTAATGAGAAAAGATTGAATTTGTGAGTGAAATTTTCTCAATCAAGGTAGCTATTATGTTACTCGACCTTTCTAATGTATAAAGATTGAATCTTTGAAAGAAAATGAGAGTTTTGAGTTTAACTTATTCGAGTTGCCTATGAAGTCGCGAAGAGTGTTTTAATGACTGAAGATTCAATATTTGAATGAAAATACCTCAATAAAGGTACCTATTTTGTTACTAGACCTTTTTAATGTATAAAGATTGAATCTTTTAAAAAAATGAGAGTTTTGAGTTAAACTTGATCGAGTTCCCTGCGACGTACTAAAGATTGTTTTAATGAGTAAAGATTGAATCGTTGTATGAAATTACCTCAATCAAGGTACCAGTTATTTCACTGGACCTCTTTAATGTATAAAGATTGAATCTTTGAAAAGAAAAGAGAGTCTGGAGTTAAAGTTATTCGAGTTCCTTTTGAAGTCGCAAAGAGTGTTTTAATGACTTCAGATTGAATCTTTGAATGAAAATACCACAATAAAGGTACCTATTCTGTTACTAGACCTTTTTAATGTATAAAGATTGAATCTTTGAAAGAAAATGCGATGTTTAAGTTAAACTTATTCGAGTTCCTTGTAACGTCCCGAAGACTGTTTTAATGAGTAAAGATTGAATCATTGAATGAAATTACCTCAATCAAGGTAGCTATTACATCACTAGACCTTTTTAATTTATAAGAATTGACGTTTTGAAAAGAAATGAGTATTTCGAGTTAAAGTTATTCAAGTTCCCTTGGACATCACGAAGTGTGTTTTAATGAGTAAAGATTGAATCTTTGAATTAAATTACCTCAATCAAGGTACCTATTCTGTCACTAAACCTTTTTAATGTATAAAGATTGAATCTTTGGAAGAACATGAGAGTTTTGAGTTCAACTTATTCGAGTTCCCTATGAAGTTGCGAAGAGTGTTTTAATGACTAAAGATTGAATCTTTGAATGAAAATACCTCAGTAAAGGTACTTATTTTGTTAGTAGACCTTTTTAATGTATAAAGATTGTATCTTTGAAAGAAAATATGAGAGTTTTGAGTTAAACTTATTCATATTCCCTGTAACGTCCCAAAGAGTGTTTTAATGAGCAAATATTGAATCTTTGAATGTAATTACTTCAATCAAGGTAGCTATAATGTCACTGGAGCTTTTTAATGTATAAAGATTGAATCTTTGAAAGAAAATGAGAGTTTTGAGTTTAACTTATTCGAGTTACCTATGAAGTCGCGAAGAGTGTCTGAATGAATAAAGATTGAATCTTTGAATGAAAACACTTCAATTAAGGTAACAATTATGTTACTAGACCTTTTTAATGTCTAAAGATTGAATCTTTGGAATAAAATGATAGTTCTGAGTTTAACTTATTCGATTTACCTATGAAGTCGTGAAAAGTGTTTTAATGACTAAATATGGAATCTTTGAATGAAAATACCTTAGTAAAGGTACCTATTATGTTACTAGACCTTTTTAATGTATAAAGATGGAATCCTAGAAAGAAAATGACTGTTTTGAGTTAAACTTATTCGAGTTCCCTATGACATCCTGAAGAGTATATCAATGAGTAAAGATTGAATCTTTGATTGAAATTACCTGAATCAAGGGACTTATTTTGTCCCAGGACCTTTTATATATAAAGATTGAATCTTTAAAAAGAAATGAGCGTTATGAGTTAAACCTCTCCGAGTTCCCTATGACGTCCTGAATAGTTTTTTAAAGCGTAAAAATTGAATCTTTGTATGAAATTACCTCAATAGAGGTACTTATTATGTCACCAGACCTTTTTACTTTGAAAGAAAATAAAATTTTTGAGTTAAACATATTCGAGTTCCCTGTGACATCCCGAAGAGTGTTTTAAAGAGTAAATATTAAATCTTTGAATGAAATTACCTCAATCAAGGAACCTATTATGTCACTAGACCTTTTTAATGTATAAAGATTGAATATTTGTAAAGAACTCCGAGTTTTAAGTTAAAGTTTTTTAGTTCCCTTTGACGTCACGAAGCGTGTTTTAATGAGTAAAGATTGAATCTTTGAATGAAATTATCTCAATCAATGTACCTATTATGTCAGTAGACCTTTTTAATGTATAAAGATGGAATCTTTGAAAAAAATGAGAGTATTGAGTTTAATTTATTCGAGTTACCTATGAAGTCGCGAAGAGTGTTTTAATGACTAAAGATTGAATGTTCAAATGAAAATTCCTCAATAAAGGAACCTATTATGTTACTAGATCTTTTTGATGTATAAAGATAGAAGCTTTGAAAGAAAATTAGAGTTTTGAGTTAAACTTATTCGAGTTCCTTTGACATCCCGAAGAGTGTTTTAATGAATAAAGATTGAATCTTTGAATGAAATTACCTCAATCAAGGTACCTATTAAGTCACTAGAAATATTTATTGTATAAAGATTGAATCTTTGAGAAGAAATGAGAGTTTTGAGTTAAAGTTATTCGAGTTCCCTTTGACGTCACGAAGAGTGTTTTAATGAGTAAAGATTGAATCTTTGAATGAAACTACCTCAATCAAGGTACCTATTCTACCACTAGACCTTTGTAATGTTTAAAGATTAAATCTTTGGAAGAAAATTAGTGTTTTGAGTTTAACTTATTCGAGTTACCTATGAAATCGCGAATAGTGTTTTAATGACTGAAGATTGAATCTTTGAATAAAAAATACCACAATAAATGTACCAATTCTGTTACTAGACCTTTTTAATGTATAAAGATTGAATCTTTGAAATAAAATGAGATTTTTGAGTTAAACTTATTCGAGTTCCCTGTAACGTCCCGAAGAGTGTTTTAATGAGTAAAGATTGAATCATTGAATGAAATTACCTCAATCAAGGTAGCTATTGCATCACTAGACCTTTTTAATTTATAAAGATTGACGTTTTGAAAAGAAATGAGTGTTTCGAGTTAAAGTTATTCAAGTTCCCTTTGACGTCACGAAGAGTGTTTTAATGAGTAAAGATTGAATCTTTGAATGAAATTACCTCAATCAAGGTACCTATTCTATCACTAAACCTTTTTAATGTATAAAGATTGAATCTTTGAAAGAATATGAGAGTTTTGAGTTCAACTTATTCGAGTTACCTATGAAGTTGCGAAGAGTGTTTTAATGACTAAAGATTGAATCTTTGAATGAAAATACCTCAATAAAGGTACTTATTTTGTTAGTAGACCTTTTTAATGTATAAAGATTGTATCTTTGAAAGAAAATGAGAGTTTTGAGTTAAACTTATTCATGTTCCCTGTAACGTCCCAAAGACTGTTTTAATGAGTAAATATTGAATCTTTGAATGTAATTACCTCAATCAAGGTAGCTATTATGTCACTAGACCTTTTTAATGTACAAAGATATAATCTTGGAAAGAAAGTGAGAGTTTTGAGTTTAACTTATTCGAGTTACCTATGAAGTCGCGAAGAGTGTTTTAATGAACAAAGATTGAATCTTTGAATGAAAACACCTCAATAAAGGTACCTATTATGTTACTAGACCTTTTTAATGTATAAAGATTGAATCTTGGAAAGAAAATGACTGTTTTGAGTTGAACTTATTCGAGTTCCCTATGACATCCCAAAGAGTATTTCAACGAGTAAAGATTAAATCTTTGATAGAAATTACTTGAATCAAGGGACTTATTTTGTCCCTGGACCTTTTATATATAAAGATTGAATCTTTAAAAAGAAATGAGCGTTATGAGTTAAACCTATCCGAGTTCCCTATGACGTCCCGAATAGTGTTTTAACGCGTGAGGATTGAATCTTTGTTTGAAATTATCTCAATAGAGGTACTTATTATGTCACTAGACCTTTTTAATGTATAAAGGTTTAATCTTTGAAAGAAAATGAGAGTTTTGATTTAAAGATATTCGAGTTCCCTACGACGTCTCGAAGAGTGTTTTAAAGAGTAAATATTGAATCTTTGAATGAAATTATCTCAATCAAGGTACCTATTATAGCACTAGACCTTTTTAATGTATAAAGATTGAATATTTGTAAAGAACTACGAGTTTTGAGTTAAAGTTAATTGAGTTCCCTTTGACGTCACGAAGCGTGTTTTAAAGAGTAAAGATTGAATCTTTGAACGAAATTATCTCAATCAATGTACCTATTATGTAAGTAGACCTTTTTAATGTATAAAGATGGAATCTTTGAAAAAAATGAGAGTATTGAGTTTAACTTATTCGAGTTACCTATGAAGTCGCGAAGAGTGTTTTAATGACCAAAGATTGAATCTTCAAATGAAAATTCCTCAATAAAGGAACCTATTATGTTACTAGATCTTTTTGATGTATAAAGATTGAATCTATGAAAGAAAATTAGAGTTTTGAGTTAAACTTATTCGAGTTCTTTTTGACATCCCGAAGAGTGTTTTAATGAATAAAGATTGAATCTTTGAATGAAATTACCTCAATCGAGGTACCTATTAAGTCACTAGAAATTTTTATTGTATAAAGATTGAATCTTTGAGAAGAAATGAGAGTTTTGAGTTAAAGTTATTCGAGTTCCCTTCGACGTCACGACGAGTGTTTTAATGAGTAAAGATTGAATCTTTGAATGAAACTACCTTAATCAAGGGACCTATTCTACCACTAGACCTTTATAATGTAAAAAGATTGAATCTTTGAAAGAAAATGAGTGTTTTGAGTTTAACTTATTCGAGTTACCTATGAAATCGCGAAGAGTGTTTTAATGACTGAAGATTGAATCTTTGAATAAAAAGTACCACAATAAAGGTACCAATTCTGTTACTAGACCTTTTTAATGTATAAAGATTGAATCTTTGAAAGAAAATGAGATTTTTGAGTTAAACTTATTCGAGTTCCCTGTAACGTCTCGAAGAGTGTTTTAATGAGTAAAGATTGAATCATTGAATGAAATTACCTCAATCAAGGTAGCTATTACATCACTAGACCTTTTTAATTTATAAAGATTGACGTTTTGAAAAGAAATGAGTGTTTCGAGTTAAAGTTATTCAAGATCCCTTTGACGTCACGAAGAGTTTTTTAATGAGTAAAGATTGAATCTTTGAATGAAATTACCTCAATCAAGGTACCTATTCTGTCACTAAACCTTTTTAATGTATAAAGATTGAATCTTTGAAAGAACATGAGAGTTTTGAGTTCAACTTATTCGAGTTACCTATGAAGTTGCGAAGAGTGTTTTAATAAATAAAGATTGAATCTTTGAATGAAAATACCCCAATAAAGGTACTTATTTTGTTAGTAGACCTTTTTAATGTATAAAGATTGTATCTTTGAAAGAAAATGAGAGTTTTGAGTTAAACTTATTCATGTTCCCTGTAACGTCCCAAAGAGTGTTTTAATGAGTAAATATTGAATCTTTGAATGTAATTACCTCAATCAAGGTAGCTATTATGTCACTAGACCTTTTTAATGTACAAAGATTGAATCTTGGAAAGAAAGTGAGAGTTTTGAGTTTAACTTATTCGAGTTACCTATGAAGTCGCGAAGAGTGTTTTAATGAATAAAGATTGAATCTTTGAATGAAAACACCTCAATAAAGGTACCTAGTATGTTACTAGACCTTTTTAATGTCTAAAGATTGAATCTTTGGAATAAAATGATAGTTCTGAGTTTAACTTATTCGATTTACCTATGAAGTCGTGAACAGTGTTTTAATGACTAAATAATGAATCATTGAATGAAAATACCTTAGTAAAGGTACCTATTATGTTACTAGACCTTTTTAATGTATAAAGATTTAATCTTGGAAAGAAAATGACTGTTTTGAGTTTAACTTATTCGAGGTCCCTATGACATCCCGAAGAGTATTTCAATGAGTAAAGATTGATTCTTTGATTGAAATTACCTGAATCAAGGGACTTATTTTGTCCCAGGACCTTTTATATATAAAGATTGAATCTTTAAAAAGAAATGAGCGTTATGAGTTAAACCTATCCGAGTTCCCAATGACGTCCCGAATAATGTTTTAACGCGTAAAGATTGAATCTTTATATGAAATTACCTCAATAGAGGTACTTATTATGTCCCAAGACCTTTTTAATGTATAAAGGTTTAATCTTTGAAAGAAAATGAGAGTTTTGAGTTAAACTTATTCGAGTTCGGTGTGACGTCCGGAAAAGTGTTTTAATGAGTAAAGATTGAATCTTTGAATGAAATTACCTCAATAGAGGTACTGATTATGTAACTAGGCATTTTTAATGTATAAAGATTGAATCTTTGAAAAGAAATGAGGGTTTGGAGTTAAAGATATTCGAGTTCCCTTTGACGTCACGAGGAGTGTTTTATTGAGTAAAGATTGAATTTTTGAATGAAATTACCTCAATCAAGGTACCTAATATGTCACTAGACCTTTTTAATGTATTAATATTGAATCTTAGAAAAGAAATGAGAGTTTAGAGTTAAAGTTATTCGAGTTCCCTTTGAAGTCACGAAGAGGGTTTTAATGAGAAAAGATTGAATTTGTGAGTCAAATTATCTCAATCAAAGTAGCTATTATCTTACTTGACCTTTCTAATGTATAAAGATTGAATCTTTGAAAGAAAATGAGAGTTTTGAGTTTAACTTATTCGAGTTGCCTATGAAGTCGCGAAGAGTGTTTTAATGACTGAAGATTGAATATTTGAATGAAAATACCTCAATAAAGGTACCTATTTTGTTACTAGACCTTTTTAATGTATAAAGATTGAATCTTTTAAAAAAATGAGAGTTTTGAGTTAAACTTGATCGAGTTCCCTGTGATGTACTGAAGATTGTTTTAATGAGTAAAGATTGAATCGTTGTATAAAATTACCTCAATCAAGGTACCTGTTATGTCACTGGACCTCTTTAATGTATAAAGATTGAATCTTTGAATGAAATTATCTCAATATAGGTACTTATTATGCCAGTACAACATTTTAAAGTATAAAGATTGAATCTTTGAAAGAAAATGAGTGTTTTGAGTTAAACTTATTCGAGTTCCCTGTGACGTCCCGAAGAGTTTATTAAAGAGTAAATATTGAATCTTTAAATGAAATTATCTCAATTAAGGTACCTATTATGTCACAAGACCTTTTTAGTGTATAAAGATAGAATATTTGAAAAGAAATAGGAGTTTTGAGTTAAAGTTATTCGAGTTCTCTTTGACGTCACGAAGAGTGTTTTAATGAGTAAAGATTGATTCTTTGAACGAAATTATCTCAATCAAGGTACCTATTATGTCACTAGACCTTTTTAACATATAAAGATTGAATCTTTGAAAGAAAATGAGAGTATTGAGTTTAACTTATTCGAGTTACCTATGCAGTCCCGAAGAGTATTTTAATGACTAAAGATTGAATATTTGAATGAAAATTCCTCAATAAAGGAACCTATTATGTGCTAGACCATTTTAACGTATAAAGATTGAAGCTTTGAAAGAAAATTAGAGTTAAACATATTTGAGTTCCCTGAGACATCCCGAACACTGTTTTAATGATGAAAGATATAATCTTTGAATGAAATTACCTCAATCAGGGTACCTATCAAGTCACAAGATCATTTTAATGTATAAAGATTAAATGTTTGAAAAGAAATGAGAGTTTTGAGTTAAAGTTATTCGAGTTCCCTTTGACGTCACGAAGAGTGTTTTACTGAGTGAAGATTGAATCTTTGAATGAAATTATCTCAATCAAGGAACCTATTATGTCATTAGACCTTTTTAATGTATAAAAATTAAATCTTTGGAAGAAAATGAGTGTTTTGAGTTCAACTTATTCGAGTTACCTATGAAGTCACGAATACTGTTTTAATGACAGAAGATTGAACTTTTAAATGAAAATGAGAGTTTTGAGTTATGTTACAAGACGTTTTTAATGTATAAAGATTGAATCTTGGAAAGAAAATGAGAGTTTTGAGTTAAGCTTATTCGAGTTCCGTGTGACGTTCGGAAAAGTGTTGTAATGAGTAAAGATTGAATCTTTGAATGAAATTACCTGAATAGAGGTACTGATTATGTCACTAGACATTTTTAATGTATAAAGATTAAATCTTTGAAAAGAAATGAGGGTTTGGAGTTAAAGATATTCGAGTTCCCTTTGACGTCACGAGGAGTGTTTTATTGAGTAAAGATTGAATTTTTGAATGAAATTACCTCAATCAAGGTACCTAATATGTCACTAGACCTTTTTAATGTATTAAGATTGAATCTTAGAAAAGAAATGAGAGTTTAGAATTAAAGTTATTCGAGTTCCCTTTGAAGTCACGAAGAGGGTTTTAATGAGAAAAGATTGAATTTGTGAGTGAAATTTTCTCAATCAAGGTAGCTATTATGTTACTTGACCTTTCTAATGTATAAAGATTGAATCTTTGAAATAAAATGAGAGTTTTGAGTTTAACTTATTCGAGTTGCCTATGAAGTCGCGAAGAGTGTTTTAATAACTGAAGATTGAATATTTGAATGAAAATACCTCAATAAAGGTACCTATTTTGTTACTAGACCTTTTTAATGTATAAATATTGAATCTTTTAAAAAAATGAGAGTTTTGAGTTAAACTTGATCGAGTTCCCAATGACGTACAAAAGATTATTTTAATGAGTAACGATTGAATCGTTGTATGAAATTACCTCAATCCAGGTACCAGTTATGTCACTGGACCTCTTTAATGTATAAAGATTGAATCTTTGAAAAGAAAAGAGAGTTTGGAGTTAAAGTTATTCGAGTTCCTTTTGAAGTCACGAAGAGGGTTTTAATGAGAAAAGATTAAATTTTTGAGTGAAATTATCTCAATCAAGGTAGCTTTTACTAGACCTTTCTAATGTATAAAGATTGAATCTTTGAAAGAAAATGAGAGTTTTGAATTTAACTTATTCGAGTTGCTTATGAAGTCGCGAAGAGTGTTTTAATGACTTCAGATTGAATCTTTGAATGAAAATACCACAATAAAGGTACCTATTCTGTTACTAGACCTTTTTAATGTATAAAGATTGAATCTTTGAAAGAAAATGAGATGTTTAAGTTAAACTTATTCGAGTTCCTTGTAACGTCCCGAAGACTGTTTGAATGAAATTACCTCAATCAAGGTAGCTATTACATCACTAGACCTTTTTAATTTATAAGGATTGACGTTTTGAAAAGAAATGAGTGTTTCGAGTTAAAGTTATTCAAGTTCCCTTGGACGTCACGAAGAGTGTTTTAATGAGTAAAGATTAAATCTTTGAATGAAATTACCTCAATCAAGGTACCTATTCTGTCACTAAACCTTTTTAATGTATAAAGATTGAATCTTTGCAAGAACATGAGAGTTTTGAGTTCAACTTATTCGAGTTACCTATGAAGTTGCGAAGAGTGTTTTAATGACTAAAGATTGAATCTTTGAATGAAAATACCTCAATAAAGGTACTTATTTTGTTAGTAGACCTTTTTAATGTATAAAGATTGTATCTTTGAAAGAAAATGAGAGTTTTGAGTTAAACTTATTCATATTCCCTGTAACGTCCCAAAGAGTGTTTTAATGAGTAAATGTTGAATCTTTGAGTGTAATTACTTCAATCAAGGTAGCTATTATGTCACTGGAGCTTTTTAATGTATAAAGATTGAATCTTTGAAAGAAAATGAGAGTTTTGAGTTTAACTTATTCGAGTTACCTATGAAGTCGCGAAGAGTGTCTTAATGAATAAAGATTGAATCTTTGAATGAAAACACTTCAATTAAGGTACCTATTACGTTACTAGACCTTTTTAATGTCTAAAGATTGAATCTTTGGAATAAAATGATAGTTCTGAGTTTAACTTATTCGATTTACCTATGAAGTCATGAAAAGTGTTTTAATGACTAAATATGGAATCTTTGAATGAAAATACCTTAGTAAAGGTACCTATTATGTTACTAGACCTTTTTAATGTATAAATATGGAATCCTGGAAAGAAAATGACTGTTTTGAGTTAAACTTATTCGAGTTCCCTATGACATCCCGAAGAGTATATCAATGAGTAAAGATTGAATCTTTGATTGAAATTACCTGAATCAAGGGACTTATTTTGTCCCAGGACCTTTTATATATAAAGATAGAATCGTTAAAAAGAAATGAGCGTTATGAGTTAAACCTATCCGAGTTCCCTATGACGTCCTGAATAGTGTTTTAAAGCGTAAAGATTGAATCTTTGTATGAAATTACCTCAATAGAGGTACTTATTTTGTCACTAGACCTCTTTACTATAAAAGAAAATAAAAGTTTTGAGTTAAACATATTCGAGTTCCCTGTGACATCCCGAAGAGTGTTTTAAAGAGTAAATATTAAATCTTTGAATGAAATTACCTCAATCAAGGAACCTATTATGCACTAGACCTTTTTAAGGTATAAAGATTGAATTTTGTAAAGAACTACAAGTTTTAAGTTAAAGTTATTTTAGTTCCCTTTGACGTCACGAAGCGTGTTTTATTGAGTAAAGATTGAATCTTTGAACGAAATTATCTCAATCAATGTACCTATTATGTCAGTAGACCTTTCTAATGTATAAAGATGGAATCTTTGAAAAAAATGAGAGTATTGAGTTTAACTTATTCGAGTTACTTATGAAGTCGCGAAGAGTGTTTTAATGACTAAAGATTGAATGTTCAAATGAAAATTCCTCAATAAAGGAACCTATTATGTTACTAGATCTTTTTGATGTATAAAGATTGAATCTTTGAAAGAAAATTAGAGTTTGGAGTTAAACTTATTCGAGTTCCTTTTGACATCCCGAAGAGTGTTTTAATGAATAAAGATTGAATCTTTGATTGAAATTACCTCAATCAACGCACCACTTAAGTCACTAGAAATTTTTATTGTTTAAAGATTAAATCTTTGAAAAGAAATGAGAGTTTTGAGTTAAAGTTATTCGAGCTCCCTTTGAAGTCACGATGAGTGTTTTAATGAGTAAAGATTGAATCTTTGATTCAAATTATCTCAATCAAGGTACTTATTATGTCACTACACCTTTTTAATGTAAAAAAGATTGAATCTTTGAAAAAAATACGAGTTTTGAGTTTAACTTATTCGAGTTACCTAAGAAATCGCGAAGAGTATTTTAATGACTAAAAATTAAATCTTTGAATGAAAATACCTTAACAAAGTTACCTATTATGTTACTAGACGTTTTTAATGTATAAAGATTGAATCTTTGAAAGAAAATGAGAGTTTTGAGTTGAACTTATTCGAGTTCCTTGTGACGTCCCGAAGAGTTTTTTTAATGAGTAAAGATTGAATCTTTGAATGAAATTATCTCAATAAAGGTACTTATTATGCCAGTACAACCTTTTAAAGTATAAAGATTGAATCTTTGAAAGAAAATGAGTGTTTTGAGTTAAACTTATTCGAGTTCCCTGTGATGTCCCGAAGAGTGTTTTAATGAGTAAAGATTGAATCTTTGAATGAAATTATCTCAATAGAGGTACTTATTATGCCAGTACAACCTTTTAAAGTATAAAGATTGAATCTTTGAAAGAAAATGAGTGTTTTGAGTTAAACTTATTCGAGTTACCTATGACGTCCCGAAGAGTTTAGTAAATAGTAAATATTGAATCTTTAAATGAAATTATCTCAATTAAGGTACCTATTATGTCACTAGACCATTTTAGTGTATAAGGATAGAATATTTGAAAAGAAATAGGAGTTTTGAGTTAAAGTTATTCGAATTCTCTTTGACGTCACGAAGTGTGTTTCAATGAGTAAAGATTGAATCTTTGAACGAAATTATCTCAATCAAGCTACCTATTATGTCACTAGACCTTTTTAACATATAAAGATTGAATCTTTGAAAGAAAATGAGAGTATTGAGTTTAACTTATTCGAGTTACCTATGAAGTCCCGAAGAGCATTTTAATGACTAAAGATTGAATATTTGAATGAAAATTCCTCAATAAAGGAACCTATTATGTGCTCGACCATTTTAACGTATAAAGATTGAAGCTTCGAAAGAGAATTAGAGTTAAACATATTTGAGTTCCTTGAGACATCCCGAACACTGTTTTAATGATGAAAGAAAGAATCTTTGAATGAAATTACCTCAATCAGGGTACCTATTTTGTCACAAGATCATTTCAATGTGTAAAGATTGAATATTTGAAAAGAAATTAGAGTTTTAAGTTTAAGTTATTCAAGTTCCCTTTGATGTCACGAAGAGTATTTTACTGAGTGAAGATTGAATCTTTGAATGAAATTATCTCAATCAAAGAACCTACTACATCATTAGACCTTTTTAATGTATAAAAATTAAATCTTTGGAAGAAAATGAGTGTTTTAAGTTCAACTTATTCGAGTTACCTAAAAAGTCACGAATACTGTTTTAATGACAGAAGATTGAATCTTAAATGAAAATGAGAGTTTTGAGTTATGTTACTAGACGTTTTTAATGTATAAAGATTGAATCTTGGAAAGAAAATGAGAGTTTTGAGTGAAACTTATTCGAGTTCCGTGTGACGTCCGGAAAAGTATTTTAATGAGTAAAGATTGAATCTTTGAATGAAATTACCTCAATAGAGGTACTGATTATGTCACTAGACCTTTTTAATGTAAAAAGATTGAATCTTTGAAAAGAAATGAGAGTTTGGAGTTAAAGTTATTCGAGTTCCCTTTGATGTCACGAAGAGTGTTTAATTGAGTAAAGATTGAATTTTTGAATGAAATTACCTCAATCAAGTTACCTATTATGTCACTAGACCTTTTTAATGTGTTAAGACTGAATCTTAGAAATGAAAAGAGAGTTTGGAGTTAAAGTTATTTGAGTTTCCTTGGAAGTCACGAAGAGGGTTTTAATGAGAAACGATTGAATTTTTGAGTGAAATTATCTCAATCAAGGTAGCTATTATGTTACTAGACCTTTCTAATGTATAAAGATTGAATCTTTGAAAGAAAATGAGAGTTTTGAGTTTAACTTATTCGAGTTGCCAATGAAGTCGCGAAGAGTGTTTTAATGACTGAAGATTGAATCTTTGAATGAAAATACCTCAATAAAGTTACCTATTCTATTACGAGACCTTTTTAACGTATAAAGATTGAATCTTTGAAAGAAAATGAGCTGTTTAAGTTAAACTTATTCGAGTTCCCGGAAATGTCCCGAAGAGTGTTTTAATTAGTAAAGATTGAATCATTGAATGAAATTACCTCAATCAAGGTAGCTAGTACATCACTAGAACTTTTTAATTTATAAAGATTGACGTTTTGAAAAGAAATAAGTGTTTCGAGTTAAAGTTATTCAACTTCCCTTTGACGTCACGAAGAGTGTTTTAATGAGTAAAAATTGAATCTTTGAATGAATTTACATCAATCAAGGTACCTATTCTTTCACTAAACCTTTTTAATGTATAAAGATTGAATCTTTGAAAGAACATGAGAGTTTTGAATTCAACATATTCGAGTTACCTATGAAGTTACGAAGAGTGTTTTAATGAGTAAAGATTGAATCTTTGAATGAAAATACCTCAATCAAGGTACTTATTTTGTTAGTAAACCTTTTTAATGTATAAAGATTGTATCTTTGAAAGAAAATGAGAGTTTTGAGTTAAACTTATTCATGTTCCCTGTAACGTCCCAAAGAGTGTTTTAATGAGTGAATATTGAATCTTTGAATGTAATTACCTCAATCAAGGTAGCTATTATGTCACGAGACTTTTTTAATGTATAAAGATTGAATCTTTGTAAGAAAATGAGAGTTTTGAGTTTAACTTATTCGAGTTAACTAGGAAGTCGCGAAGAGTGTTTTAATGAATAAAGATTCAATCTTTGAATGAAAATACCTCAATAAAGGTACCTATTATGTTACTAGACCTTTTTCATATCTAAATACTGAATCTTTGGAATAAAATGATAGTTCTGAGTTTAACTTATTCGATTTACCTACGAAGTCGTGAACTGTGTTTTAATGACTAAATATTGAATCTTTGAAAGAAAATACCTTAGTAAAGGTACCTATTATGTTACTAGACCTTTTTAATGTATAAAGATTGAATCTTGGAAAGAAAATGACTGTTTTGAGTTAAACTTATTCGAGTTCCCTATGACATCCCGAAGAGTATTTCAATTAGTAAAGATTGAATCTTTGATTGAAATTACCTGAATTAAGGAACTTATTTTGTCCCAGGACCTTTTATATATAAAGATTGAATCTTTAAAAAGAAATGAGCGTTATGAGTTAAACCTATCCGAGTTCCTTATGACGTCCCGAATAGTGTTTTAACGCGTAAAGATTGAATCTTTGTATGAAATTACCTCAATAGAGGTACTTATTATGTCACTAGACCTTTTTAATGTATAAAGGTTTAATCTTTGAAAGAAAATTAGAGTTTTGAGTTAAACATATTCGAGTTTCCTATGACGTCCCGAAGAGTGTTTTAAAGAGTAAATATTGAATCTTTGAATGAAATTACCTCAATCAAGGTACCTATTATGTATAAAGATTGAATATTTTTAATGAACTACGAGTTTTGAGTTAAAGTTATTTGAGTTCCCTTTGACGTCACGAAGCGTGTTTTAATGAGTAAAGATTGAATCTTTGAACGAAATTATCTCAATCACTGTACCTATTATGTCAGTAGACCTTTTTAATGTATAAAGATGGAATCTTTGAAAAAAATGAGAGTATTGAGTTTAACTTATTCGAGTTACCTATGAAGTCGCGAAGAGTGTTTTATTGACTAAAGATTGAATCTTCAAATGAAAATTCCTCCATAAAGGAACCTATTATGTTACTAGATCTTTTTGATGTATAGAGATTGAATCTTCGAAAGAAAATTAGAGTTTTGATTTAAACTTATTCGTGTTCCTTTTGACATCCCGAAGAGTGTTTTAATGAACAAAGATTGAATCTTTGAATTAAATTACCTCAATCAAGGTACCTATTAAGTCACTAGAAATTTTTATTGTATAAAGATTGAATCTTTGAAAAGAAATGAAAGTTTTGAGTTAAAGTTATTCAAGCTCCCTTTGAAGTCACGAAGAGTGTTTTAATGAGTAAAGATTGAATCTTTGATTCAAATTATCTTAATCAAGGTACTTATTATGTCACTAGACCTTTTTAATGTAAAAAGATTGAATCATTGAAAAAAATACTTGTTTTGAGTTTTACTTATTCGAGTTGCCTAAGAAATCGCGAAGAGTGTTTTAATGACTAAAGATTGAATCTTTGAATGAAATTACCTTAACCAAGTTACCTATTATGTTACTAGACCTTTTTAATGTATAAAGACTGAATCTTTGAAAGAAAATGAGAGTTTTGAGTTGAACTTATTCGAGTTACCTGTGACGGCCCGAAGAGTATTTTAATGAGTAAAGATTGAATCTTTGAATGAAATTATCTCAATAGAGGTACTTATTACGCCAGTACAACCTTTTGAAGTATAAAGATTGAATCTTTAAAAGAAAATGAGTGTTTTGAGTTAAACTTATTCGAGTTCCCTGTGACGTCCCGAAAAGTTTATTAAAGAGTAAATATTGAATCTTTAAATGAAATTATCTCAATTAAGGTACCTATAATGTCGCTAGACCATTTTAGTGTACAAGGATAGAATATTTGAAAAGAAATAGGAGTTTTGAGTTAAAGTTATTCGAGTTCTCTTTGACGTCACGAAGAGTGTTTCAATGAGTAAAGATTGATTCTTTGAACGAAATTATCTCAATCAAGGTACCTATTATGTCACTCGACCTTTTTAACATATAATGATTGAATCTTTGAAAGAAAATGAGAGTATTGAGTTTAACTTATTCGAGTTACCGATGAAGTCCCGAAGAGCATTTTAATGACTAAAGATTGAATATTGGAATGAAAATTCCTCAATAAAGGAACCTTTTTATGTGCTAGACCGTTTTAACGTATAAAGATTGAAGCTTTGAAAGAAAATTAGAGTTAAACATATTTGAGTTCCCTGAGACGTCCCGAACACTGTTTTAATGATGAAAGATAGAATCTTTGAATGAAATTACCTCAATCAGGGTACCTATTATGTCACAAGATCATTTTAATTTATAAAGATTGAATATTTGAAAAGAAATTAGGGTTTTGAGTCTAAGTTATTCGAGTTACCTTTGACGTCACGAAGAGTGTTTTACTGATTGAAGATTGAATCTTAGAATGAAATTATCTCAATCAAAGAACCAATTATGTCATTAGACTTTTTTAATGTATAAAAATTAATTCTTTGGAAGAAAATGAGTGTTTTGAGTTCAACTTATTCGAGTTACCTAAGAAGTCACGAATACTATTTTAATGACAGAAGATTGAATCTTTAAATGAAAATGAGAGTTTTGAGTTATGTTACTAGACGTTTTTAATGTATAAAGATTGAATCTTGGAAAGAAAATGAGAGTTTTGAGTTAAACTTATTCGAGTTCCGTGTGACGTCCGGAAAATTGTTTTCATGAGTAAAGATTGAATCTTTGAATGAAATTACCTCAATAGAGGTACTGATTATTTCACTAGACTTTTTTAATGTATAAAGATTGAATCTTTGAAAAGAAATGAGAGTTTGGAGTTAAAGTTATTCGATTTCCCTTGGACGTCACGAAGAGTGTTTTATTGAGTAAAGATTGAATTTTTGAATGAAATTACCTCAATCAAGGTACCTATTATGTCACTAGACCTTTTTAATGTGTTAAGAATAAATCTTAGAAAAGAAATGAGAGTTTGGAGTTAAAGTTATTTGAGTTCCCTTTGAAGTCACGAAGAGGGTTTTAATGAGAAACGATTGAGTTTTTGAGTGAAATTATCTCAATCAAGGTAGCTATTATGTTAGTAGACCTTTCTAATGTATAAAGATTGAATCTTTGAAAGAAAATGAGAGTTTTGAGTTTAACTTATTCGAGTTGCCTATGAAGTCGCGACGAGTGTTTTATTGACTGGAGATTGAATCTTTGAATGAAAATACCTCAATAAAGGTACCTATTTTATTACTAGACCTTTTTAATGTATAAAGATTGAATCTTTGAAAAAAATGAGAGTTTTTAGTTAAACTTGATCGAGTTCCCTTTGACGTCACGAAGAGTGTTTTAATGAGTAAAGATTGAATCTTTGAATGAAATTACCTCAATCAAGGTACCTATTCTACCACTAGACCTTTGTAATGTATAAAGATTGAATCTTTGAAAGAAAATGAATGTTTTGAGTTTAACTTATTCGAGTTACCTATAAAATCGCGAAGAGTGTTTTAATGACTGAAGATTGAGTCTTTGAATGAAAATACGACAATAAAGGTACCTATTCTGTTACTAGACCTTTTTAATGTATAAAGATTGAATCTTTGAAAGAAAATGAGATGTTTAACTTAAACTTATTCGAGTTCCCTATAACGTCCCGAAGAGTGATTTAATGAGCAAAGATTGAATCATTGAATGAAATTACCTCAATCAAGGTAGCTATTACATCACTAGACCTTTTGAATTTATAAAGATTGACATTCTGAAAAGAAATGAGTGTTTCGAGTTAAAGTTATTCAAGTTCCCTTTGACGTCACGAAGAGTGTTTTAATAAGTAAAGATTGAATCTTTGAATGAAATTACCTCAATCAAGGTACCTATTCTGTTACTAAACCTTTTTAATGTATAAAGATTGAATCTTTGAAAGAACATGAGAGTTTTGAGTTCAACTTATTCGAGTTACCTATGAAGTTGCGAAGAGTGTTTTAATGACTAAAGATTGAATCTTTGAATGAAAAAACCTCAATAAAGGTACTTATTTTGTTGGTAGACCTTTTTAATTTATAAAGATTGTATCTTTGAAAGAAAATGAGAGTTTTGAGTTAAACTTATTCATGTTCCCCGTAACGTCCCAAAGAGTGTTTTAATGAGTAAATATTGAATCTTTGAATGTATTTACGTCAATCAAGGTAGCTATTCTGTCACTAGACCTTTTTAATGTATAAAGATTGAATCTTTGAAAGAAAATGAGAGTTTTGAGTTTAACTTATTCGAGTTACCTATGAAGTCGCGAAGAGTGTTTTAACGAATAAAGATTCAATCTTTGAATGAAAACACCTCAATAAAGGTACCTATTATGTTACTAGACCTTTTTAATGTCTAAAGATTGAATCTTTGGAATAAAATGATAGTTCTGAGTTTAACTTATTCGATTTACCTATGAAGTCGTGAAAAGTGTTTTAATGACTAAATATTGAATCTTTGAACGAAAATACCTTAGTAAATGTACTTATTATGTTACTAGACCTTTTTAATGTATAAAGATTGAATCTTGGAAAGAAAATGACTGTTTTGAGTTAAACTTATTCGAGTTCCCTCTGACATCCCGAAGAGTATTTCAATGAGTAAAGATTGAATCTTTGATTGAAATTATCTGAATCAAGAGAGTTATTTTATCCCAGGACCTTTTATATATAAAGATTGAATCTTTAAAAAGAAATTGGCGTTATGAGTTAAACCTATCCGAGTTCCCTATGACATCCCAAATATTGTTTTAAAGCGTAAAGATTGAATCTTTGTATAAAATTACCTCAATAGAGGTACTTATTATGTCACTAGACCTTTTTAATGTATAAAGGTTTAATCTTTGAAAGAAAATGAGAGTTTTGAGTTAAACATATTCGAGTTCCCTGTAACGTCCTGAAGAGTGTTTTAAAGAGTAAATATTGAATCTTTGAATGAAATTACCTCAATCAAGGTACCTATTATGTCACTAGACCTTTTTAATGTATAAAGATTGAATATTTGTAAAGAACTACGAGTTTTGAGTTAAAGTTATTTGAGTTCCCTTTGACGTCACGAAGCGTGTTTTAATTAGTAAAGATTGAATCTTTGAACGAAATTATCTCAATCAATGTACCTATTGTGTCAGTTGACCTTTTTAATGTAAAAGATGGAATCTTTGAAAAAAATGAGAGTATTGAGCTTAACTTATTCAAGTTACCTATTAAGTCGCGAAGAGTGTTTTAATGACAAAAGATCGAATCTTCAAATGAAAATTCCTCAATAAAGGAACCTATTATATTACTAGATCTTTTTGATGTATAAAGATTGAATCTTTCAAAGAAAATTAGAGTTTTGAGTTAAACTTATTGAGTGTTCCTTTTGACATCCCGAAGAGTGTTTTAATGAATAAAGATTGAATCTTTGAATGAAATTACCTCAGTCATGGTACTTATTAAGTCACTAGAAATTTTTATTGTATAAAGATTGAATCTTTGAAAAGAAATGAGAGTTTTGAGTTAAAGTTATTCAAGCTCCCTTTGAAGTCACGCAGAGTGTTTTAATGAGTAAAGATTGAATCTTTTATTCAAATTATCTCAATCAAGGTACTTATTATGTCACTAGACCTTTTTAATGTAAAAAGATTGTACCGTTGAAAAAAATGCGAGTTTTGAGTTTAACTTATTCGAGTTACCTAAGAAATCGCGAAGAGTGTTGTAATGATTAAAGATTGAACCTTTGAATGAAAATACCTTAAAAAAGTTACCTATTATGTTACTAGACCTTTTTAATGTAAAATGGTTGAATCTTTGAAAGAAAATGAGAGTTTTGAGTTGAACTTATTCGTGTTCCCTGTGACGTCCCGAAGAGTGTTTTAATGAGTAAAGATTGAATCTTTGAATGAAATTATCTCAATAGAGGTACTTATTATGCCAGTACAACCTTTTAAAGTATAAAGATTGAATCTTTGAAAGAAAATGAGTGTTTTAAGTTAAACTTATTCGAGTTCCCTGTGACGTCCCGAAGAGTTTATTAAAGAGTAAATATTGAATCTTTAGATGAAATTATCTGAATTAAGGTACCTATTATGTCACTAGACCATTTTTGTGTATAAAGATTAAATATTTGAAAAGAAATAGGAGTTTTGAGTTAAAGTTATTCGAGTTCTCTTTGACATCACGAAGAGTTTTTTAATGAGTAAAGATTGAATCATTGAACGAAATTATCTCAATCAAGGTACCTATTATATCACTAGACCTTTTTAACATATAAAGATTGAATCTTTGAAAGAAAATGAGAGTATTGAGTTTAACTTATTCGAGTTACCTATGAAGTCCCGAAGAGCATTTTAATGACTAAAGATTGAATATTTGAATGAAAATTCCTCAATAAAGGAACCTATTATGTGCTAGACCGTTTTAACGTATAAAGATTGAAGCTTTGAAAGAGAATTAGAGTTAAACATATTTGAGATCCCTGAGACGTCCCGAACACTGTTTTAGTGATGAAAGATAGAATCTGTGAATGAAATTACCTCAATTAGGGTACCTATTATGTCATAAGATCATTTTAATGTATAAAGATTGAATATTTGAAAAGAAATTAGAGTTTTGAGTTTCAGTTATTCGTGTTACCTTTAACATCACGAAGAGTGTTTTACTGAGTGAAGATTGAATCTTTGAATGAAATTATCTCAATCAAAGAACCTATTATGTCATTAGACCTTTTTGATGTATAAAAATTAAATCTTTAGAAGAAAATGAGTGTTTTGAGTTCAACTTATTCGAGTTACCTAAGAAAGCACGTATACTGTTTTAATGACAGAAGATTGAATCTTTAAATGAAAATGAGAGTTTTGAGTTATGTTACTAGACATTTTTAATGTATAAAGATTGAATCTTGGAAAGAAAATGAGAGTTTTGAGTTAAACATATTCGAGTTCCGTATGACGCCCGGAAAAGTGTTTTAATGAGTAAAGATTGAATCTTTGAATGAAATTACCTCAATAGAGGTACTGATTATGTCACTAGACCTTTTTAATGTATAAAGATTGAATCTTTGAAAAGAAATGAGAGTTTGGAGTTAAAGTTATTCGAGTTCCCTTTGACGTCACGAAGAGTGTTTTATTGAGTAAAGATTGAATTTTTGAACGAAATTACCTCAATCAAGGTACCTATTATGTCACTAGACCTTTTTAGTGTGTTAAGATTGAATCTTAGAAAAGAATCGTGAAGAGTATTTTAATGGCTGAAGATTGAATCTTTGAATGAAAATACCACAATAAAGGTACTTATTCTGTTACTAAACCTTTTTAATGTATAAAGATTGAATCTTTGAAAGAAAATGAGATTTTTAAGTTAAACTTATTCGAGTTCCCTATAACGTCCCGAAGAGTGTTTTAATGAGCAAAGACTGAATCATTGAATGCAATTACCTCAATCAAGGTAGCTATTATATCACTAGACCTTTTTAGTTTATAAAGATTAATGTTTTGATAAGAAAAGAGTGTTTCGATTTAAAGTTATTCAAGTTCCATTTGACGTCACGAAGAGTGTTTTAATGAGTAAAGATTGAATCTTTGAATGAAATTACCTCTGTCAAGGTACCTATTCTGTCACTAAACCTTTTTAATGTATAAAGATTGAATCTTTGAAACAACATGAGAGTTTTGAGTTCAACTTATTTGAGTTACCTATGAAGTTGCGAAGAGTGTTTTAATGACTAAAGATTGAATCTTTGAATGAAAATACCTCAATAAAGGTACTTATTTTGTTAGTGGAGCTTTTTAATGTATAAAGATTGTATCTTTGAAATAAAATGAGAGTTTTGAGTTAAACTTATTCTTGTAACCAGTAACGTCCCAAAGAGTGTTTTAATGAGTTAATATTGAATCTTTGAATGTAATTACCTCAATCAAGGTAGCTATTATGTCAGTAGACCTTTTTAATGTATAATGATTGAATCTTTGAAAGAAAATGAGAGTTTTGAGTTTAACTTATTCGAGTTACCTATGAAGTCGCGAAGAGTGTTTTAATGAATAAAGATTCAATCTTTGAATGAAAACACCTCAATAAAGGTACCTATTATGTTACTAGACCTTTTTATTGTCTAAAGATTGAATCTTTAGAATAAAATGATAGTTCTGAGTTTAATGACTAAATATTGAATCTTCGAATGAAAATACCTTAGTAAAGGTACCTAATGTGTTACTAGACATTTTTAATGTATAAAGATTGAATCTTGGGAAGAAAATGACTGTTTTGAGTTAAACTTATTCGAGTTCCCTATGACATCCCGAAGAGTATTTCAATGAGTAAAGATTGAAACTTTGATTGAAATTACCTGAATCAAGGGATTTATTTTGTCCCAGGACCTTATATATATAAAGATTGAATCCTTAAAAAGAAATGAGCGTTATGAGTTAAACCTATCCGAGTTCCCTATGATGTCCCGAATAGTGTTTTAAGGCGTAAAGATTGAATCTTTGTATGAAATTACCTCAATAGAGGTACTTATTATATCACTAGACCTTTTTAATGTATAAAGTTTTAATCTTTGAAAGAAAATGCGAGTTTTGAGTTAAACATATTCGAGTTCCCTGTGACGTCCCGAAGAGTGTTTTAAAGATTAAATATTGAATCTTTGAATGAAATTACCTGAATCAAGGTACCTATTATGTCACTGGACCTTTTTAATTTATAAAGATTGAATATTTGAAAAGAACTACGAGTTTTGAGTTAAAATTATTTGAGTTCCCTTTGACGTCACGAAGCGTGTTTTAATGAGTAAAGATTGAATCTTTGAACGAAATTATCTCAATCAATGTACCTATTATGTCAGTAGAGCTTTTTAATGTATAAAGATGGAATCTTTGAAAAAAATGAGAGTATTGAGTTTAACTTATTCGAGTTACTATGAAGTCGCGAAGAGTGCTTTAATGACTAAAGATTGAATCTTCAAATGAAAATTCCTCAATAAAGGAACCTATTATGTTACTAGATCTTTTTGATGTATAAAGATTGAATCTTTGAAAGAAAATTAGAATTTTGAGTTAAACTTATTCGAGTTCCTTTTGACATCCCGAAGAGTGTTTTAATGAATAAAGATTGAATCTTTGAATGAAATTACCTCAATCAAAGTACCTTTTAAATCACTAGAAATTTTTATTGTATAAAGATTGAATCTTTGAAAAGAAATGAGAGTTTTGAGTTAAAGTTATTCGAGCTCCCTTTGAAGTCACGAAGAGTGTTTTAATGAGTAAAGATTGAAACTTTGATTCAAATTATCTCAATCAACGTACTTATTAGGTCACTAGACCTTTTTAATGTCAAAAGATTGAATCATTGAAAAAAATGCGAGTTTTGAGTTTAACTTATTCGAGTTACATAAGAAATCGCGAAGAGTGTTTTAATGACTAAAGATTGAATCTTTGAATGAAAATACCTTAACAAAGTTACCTATTATGTCACTAGACTTTTTTAATATATAAAGATTGAATCTTTGAAAGAAAATGAGAGTTTTAAGTTGAACTTATTCGAGTTGTCTATGACGTCCCGAAGAGTGTTTTAATGAGTAAAGATTGAATCTTTGAATAAAATTATCTCAATAGAGGTACTTATTGTGCCAGTACAACCATTTAAAGTATAAAGATTGAATCTTTGAAAGAAAATGAGTGTTTTGAATTAAACTTGTTAGAGTTCCTTTTGACATCCCGAAGAGTGTTTTAGTGAATAAAGATTGAATCTTTGAATGAGTTCCCTGTGACATCCCGAAGAGTTTATTAAAGAGTAAATATTGAATCTTTAAATGAAATTATCTCAATTAAGGTACCTATTATGTCACTAGACCATTTTAGTGTATAAAGATAGAATATTTGAAAAGAAATAGGAGTTTTGAGTTAAAGTTATTCTAGTTCTCTTTGACGTCACGAAAAGTGTGTTAATGAGTAAAGATTGAATCTTTGAAAGAAAATGAGGGTGTTGAGTATAACTTATTCGAGTTACTTATGAAGTCCCGAAGAGTATTTTAACAACTAAAGATTGAATATTTGAATGAAAATTCCTTAATAAAGGAACCTATTATGTGCTAGACCGTTTTAACGTATAAAGATTGAAGCTTTGAAAGAAAATTAGAGTTAAACATATTTGAGTTCCCTGAGACGTCCCGAACACTTTTTTAATGATGAAAGATAGAATCTTTGAATGAAATTATCTCAATCAGGGTACCTATTATGTCACAAGATCGTTTTAATGTATAAAGATTGAATGTTTTAAAAGAAACGAGAGTTTTGAGTTAAAGTTATTCGAGTTCCCTTTGACGTCACGAAGAGTGTTTCACTGTGTGAAGATTGAATCTTTGAATGAAATTATCTTAATCAAGGAACTTATTATGTCATTAGACTTTTTTAATGTATAAAAATTAAATCTTTTGAAGAAAATGAGTGTTTTGAGTTCAACTTATTCGAGTTACCTAAGAAGTCACGAATACTGTTTTAATGACAGAAGATTGAATCTTTAAATGAAAATACGAGTTTTGAGTTATGTTACTAGACGTTTTTAATGTATAAAGATGGAATCTTGGAAAGAAAATGAGAGTTTTGAGTTAAACTTATTCAAGTTCCGTGTAACGTCCGGAAAAGTGTTTTAATGAGTAAAGATAGAATCTTTGAATAAAATTACCTCAATAGAGGTACTGATTTTGTCACTAGACCTTTTTAATGTAAAAAGATTGAGTCTTTGAAAAGAAATGAGAGTTTGGTGTAAAAGTTATTCGAGTTCCCTTTGATGTCACGAAGAGTGTTTTATTGAGTAAAGATTGAATTTTTGAATGAAATTACCTCAATGAAGGTACCTATTATGTCACTAAACCTTTTTTCTGTGTTAAGATTGAATCTTAGAAAAGAAATGAGAGTTTGGAGTTAAAGTTATTCGAGTTCCCTTTGAAGTCACGAATAGGGTTTTAATGAGAAACGATTGAATTTTTGAGTGAAATTATCTCAATCAAGGTAGCTATTATGTTACTAGACCTTTCTAATGTATAAAGATTGAAACTTTGAAAGAAAATGAGAGTTTTGAATTTAACTTATTCGAGTTGCCTATGAAGTCGCGAAGAGTGTTTTAATGACTAAAGATTGAATCTTTGAATGAAAATACCTTAATAAAGATACCTATTTTGTTACTAGACCTTTTTAGTGTACAAAGATTGAATCTTTGTAAAAAATGAGAGTTTTGAGTTAAACTTGATTGAGTTCACTGTGACATACTGAAGAGTGTTTTAATGAGTAAAGATTGAATCATTGTATGAAATTACCTCAATATAGGTACCTATTATGTCACTAGACCGCTTTAATGTATAAAGATTGAATCTTTGAAAAGAAATGAGAGTTTTAAGTTAAAGTTATTTGAGTTCCCTTTGATGTCACGAAGAGTGTTTTACTGAGTGAAGATTGAATCTTTGAATGAAATTATCTCAATCAAGGAACTTATTATGTCATTAGACTTTTTTAATGTATAAAAATTAAATCTTTTGAAGAAAATGAGTGTTTTGAGTTCAACTTATTCGAGTTACCTAAGTAGTCACGAATATTGTTTTAATGACAGAAGATTGAATCTTTAAATGAAAATGAGAGTTCTGAGTTATGTTACTAGACGTTTTTAATGTATAAAGATTGAATCTTGGAAAGAAAATGAGAGTTTTGAGTTAAACTTATTCGAGTTCCGTGTAACGTCCGGAAAAGTGTTTTAATGAGTAAAGATTGAATCTTTGGATGAAATTACCTCAATAGAGGTATTGATTATGTAACTAGACCTTTTGAATGTATAAAGATTGAATCATTGAAAAGAAATGAGAGTTTGGAGTTAAAGTTATTCGAGTTCCCTTTGACGTCACGAAGAGTGTTTTATTGAGAAAAGATTGAATTTTTGAATGAAATTACCTCAATGAAGGTACCTATTATGTCACTAAACCTTTTTAATGTGTTAAGATTGAATCTTAGAAAAGAAATGAGAGTTTGGAGGTGAAGTTATTCGAGTTCCCTTTGAAGTCACTAAGAGGGTTTTAATGAGAAACGATTAAATTTTTGAGTGAAATTATCTCAATCAAGGTAGCTATTATGTTACTAGACCTTTCTAATGTATAAAGATTGAATCTTTGAAAGAAAATGAGAGTTTTGAATTTAACTTATTCGAGTTGCCTATGAAGTCACGAAGATTGTTTTAATGACTAAAGATTGAATCTTTGAATGAAAATACCTTAATAAAGGTACCTATTTTGTTACTAGACCTTTTTAATATATAAAGATTGAATCTTTGATGAAAATGAGAGTTTTGAGTTAAACTTGATTGAGTTCACTATGACGTACTGAAGAGTGTTTTAATGAGTAAAGATTGAATCATTGTATGAAATTACCTCAATCAAGGTACCTATTATGTCACTAGACCTCTTTAATGTATAAAGATTGAATCTTTGAAAAGAAATGAGAGTTTTGAGTTAAAGTTATTCAAGTTCCTTTTGACGTCACGAAGAGTGTTTTAATGAGTAAAGATTGAATCTTTGAATGAAATTACCTCAATCAATGTACCTATTCTACCACTAGACTTTTGTAATGTATAAAGATTGAATCTTTGAAAGAAAATGAGTGTTTTGAGTTTAACTTATTCGAGTTACCTATGAAATCGGGAAGAGTGTTTTAATGACTGAGGATTGAATCTTTGAATGAAAATACCACAATAAAGGTAACTATTCTGTTACTAGACCATTTTAATGTATAAAGATTGAATCTTTGAAAGAAAATGAGATGTTTAAGTTAAACTTATTCGAGTTCCATGTAACATTCCGAAGACTGTTTTAATAAGTAAAGATTGAATCATTGAATGAAATTACCTCAATCAAGGTAGCTATTACATCACTAGACCTTTTTTATTTATAAAGATTGATGTTTTGAAAAGAAATGAGTGTTTCGAGTTTAAGTTATTCAAGTTCCCTTTGACGTCACGAAGAGTGTTTTAATGAGTAAAGATTGAATCTTTGATTGAAATTACCTCAATCTAGGTACCTATTCTGTCACTAAACCTTTTTAATGTATAAAGATTGAATCTTTGAAAGAACATGAGAGTTTTGAGTTCAACTTATTCGAGTTACCTATGAAGTTGCGAAGAGTGTTTTAATGACTAAAGATTGAATCTTTGAATGAAAATACCTCAATAAAGGTACTTATTTTGTTAGTAGACCTTTTTAATGTATAAAGATTGTATCTTTGAAAAAAAATGAGAGTTTTGAGTTAAACTTATTTATGTTCCCTGTAACGTCCCAAAGAGTGTTTTAATGAGTAAATATTAAATCTTTGAATGTAATTACCTCAATCAAGGTAGCTATTATGTCACTAGACCTTTTTAATGTATAAAGATTGAATCTTTGAAAGAAAATGAGAGTTTAGAGTTTAACTTATTCGAGTTACCTATGAAGTCGCGAAGAGTGTTTTAATGAATAAAGATTGAATCTTTGAATGAAAACACCTCAATAAAGGTACCTATTATGTTACTAGACCTTTTTAATGTCTAAAGATTGAATCTTTGGAATAAAATGATAGTTCTGAGTTTAACTTATTCGATTTACCTATTAAGTCCTGAAGAGTGTTTTAAAGACTAAATATTGAATCTTTGAATGAAAAATACCTTAGTAAAGGTACCTATTACGTTACTAGACCTTTTTAATGTTTAAAGATTGAATCTAGGAAAGAAAATGACTGTTTTGAGCTAAACTTATTCGAGTTCCGTATGACATCCCGAAGAGTATTTCAATGAGTAAAGATTGAATCTTTGATTGAAATTTCCTGAATCAAGGGACTTATTTTATCCCAGAAACTTTTATATATAAAGATTGAATCTTTAAAAAAGAAATGAGCGCTATGAGTTAAACCTATCCGAGTTCCTTATGACGTCCCGAATAGTGTTTTAACGCGTAAAGATTGAATCTTTGTATGAAGTTACCTCAATAGAGGTACTTATTATGTCACTAGATCTTTTTATTGCATAAAGGTTTAATCTTTGAAAGAAAATGAGAGTTTTGAGTTAAACATATTCGAGTTCCCTGTGACACCCCGAAGAGTGTTTTAAAGAGTAAATATTAAATCTTTGAATGAAATTACCTCAATCAAGGTACCTATTATGTCACTAGACCTTTTTAATGTATAAAGATTGAACATTAGTAAAGAACTACGAGTTTTGAGTTAAAGTTATTTGAGTTCCCTTTGACGTCACGAAGCGTGTTTTAATGAGTAAAGATTGAATCTTTGAATGAAATTATCTCAATCAGTGTACCTATTATGTCAGTAGACCTTTTTAATGTATAAAGATGGAATCTTTGAAAAAAATGAGAGTATTGAGTTTAACTTATTCGAGTTACCTATGAAGTCGCGAAGAGTGTTTTGATGACTAAAGATTGAATCTTCAAATGAAAATTCCTCAATAAAGGAACCTATTATGTTACTAGATCTTTTTGATGTATAAAGATTGAATCTTTGAAAGAAAATTAGAATTTTGAGTTAAACTTGTTCGAGTTCCTTTTGACATCCCGAAGTGTGTTTTAATGAATAAAGATTGAATCTTTGAATGAAATTACCTCAATCAAGGTACCTTTTAAGTCACTAGAAATTTTTATTGTATAAAGATTGAATCTTTGAAAAGAAATGAGAGTTTTGAGTTAAAGTTATTCCAGCTCCCTTTGAAGTCCCGAAGAATGTTTTAATGAGTAAAGATTGAAACTTTGATTCAAATTATCTCAATCAAGGTACTTATTATGTCACTAGACCTTTTTAATGTCAAAAGATTGAATCATTGAAAAAAATGCGAGTTTTGAGTTTAACTTATTCGAGTTACCTAAGAAATCGCGAAGAGTATTTTAATGACTAAAGATTGAATCTTTGAATGAAAATACCTTAACAAAGTTACCTATTATGTTACTAGACTTTTTTAATGTATAAAGATTGAATCTTTGAAAGAAAATGATAGTTTTAAGTTGAACTTATTCGAGTTATCTATGACGTCCCGAAGAGTGTTTTAATGAGTAAAGATTGAATCTTTGAATAAAATTATCTCAATAGAGGTACTTATTATGCCAGTACATCCTTTTAAAGTATAAAGATTGAATCTTTGAAAGAAAATGAGTGTTTTGAATTAAACTTATTGGAGTTCCTTTTGACATCCCGAAGAGTGTTTTAATGAATAAAGATTGAATCTTTGAATGAGTTCCCTGTGACGTCCCGAAGAGTTTATTAAAGGGTAAATATTGAATCTTTAAATGAAATTATCTCAATTAAGGTACCTATTATGTCACTAGACCATTTTAGTGTATAAAGATAGAATATTTGAAAAGAAATAGGAGTTTTGAGTTAAAGTTATTCTAGTTCTCTTTGACGTCACGAAGAGTGTGTTAAAGAGTAAAGATTGAATCTCTGAAAGAAAATGAGCGTATTGAGTTTAACTTATTCGAGTTACTTATGAAGTCCCGAAGAGTATTTTAATAACTAAAGATTGAATATTTGAATGAAAATTCCTCAATAAAGGAACCTATTATGTGCTAGACCGTTTTAACGTATAAAGATTGAAGCTTTGAAAGAAAATTAGAGTTAAACATATTTGAGTTCCCTGAGACGTCCCGAACACTGTTTTAATGATGAAAGATAGAATCTTTGAATGAAATTACCTCAATCAGGGTACCAATTATGTCACAAGATCGTTTTAATGTATAAAGATTGAATGTTTGAAAAGAAACGAGAGTTTTGAGTTAAAGTTATTCGAGTTCCCTTTGACGTCACGAGGAGTGTTTTACTGAGTGAAGATTGAATCTTTGAATGAAATTATCTTAATCAAGGAACTTATTATGTCATTAGACTTTTTTAATGTATAAAGATTAAATCTTTTGAAGAAAATGAGTGTTTTGAGTTCAACTTATTCGAGTTACCTAAGAAGTCACGAATACTGTTTTAATGACAGAAGATTGAATCTTTAAATGAAGATGCGAGTTTTGAGTTATGTTACTAGACGTTTTTAATGTATAAAGATTGAATCTTGGAAAGAAAATGAGAGTTTTGAGTTAAACTTATTCGAGTTCCGTGTAACGTCCGGAAAAGTGTTTTAATGAGTAAAGATTGAAATTTTGAATGAAATTACCTCAATAGAGGTACTGATTATGTCACTAGACCTTTTTAATGTATAAAGATTAAGTCTTTGAAAAGAAATGAGAGTTTGGAGTTAAAGTTATTCGAGTTCCCTTTGATGTCACGAAGAGTGTTTTATTGAGTAAAGATTGAATTTTTGAATGAAATTACCTCAATGAAGGTACCTATTATGTCACTAAACCTTTTTACTGTGTTAAGATTGAATCTTAGAAAAGAAATGAGAGTTTGGAGTTAAAGTTATTCGAGTTCCCTTTGAAGTCACGAAGAGGGTTTTAATGAGAAACGATTGAATTTTTAAGTGAAATTATCTCAATCAAGGTAGATATTATGTTACTAGACCTTTCTAAAGTATAAAGATTGAATCTCTGAAAGAAAATGAGAGTTTTGAATTTAACTTATTCGAGTTGCCTATGAAGTCGAGAAGAGTGTTTTAATGACTAAAGATTGAATCTTTGAATGAAAATACCTTAATAAAGGTACCTATTTTGTTACTAGACCTTTTTAATGTATAAAGATTGAATCTTTGTAAAAAATAAGAGTTTTGAGTTAAACTTGATTGAGTTCCCTGTGACATACTGAAGAGTGTTTTAATGAGTAAAGATTGAATCATTGTATGAAATTACCTCAATATAGGTACCTATTATGTCACTAGACCTCTTTAATGTATAAAGATTGAATCTTTGAAAAGAAATGAGAGTTTTGAGTTAAAGTTATTTGTGTTCACTTTGACGTCACGAAGAGTGTTTTACTGAGTGAAGATTGAATCTTTGAATGAAATTATGTCAATCAAGGAACTTATTATGTCATTAGTCTTTTTTAATGTATAAAAATTAAATCTTTTGAAGAAAATGAGTGTTTTGTGTTCAACTTATTCGAGTTACCTAAGAAGTCACAAATATTGTTTTAATGACAGAAGATTGAATCTTTAAATGAAAATGAGAGTTTTGAGTTATGTTACTAGACGTTTTTAATGTATAAAGATTGAATCTTGGAAAGAAAAAGAGAGTTTTGAGTTAAACTTATTCGAGTTCCGTGTAACGTCCGGAAAAGTGTTTTAATGAGTAAAGATTGAATCTTTGAATGAAATTACCTCAATAGAGGTATTGATTATGTCACTAGACCTTTTTAATGTATAAAGATTGAATCTTTGAAAAGAAATGAGAGTTTGGAGTTATAGTTATTCGAGTTCCCTTTGACGTCACGAAGAGTGTTTTATTGAGTAAAGATTGAATTTTTGAATGAAATTACCTCAATGAATGTACCTATTATGTCACTAAACCTTTTTAATCTGTTAAGATTGAATCTTAGAAAAGAAATGAGAGTTTGGAGTTAAAGTTATTCGAGTTCCCTTTGAAGTCATGAAGAGGGTTTTAATGAGAAACGATTGAATTTTTGAGTGAAATTATATCAATCAAGGTAGCTATTATATTACTAGACCTTTCTAATGTATAAAGATTGAATCTTTGAAAGAAAATGAGAGTTTTGAATTTAACTTATTCGAGTTGCCTATGAAGTCGCGAAGAGTGTTTTAATGACTAAAGATTGAATCTTTGAATGAAAATGCCTTAATAAAGGTACCTATTTTGTTACTAGACCTTTTTAATGTCTAAAGATTGAATCTTTGAAGAAAATGAGAGTTTTGAGTTAAACTTGATTGAGTTCCCTGTGACGTACTGAAAAGTGTTTTAATGTGTAAAGATTGAATCATTGTATGAAATTACCTCAATCAAGGTACCTATTATATCACTAGACCTCTTTAATGTATAAAGATTGAATCTTTGAAAAGAAATGAGAGTTTTGAGTTAAAGTTATTCGAGTTCCTTTTGACGTCACGAAGAGTGTTTTAATAAGTAAAGATTAAATCTTTGAATGAAATTACCTCAATCAAGGTACCTATTCTACCACTAGATCTTTGTAATGTATAAAGATTGAATCTTTGAAAGAAAGTGAGTGTTTTGAGTTTAACTTATTTGAGTTACCTATGAAATCGCGAAAAGTGTTTTAATGACTGAAGATTGAATCTTTGAATGAAAATATCACAATAAAGGTAACTATTATGTTACTAGACCATTTTAATGTACAAAGATTGAATCTTTGAAAGAAAATGAGATGTTTAAGTTAAACTTATTCGAGTTCCCTGTAACATTCCGAATACTGTTTTAATGAGTAAAGATTGAATCATTGAATGAAATTACCTCAATCAAGGTAGCTATTACATCACTAGACCTTTTTAATTTATAAAGATTGATGTTTTGAAAAGAAATGAGTGTTTCTAGTTAAAGTTATTCAAGTTCCCTTTGACTTCACGAAGAGTGTTTTAATGAGTAAAGATTGAATCTTTGATTGAAATTACCTCATTCTAGGTACCTATTCTGTCATTAAACCTTTTTAATGTATAAAGATTGAATCTTTGAAAGAACATGAGAGTTTTGAGTTCAACTTATTGGAGTTACCTATGAAGTTGCGAAGAGTATTTTAATGACTAAAGATTGAATCTTTGAATGAAAATACCTCAATAAAGGTACTTATTTTGTTTGTAGACCTTTTTAAGGTATAAAGATTGTATCTTTGAAAGAAAATTAGAGTTTTGAGTTAAACTTATTTATGTTCCCTGTAACGTCACAAAGACTGTTTTAATGAGTAAATATTGAATCTTTGAATGTAATTACCTCAATCAATGTAGCTATTATGTCACTTGACCTTTTTAATGTATAAGATTGAATCTTTGAAAGAAAATGAGTGTTTTGAGTTTAACGTATTCGAGTTACCTATGAAGTCGCGAAGAGTGTTTTAATGAATAAAGATTGAATCTTTGAATGAAAACACCTCAATAAAGGTACCTATTATGTTACTAGACCTTTTTATTGTCTAAAGATTGAATCTTTGGAATAAAATGATAGCTCTGAGTTTAACTTATTCGATTTACCTATTAAGTCCTAAAGAATGTTTTAAGGACTGAATATTGAACCTTTGAATGAAAAATACCTTAGTAATGTACCTATTTCGTTACTAGACCTTTTTAATATTTAAAGATTGAATCTTGGAAAGAAAATGACTGTTTTGAGCTAAACTTATTCGAGTTCCCTATGACATCCCGAAGAGTATTTCAATGAGTAAAGATTGAATCTTTGATTGAAATTACCTGAATCAAGGGACTTATTTTATCCCAGGACCTTTTATATATAAAGATTGAATCTTTAAAAAGAAATGAGCGCTATGAGTTAAACCTATCCGAGTTCCCTATGACGCCCCGAATAGTGTTTTAACGCGTAAAGATTGAATCTTTGTATGAAGTTACCTCAATAGAGGTACTTATTATGTCACTAGATCTTTTTAATATATAAAGGTTTAATCTTTGAAAGAAATTGAGAGTTTTGAGTTAACCATATTCGAGTTCCCTGTGACGCCCTGAAGAGTGTTTTAAAGAGTAAATATTGAATCTTTGAATGAAATTACCTCAATCAAGGTACCTATTATGTCACTAGACCTTTTTAATGTATAAAGATTGAATATTAGTAAAGAACTACGAGTTTTGAGTTAAAGTTATTTGAGTTCCCTTTGACGTCACGAAGCGTGTTTTAATGAGTAAAGATTGAATCTTTGAACGAAATTTTCTCAATCAATGTACCTATTATGTCAGTAGACCTTTTTAATTTATAAAGATGGAATCTTTGAAAAAAATGAGAGTATTGAGTTTAACTTATTCGAGTTACCTATGAAGTCGCGAAGAGTATTTTAATGACTAAAGATTGAATCTTCAAATGAAAATTCCAGAATAAAGGAGCCTATTATGTTACTAGATCTTTTTGATGTATAAAGATTGAATTTTTGAAAGAAAATTAGAGTTTTGAGTTAAACTTATTGGAGTTCCTTTTGACATCCCGAAGAGTGTTTTAATGAATAAAGATTGAATCTTTGAATGAATTCCCTGTGTCGTCCCGAAGAGTTTATTAAAAAGTAAATATTGAATCTTTAAATGAAATTATCTCAATTAAGGTACCTATTGTGTCACTAGACCTTTTTAGTGTATAAAGATAGAATATTTGAAAAGAAATAGGAGTTTTGAGTTAAAGTTATTCGACTTCTCTTTGACGTCACGAAGAGTGTTTCAATGAGTAAAGTTTGAATCTTTGAACGAAATTATCTCAATCAAGGTACCTATTATGTCACTAGACCTCTTTAACACATAAAGATTGAATCTTTGAAAAAAAATGAGAGTATTGAGTTTAACTTATTCAAGTTACCTATGAAGTCCCGAAGAGTATTTTAATGACTAAAGATTGAATATTTGAATGAAAATTCCTCAATAAAGGAACCTATTATGTGCTAGACCGTTTTAACGTATAAAGATTGAAGCTTTGAAAGAAAATTAGAGATTTGAGTTAAACATATTTGAGTTCCATGAGATGTCCCGAACACTATTTTAATGATGAAAGATAGAATCTTTGGATGAAATTACCTCAATCAGGGTACCTATTAAGTCACAAGATCATTTTAATGTATAAAGATTCAATGTTTGAAAAGAAATGAGAGTTTTAAGTTAAAGTTATTCGAGTTCCCTTTGACGTCATGAAGAGTGTTTTACTGAGTGAAGATTGAATCTTTGAATGAAATTATCTCAATCAAGGAACCTATTATGTCATTAGACCTTTTTAATGTATAAAAATTAAATCTTTGGAAGAAAATGAGTGTTTTGAGTTCAACTTATTCGAGTTACCTAATAAGTCACGAATACTGTTTTAATAACAGAAGATTGAATATTTAAATCAAAATGAGAGTTTTGAGTTATGTTACTAGACGTTTTTAATGTAGAAAGATTGAATCTTGGAAAGAAAATGAGAGTTTTGAGTTAAACTTATTCGAGTTCCGTGTCACGTCCGGAAAAGTGTTTTAATGAGTAAAGATTGAATCTTTGAATGAAATTACCTCAACAGAGGTACTGATTATGTCACTAGACCTTTTAAATGAATAAAGATTGAATCTTTGAAAAGAAACGAGAGTTTGGAGTTAAAGTTATTCGAGTTCCCTTTTACGTCACGAAGAGTGCTTTATTGAGTAAAGATTGAATTTTTGAATGAAATTACCTCGATCAAGGTACCTATTATGTCACTGGACCTTTTTAATGTATTAAGATTGAATCTTGGAAAAGAAATGAAAGTTTGGAGTTAAAGTTATTCAAATTCCCTTTGAAGTCACGAAGAGGGGGGCTTTAATGAGAAAAGATTGAATTTTTGAGTGAAATTATCTCAATCAAGGTAGCTATTATGTTACTAGACCTTTCTAATGTATAAAGATTGAATCTTTGAAAAAAAATGAGAGTTTTGAGTTTAACTTATTCGAGTTGCCTATGAAGTCGCGAAGAGTATTTTAAAGACTGAAGATTGAATCTTTGAATGAAAATACCTCAAAAAAGGTACCTATTTTTGTTACTAAACCTTTTTAATGTATAAAGATTGAATCTTTGAAAAAAATGAGAGTTCTGAGTTAAACTTGATCGAGTTCCCTGTGACGTACTGAAGAGTTTTTTAAGGAGTAAAGATTGAATCATTGTATGAAATTACCTTAATCAAGGTACCTATTATGTCAACAGACCTCTTTAATGTATAAAGATGAATCTTTGAAAAGAAATGAGAGTTTTCAGTTAAAGTTATTCGAGTTCCCTTTGACGTCACGAAGAGTGTTTTAATGAGTAAAGAATTAATCTTTGAATAAAATAACCTCAATCAAGGTACCTATTCCACCACTAGACCTTTGTAATGTATAAAGATTGAATCTTTGAAAGAAAATAAGTGTTTTGAGTTTAACTTATTCGAGTTACCTATGAAATCGCGAAGAGTATTTTAATGACTGAAGATTGAATCTTTGACTGAAAATACTACAATAAAGGTACCTATTCTGTTACTAGACCATTTTAATGAATAAAGATTGAATCTTGAAAGAAAATGAGATTTTTGAGTTAAACTTATTCGAGTTGCCTGTAACGTCCCGAAGAGTGTTTTAATGAGTAAAGATTGAATTATTGAATGAAGTTACCTCAATCAAGGTAGCTATTACATCACTAGACCTTTTAAAATTATAAAGATTGACGTTTTAAAAAGAAATGAGTGTTTCGAGTTAAAGTTGTTCAAGTTCCCTTTGACGTCACGAAGAGTGTTTTAAAGAGTAAAGATTGAATCTTTGAATGAAATTACCTCAATCAAGGCACCTATTTTGTGTCTAAACCTTTTTAATGTATAAAGATTGAATCTTTGAAAGAACATCAGAGTTTTGAGTTCAACATATTCGAGTTACTTATGAAGTTGCGAAGAGTGTTTTAATGACTAAAGATTGAATCTTTGAATGAAAATACCTCAATAAACGTACTTATTTTGTTAGTAGACCTTTTTAATGTATAAAGATTGTATATTTGAAAGAAAATGAGAGTTTTGAGTTAAACTTATTCATGTTCCCTATAACGTCCCAAAGAGTGTTTTAATGAGTAAATATTGAATCTTTGAATGTAATTACCTCACTCAAGATAGCTATTATGTCACTAGACCATTTTAATGTATAAAGATTGAATCTTTGAAAGAAAATGAGAGTTTTGAGTTTAACTTATTCGAGTAACCTATAAAGTCGCGAAGAGTGTTCTAATGAATGAAGATTGAATCTTTGAATGAAAACACCTCAATAAAGGTACCTATTATGTTACTAGACCTTTTTAATGTCTAAAGATTGAATCTTTGGAATAAAATGATAGTTCTGAGTTTAACTTTTTCGATTTACCTATGAAGTCGTGAACAGTGTTTTAGTGACTAAATATTGAATCTTTGAATGAAAATACCTTAGTAAAGGTACCTATTATGTTACTAGACCTTTTTAATGTATAAAGATTGAATCTTGGAAAGAAAATGACTGTTTTGACTTGAACTTTTTCGAGCTCCCTATGACATCCCGAAGAGTATTTAAATGAGTAAATAATGAATCTTTGATTGAAATTACCTGAATCAAGGGACTTATTTTTTCCCCGGACCTTTTATATATAAAGATTGAATCTTTAAAAAGAAATGAGCGTTATGAGTTAAACCTATACGAGTTCCCTATGACGTCCCGAATAGTGTTTTAACGCGTAAAGAATGAATCTTTGTATGAAATTACCTCAATAGAGGTACTTATTATGTCACTAGAATTTTTTAATGTATAAAGGTTTAATCTTTGAAAGAAAATGAGAGTTTTGAGTTAAAAATATTCGAGTTCCCTGTGACGTCCCGAAGAGTGTTTTAAGGAATAAATATTGAATCTTTGAATGAAATTACCTCAATCAAGGTACCTATTATGTCACTAGACCTTTTTAATGTATAAAGATTGATATTTGTAAAGAACTACGAGTTTTGAGTTAAAGTTATTTGAGTTCCCTTTGACGTCACGAAGTGTGTTTTAATGAGTAAAGATTGAATCTTTGAACGAAATTATCTCAATCAAGATGAAATCTGTGAAAAAAAATTAGAGTATTGAGTTTAACTTATTCGAGTTACCTATGAAGTCGCGAAAAGTGTTTTACTGACTAAAGGTTGAATCTTCAAATGAAAATTCCTCAATAAAGTAACCTATTATGTTAGTAGATCTTTTTGATGTATAAAGATTAAATCTTTGAAAGAAAATTAGAGTTTTCAGTTAAACTTATTCGAATTCCTTTTGACATTCCGAAGAGTGTTTTAATGAATAAAGATTGAATCTTTTAATGAAATTACCTCAATCAAGGTACCTATTAAGTCACTAGAAATTTTTATTGTATAAAGATTAAATCTTTGAAAAGAAATGAGAGTTTTGAGTTAAAGTTATTCGAGCTCCCTTTGAAGTCACGAAAAGTGTTTTAATGAGTAAAGATTGAATCTTTGATTAAAATTATCTCAATCAAGGTACTTATTATGTCACTCGACCTTTTTAATGTAAAAAGATTGAGTCATTGAAAAAAATGCGAGTTTTGAGTTTAACTTATTCGAGTTACCTAATAAATCGTGAAGAGTGTTTTAATGACTAAAGATTGAATCTTTGAATGAAAATACCTTAACAAAGTTACCTATTATGTTACTAGACTTTTTAAATGTATAAAGATTGAATCTTTGAAAGAAAATGAGAGTTTTGAGTTGAACTTATTTGAGTTCCCTGTGACGTCCCGAAGTGTGTTTTAATGAGTAAAGATTGAATCTTTGAATGAAATTATCTCAATAGAGGTACTTATTAAGCCAGTATAACCTTTTAAAGTATAAAGATTGAATCTTTGAAAGAAAATGAGTGTTTTGAGTTAAACTTATTCGAGTTCCCTGTGACGTTCCGAAGAGTTCATTAAAGAGTAAATATTGAATCTTTAAATGAAATTATCCCAATTAAGGTACCTATTATGTCACTAAACCTTTTTAGTGTATAAAGATAAAATATTTGAAAAGAAATAGGAGTTTTGAGTTAAAGTTATTTGAGTTTCTTTGACGTCACGAAGAGTGTTTTAATGAGTAAATATTGAATATTTTAACGAAATTATCTCAATCATGGTACCTATTATGTCACTAGACCTTTTTAACATATAAAGATTGAATTTTTGAAAGAAAATAAGAGTATTGAGTTTAACTTATTCGAGTTACCTATGAAGTCCCGAAGAGTATTTTAATGACTAAAGATTGAATATTTGAATGAAAATTCCTCAATAAAGGAACCTGTTATATGCTAGACCGTTTTAACGTATAAAGATTGAAGCTTTGAAAGAAAATTAGAGTTTTAAGTTAAACATATTTGAGTTCCCTGAGACGTTCCGAACACTGTTTTAATGACGAAAAATAGAATCTTTGAATGAAATTACCTCAATCAGGGTACCTATTATGTCACAAGATCATTTTAATGTATAAAGATTGAATCTTAGAAAAGAATGAGAGTTTTGAGTTAAAGTTATTCGACTTCTCTCTGACGTCACGAAGAGTGTTTTTCTGAGTGAAGATTGAATCTTTGAATGAAATTATCTCAATCAAGGAACCTATTATGTCATTAGACCTTTTTAATGTATAAAAATTAAATCTTTGCAAGAATATGAGTGTTTTGAGTTCAACTTATTCGAGTTACCTAAGAAGTCACGAATACTGTTTTAATGACAGAATATTGAATCTTTAAATCAAAATGAGAGTTTTGAGTTATGTTACTTGACGTTTTTAATGTATAAAGATTGAATCTTGGAAACAAAATGAGAGTTTTGAGTTAAACTTATTCGAGTTCCGTGTGACGTCCGGAAAAGTGTTTTAATGAGTAAAGATTAAATCTTTGAATGAAATTACCTCAATAGAGGTACTGATTATGTCACTAGAACTTTTTAATGCATAAAGATTGAATCTTTTAAAAGAAATAAGAGTTTGGAGTTAAAGTTATTCGAGTTCCCTTTGACGTTACGAAGAATGTTTTATTGAGTAAAGATTGAATTTTTGAATGAAATTACCTCAATCAAGGTATCTATTATGTCACTAGACCTTTTCAATGTATTAAGATTGAATCTCAGAAAAGAAATGAGAGTTTGGAGTTAAAGTTATTCGAGTTCCCTTTGAAGTCACGAAGAGGGGGGTTTTAATGAGAAAAGATTGAATTTTTGAGTGAAATTATCTAAATCAAGGTAGCTAATATGTTACTAGACCTTTCTAATGTATAAAGATTGAATCTTTGAAAGAAAATGAGAGTTTTGAGTTTAACTTATTTGAGTTGCCTATGAAGTCGCGAAGAGTGTTTTAATGACTGAAGATTGAATATTTGAATGAAAATACCTCAATAAAGGTACCTATTTTGTTACTAGACCTTTTTAATGTATAAAGATTGAATCTTTGAAAAAAATGAGAGTTTTGAGTTAAACTTGATCGAGTTCCCTGTGACGTACTGAAGAGTGTTTTAATGAGTAAAGATTGAATCATTGTTTGAAATTACCTTAATCAAGGTACCTATTCTACCACACAACCTTTGTAATGTATAAAGATTGAATCTTTGAAAGAAAATAAGTGTTTTGAGTTTAACTTATTCGAGTTACCTATGAAATCGCGAAGAGTGTTTTAATGACTGAAGGTTGAATCTTTGACTGAAAATACCACAATAAAGGTACCTATTCTGTTACTAGACCTTTTTATTGTATAAAGATTGATTCTTTGAAAAAAAATGAGATTTTTGAGTTAAACTTATTCGAGTTCCCTGTAACGTCCCGAAGAGTGTTTTAATTAGTAAAGATTGAATCATTGAATGAAATTACCTCAATCAAGGTAGCTATTACATCACTAGACCTTTTTAATTTATAAAGATTGACGTTTTGAAAAGAAATGAGTGTTTCGAGTTAAAGTTATTCAAGTTCCCTTTGACGTCACGAAGAGTGTTTTAATGAGTAAAGATTGAATCTTTGAATGAAATTACCTTAATCAATGTACCTAATCTATCACTAAACCTTTTTAATGTATAAAGATTGAATCTTTGAAAAGAAATTAGAGTTTTGAGTTAAAGTTATTCGAGTTCCCTTTGACGTCACGAAGAGTGTTTTAATGAGTAAAGATTGAATCTTTGAATGAAATTACCTCAATCAAGGTACCTATTCTACCACTCAACCTTTGTAATGTATAAAGATTGAATCTTTGAAAGAAAATAAGTGTTTTGAGTTTAACTTATTCGAGTATCCTATGAAATCGCGAAGAGTGTTTTAATGACTGAAGATTGAATCTTTGACCGAAAATACCATAATAAAGGTACCTATTCTGTTACTAGACCTTTTTAATGTACAAAGATTGATTCTTTGAAAGAAAATGAGATTTTTGAGTTAAACTTATTCGAGTTCCCTGTAACGTCCCGGAGAGTGTTTTAATGAGTAAAGATTGAATCATTTAATGAAATTACCTCAATCAAGGTAGCTATTACATCACTAGACCTTTTTAATTTATAAAGATTGACGTTTTTAAAAGAAATGAGTGTTTCGAGTTAAAGTTATTCAAGTTTCCTTTGACGTCACGAAGAGTGTTTTAATGAGTAAAGATTGAATCTTTGAATTAAATTACCTCAATCAAGGTACCTATTCTATCACTAAACCTTTTTAATGTATAAAGATTGAATCTTTGAAAAACATGAGAGTTACTTCTGAAGTTGCGAAAAGTGTTTTAATGACTAAAGATTGAATCTTTAAATGAAAATACCTCAATAAAGGTACTTATTTTGTTAGTAGACCTTTTTAATGTATAAAGATTGTATCTTTGAAAGAAAATGAGAGTTTTGAGTTAAACTTATTCATGTTCCCTGTAACATCCCCAAGAGTGATTTAATGAGTAAATATTGAATCTTTGAATATAATTACCTTAATCAAGGTAGCTATTATGTCACTAGACCTTTTTAATGTATAAAGATTGAATCTTTGAAAGAAAATAAGAGTTTTGAGTTTAACCTATTCGAGTTACCTATGAAGTCGTGCAGAGTGTTTTAAGGAATAAAGATTGAATCTTTGAATGAAAACACCTCAATACCTATTATATTACTAGACCTTTTTAATGTCTAAAGATTGAATCTTTGGAATAAAATGATAGTTCTGAGTTTAACTTATTCGATTTACCTATGAAGTCGTGAACAGTGTTTTATTGACTAAATATTGAATCTTTGAATGAAAATACCTTAGTAAAGGTACCTATTATGTTACGAGACTTTTTTAATATATAAAGATTGAATCTTGGAAAGAAAATGACTGTTTTGAGTTAAACTTATTCGAGTCCTTAGGACATCCCGAAGAGTATTTCAATGAGTAAAGATTGAATCTTTGATTGAAATTACCTGAATCAAGGGACTTATTTTGTCCTAGGACCTTTTATATATAAAGATTGAATCTTTAAAAAGAAATGAGCGTTATGAGTTAAACCTATCCGAGTTCCCTATGACGTCCCGAAAAGTGTTTTAACGCGTAAGGATTGAATCTTTGTATGAAATTACCTCAATAGAGGTACTTATTATGTCACTAGACTTTTTTAATGTATAAAGGTTTAATCTTTGAAAGAAAATGAGAGTTTTGAGTAAAACATATTCGAGTTCCCTGTGACGTCCCGAAGAGTGTTTTAAAGAGTAAATATTGAATTTTTGAATGAAATTACCTCAATCAAGGTACCTATTATCTCACTAGACCTTTTTAATGTATAAAGATTGAATATTTTAAAGAACTACAAGTTTTGAGTTAAAGTTATTTGAGTTCCCTTAGACGTTACGAAGCGTGTTTTATTGAGTAAAGATTGAATCTTTGAACGAAATTAACTCAATCAGTGTACCTATTATGTCAGTAGACCTTTTAATGTATAAAGATGGAATCTTTGAAAAAAATGAGAGTATTGAGTTTAACTTATTCGAGTTACCTATGAAGTCGCGAAGAGTGCTTTAATGACTAAAGATTGAATCTTGAAATGAAAATTCCTCAATAAAGGAACCTATTATGTTACTAGATCTTTTTGATGTATAAAGATTGAATCTTTGAAAGAAAATTAGAATTTTGAGTTAAACTTATTCGAATTCTTTTTGACATCCTGATGAGTGTTTTAATGAATAAAAATTGAATCTTTTAATGAAATTACCTCAATCAAGGTAACTATGAAGTCACTAGAAATTTTTATTGTATAAAGATTGAATCTTTGAAAAGAAATGAGAGTTTTGAGCTAAAGTTATTCGAGCTCCCTTTGAAGTCATGAAGAGTGTTTTAATGAGTAAAGATTGAATCTTTGAACGAAATTATCTCAATCAAGGTACCTATTATGTTCATAGACCTTTTTCACATATAAAGATTGAATCTTTGAAAGAAAATGAGAGTATTGAGTTTAACTTATTCGAGTTTCCTATGAAGTCCCGAAGAGCATTTTAATGACAAAAGATTGAATATTTGAATGAAAATTCCTCAATAAAGGAACCTATTATGTGCTAGACCGTTTTAACATATAAAGATTGAAGCTTTGAAAGAAAATTAGAGTTTTGAGTTAATCATATTTAAGTTCCCTGAGACGTCCCGAAGACTGTTTTAATGATGAAAGATAGAATCTTTGAATGAAATTACCTCAATCAGGATACCTATTATGTCACAAGATCATTTTAATATATAAAGATTGAATGTTTGAAAAGAAATGAGAATTTTGAGTTAAAGTTATTCGAGTTCACTTTGACGTAACGAAGAGTGTTTTACTGAGTGAAGATTGAATCTTTGAATGAAATTATCTCAATCAAGGATCCTACTATGTCATTAGGCCTTTTTAATGTATAAAAATTAAATCTTTGGAAGAAAATGAGTGTTTTGAGTTCAACTTATTCGAGTTACCTATGAAGTCACGAATACTGTTTTAATGATAGAAGATTGAATCTTTAAATGAAAATGAGAGTTTTGAGTTATTTTACTAGACGTTTTTATTGCATAAAGATTGAATCATGGAAAGAAAATGAGAGTTTTCAGTTAAACTTATTCGAGTTCCGTGTGACGTCCCGAAAAGTGGTTTAATGAGTAAAGATTGAATCTTTGAATGAAATTACCTCAATAGAGGTACTGATTATGTCACTAGACCTTTTTAATGTATAAAGATTGAATCATTAAAAAGAAATGAGAGTTTGGAGTTAAAGTTATTCGAGTTCCTTTTGACGTCACGAAGAGTGTTTTATTGAGTAAAGATTGAATTTTTGAATCAAATTACCTCAATCAAGGTACCTATTATGTCACTAGACCTTTTTAATGTATTAAGATTGAATCTTAGGAAAGAAATGAGAGTTTGGAGTTAAAGTTATTCGAGTTCCCATTGAAGTCACGAAGAGGGGGGTGTTAATGAGAAAAGATTGAATTTTTGAGTGAAATTATGGCAATCAAGGTAGCTATTATGTTACTAGACCTTTCTAATGCATAAAGATTGAATCTTTGAAAGAAAATGAGAGTTTTGAGTTTAACTTATTCGAGTTGCCTATGAGGTCTCGAAGAGTGTTTTAATGACTGAAGATTGATTCTTTGAATGAAAATACTTCAATAAAGGTACCTATTTTGTTAGTAGACCGTTTTAATGTATAAAGATTGAATCTTTGAAAAAGATGAGAGTTTTGAGTTAAACTTGATCGAGTTCCCTGTGACGTACTAAAGAGTGTTTTAATGAGTAAAGATTGAACCATTGTATGAAATTACCTCAATCAAGGTACCTATTATGTCACTAGACCTCTTTAATGTGTAAAGATTGAATCTTTGAAAAGAAATGAGAGTTTTGAGTTAAAGTTATTCGAGTTCCCATTGACGTCACGAAGAGTGTTTTAATGAGTAAAGATTGAATCTTTGAATGAAATTGCCTCAATCAAGGTACCTATTCTACCACTAGACCTTTGTAATGTATAAGGATTGAATCTTTGAAAGAAAATGAGAGTTTTGAATTTAACTTATTCGAGTTGCCTATGAAGTCGCGAAAAGTGTTTTAAGGACTGAAGATTGAATCTTTGAATGAAAATACCACAATAAAGGTACCTATTCTGTTACTAGACCTTTTGAATGTATAAAGATTGAATCTTTGAAAGAAAATTAGATTTTTGAGTTAAACTTATTCGAGTTCCCTGTAACGTCCGGAAGAGTGTTTTAATGAGTAAAGATTGAATCATTGAATGAAATTATCTCAATCAAGGTAGCAATTACATCACTAGACCTTTTTAATTGATAAAGATTGACGTTTTAAAAAGAAATGAGTGTTTCGAGTTAAAGTTATTCAAGTTTCCTTTGACGTCACGAAGAGTGTTTTAATGAGTAAAGATTGAATCTTTGAATGAAATTACCTCAATCAAGGTACCTATTCTACCACTAGACCTTTGTAATGTATAAAGATTGAATCTTTGAAAGAAAATGAGTGTTTTGAGTTTAACTAATTCGAGTTACCTATGAACTCGCGAAGAGTGTTTTAATGACTAAAGATTGAATCTTTAAATGGCAATACCCCAATAAAGGTACTTATTTTGTTTGTAGACCTTTTTAATGTATAAGGATTGAATCTTTGAAATAAAATGAGAATTTTGAGTTAAACTTATTCGAGTTCCCTGTAACGTCCTGAAGAGTGTTTTAATGAGTAAAGATTGAATCATTGAATGAAATTACCTCAATCAAGGTAGCTATGACATCACTAGACCTTTTTAATTTATAAAGATTGACGTTTCGAAAAGAAATGAGTGTTTCGAGTTAAAGTTATTCAAGTTCCCTTTGACTTCACGACGAGTGTTTTAATGAGTAAAGATTGAATCTTTGATAGAAATTACCTCAATCAAGGTACCTATTCTATCACAAAACCTTTTCAATGTATTAAGATTGAATCTTTGAAAGAACATGAGAGTTTTGAGTTCAACTTATTCGAGTTACCTATGAAGTTGCGAAGAGTGTTTTAATGACTAAAGATTGAATCTTTGAATGAAAATACCTCAATAAAGGTACTTATTTTGTTTGTAGACCTTTTTAATGTATAAAGATTGTATCTTTGAAAGAAAATGAGAGTTTTGAGTTAAACTTATTCATGTTCCCTGTAACGTCCCAAAGAGTGTTTTAATAAGTAAATATTGAATCTTTGAATGTAATTACCTCAATCAAGGTAGCTATTATGTCCCTAGACCTTTTTAATGCATAAAGATTGAATCTTTGAAAGAAAATGAGAGTTTTGAGTTTAACTTATTCGAGTTACCTATGAAGTCGCGAAGAGTGTTTTATTAAATGAAGATTGAATCTTTGAATGAAAACACCACAATAAAGGTACCTATTATGTTACTACACCTTTTTAATGTCTAAAGATTGAATATTTGGAATAAAATGATAGTTCTGAGTTTAACTTATTCGATTTACTTATGAAGTCGTGAACAGCGTTGTAATGACTAAATATTGAATCTTTTAATGAAAATACCTTAGTAAAGGTACCTATTATGTTACTAGACCTTTTTAATGTATAAAGATTGAATCTTGGAAAGAAAATGACTGTTTTGAGTTAAACTTTTTCGAGTTTCCTATGACATCCCGAAGAGTATTTCAATGAGTAAAGATTGAATCTTTGATTGAAATTAGCTGAATCAAGGGACTTATTTTGTCCCAAGACCTTTTATATATAAAGATTGAATCTTTAAAAAGAAATGAGCATTATGAGTTAAACCTATCCGAGTTCCCTATGACGTCCCGAATAATGTTTTAACGCATAAAGATTGAATCTTTGTATGAAATTACCTCAATAGAGGTACTTATTATGTCACTAGACCTTTTTAATGTATAAAGGTTTAATCTTTGAAAGAAAATGAGAGTTTTGAGTCAAACATATTCGAGTTCACTATGACGTCCCGAAGAGTGTTTTAAAGAGTAAATATTGAATCTTTGAATGAAATTACCTCAATCAAGGTACCTATTATGTCACTAGACCTTTTTAATGTATAAAGATTAAATATTTGTAAAGAACTACGAGTTTTGAGTTAAAGTTATTTTTGTTCCCTTTGACGTCAAGAAGCGTGTTTTAATGCGTAAAGATTGGATCCTTGAACGAAATTATCTCAATCAATGTACCTATTATGTCAGTTGACCTTTTTAATGTATAAAGATGGAATCTTTGAAAAAAATGAGAGTATTGAGTTTAACTTATTCGAGTTACCTATGAAGTCGCGAAGAGTGTTTTAATGACTAAAGATTGAATCTTCAAATGAAAATTCCTCAATAAAGGAACCTATTATGTTACTAGATCTTTTTGATGTATAAAGATTGAATCTTTGAAAGAAAATAAGAGTTTTGAGTTAAACTTATTCGAGTTCCTTTTGACCTCCCGAAGAGTGTTTTAATGAATAAAGATTGAATCTTTGAATGAAAATTACCTCGATCAAGGTACCTATTAAGTCACTAGAAATTTTTACTGTATAAATATTGAATCTTTGCAAAGAAATGAGAGTTTTTAGTTAAAGTTATTCGTGCTCCCTTTGAAGTCACGAAGAGTGTTTTAATGAGTAAAGATTGAATCTTTGATTCAAATTATCTCAATCCAGGTACTTATTATGTCACTAGACCTTTTTAAAGTAAAAAGATTGAATCATTGAAAAAAATGCGAGTTTTGAGTTTAACTTATTCGAGTTACCTAAGAAATCGCGAAGAGTGTTTTAATGACGAAATATTGAATCTTTGAATGAAAATTACCTCGATCAAGGTACCTATTAACAAAGCTACCTATTATGTTACTAGACCTTTTTAATGTATAAAGATTGAATCTTTGAAAGAAAATGAGAGTTTTGAGTTGAACTTCTTCGAGTTCCCTGTGACGTCCCGAAGTGTGTTTTAATGAGTAAAGATTGAATCTTTGAATGAAATTATCTCAATAGAGGTACTTATTATGCCAGTACAACCTTTTAAAGTATAAAGATTGAATCTTTTGAAAGAAAATGAGTGTTTTGAGTTAAACTTACTCGAGTTGGCTATGAAGTCACTAGACCTTTCTAATGTATAAAGATTGAATCTTTGAAAGAAAATGAGAGTTTTGAGTTTAACTTATTCTAGTTGCCAATGAAGTCGCGAAGAGTGTTTTAATGACTGAAGATTGAATCTTTGAATGAAAATACCTCAATAAAGGTACCTATTTTGTTACTAGACCTTTTTAATGTATAAAGATTGAATCTTTGAAAAGAAATGAGTGTTGTGAGTTAAAGTTATTCGAGTTCCCTTTGACGTCACGAAGAGTGTTTTAATGAGTAAAGATTGAATCTTTGAATAAAATTACCTCAATCATGGTACCTATTCTACCACTAGACCTTTATAATGTATAAAGATTGAATCTTTGAAAGAAAATGAGTGTTTTGAGTTTAACTTATTCGAGTTACTTATGAAATCGCGAAAAGTGTTTTAATGACTGAAGATTGAATCTTTGAATGAAAATTCCACAATAAAGGTACATATTCTGTTGCTAGACCTTTTTAATGTATAAAGATTGAATCTTTGAAAGAAAATGAGATTTTTGAGTTAAACTTATTCGAGTTCCCTGTAACGTCCGGAAGAATGTTTTAATGAGTAAAGATTGAATCACTGAATAAATTATCTCAATCAAGGTAGCTATTACATCACTAGACCTTTTTAATTTATAAATACTGACGTTTTGAAAAGAAATGAGTGTTTCGAGTTAAAGTTATTTTTTGTTCCCCTTGACGTCACGAAGAGTGTTTTTATGAGTAAAGATTGAATCTTTGAATGAAATTGCCTCAATTAAGGTACCTATTCTGTCACTAAACCTTTTTAATGTATAAAGATTGAATCTTTGAAAGAACATGAGAGTTTTGAGTTCAACTTATTCGAGTTACCTATGATGTTGCGAAGAGTGTTTTAATGACTAAAGATTGGATCTTTGAATGAAAATACCTCAATAAAGGTACTTATTTTGTTAGTAGACCTTTTTAATTTATAAAGATTGTATCTTTGAAAGAAAATGAGAGTTTCGAGTTAAACTTATTCATGTTCCCTGTAACGTCCCAAAGAGTGTTTTAATGAGTAAATATTGAATCTTTGAATGTACTTACCTCAATCAAGGTAGCTATTATGTCACTAGACCTTTTTAATGTATAAAGATTGAATCTTTGAAAGAACATGAGAGTTTTGAGTTCAACTTATTCGAGTTACCTATGAAGTCGCGAAGAGTGTTTTAATGAATAAAGATTGAATCTTTGAATGAAAACACCTCAATAAAGGTACCTATTATGTTACTAGACCTTTTTAATGTCTAAAGATTGAATCTTTGGAATAAAATGATAGTTCTGAGTTTAACTTATTCGATTTACCTATGAAGTCGTGAACAGTGTTTTAATGACTAAATATTGAATCTTAGAATGAAAATACCTTAGTAAAAGCACCTATTATATTACTAGACCTTTTTAATGTATAAAGATTAAATCTTGGAAAGAAAATGACTGTTTTGAGTTAAACTTATTCGAGTTCCCTATGACATCCCGTAGAGTATTTCAATGAGTAAAGATTGAATCTTTGATTGAGATTACCTGAATCAAGGGAATTATTTTGTCCCAGGACCTTTTATATATAAAGATTGAATCTTTAAAAAGAAATGAGCGTTATGAGTTAAACCTATCCAGAGTTCCCTATGACGTCCCGAATAGTGTTTTAACGCGTAAAGATTGAATCTTTGTATGAAATTACCTCAATAGAGGTACTTATTATGTCACTAGACCTTTTTAATGTATAAAAGTTTAATCTTTGAAAGAAAATGAGAGTTTTGAGTTAAACATATTCGAGTTCCCTGTGATGTCCCGAAGAGTGTTTTAAAGAGTAAATATTGAATCTTTTAATGAAATTACCTCAATCAGGGTACCTATTATGTCATTAGACCTTTTTAATGTATAACGATTGAATATTTGTAAAGAACTACGAGTTTTGAGTTAAAGTTATTTGAGTTCCCTTTGACGTCATGAAGCGTGTTTTAACGAGTAAAGATTGAATCTTTGAATGAAATTATCTCAATCAATGTACCTATTATGTCAGTAGACCTTTTTGATGTATAAAGATGGAATCTTTGAAAAAAATGAGAGTATTAAGTTTAACTTATTCGAGTTACCTATGAAGTCGCAAAGAGTGTTTTAATGACTAAAGATTCAATCTTCAAATGAAAATTCCTCAATAAAGGAACCTATTATGTTACTAGATCTTTTTGATGTATAAAGATTGAATCTTTGAAAGAAAATTAGAGTTTCGAGTTAAACTTATTCAAGTTCCTTTTGACATCCAGAAGAGTGTTTTAATGAATAAAGATTGAATCTTTGAATGAAATTACCTCAATCAAGGTACCTATTAAGTCACTAGAAATTTTTATTCTATAAAGATTGAATCTTTGAAAAGAAATGAGAGATTTGAGTTAAAGTTATTCGAGCTCCCTTTGAAGTCACGAAAAGTGTTTTAATGAGTAAAGATTGAATCTTTGATTAAAATTATCTCAATCAAGGTACTTATTATGTCACTAGATCTTTTTAATGTAAAAAGATTGAATCGTTGAAAAAAATACGAGTTTTGAGTTTAACTTATTCGAGTTACCTAAGAAATCGCGAAGAGTGTTTTAATGACTAAAGATTGAATCTTTGAATGAAAATACCTTTACAAAGTTACCTATTATGTTACTAGACCTTTTTAATGTATAAAGATTGAATCTTTGAATGAAAATACCAGTTTTGAGTTGAAATTATTCGAGTTCCCTGTGACATCCCAAAGAGTGTTTTAATGAGTAAAGATTAAATTTTTGAATGAAATTATCTCAATAGAGGTACTTATTATGCCAGTACAACCTTTTAAAGTATAAAGATTGAATCTTTGAAAGAAAATGAGTGTTTTGAGTTAAACTTACTCGAGTTCCCTGTGATGTCCCGAAGAGTTTATTAAAGAGTAAATATTGAATCTTTAAATGAAATTATCTCAATTAAGGTACCTATTATATCACTAGACCTTTTTAGTGTATAAAGATAGAATATTTGAAAAGAAATAGGAGTTTTTAGTTAAAGTTATTCGAGTTCTCTTTGACGTCACGAAGAGTGTTTTAATGAGTAAAGATTGAATCTTTGAACGAAATTATCTCAATCAAGGTACCTATTATGTCACAAGACCTTTTTAACTTATAAAGATTGAATCTTTGAAAGAAAACGAGAGTATTGAGTTTAACTTATTCGAGTTACCTATGATGTCCCAAAGAGAATTTTAATGACTAAAGATTGAATATTTGAATGAAAATTCCTTAATAAAGGAACCTATTATGTGCAAGACCGTTTAAACGTATAAAGATTGAAGCTTTGAAAGAAAATTAGAGTTTTGAGTTAAACATTTTTGAGTTCCCAGAGACGTTCCGAAGACTGTTTAAATGATGAAAGATAGAATCTTTGAATGAAATTACCTCAATCAGGGTACCTATTATGTCACAAGATCATTTTAATGTATAAAGATTGAATGTTTGAAAAGAAATGAGAGTTTTGAGTTAAAGTTATTCGAGTTCCCTTTGACATCACGAAGAGTGTTTTACTGAGTGAAGATTAAATCTTTGAACGAAATTATCTCAATCAAGGAACCTATTATGTCATTAGACCTTTTTAATGTATAAAAAATTAATCTTTGGGAGAAAATGTGTGATTAGAGTCCAACTTATTCGAGTTACCTAAGAAGTCATGAATACTTTTTTAATGACAGAAGATTGAATCTTTAAATGAAAATAAGAGTTTTGAGTTATGTTACTAGACGATTTTAATGTATAGAGATTGAATCTTGGAAAGAAAATTAGAGTTTTCAGTTAAAATTATTCGAGTTCCGTGTGACGTCCGGAAAAGTGTTTTAATTAGTAAAGATTGAATCTTTGCATGAAATTACCTCAATAGAGGTCCTGATTATGTCACTACACCTTTTTAATGTATAAAGATTGAATCTTTGAAAAGAAATGAGAGTTTGGAGTTAAATGCCACGAATAGTGTTCAATTGAGTAAAGATTGAATTTTTGAATGAAATTACCTCAATCAAGGTACCTATTATGTCACTGGACCTTTTTAATGTATTAAGATTGAATCTTAGAAAAGAAATGAGAGTTTGGACTTAAAGTTATTCGAGTTCCCTTTGAAGTCACGAAGAGGGGGGTTTTAATGAGAAAGGATTGAATTTTTGACTGAAATTATCTCAATCAAGGTAGCTATTATGCTACTAGACTTTTCTAATGTATAAAGATTGAATCTTTGAAAGAAAATGAGAGTTTTGAGATTAACTTATTCGAGTTGCCCATGAAGTCGCGAAGAGTGCTTTAATGACTGAAAATTGAATCTTTGAATGAAAATAACTCAATAAAGGTACCTATTTTGTTACTCGACCTTTTTAATGTATAAAGATTGAATCTTTTAAAAAAATAAGAGTTTTGAGTTAAACTTGATCGAGTTCCCTGTGACGTACTGAAGAGTGTTTTAATCAGTAAAGATTGAATCATTGTATGAAATTACCTCAATCAAGGTACCTATTCTACCACTAGACCTTTATAATGTATAAAGATTGAATCTTTGAAAAAAAATGAGTGTTTTGAGTTTAACTTATTCGAGTTGCCTATGAAATCGCGAAAAGTGTTTTAATGACTGAAGATTGAATCTTTGAATGAAAATTCCACAATAAAGGTACCTATTCTGTTACTAGACCTTTTTAACGTATAAAGATTGAATCTTTGAAAGAAAATGAAATTTTCGATTTAAACTTATTCGAGTTCCCTGTAACATCCGAAAGAGTGTTTTAATGAGTAAAAATTAAATCATTGAATGAAATTACCTCAATCAAGGTAGCTATTACATCACTAGACCTTTTTAATTTATAAATATTGATGATCGGAAAAGAAATGAGTGTTTCGAGTTAAAGCTATTCAAGTTCCCTTTGACGTCACGAAGAGTGTTTTAATGAGGAAAGATAGAATCTTTGAATGAAATTACCTCAATCAAGGTACCTATTCTGTCACTAAACCTTTTTAATATATAAAGATTGAATCTTTGAAAGAAGATGAGAGTTTTGAGTTCAACTTATTCGAGTTACCTATGAAGTTGCGAAGAGTGTTTTAATGACTAAAGATTGAATCTTTGAATGAAAATACCTCAATAAAGGTACTTATTTTGTTAGTAGACCTTTTTAATGTATAAAGATTGTATCTTTGAAAGAAAATGAGAGTTTCGAGTTAAACTTATTCATGTTTCCTGTAACGTCCCACAGAGTGTTTTAATGAGTAAATATTGAATCTTTGAATGTAATTACCTCAATCAAGGTAGCTATTATGTCACTAGACCTTTTTAATGCATAAAGATTGAATCTTCGAAAGAAAATGAGAGTTTTGAATTTAACTTATTCGAGTTACCTATGAAGTCGCGAAGAGTGTTTTAATGAATAAAGATTGAATCTTCGAATGAAAACACCTCAATAAGGGTACCTATTATGTTACTAGACCTTTTTAATATCTAAAGATTGAATCTTCGGAATAAAATAATAGTTCTGAGTTTAACTTATTCGATTTACCTATGAAGTCGTGAACAGTGTTTTAATGACTAAATATTGAATCTTAGAATGAAAATACCTTAGTAAAAGCACCTATTATGTTGCTAGACCTTTTTAATGTATAAAGATTGAATCTTGGAAAGAAAATGACTGTTTTGAGTTAAACTTATTCGAGTTCCCTATGACATCCCGAAGAGTATTTCAATGAGTAAAGATTGAATCTTTGATTGAAATTACCTGAATCAAGGGACTTATTCAAGTTCCCTGTGACGTCCCGAAGAGTGTTTCAATAGAGGTACTTATTATGCCAGTACAACCTTTTAAAGTATAAAGATTGAATCTTTGAAAGAAAATGAGTGTTTTGAGTTAAACTTACTCGAGTTCCCTGTGACATACCAAAGAGTTTATTAAAGAGTAAATATTGAATCTTTAAATGAAATTATCTCAATTAAGGTACCTATTATGTCACTAGACCATTTTAGTGTATAAAGATAGAATATTTGAAAAGAAATAGGAGTTTTGAGTTAAAGTTATTCTAGTTCTCTTTGACGTCACGAAGAGTGTTTTAATGAGTAAAGATTGAATCTTTGAACGAAATTATCTCAATCAAGGAACCTATTATATCACTAGACCTTTTTAACATATAAAGATTGAATCTTTGAAAGAAAATGAGAGTATTGAGTTTAACCTATTCGAGTTTTCTATGAAGTCCCGAAGAGTATTTTAATGACTAAAGAATGAATATTTGAATGCAAATTCCTCAATAAAGGAACCTATTATGGGCTAGACCGTTTTAACGTATAAAGATTGAAGCTTTGAAAGAACATTAGAGTTTTGAGTTAAACATATTTGAGTTCCCTGAGACATCCCGAAGACTGTTTTAATGATGAAAGATAGAATCTTTGAATGAAATTACCTCAATCAGGGTACCTATTATGTCACAAGATCATTTTAATGTATAAAGATTGAATGTTTGTAAAGAAATGAGAGTTTTGAGTTAAAGTTATTCGAGTTCCCTTTGACGTCATAAAGAGTGTTTTACTGAGCGAATATTGAATCTTTGAATGAAATTATCTCAACCAAAGAACCTATTATGTCATTAGACCTTTTCAACGTATAAAAATTAAATCTTTGGAAGAAAATGAGTGTTTTGAGTTCAACTTATTCGAGTTACCTAAGAAGTCACGAATACTGTTTTAATGACAGAAAATTGAATCTTTAAATGAAAATGAGAGTTTTGAGTTATG